>NC_058197.1:6455765-7658265 GCF_907165205.1 Coccinella septempunctata
GAAATTACTGAAAATGAGATGATACCAGTAATATGATAGATAGATAGAAAATTCCTGTAGGCTACTTTTTCTTAGCAGGACTTACAGCTTTCGAAAAGGCAGAGTTAGTAAAAAAATGTTTAGTTTTTTATCTGAATCCGATGTAATAGTAGCATCTCTTACGTTTGATGGCGCTCCTGTGAATTTCAATATGACTACTGAATTGGGTGCAAATTTCATCAAGGATCCTCGCAGTTTGAAGACTGACTTCTCGTACCCTGTAACTGGTGATGATGTATTCATTTTTTTTTGGATCCCTCTCACATGATAAAATTGGTAAGAAATACATTTGGCAGTCAAAAATCCTTGTTAGATTCCAGAAATAACAAAATTGATTGAAATTTTTTGATACGGCTTGTTGAAATTCAGAATGAAAAAGGTTTGCATTTGGGCAATAAATTGAAATTTCGAATTTGGACTCGTGAGAAAATGAAAGTAAAAATCGCCACACAAACATTGAGCAACAATGCAGCTGATGCTTTGATGTACTTGTGTGAGGATTTGAAACTTTCTGATTTCAGAGATGTTCATGCAACTGCCAAATTCATTCAGAATTTCAACGACCCATTTGATATTTTCAATTCAAGAAATAGGCTGGCAAAGTATTTTTTCAAAAAACCTTTATCAGCTGTCACATCTAGTTGTTTTTTCAATTTTTTGGATTATATACCTGAATACATAATCGGAATTGAATTAGAAAATCCTGTGGTACTTTCTAGTAGAAAAACGGGATTCCTTGGATTTTAAATCTGCATTTAGAGCTTGAAGCAACTGTTTCATATTTATGTTATCCATAAAAAAGTCCTCAGATATATTTTAACTAACAAACTCTTGCAAGACCACCTGGAGTTGTTCTTTGGTGCAATCAGGGCAAAAAGTGGTTATAATAATAACCCGACTGCAAGACATTTTGAAAGTGCTTACAAACGGTTGCTAGTGCATGCAGAAATTAGAGGTCCAGATACCGGCAATATGGCAAAACTTGAAAAACTTCCAATTTTATCATGTGGAAGTGGTCAAACGTTCAATGACGATAATGAATGCATTTCAAAGAGCCCTGAATATTCAAGATTGGAGGAGAGTATCACACAGCAAATGGAATTATAATTTTTCTTCATCTGCTGTGTGCGATTTAACTCCTTATCGCGAAGATTTGGTAGGATATATTTCAGGTTTTGTGATCAAGAAATTAAAAAAGTGTGTCACTTGCACAAAATGCAAGAGTGCACTTGAAACTGAAGTTATAGTTTCCAAATTGAAAGAGCGAAAGCAGTATGGAAATTTGATTAAAGCTTCTCCAACTGTTATCAGTTTGTGTGAAGTCGCAGAGAAATGCTCTAGGCTTTTTGACAGTTGGCATTTTTAATAAAAATATAAAAAATCTTGAAGCTATATTGATTCAAAACACAATGAATACCTTGTCAACCGATATTTTGTCCTCATTTCAAGATCATCTGTACGAAGATGATCCTAGAGATTGCCATATTTTTCATTCAATAACATTAATATTATCAAATTATTTTTAAACTGCGCATTCACCATTAAACCGCAAAGACCTAAGATCTAAAAAAGGGTATATTGAGGGGTGGGCTCACAAAAAAAAATAATCATTTATATAATTAAATACCAAAAACGTTATCATTTTGCTCATTTTGAAACGTTCATTGAAGTTTTCAATTCTTGTGAGTTTCCGGAAAAGCGGAACAAAATTATTATGGACGATCCAAAAGCACTATTATTTAAACTAGAGTACTCTCCAGAACCAGTAATTACATATTCTGTCGTAGTTAATAAAAATTTGAAGGTAGAAACGTTTTTATATGGCAGGGAGACACACATACTTCGAGTTAATGGAAAAACTGAATCTACTCCTTTCAAATCTACCAGCATTAACGAAATAACAGATTTATTGAATGACATACATTGAAATAAAAAATTTAATTTCTTATGTACTAGCTAAAGAGATGTCTTCATAATCAAAGTGAAAATATTCCTAAGTCGCAAACTTTCTCGGTTTCCAGGAATTCGTTCATTATCACATATTACAGAGTAAGTTCGCTATCAAAGAGAAGACCCTAATGGGACGCCTATGGCGCGACCCAGGAAACGGCCATTTCTCTTTGCTTCTTTCTCTATAGCGGATGTTTCCATCTCTATTATTTGAACTAGAGTACTCTCCAGAACCAGTAAATACATACTCTGTTGTAGTTAATAAAAATTTGAAGGTAGAAACGTTTTTATATGACAGGGAGACACACATACTTCGATAATGGAAAAACTGAATCTACGCCTTTCAAATATACCAGCATTAATGATGTGAATATGATCCAAGTTAACAAAAATGTGTTCTAAATCGCACATCGACTTTGATAGAATCTGTGATATTTAATTCAGTATCCGAGTCGGAGGATCTCGAAAATTATTCGTTATTGAAGTCTCTTTCAGTTATTTCCGAACAGTTAAAACTCCATACTTGTTCCAAAGAAAGATATCGTTACTCTAAAAATACCATGATTTTAGCGTCATAATACATACTATAAGCCTGCAAGCTTATAAATTTTTAAGACATTTTGGTGTTCTTATATGTATTACCACATGCAGACACAATAAAATCTGTTTATAGTTCTCTGTCAGCGGATCCTACATCTGAGGAAAAGAATATTTCTCTTTCTTACGCAAAAAATATTTTCAAATTATTAGATGATCATGAGACCCATGTACCGTTGTTGATAGACGAAATTCACATGAAGCCGTATTTAGACTATAAAGCCGGGAATATTATTGGAACTGCTTATAATAATGCACCCTAAGCAAATTCTGTTTTTTTTTTCATGATAACAAGCGTTTCATCAAGTTTGAAAGAAGTTGTTCACATAAGTCCAACAACCAAAATAGACTAATGCTTTTTCCCTTAATAAAGACTGTAGTGACAAAATTAGAAGAAATTGGTTTTAGGGTATTTTGTGTTATTATTGATAACAATGCGATCAAAGGTGAAGCTATGAGCAACTTCGCGGATAACAAGCAGCTCAGTATAGATTATTCCCATCCTTCAAATGAAACAAGGCCACTTTTTTATCTTTTCGATTCCGTGCACTTGCTCAAATGCATTAGAACTAACTGGCTTAATTCGAAACCCGAACAAAAATCATTTCCCGATTTTAATAACGTCGAGAGAAACTGGCTTCTTTTGAATGTCTAAAATCCCTTCACCAATTGGATCATGATAAATTGTTGAAGTTTGGCTATTCTTTGAACTTAAAAGCCCTGTTTCCATCTAATGTTGGAAGACAAAACGTCGCTCGGGCTCTTAAAATTTTCAATCCTTTCATTGTACAAGCCGTATTTGAATTTGGAGCAAAAATTAACTATAAATATTAATATAATTAATATAAATAATTAAAATAATCAATAACTCATCATTATTATTTTTTACAGATATTTCTTCAGGTGTGGTAACACCTTTTACTTACTTCGAAAAGAAGAAATAAGGGTTAGATATACCTTCAACTCCCACAGGTGTTACGCATTCAATGAGGATTCCATATGAATTTAAAAAAAAAAACAACAAATCGAGTGGTTCAAAGAAAAATTATAGTACTCTCCCAGAACATCTAAAACATACAGAAATTAAATAGTAGTATAAACTTCTTGTGATGTAAGCTCACAAAAAAAGTGCCTCATTGCTAAAGGTAAGCCTGTAATGTCCAGCAATAAAGCTACAATTTATAAATTAATTACTGAGACAAAGAGATATCTATCCAAAGAGGCACATTCATTTTTCCCAATGAGTTAATATGATTTGAGAGAGATGTGCCTCTTATGGTACCATGCATCACCAAAGAGCTACAAAGCAATTTCTAAATGCCTCCAATTTGCCAACACCTAGAACCAAGGAACTGGCAATTTAATTTGAAAGTATACCCTGGAAATAAGTCCTGCAGCGGTTGAGTCTCTAGAGGTTAATATGTTCAAAAATACCGAAGGGAAAAACATTTGCGCTTTTTTGTTTGATGAGATTGGTTTGAGTGAAGAGTTTGATCAATCTAACGGAGAAATATTATAGTTGGTGTCGTTGATACAGGTTAGTTAGAACAAATGACAAGGCTTCTTCGGCGCTGGTATATATAGCTACGGGGACGTCATACAATTGGAAATATGTGATAGGATACTGATTTTTGAGTCATCGATCCACAAATGAATTCTTTCACTCAATATTTTTAGACGCAGCACAACAAGCTGGACCAAATGTTAAAGCGATCATTCGTGATCAGAGTCCAGTCAACCAGAGTGTGGCTGAAAAATTAGAAATATCCCATGCAAATGTTAAAGCGATCATTCGTGATCAGAGTCCAGTCAACCAGAGTGTGGCTGAAAAATTAGAAATATCCCATGCAAAGTATATTTTATATATGATGCACTCTCGAATGCACCTAATATTTTAAAGAGTATGAGAAATCATTTTGACAAATATGACCTTTTAAATTTGGGAAAACCAGTATCCTGGAAGTATATCCAAAATATATGCACATCTGTGAACTCCCTTCGTGTTCGACTATTACCAAGAATAGCAGTCGAACACATGAATCTTACCACGCTGAACGCGATGCGATCAAAGTATACAGTGCAAGTACTGAGTGAATCAGTTAGCACTGCAATACTTGTGTTCATGCGATTTGGGTAAATGCCAGTGGAGTCTCGATTCACGGCAGAATTTATTAGCGACATGGACAAGGCATTTGACAGCCTGAATAGTGCCAAGTTGGATATAGATAAATTGAAAATGAGGTATGCCATGAGTGCAGATTCCCCTCACAGGGAATTCCTCACTCAGATAAGGGACAATCTGAAAACCGTAAGATTCATGTCGAAAAGATCTGTTCCTCCCTGTATGAGCGACTTCATTTTATCAATCAACAGTATTCTTCAGTAAACTGAAGATCTTAGGAATATCCATAATATTCGTAAGATGCTAACTCGCCGCTTAAACCAAGATCCTCTAGAGAATTTTTTTTTCCACAGTGAGGCAACAACATGGATGCGCTCGAAATCCTAGTCCTCAACAATTTAAATATGGCCTTCGGCATAATTACATTACTTCTATGTCGAAACTGTCTTACAATACAAATCGTGAGGATGATTTCTCAATCTCTTTGAACAAATTAAGAGAATTGAGTATGATTTCGAGCCATCAAAACGTTTCTGAACTAAATACTCCACAAATTAAAGATGTCAATGAAATGGAGATTGACATGAAAAATTAAAATGCCATCTTTTATGTTAGTGGGTATTTGGTGAAGAAATTTCTGAGACTGTATCCCTGTGAACACTGCAGTGATATTCTTCTTGGCAAAGATAAACTTTTAACAGGTGAGAATCAAATCAAATATTTCAAACAAGGCGAATCTATCGCTCAAGAAGAAGGTTTGCTTTATGCACCGCAAGAGCTGTTCGAATATATTGAAAAGCTCGAAATAATTCATAATGCATATTTCGAGGATCTGATGCATAGTTCAAACATTGTGGAAGATTTGATGGAAATCGTGAAGGTCAATCATGCGATTGATTTTGCGCCTTGCTCTCCAGAATCCTAAGAGGTTTCTACATTTATTAATGACCATACGATGCATTAGGGGTTTGCCTCATTGATCAAACCAGACAGCAATGTAGCAACGAAAAATCAAAAGATGAAAAACCTTCGTCATGAATGAATATTGACTGAGGGATATTTCGGGGGATACTTTAATTTTTTCTTGAGATAAAATAAGAAAAAATATGAGACTTCATTTCATTATTTAGATTTCAGATATTCAGGAAAAATCCCATAAAAAGTTTCAAGGAAGGTAGATGTATATTCTTTGCTCATTGCTGGATATTTTCTTGAGCCCAATTATTAATCTCTGGAAATACTTCCTATTAGTAATCTATCATTCTGTTTGTATTGGTATCTTTATTTATGATCTGGGAGACATTACTTATAATTTGTCGAGTAATCTGTTTACAAGCTGTTGAACAGCATGTTTGATTTAGATTGTCGTTCAATTTTTATGTTCCGAAGGTTTGAAGAATCACTGTAAAAACCAATATCTGAAAAAGGCAAATGAACGTCAGTCAGAGGAAAATATATCAAAGCCATCTCCAAGTGGAATGTCTTCTAACATGGGAGAGCCTCATATTAACGATATTAACTCTTCCTCCGATGAGCAGAAGCTATTCATAAGTGCTGGGAGAAGAAGGAAATATTCCCACAAACAACTATGTACCTCAAGATGGGAAGCAGAATTTGAATGGTGTACGCAATCCGAGGACAAGTCTGATGCCTATTGCAAACTGTGCAATAAAGAAATAAAGGGTAATAGAACACATTTGAAGAGGCATGAGGCAAATAAGTTTCATAAAAAAAAAATTGATAATTAAAAAGGATTTGATCCCTATTGATGCAGCTTTGAGGAAAAATCCACATGAATCTAGTGTGGCAATTAAATCTGCAGATATTAAATTGGCATCAGAATTTTCTAATTTATGCTTATAAGGTTAGTAGGATAGTACACGTTTATATTCAAACCAATTTTTGTGTGAACAAGTACCATCTTTTTTTCATTTAAATTTATTTGTTGAGTGTGTTTATCCTATGAGCTTCAAGAATAGCGCTCATCAAGTAAGTATATTTAAATTTTCTCAATATTTTGTCTAGAATGTAGTGGTACCTTATATGTACTCTGATGATGATATCCCTCTGATCAATTTAGTTCAGAAATAAGAATATAGAAAAGGTAACGATTCAAATATCCTTTCTCCAGAGTGGGGAATTACACAGACCGTGAATCCAGCCCCACCTTTTGAACATAACTGGAATTACTGACTTAGTCCGCAATGTTCATAGTAAAACTCCATATGCTTTTTTCAATCTAATTTTTACTGACGACTTACTGCAATACTTGGTATTCCATACAAATTCGTATGCTACGCAAGAAGGTAAGAATTTCATACCTACCACTGTATCTGAAATGAAAATATTTCTTGGAGTCAACATTTTGATGGGTCTCAAACCCTTACCTAGCTATAGAGACTATTGGATTTCTAGTCCATATACGCATGACGCATATATAAGCCAGTTCATGTCGGTCAATAGATTTGGATGGTTGCTCACTCACTTGCACCTAAATGATCATTCTCTACTTCCACAAAGGAACCAGCCAAATTACGACAAATTGTACAAAGTACGTCCTTTTCTAGATAAGCTCTCTGTAAATTTCGAAAAATGCCTTCTTCCCCATGAAAATATAGCGATAGACGAATCAAAGGATGATCCGCTCATCGCAGACGCGAGCACGGACTTCCTGGAACTTCGCATCACACCAGCCCCGCGTTATGAGAGATACAGCTTTTCTGCGCACGGTATAATCCTACTCGCGCGTAACGTCTTCGAGAAGATGTGCGACGCAAATGAGATGGTAAGGAAGCAATTACCCGAGGCAATGTGGCTATACTACGTCATCCAACACTTTTGGATAAGTGTCGTATGTGTCAACAAGCATAAAGGGATTGTTACCGCCGACTCACGCAGATTAGAACAGATCTTCTCAAACAAACAATTTCCGATACCCACTGCCATTTCTGCTTATCTACGAGGAATAGGTGATGTACAGGATCCGAATGGGAGCTACTTCCATCTGAACTCTGACATATACCCCTCTACCGATGGTAGCTATGGTAGGATCGGCGCTGCTACGCATAATTGTTACGAGTACTACCCGGCACCGGCTATTATAGCTCAGACCCTTCAACAACTAGTAAAGAATGGTGACGACGATTCAGCTCCACGGGATTGGGATCTCAGTGACGATTTGCGATATGTAGACGAAACAGATGACGCACCAGAAATACAGCTCCAAGAAGTAAGGAACCCAGCCAACACGGCCTGTAAAGGTAAGGACGCGATGCGTAAAGCACACGATCCGCGCCTGATCGGCGCTGATGTTATGGCTTTGAGGACCAGAAACATTCGTAAGAGTGTAACTTCAGAGCAAAAAGACGATGGCAAGATGAAGGATAAGGGGATAATCTTATTATTGCCTACATCAACAGCAGACACTTCATCACAAGCGCCAGAACCAGATAGTGACGATCAAGCATCCGATGTCAACGGAAGTGATTCGCTAGAGTTAGATACCAATCATCCCACAGTAAATTTACTTGGATGGTTACCTCTCCAAAGCCTAAAGCGTAAGCAAATTGAAATGTTACGCTCACTAGGCGTGTCAGAGCACGCGTTCTCGAGAGATGTAGATACCTTTCTCTACAACGATAAGATTATGGAGCATGTCTCCACGCTTCTCAGAAAGACAAACGTAGAGCTGGACCTCGGTCCACATCGTTCGCTAGCAGGCTCACTCGCAAATATAGCAAAGACGCTACGAAGCACCGAAGCACCCATAAATATGGACTGCCAATATGCGGATTCGCTCACGAGAGTTGAATGTGCTTTCGCTTTGAATACGAAACTCATCAATGCATCTCAAGCATGCATGTATCGTATTTATCGTGAACCGGTTATCGTCAGTGGTGAGGAGTACCACCCATGGTCGTGCTACTCATTTCAAAACTATATGAATGTGCCGCAAACCTGGATAGACAATAGGAATCAGCTGTTCAACAATGGAACAGTGAGGCTCTGGAATGCCGCAAGACTGGGATCACAGTTAATGGCGTATTCTAACTTCATTCACCACCTATTGCAGAAACAAATTAAGGGTGAGGTAAAGCAATGATTTTAAAACTAAATGTAAGCAACGCAATAATAATAATATCAGATTCAAAGGTAGAAGTTCAATAAAACAATATCTTCCGAAAAAAACAATAAAAAGGGGATATAAGGTGTGGTATATGGCGGATCAAAGTAGTTATCTCTATAGATTTCAAATTTATACCGGGAAGGTCGGAAACGTGGCAGAAACAAATTTAGGAGAAAGGTTCGTTAAAGATTTAACAAAAGGACTGGAGAACAAAAACCATAAATTATACATAGACAATTATTTTTGCTCATATCCGCTACTTCTTTACCTAAAAGAAAATGCAATTTGGACTTGTGGCACCATAAATTATACAAGAAAGAATATTCCGAAAATGAAAGATGATAAACAGTTAACTAGAGGAGAAACAGATTGGAAAACTAGTGAAAGCGGCTTATCCATTTTCAAATGGAAAGACAAGAGGTCAGTACATCTCCTCTCCAACTATCATGACCCTAATCTGAATACAATAGTGAAGAGAAAAGAAAAGAGTGGAACCTCTGTTGACGTGAAGTGCCCTCGCGTACTCCAATAGTATAATAAAAGCATGGGATTTGTTGATAATAGACCAGTTGAAAACTTATTTCGAAATCAATCGTCAGAGCCGCAAGTGGTGGCATCGTATTTTTTTCCATTTTGTAACATGCTTCCAGGATTTCCACTCAAAGGTAAAATTACTCATCGTAAATAATTCGAAATAGAAAATAGAACTCTTATTTCTATCTTTCAGGCATAGTGGTACACTATATGTACTCCTATAGAGTCCCACGATTTTTTTGGAAAAACAATTTACATTAATTTTTCATTATATATTCATATTTCTCCCTAAATAAATACAAAAACATAAGTAATTACGAACTTTTATTTATCGTGCCACCAAGCAAAATATCTTCGCTGATCTCTGTGCCAATAAGGGTTAATTGGGGCTTCACATGTGAAGTGGAGACTAACAACTTACAATCGGTCGATAATACATGACATACACACCATCCTGTACACTCCAAAACTAACAACGAGGAGAAAATTCAGAAGTAGGGTGAAGACAGACACACCGAGAAGGAGGTTGTTTTCTGGTTCCCAACATAGAGCAGTGGCCAGTAGGGAAGATATTATTTTATCAAATTTATGTATAAAATGCTTATTATTTGATTGCAATAATTGCAGTAAGTAGTTTCAGTTGTTTTCAAATTAATTGTTATGCCAAAAAAACCTTATTCTTTTCTTTCAATATTCTTCTTCAACCCCGAAACAATAGAAATGTGAAATATTTATATTTTAAAGTTCGAAGATACTGTGAACGCTTGATGGATTCTGTTTTCGAAATTGAAATCCAATTTTATTGAAACCTTCTATATGAAATTTCTTCCAATCTCTGAAATAGAAGGAATAAATCAAGTGACCCTCATGTTTTAAAACCTATGCAGGAAAAAAAAAGAGTGAGGATATCAAAACATTTGAAAATTTATATTTTGTGATATAATTTGAGCAGTAGTCTTTTCTTGTTCACCAAACACCGTTATCTGTATGTATTACATAATACAGAAAAAAATATAAACCCTATTAATATCAACTCCTCAATACTTACAAAGTTATCGAATTTGAATATAATTTAAAAATTTTATTTTCCTTGTAATGTTCATCAAAATAGATATCGGTATCTTTCATTATGAAGAAACGAGAATTTGTCTTATACATAACATGATAAATAATGTGGATTCTCGTTATTACTCATTCAAGTATTCAGTAATTTTTTTATATATGCTAGAATGAAGAATGCTGAATGAATAGTTATAAATTTGAACCTTCATTATTTTGCCAATAAGTACAGGGTCTTTATGAAGGATTGTAACATTTTAAGAAGTTGCCTTAAAATACCTTTGTGCTGCTTCTCGTTGAATAGTTTCAAACCGAATATCGGAGAATTTCCAAATTTACGCTCATAAAGACCCTGTTTTACTAATGATGATTTATATTCTTCATTTGAAGAAAATATTCCTTTTCCTAGAAATATTCGAATTACTACCTGACATCGTTGGCACTAATGAGTAGGTACCTGGAAACTCGTTTATTCTCTCATTGTCCAATTATTGTTAAATATCTGTATTTCTTTGAATTGAGCCCCCCTCCCCATTTCGAATATGAGTTTGAGTTGAAATAAATAAGGCCAAGGACTGCGAGAATATTCAGTATCAACCTGAAGTTGGTCAGCTGCAGAGTTTTGTCGGCTTGTCTATTTCTGTGTTAAAATTTCTTCGATCAAAATGACTGGTGAAAAATCTACGAGTAGTTCTGATAACTATGTTAATTTGAAGGAGCTTAATTGTAGCTTCACATGTGAAGTGGATACCAACAAGGTACAACCGGTCGACAATCCATGGCGTACACACGATCTGTACACTCCAAAAACAACAACGAGGAGAAAATTCGGAAATAGGGGAAGACAGGCACACCGAAAAGGAGGTTGTTTTCCGCTTCACAACGTAAAGCAGTGGCCAGTAGAGAAGATATGATTTTATCAAATCTATGCATGAAATGCTTATTATTTGATTGCAATAATTGCAGTATGTAATTCCTGTTGTTTTTGAATAAATTGTTATGACAGTTAAACCTTATTCTTTTCTTTCAATATTCTTCTTCAATCCCGAAACAAAAGAAATGTGAAATATATATTTTTTAAAGTTTGAATATACTGAGAACGCTTGATGGATTTTGTTTTCGAAATTGAAATCCAATGTTATTGAAACCTTCTATATGAAATTTCTTTCAAACTCTAAAATAGAAGGAATAAATCAAGTGAGCCTAATGTTTTAAAACCTATGCAGGATAAAAAGTGTGAGGAATTCGGAACATTTGAAAAATCTACGAGTAGTTCTCATAACTATTTCATGGTTAATTTGAAGGAGCTTAATTGGGGCTTCACATGTGAAGTGGAGACCAACAACTTACAACCGATCGATAATTCATGGCGTACACACGATCTGTACACTACAAAACCAACAACGAGGAGAAAATTCAAAAGTAGGGTGAAGACAGAAACACCGTAAAGGAGTTTGTTTTCCGTTTCCCAACGTAAAGCAGTGGCCAGTAGGGAAGATATTATTTTATCAAATTTATGTATGAAATGCTTATTATTTAATTGCAATAATTGCATTATGTAATTTCTGTTGTTTCCGAATAAATTGTTATGCCAGTAAAACCTTATCCTTTTCTTTCAATATTCTTCTTCAACCCCGAAACGAAAGATATGTGAAATATTTATAATTTAAAGTTTGAAGACACTGAGAACGCCTGATGGATTTTGTTTTCGAAATTGAAATACAATGCTATTGAAACCTTCTGTATGAAATTCCTTCCAATTTCTGAAATAAAAGGAATAAATCAAGTAAGCCTAATGTTTTAAAACCTATGCAGGATACAAAAAGTGTGAGGAAATCGAAACATTTGGAAAATTGAAAAATCTACGAGTAGTTCTGATAACTATTTCATGGTTAACCCTTAGTCACTAAGGACGGGTCATTTTGACCCACACGACATAAGACGAGCCGAAATTCTTCGTTTCGCGTGTGAGTAGTGGGGTGATTCTTCTAGTATTCTCCTAGCCCAACATAATCTCTGTTCTGACGAGTTAGTCGAGCTGTGTGCGTTCCCGTGTTTGCTGATATTGCTGTATTTGGGTCAAATTGACCCGTGCGTAGTTTGAACGGTAGTGTTATATGAAATATGAGGTACGGTAATGAATCATTCAAAATTTATATCAATTCATTGATTTTGGTTTTTGTTTTACAGTATTTATAGGCCACTCACTGAAGCTGAAATCTTACAAATTGTTGAAGATGAACAGTTCTGGGAGGATCGTAATTCCACAGAAAATACAGAGGGAGACGAAAATATTTTCGAAGTGCAAGACAGAGTAGCTGCTACTGAAGCTATTCTAGATGAAGGAGATAGGAGTGAACCTGGGGAGAGTGATCATGAAGAAATAAGCGAACATGACCGTGATAGCGAACTTGAATGGAATGATAATGAACAAGAATCTGAAGATGTAGAGAGAAAGACTAAAGAAGTTGACGAATCTAATCGTCAAGCTTTTTATGGCAAAGACAAAACGAAATGGTCGAAAAATGCACCAACAAGAGGTAAAACCCAAAAAACAAATTTGTACAATACTGCCTGGCTTGAAGGGAGACGCAAAAAAGAATCTACCCTCAACAGTTTTGCAGGCCTGGAAACTAATTTTTTCGGACGAAATGCTCAAGAAAATCACAAAACATACAAACTCCAAAATACAGAATATGCAACTGAAATATAAAATGTTCAAAAGAAGGAGAAATTGCCGATCGCAGTTCTCTGCTTCCTTCATTCATAATACAGACCAAGAAGAAATAGAGGCTTTCATTTGTCTGCTCTATTTAACGGGCAGTTTTGAATCAGGGCATGAGGATCTCAGATCTCTATGGGCCAATGATGGAACGGGCAGAGATATATTCAGGTGCACTATGTCACTTGCAAGGTTTTCTTTCTTGCTTTCCTGTATTCGATTCGATGATGATAGTACAAGGGAGGAAAGACTGAAAGAAAACAAGTTGGCCGCAATATCTGAGTTATTTAATCAATTCGTCCAAAATTCAAAGAGTTGTTACTCTCCTTTTCTATATTTGACGATAGATGAAATGCTAGTTCCATTCAGAGTTCGCTGTGGATTCCGAATGTTCATGCCAAGTAAGCCTGCTAAATATGGGATCAAGATACAGGTTTTTATTCTTTGAATTGAACCCCCCTCCCCATTTCGAATATGAGTTTGAGTTGAAATAAATAAGGCCAAGGACTGCGAGAATATTCAGTATCAACCTGAAGTTGGTCAGCTGCAGAGTTTTGTCGGCTTGTCTATTTCTGTGTTAAAATTTCTTCGATCGAAATGACTGGTGAAAAATCTACGAGTAGTTCTGATAACTATGTTAATTTGAAGGAGCTTGATTGTAGCTTCACATGTGAAGTGGATAACAACAAGGTACAACCGGTCGACAATCCATGGCGTACACACGATCTGTACACTCCAAAACCAACAACGAGGAGAAAATTCAGAAGTAGGGTGAAGACAGAAACACCGAAAAGGAGGTTGTTTTCTGGTTACCAATGTAAAGCAGTGGTCAGTAGGGAAGTCCATTGCTGAACATGGATTTATCATTCAAAATAATGGATTGAATGAGAATTCAATTCCTTTCACAGCCAAATTTTCTCGCAATACTTCCATTCTGAATTGGCGTAAAGCTTCTTCCAGTTCCTTCGATGCACCATGAAAATTGGTTCCGTTATCGCATAATATCTTTTCAGGGATTCCTGAAAATTATGTTTTGGATACTATAACAGTATAAATGGGAAAAAGGTAACAGCTAAAACAATTCAAGGATGTTTCCGCCATGCGGTATTCATTTCAACAAATGAAATGACAGATGAAAATGAAGGGAATGATATCTATCATTCCCTTGGCCCAACTCACACGTAGAAAGTAAGAAAGACCTAGATAAACTCAGTGAAACCGACCTGATCCAACTTAGATCAAGATCAAGTCGCATTAAGAAAGTATTTGATGAGTTCGAGGAGGTGCAAAACTATATACAATCAGCAGCCTCCGAAGAAACTCTCCAGAAGGAATATGAAATTAGGGCCACCTTCGAAGACACTTATTACGATTACCAGTCTATTGCTAAGTCCCTGTTAGCAAGTAAAGTAATTATGGGCTTCAACAGTCAAATCTCTTCTAGAAATTCCGCAGTTTCAGAGACAGGTAGCCCTACCAGTATTTATTTTTGGAATATTTCTACGAGAAAAGTGCTTCACTGAAGTCCCCATCTAGCTTATGGTGTGAATATTCGAATATATGTTGAGGTCCACCGTTTTTATAGAGGAAAATATAGATACGTCTAAGTATCCAAAACTCCGAGCATTTTTGAAGAGAAAAAATGATGATATACACTTATTGATGAAGGTCGTAATGGTAATGGGAGATGCTGGGGTGTGGCGTTGTAAGGAACTCTGTGAAATGAAAATGGACAATGATAAAATAAGTCAAGAAGTCATAATTGTGACCATTCCTGACCCCAAAAATGGAATGTCACGTACATTCACAGTGACAAAAAGTGACCAAACTCAAGTTTGTCATTTCAAAATAATTCAATAGTACATTGATATAAGATCCCACATGACGACTATTAATACGCGCTTCTTCATGCTATATCGAAATGGAAAGTGCTAAAACCAGCCTGTCAGAAAAAATAAGTACTTTTCGAATAATGTGATGAATATGGGCTTGGGTGCCAAATATATATAGACAATCCTTCATGTATAGCTATCTATTACGATCTTCTAAACACATTGAGAAATGAGTATGGAATATTAGCTTTAGGTCCAATAAAGTGTAATAAATTGCAGAACTGCAATTTGGAGAGAGATTATATTCTGAAAAAAAGGGGAGGAGGATCGTTTAGCTGTAGAAGTGATAATGATAATAGAATAACATGCGTGAAATGGTATGATAACAGACCCATTCCATTAGTAAGTACATTTGTTTCTGCTGAACCAATTACTACTGCCAAAAGATATGAAAAATCCCAGAGAGTCAGAGTGGATGTTTCGTGTCTGAATATAGTCAAGCAGTACCATGCCTACATGGGAGGAGTAGATCTGATGATCGTTTCCCTATTGTTAGAACTTGAGTTGAGTTATTATCTTAGATTTTTGTATCATTGTTGCATTTACATTAGGATCATAGTTAATAGTTTGAAATAAAAAAAGGGAGCGTTGACATTATATGACAGAAAAATAAAGACTGAAAAGACGTCGGATTTTAATTAAAAGACTTTGAGTTCAGAAATAGACCAAGAACTGAACATGATGTTTTGCGCCTTGATGGTAGCCACCTGTTTTACCAAACAAGGAGCATTACCTCAACATATAAATGAGTGGTGCAAGAATAGATTTAGTGCCATGTATGCTAAGGCCGGGAGACAACCAATCACTGTGCCCCCTGAATTTCAATACGAAGCTCAGATACTGGCGGACCTCCTAGCTAACAGACTACCATTGCGGAGTGCTATTCTCTATCCCCTCCTATCTAGCAAAAATAATTCCTTGAGGATGTCCCCGCTATATAGCGCTGTCCGGTCCCAGGTTGATCTAATTACCCAATACTACGCGATGTCAACTCTCCGCCTATCGTACTCTTTCATGGACCTATGCGAGACGGAAGCACACACTTTACGTGAAGTAGTCGATCAAGGGATTACTTTAATGGATAACTATGTGGCACTCCAAAAATCACAGAGAAGGAAGGATATTTCCTTTCATCATTACTGTGTGGTACACGAAAGGCCGTCCTGGATGGAGGTGAGCTCTTATCCCGACCTGGCTTATTGTGCCCACCTAAAACAACAAGCCTTAGAAGATAAAAGCTGGGCAAATTATAAGGGAGCCGCTACCGGGACTCACATAGACAAGGCTACTCTTGGAGCCAAAACAGCCATACCACTTGACTCGGTGAACTTGACATCTGGCAGCTTAGATCCCGAAATAGACAAGTTCTTGACGAGAAAAGGCAAAAAATGCAACAATGATAGAACAACCTAAGATAATAACTCAACTCAAGTTCTAACAAGGATTCCACTAAAAACACGACGTTGGTATCTATCGGTATTTGCAGAAAGGCTTGATATTTGTCTGAATAATACTTGGTTGCTCTATCGACGTGACCGGAAATTATTGGATGCTACAGAGAATGATACTTCTTAGAAAGAGTTCCTGTTAACAGTGGCACAATCTCTGAAAATGAAAGATAGAATAAACGATAAACACACCGCTAAAGTTAATAAGAAATAATTCTAATGAAATCAAGAGAATGGTAGCTCCTAGACCTCCACAGGACGTAAGTTCGGATCACTTTCCTGTTTATTCATCAAAAGGTCGATATAGACTGTGAAAGTCCGGAGAAACCCACTGGGCTTGTACTAAGTGTGATGCCAGATTGTGTATGGTGAAATCCCGGAATTGCTTTTATAATTTTTGCCATCATTAGTTAATTTTGTTAGTCTCGATATATCATATTTGATGTTTTTTTTCCCAATATACAGGGTTAGAACTATTTAAAGGGGGACTACAAGAATATCGAATACCGTTAAAAATACAGGGTAGCTTAAATTACGAAAAATTTGCGTTATTCAAGGATGAGTGGGTGTGTGTAAACAGTTGCCAAATATCTGATGAGAGATATCTCGAAAACACTGAAAATCAAGATCATCATTTTTTCTTATTAACTCATTTGTTTTTGGAGATAACTAAGTACACGAAATTCGGTGTGTAATCATAATCCTACATAGCGATTATACTGATGTAGAGGAAAGTCGCCTATTATTGGATAGTTGCCTAATTTTGGATACTATGTTATCTCATATCCTATCAGGAGTTTTGTGGAATTGTATGCAGGAAACTATACGTTCCTGAACTAAATAAACCCCCTGTAAACTATGAAGTTCATCCTTTCACCGCTAGGAGAAGGATTAGTTTTTCATTTCTCCAATTGTGAATTGTCAGAAATCGGTGAGTATTGGCTACACAAGAATAGTTGTGGAATAATCTCAACAATTCGATTCGAACATTTTCGTTCGGTATCAATATTCATTTGATCAGATAACCTTAAACATGAAAGTTGCCTAATTTTGGATAGGAAAGGTGGCTCAAAATTGGATATCCAAAATTAGGAACCCAATTATGAGCACGATTTACATCGTGTTAATCCATAATATTTTTCAGTAAAATGCCTAAAAAAGGAGTCCCACATAAGAAATGGGATACGGAGAATATGGAGAATGCCATCAAAGCAGTTAAAAGTAAAGAAATGGGATATTTAAAGGCGTCCAAGTTGTTTAATGTCCCGAAATCAACCCTAGAACTATATGTTAAACGTGACAAGACCAGCGAAGAACAATTCACACTAAAAATTGGTCGGAAACCAGTTTTGACCGCTGAAATGGAAGAAGATTTGGTGCAACACTGCCTGGAGATGGACAAAAGATATTATGGTCTAGGACTTGCAGACATCCGCAGACTGGCATATCAAATTGCTCTCAGAAATAACCTTCCACATCCCTTTTCAAAAAGCGATGGTAATGCGGGTAAAAAATGGCTGCGAAACTTCTTGGAACGCCATCCAAATTTATCTGTTAGAAAGCCTCAGGGAATTTCTTCTTAGAAATTCCCGGCTCAGCAGCGCTTATCACGAGTACGCCCTACAAAGATGATTAAGAAGCGAACATAAAAGAGAAAAAAAAGAAAAGAGTCATTGAAAAATGAAAAAACGTTACCGAAATTAGATTTTTCAAGTGAATCTAGAAGGAAAACATCACTGCGTAAAAAAGGAAAGTCAAAAAAAACAAGAGATCGAAGTGAAACATCAGATTCGTCGCAAGATATTCCTTATGACGATATGTCGGAAATCGAAAATGATGGAGATGAAGATGCAGAGTGCCTTTTTTGCTGTGGACATTTTTCCGAGGACCAACGTGGAGAAGGCTGGATCCAGTGTTCCGTATGCTTCAGATGGGCACATGAAGATTGTGCTGGCAGTGACAGTAACAAAGTATACGTGTGTGATTTTTGCAAAGAGAAATAGGATCCTAATTTTGGAAAGGGTATCCTAATTTTGGATAGGGTATCCAATATTAGGAACCTATTTTTGCAATCATGAAAATTGTCATTTTTCAGTTGAGCTCATTTTTTATGTCATTCTGGCGAGAAATAAATATTTTAGTTTATATGACGTAGTTTCATTAGGGTAAAACCACATTTCCAGTGAAGAAAAATAATCAAACATTAATTTTTCTGCCAAAAAATGGGAAATAAAAAAAATATCCAAAATTAGGATACTTTCCTCTACTACTTTTTTGTAATTTCAGCCACCCTTTATTTTTAACGGTTTTCTATAGTCAGCCTCTAAATGGTTCTAACCCTGTATACATTTATAATTGAGGAGTAGTTTACTGACTTATTAGTGTTGTATATTATGAGATATATATTTCAGACAAATACCTCTGGTAAATGGGTCCTTACAGACTCATAATACACAAATTTAATAATATTTGCCCTGTGGGTTTTTACCAATGAACTTGCCAAATTAAGTGTTAAGTCCTGTAGACTCCTCGGAAAGGTCTTTCAACTGGACTCAAAAATCCAAGTGCAAAGGGAAAAAGATTGATGATTTTTTGTCATATAAGGGGCAAAATGGTTTTGTAGGGAACGGCTTGTGGTCTTTGAATCCAATTAATCTGGAGATTATCATGAAGAAATGAACGGGGAATCGTTCGAAGCTTTGAATATGGATACAATGAAATTCGTTAATTTTCATTTTTATACTCTAGAATATTCTCATCATCTTCAAAGCTTGAAGTACCCATAAGTAATTTTTGTCGTATATACAAACTCTTTTTGCCCTAGATCTTTTGAGACACGTAAACCTCTGATGAAAAAAACGCAAAATCAAATTCACCAGATTATTTCAAGGCTTCCTTTTTTAGGATATAATAGCCATGAAATCGAAAGGGAACAAGCTGCTTGTAATACTGAGCCCATTTTCGGTTAAACCAGAAATTCCGAAATTTGCGATTCACTCACGTTGAGTATGTCTCGGGAAAAAAACTGTTTCAATGTAGAGAGTTCACCTGAAGAAATATCGTGGACGGCATTCTCCGCCAAACTTTTACAGATCATTGCTGACTGTAAGAGTTCCGAAAAATACGAAAAGATAATAAAAGATTCGAAAGGAGAAGAACTTTCAATTATTATTGAGACTGTATCTAATTTGAAAATGATGAAAGAAGTTTTTGAAAATTGCATATCTGTCGGAGAGTCAATGATTATTATTAAATCTTGGGAAGATGAAGGAAGCCGTTTAGTTTCTCGTGAATCTCGGGAATCCTGGATCAGAAACTCAAAAAAAAATATTTGATTACTTTAGGACCTCATTAACCCAAATTAACAGTATTTCCTAGTGATGGTAAAAACCGATTCAATTCCTCGTGGTACAAAGAATATAATTTTCTAGAATACAGCACCGTTGAACACAGAGCATACTGCTTCGTTTGCTGTTTATTTCCACCAAATAAGTCTTTCAATTCAGAAGATAATTGGTTTACTGAAGGAGTTAATGCTTGGGGAAAAATGAAAAGTAGTGGCAAGAGCAAACTCGGGAAACTTCCAAGTTTTCTTCGCAACACCATATCGCAGCAGTACAAAACTATTGCAATTTTATAAAAAGTACGCATCATATCGATATCATTCTGGATAAAATTCGAATTCAATTTTAAAGATATAACTAACATCGAAGAATTGACCAGAAAACACTCTCAATATAACAAAGAAAAGCTATCATTAACATCAATCAAAAGTTTATGTTACCAACTCCGAGCATGCAACTTTGTGTAGTCCAAGACTGATTCCATTTCCGTCCGCTTCGTTGCTTCTTTGGCTCGAGCATTACAGAGCAAGCGTCGAAATAAAAAGCCAAGCTACTTCGAATCGCTCGAATTTTATTGAAATGTAAGTGTTTTACGGATGTTACTTATTGAAAATTGATATCTTGTTGTGAAAATTTGTGGTTATTGTGTTTTTAATTGTGATTCTGTTTTTTTACGTGCAGCTAGTTTTGAGAAAACAGAAACGACATCAGCCATGGAGGATCCCAATCCAACAGTGCAGAGTTGTGGATATAACGTTTGCCAAGAGTGTTCCTTCACGCACATTGAGTTTATTCGGATGATTTCGAATGAAGAGCTGGCACGAGAATTCCTTATGAAGCATGGGGCATTATCGTGTCACTCTTTGTGCGAAACGTGCGGATCGAGAGTTCGATCCGATTTTGAAAGAAATCAGTATAGATGCCGCAAAGTTGTTTTTGCATCAAGAAGAGGGAACAGGAAATGCGAAACTTCACGCGTCTTTCAAGGTACGTTTTTTGAGCGATCTCATTTAAGTTTGATGGAAATATGTTTTCTGGTCGACATATTTTTGTTAAACGGAAATGCGAAAGTCAGTGACGCCATGTTTGAACTGAAGTGCAGTCCCAATTCGGTAGTTGATTGGTTTTCCTTTTGCCGGGAAGTAGATACCAACTATGTCGTGCGAAATTCTCAATCCATTGGGGGGGTTGGGAAAATCGTCGAGATAGACGAAGCTTGGTTGGACAAAAGGAAATATAATCGAGGCCGTTTGTTGACAGGGCAATGGGTTCTTGGTGGAGTTTGAAGAGAGGAGCAAGGTGGAAGAGGCAAAGCATTTCTAGTTCCTCTAGAGGATCGTTCCTCCGAAACATTAATCGGTATCATTAAACGTTATGTGATACCCCTATTAAATCATCACTAAACTACAAAAAAACTTCTACAACATTCAACTTATTTCTAAGATAACTGAATTGAACATTTGGCAATGCTTTGGTAAACATGTCCGCTACTTGTTCATGACTTGGAACATATTATAGTGTTACTTGATTGTTATTGACACATTCTCGAATAAAATGATATTTCACATCTATATGTTTAGTTCTTCGAGTCTCAAGGGTTGAAGCCATTTTTATACAGGGTTGATTATCCTCAAATACTTTTACAGGATATATTTCAAAATTTATGATTTCTTTCAATAATTGGCTTACAAAAAGAACTTCTGTTAGACAAGATGACAACGCTACATACTCGGCTTCAGCCGTTTTTGAGATCTCCAAAATATCACATTGTCATATAAGCTTAGAGTGAAACCTGAAATACTTTTTCTATCACAAATGTCATTCGCAAAATCCGCATCTACATAAGCTGACAAAATATCACGATTATTATTTTCTCTATTTGATCTTTCAAATTTCAAGCCATAGTTTTTAGTATACTTCAAATATTTAAGTACATTTTTGAGATTTTTCCAATGCTCTAATCCATAACAATTTTGAAATCTACTGAAAAATGTTACTGAGAAACATATATCTGGACGACTACAAAGCATAAGATACATTAACGATCCTATCAGTTGTCTATATGGTAATTTACTACAATTATTTTCATCAATTTCAGGATATTTAAAGTTCAAATTCAATTTTGGCTGAATGGGGATTTTTGATGTCTTACAACCCTCCATATTAAAATATTTCAAAATTTGTTCAATCATATCCTTCTGATGTATGTAAATACAATTCTCACATTTTATAATGTTCAATCCCAAAAATTTTTGACATTTGCTATTTGTTAAATCGATCATCTCAAATTTATCCTGTAGTTCCCTTTTTAATTCAGATAACTCAGTTAAAGATTTGGATACAACTATCAAATCATCTACATGAATTAACAAGAATAAATTGTTGCGATAATACAAACATGGTTCAGATTTAAAGAATCATACCAACCAGTGGTCACAGCAATTGACATTCTATTTACTCAAAATCCCGCAGGAATAACCTTAGATCTAGTTAAAAACAAACTTCTGAATGAAGAGGGAAGACAGAAGAAAGAAACAAACAATGATAGTGATTCTCCACAAACATTTCTTGGTTGGAAAAAGAACACTGGTTACAGAAATAGGTATAGTAAAACCGAGAATAAAACCAACAAAAATAAACAAGGCAATTTTCCATTCAAATGTTATAATTGTGGTTTGAAAGGACATAAGAGGTCGGAATGTACTAGAAATAAAAATAGAAATGAATGTCATGTAGCAAAAGAAGATGAGATTGCTTTCATTACCTCGAGTGAAAATTATGAGAAAGCAAATCATGATGATGTAATGATAAAGTTCATTATTGACAGTGGTGCATCAAACCACTTGATATGTCAAGCACTGGAAAAGCATCTAATAAATGTGAAGGATGTATACCACAGTATTCAAGTTGCTAAACTAGGAGAAACAGTGGAAGCTCGAAGAGAAGGTGACTTGAAAGTTTTAACACAGGAAGGAAGGACAATAACACTCAAAAATGTACTAGTATGCTCAAAACTTTCACACAATCTATTGTTGGTAAGAAGAATCGAGGAAAAGGGATTTGAAGTCAACTTCAAAAATGGAACTGTTAAAATAAATTCATCAAAAGGAACTTTGGTTGAAGGAAAACTTTTTGGCAATTTATATATACTAAAATTCAATCTTATTGGCTATGAAGCAAATTTGATAGATACCGAAGAATGGGTCATTCATCAAAGTATCCAAGTAAATCTATCTGTGAGGTATGCCTGCAAGGGAAACAATGTCAGAAGCCATACAAAGACATTTTGGAAGACAGAAAGGCAAAATTTTTATTGGAAGTTGTTTCAACAGATGTCTGTGGACCAATCAATCCTACATCTCACAGTGGTAAAAGATATTTTGTCACATTTTACAGTATGCTACTTCCTAATGAACAAGTATGAAGTAAACGACTTTAAATGCTATATTGCCATGATTGAAAACAAATTTGGAAGAAGAATGGAAAGACTCAGGTGTGATAATGGAGGAGAGTATATTTCGAAGGAAATGAAAAACTTCTGTTCGGAAAAAGGAATACACATACAGTATACAGTCAGTCATACACCTCAGCAGAATGGCGTTGCTGAGCGCATGAATAGAACCATTATGGAAAAGGAAGATGTCTAATATATGATGCAAAACTATCCAAAGAATTCTGGGAAGAGGCTGTTGGGACAGCTATTTATTTAATCAAAACCTCTACGATAACATGTAAAAAGACTCCAGCTGAAATATGGTATAATAGAATACCAAATATGGATAAAATAAGGGTATTTGGTAGTGATGCTTACATGCATATACCTAAGGAAGATAGAACCGGTAAGTTGGATTCAAAAAGTAAAAAACTAATTTTTGTAGGATATACTGACAACGGATATCGCCTATGGGATGCAGCAAAAGGAAAAATTGTGACAGCAAGGAATGTAGTATTCAATGAATTCAGTAAAGATTAGAAAGAACCAGAAGACGTCAATATTTACATACAGGATTATGTAGAAACTCATGAAAAAGATACAGATGAACCTTTAAAAAATTTAGAAACGGAAGAAAATCGAAGTAAGAGAAAAATTAATATGCCAAAAAGATATGAAGACTATGACATGTCCCATCTGACTGCTTTGGTAGCTGGAAATTTTTCTGATGTACCGAAAGATTATGAGGAAGCATGTCTAAAGACAGGATGGAAAGAGGCCATTAAAGAAGAGGGGGTATGATGCTCTAGAGACTGAGGGTTTCCGCCATTTTACCGTGAACCACTCTTTAAACTTCGTTGATCCAGAAACTGGTGCTTACACACAGACCATTGAGACACTCTGGGTAGAAGTTCGTCGCAATGTTCCCAAGGCTGGATTAGGGCAAGAGCATCTTTGGGGTTAGCTATCTGATGTTCTGTTTCGACGGATGGAACCTTAGATTAGGGAAGGGAGAGGATACCGCGCACAGCGTCAACGCAAAGCTACAAAGTGAAGTTCACTTCGACACTGGCCACCATTATTTATGTGGCAAACAATCCAAGTGGGACGTGTGAATATTTTGTGATTTTAAGTTAATTTTCAAGTGTATTTTAATCTGGACATAATGGTTAATTGTTGTGCTTATCAATGCCAAAGCAGAATCGAGAAAAAGTAACCAGGAATATCATTTCATAGGTAATATAGTTTATTGTTATCGTTATGAACGAAAGGTTTGCTTGATATTTTCTTGTTTATCCTCAACTACAGTTGATAGTCTTTTAAAATAAAAAAATATATTGAATGAAGATTACAATTATTACTTTTCAAGGTATCAAGTAGTTTATTTTAATATTTAAATCCATAATTTTACCCGCAACTCTTCTACTAAGGAGCCATTTTAGCAGTGGCGTAGTTGAAAATTAGTTGTAATAGGTATTGATCCCAAATAATATTTATACTGTTTTTGTAGCTTCCCACGAAATCCTGAGAGGCGTAAGATTTGGGTGAACAACACGAAATTGAAAGACTGGTCACCAACTAAAAATGATAGACTCTGTTCCAAACATTTTGAACAAAAGTGGTTTTATAAAATCAATACTCAAGTGAGAATTCGTTTGCTGAATGAGGCAGTTCCGACTATTTTTTCCACACTTCCGAAATATCTTCAACCAGTAAAGGTAACATATATTTATTACTTAATTAATTGCTATATTTGCTAATTCATTTTATTTCTTTTTGGAAGGAATCTGAAACATCAAGAAGGAGGACATTCAAGAAAGAGCAGCAGAAGCCTCCAACATCATCAATTTCTGTTCCAGATACACCTAGAGAACAGGAATTGAGGAAGAAGCTTATCATGGAAGTTAGAAAAAACCAAGCTCATAAAAGAACTATAATACAACTGAGACAATCGCTAAGATGGTACAAAAAGAAGGTTATTTCTTTAAAACAAATTCTCCAAAATTTGCAGAAAAAATGCATGTTAGATGGTGGAAAGGTTATGCTTTAAGAAAATATGACTGAGGTTAATAAAGAAATTCTTGCAAGAAATTTGAAAAAATCAGGAAAGTATTCTCCTGAATTGAGAAAATTTGCAATAACCTTGAATTTCTTTTCTCCTAAGGCATATAATTATGTGAGGAATGTCTTCAACACATGCTTGCCACACAGCAGCACAATAGGAAAGTGGTTGCAAACGCTGCTCCAGGTTTCTCAACAGAAGCTTTCGAGGCATTAAAAAAAAATGGTAAAGTTAGACAATAAACCCTGCATATGAAGCTTAGTGATGGATGAAATGTCTATTCGTCAACATTTAGATTGGGATGGAAAGAAATTTGTTGGATATGTTAATTTTGGGGTTGATTTTCAAGATGATTCAAATGAATTAGCTAGGGAGGCATTTCTTTTGATGGTTATGGCTGTAAATGGCTCTTGGAAATTACCTGTAGGGTACTTTTTATCCAATGGATTAAACGGACAACAAAAAAGTTCGATTATTAAACAATGTTTAAACATATTTCAAAATACAGGGGTTATAATTGTATCCTTAACTTGCGATGGGGCCCCATCTAACATTGCTATGGGTAATCTGTTAGGATGCTCCTATAAAATATCCAGTTTGAAAGCTAATTTTTCAGTGGGCTCCCAAAATTGTTATTTTTTCTTCGATCCAATCCACATGGTCAAACTTGTTTGAAATACGTTTGGGGAAAAAAACGTATTTAAGGACAAAGATGGAAATATATATGGGCAATAAACTTCGAAAAGCTCATGTGGAGTTCTTCAATCAAAAAATGAAAGTCCGGCTAGCTGTTCAGTTGTTCAGCAAATCTGTGGCTGATTCAATTGAATATTGTGAAAATATTCTAAAATTGGATCAGTTTGTAGGCTGCAGAGGGACAGTGTTGTTCTTGAAAATCATGAACAATATTTTTGATTCTCTCAATAGTAGAAGCTTAATAGCACCCGGATTTAAAAAGGCAATGTGTGGTAAAAATTTGAAAATGAATATTGAATTTGTGCATTTTGCTTACGACTACATCTCAAAATTAACATATCCAAATGGGGAGTTATTATTCAATTCAAATAGAAAAATGGGCTTTATAGGTATATTGACGTGTTTGAAAAGTTCATTGGACATGTACCATGATATTGTTCAAAATCAAAAATTATTGGTTTATATAACAATTTATAAAGTCTCCCAAAATCATATAGAGCTATTTTTCTCATCAATTCGCTCTTAAGGTGGTTGGAACAACAATCCAACAGCATGCCAATTTATGGGGGCTTATAAAAGACTGTTGGTAAGAGGGGAAGTGAGGGAGGGAGGAATGGGGAATTGTATACCTCTTGACCAAATTCCAGTTTTGGTTGTGTCAAGTAGGACTGAACATTCTATTCCAGAAGACACATTAAACTCAACTTCATCTGGAATTTATGAACAATCTGATCATGTCGAGGACCAATCATTATTAAACATATTAAATGATCATGATTATGTTCTTACTGAAAATTCTCATTATTCCTCGCAGGTGATAGTTTACATAGCAGGTTTCATTGTACAACATTTGCAAGAAAAAATTAATTGTGAAATGTGCGCTAATGCACTAATAGGGGATCCAAGAAATTATTTGGATTCCCTCATTCGCCAAAAAACTTATGGAGGTTTAACATATCCTTCAGGTGATGTTGTAAAAATATGCAAAAGATCTGAATATTTTTTAAAAATACATAATAATGTTTTGCATAAAAAAAATATACTGTTGGTATTAACCAATGCAGTTATTGTGGATTGTGTTAGTGCTCAATTATTTAAATCACTGCAGAATCATGTTTTGGACAACCCTGTCAAACATATATATTTTTCAATTAAATGTATTTGTATGAAATATTTGAATGTGAGACTGCATTTTATACGTAAGTCTAAAACGAATGTGACCAGCATAAGAAATAAATATACAAAACTTATTTTGTTCAAAGGGCAGTAATATACCCTTTAACTTAAAAAAAGAGCAAGTTTTTATGAAAAATTACGAGAGTGAAAACGAACTCGATACGTAATAATATGAAACTTTTTATTTCCTTTTGAAATACGATACCGAATTCAAGGTATCATGCTCATAATATTTCTTCATTTCATATTTAATTTTTTTTTTTAATTTTTCGCAAAGATCACATATTAGTAAATTCAATTTCCGCCAAGGTCACATATGGGTAGATTCAAGGACATCGATTTCATAACCTCACAAATTCTTGGCAATTATTGAGAAAAATTGAAATTTTTCTTATATTTGTTCGAAAATTCGAAAATTTTTTCAAGGTCACGGACTTGAAATATTGAGGTCATTGTCCTTCAATATTTTTTTCATATTTTTTTGACTGCAATCAGTTAAGAATTGATATTTCACTAACTTCAGTGACAAAGCTCACTTTTGGTTCGATGGGTTCGTCAGTAAGCAAAATATGCGTTATTGGTCGGGAGAAATCCACATGCGCTTCAAGAAACACCACTTCATCCACAAAAAATAACATTGAACGCGAAATAGCAGCCGTTTCGGCCGAAATGTGTGGCTGGGTCATCGAAAATTGGGTCCAACGAATCGACCGCTGCAAACATGCCCGAGGTGGCCATATGAACGAAGTCGAGTTCCATTCATAAATGTTTCGATGGTACTTCAACCAGATAATAAAGTATCATCCGAAGAGTGAACACGTAGAGACAGTGTTTGTTGATGTCCAGATCACTGATCGTTGGTACCAACAAATTTCGAAAACCATCATCATTAAACGGAAGCATAAAAGAGCAGTCAATTTTCCTCTCTTAGACAAAAGTGTTTTTAACACCCGTGTCCATAGTTACCTATAAGAAGGAGTCTATAGGAATGGAACACAAATTATGGTGTAATGTTAACGAAGTAGAAGAATTTCAACTTGCGAAGAAAACATGCAGGCAGCCATCTACTCTCAGTGCAACAATTTCTTCCACAACGAATAAATTTGGAATCCTTAATACCGAAGAGTCCATGGATACCGCAAAGACCCTACTCGATAAACCGTCTAACAACATATTATAATAAAAATTCGCGAATGCCCCCCGGTAATAGTGACCTCAAAAATAGAAGACCACCGAAAATTCCATGAGACGGATATACAAATAGTGAAGGAGAAATTTCATATAAAATATCACACAGGCGTAATAGAAATCCACATCGCATACCATAACAATTATTGAAAACTGAAGTTTTTAAATCAGAAAATATGCAAATTTTCACGTACTGCCCGAAAGAGGAAAGACGAAGAAAATTGTCGTGAAAGAAGCCTGCTTCACAACGGAAGAAGAAATAAAGTCACATATATTACAAGTGAGCACAACTTGAAAAATGATGATGTACATTTTCTCAACATGGAAGGAAAGATAGATCATCGCATTCAGATTTACTATCAGTGAAGTCAATCTCAAAGACCACAGAAAGACGTCAGAACTGGACAACATCAAACTTGAATGGCAAAGATATTAGAATAAATACAAAATTCAAAAGTGCTTTCGGATCAAGCTACTGCAATCTTCAACCGAAATGTATCAAGTACGGTAGGAATCATTTGACGAAGGACTGCCCGATTAAAGGAAAAACTGAATGAGTGAAGTGTGCAAATTGCTCTGGATCCCACAGGGCTATTTACAAAAAGTGCCCCATTTTTACTAGGTATGTATATAGCTCAACTATTTTACCTCATCCTCAAAAACCTAACCCATCTCCAAATTTTATACTTCACAAACCTAACCCACCTCCCCAAAGACACACAATCACCACAAACCCAAGGAATAACAAACAGAATCATGTAAACGCGGTAAAAAATGCCATCAGGATAACTAAATAGAATGATGATTTTCAAACTCTGTTGAACAGAATTGAAGAATTAAATTGAATTTGTAATCTTCCAACTTCTATTTATCTCATTAGGGAATTGAAGGTATCGCTTGAAAATACTACTTCTGCTATAAAAAAAAAACCAAGTTATTAACAATTTAGATCAGAAAAATGGTTCATAAAAATCATAAGAGAGATATCAAGATCAAATCGTGCAATCGCGACGGCATAAGAAACTAAATTAACGAATTAGAAATTTTTATGAATGGAAAAAACGTCGATATTCTCTGTATTTAGGCAACAACATTGGGCACCGCAGGTCCTCCCTAACTACGTAATTTTCATTACCTTAAGATAGCAAAACCTAGAACAAGTAGAGGTATCCTGATCTATTATAAAAAACACCTTAATCCAACCGAAATAGAAACACGTACCCAAAATTGAGATAGCCAAGCTATAAAAATCGAGGATATAACAATAGTTAATATCTATAACAGACATGAATCACCTCTGTTCATAGATTTCTAAGAAACTCATCCTTTTTCAATTTCCTCTTTCGTTTCTGTCCTGAAGGAGAAAACACCTGTCGTGTTGTATCTTGTATGATTTATCGACAATCATCCGTTGATTAAGTGAAAATTTCTGATCCATGAGTTTGTCCAATCGCTATGACTGGCAGGCCGAGACCGTACTTGGACATTTACAAAGGACAATTTATTTGGTTTATGGAAAAGTCGAACATTGGTATAGTATAAATGTAGCTTTCATAATTTGATTTGATGGATTCTTTTTCTGAAAGGCCAAACTCGATAATTCCAGAAAAACTGGAAGTAGTGGAGGAAAGGAAAAATGTTGGATGAAGTTGATACTTCTATTTTGATTATCATAGGAACTGAATCCCCAATTCTGGATGGGTTAGATATTCTGGAAAGTGGTGGAATTGGCAATCCTGAGTCATAATATCAAATACAAATACAATTGGGAATTCAATTGTAGTGATGCTGATTGTTAGTTAGATTGATTGTGATGATAGTTTAGTGTCTGAAAATATAATGAAATGAAAGGTTTAGCGGCATGCAGACAGGAATTGAATTCTGAAAAAAGTACCACCCAGAGCAGGATTCGAACCTACGCCCCCTGATTACCGGTCAGGTACTCTCCCAACTGAGCTACCCGGGCTGACGTGAGGATCCATCTGCATTGTCTGGCTACCACTATCCTCAGAATTCACATGTTAGTATTATCACTTTCGAACTCCGGCGTTCGGAAGCGATTGGAAATGTTAAAGGTGGAGGGGATACACATTCGCTTTCAATGATCTTCGGGATTCAACATATCCATTTCCCGGTGCGTCGTCGACATATAGCGATATCAGCAAGGATCGGATGCGAACCTCCGATCATTGAACAAATTAAGCCGAAAATATCAATTGTGATGATAGTTTAGTGTCTGAAAATATAATGAAATGAAAGGTTTAGCGGCATGCAGACAGGAATTGAATTCTGAAAAAAGTACCACCCAGAGCAGGATTCGAACCTACGCCCCCTGATTACCGGTCAGGTACTCTCCCAACTGAGCTACCCGGGCTGACGTGAGGATCCATCTGCATTGTCTGGCTACCACTATCCTCAGAATTCACATGTTAGTATTATCACTTTCGAACTCCGGCGTTCGGAAGCGATTGGAAATGTTAAAGGTGGAGGGGATACACATTCGCTTTCAATGATCTTCGGGATTCAACATATCCATTTCCCGGTGCGTCGTCGACATATAGCGATATCAGCAAGGATCGGATGCGAACCTCCGATCATTGAACAAATTAAGCCGAAAATATCAATTGTGATGATAGTTTAGTGTCTGAAAATATAATGAAATGAAAGGTTTAGCGGCATGCAGACAGGAATTGAATTCTGAAAAAAGTACCACCCAGAGCAGGATTCGAACCTACGCCCCCTGATTACCGGTCAGGTACTCTCCCAACTGAGCTACCCGGGCTGACGTGAGGATCCATCTGCATTGTCTGGCTACCACTATCCTCAGAATTCACATGTTAGTATTATCACTTTCGAACTCCGGCGTTCGGAAGCGATTGGAAATGTTAAAGGTGGAGGGGATACACATTCGCTTTCAATGATCTTCGGGATTCAACATATCCATTTCCCGGTGCGTCGTCGACATATAGCGATATCAGCAAGGATCGGATGCGAACCTCCGATCATTGAACAAATTAAGCCGAAAATATCAATTGTGATGATAGTTTAGTGTCTGAAAATATAATGAAATGAAAGGTTTAGCGGCATGCAGACAGGAATTGAATTCTGAAAAAAGTACCACCCAGAGCAGGATTCGAACCTACGCCCCCTGATTACCGGTCAGGTACTCTCCCAACTGAGCTACCCGGGCTGACGTGAGGATCCATCTGCATTGTCTGGCTACCACTATCCTCAGAATTCACATGTTAGTATTATCACTTTCGAACTCCGGCGTTCGGAAGCGATTGGAAATGTTAAAGGTGGAGGGGATACACATTCGCTTTCAATGATCTTCGGGATTCAACATATCCATTTCCCGGTGCGTCGTCGACATATAGCGATATCAGCAAGGATCGGATGCGAACCTCCGATCATTGAACAAATTAAGCCGAAAATATCAATTGTGATGATAGTTTAGTGTCTGAAAATATAATGAAATGAAAGGTTTAGCGGCATGCAGACAGGAATTGAATTCTGAAAAAAGTACCACCCAGAGCAGGATTCGAACCTACGCCCCCTGATTACCGGTCAGGTACTCTCCCAACTGAGCTACCCGGGCTGACGTGAGGATCCATCTGCATTGTCTGGCTACCACTATCCTCAGAATTCACATGTTAGTATTATCACTTTCGAACTCCGGCGTTCGGAAGCGATTGGAAATGTTAAAGGTGGAGGGGATACACATTCGCTTTCAATGATCTTCGGGATTCAACATATCCATTTCCCGGTGCGTCGTCGACATATAGCGATATCAGCAAGGATCGGATGCGAACCTCCGATCATTGAACAAATTAAGCCGAAAATATCAATTGTGATGATAGTTTAGTGTCTGAAAATATAATGAAATGAAAGGTTTAGCGGCATGCAGACAGGAATTGAATTCTGAAAAAAGTACCACCCAGAGCAGGATTCGAACCTACGCCCCCTGATTACCGGTCAGGTACTCTCCCAACTGAGCTACCCGGGCTGACGTGAGGATCCATCTGCATTGTCTGGCTACCACTATCCTCAGAATTCACATGTTAGTATTATCACTTTCGAACTCCGGCGTTCGGAAGCGATTGGAAATGTTAAAGGTGGAGGGGATACACATTCGCTTTCAATGATCTTCGGGATTCAACATATCCATTTCCCGGTGCGTCGTCGACATATAGCGATATCAGCAAGGATCGGATGCGAACCTTGCTGATATCGCTATATGTCGACGACGCACCGTGAAATGGATATGTTGAATCCCGAAGATCATTGAAAGCGAATGTGTATCCCCTCCACCTTTAACATTTCCAATCGCTTCCGAACGCCGGAGTTCGAAAGTGATAATACTAACATGTGAATTCTGAGGATAGTGGTAGCCAGACAATGCAGATGGATCCTCACGTCAGCCCGGGTAGCTCAGTTGGGAGAGTACCTGACCGGTAATCAGGGGGCGTAGGTTCGAATCCTGCTCTGGGTGGTACTTTTTTCAGAATTCAATTCCTGTCTGCATGCCGCTAAACCTTTCATTTCATTATATTTTCAGACACTAAACTATCATCACAATTGATATTTTCGGCTTAATTTGTTCAATGATCGGAGGTTCGCATCCGATCCTTGCTGATATCGCTATATGTCGACGACGCACCGGGAAATGGATATGTTGAATCCCGAAGATCATTGAAAGCGAATGTGTATCCCCTCCACCTTTAACATTTCCAATCGCTTCCGAACGCCGGAGTTCGAAAGTGATAATACTAACATGTGAATTCTGAGGATAGTGGTAGCCAGACAATGCAGATGGATCCTCACGTCAGCCCGGGTAGCTCAGTTGGGAGAGTACCTGACCGGTAATCAGGGGGCGTAGGTTCGAATCCTGCTCTGGGTGGTACTTTTTTCAGAATTCAATTCCTGTCTGCATGCCGCTAAACCTTTCATTTCATTATATTTTCAGACACTAAACTATCATCACAATTGATATTTTCGGCTTAATTTGTTCAATGATCGGAGGTTCGCATCCGATCCTTGCTGATATCGCTATATGTCGACGACGCACCGGGAAATGGATATGTTGAATCCCGAAGATCATTGAAAGCGAATGTGTATCCCCTCCACCTTTAACATTTCCAATCGCTTCCGAACGCCGGAGTTCGAAAGTGATAATACTAACATGTGAATTCTGAGGATAGTGGTAGCCAGACAATGCAGATGGATCCTCACGTCAGCCCGGGTAGCTCAGTTGGGAGAGTACCTGACCGGTAATCAGGGGGCGTAGGTTCGAATCCTGCTCTGGGTGGTACTTTTTTCAGAATTCAATTCCTGTCTGCATGCCGCTAAACCTTTCATTTCATTATATTTTCAGACACTAAACTATCATCACAATTGATATTTTCGGCTTAATTTGTTCAATGATCGGAGGTTCGCATCCGATCCTTGCTGATATCGCTATATGTCGACGACGCACCGGGAAATGGATATGTTGAATCCCGAAGATCATTGAAAGCGAATGTGTATCCCCTCCACCTTTAACATTTCCAATCGCTTCCGAACGCCGGAGTTCGAAAGTGATAATACTAACATGTGAATTCTGAGGATAGTGGTAGCCAGACAATGCAGATGGATCCTCACGTCAGCCCGGGTAGCTCAGTTGGGAGAGTACCTGACCGGTAATCAGGGGGCGTAGGTTCGAATCCTGCTCTGGGTGGTACTTTTTTCAGAATTCAATTCCTGTCTGCATGCCGCTAAACCTTTCATTTCATTAGATTGATTGTTGTACATGTCTGAATGTGAGCATGATATACAGGGTGTTTGAAGGTGAGGCTTTTTTTTTTCAACAGAAGAAAGAACTGGTCAAAATGAAATAATTAGGTACTCAAATAGATCCTAATACGACCTTAGACCGTTTGTTAGCAGAATTATCGAAAAGCAGTTATAGAGGTGTTAGGTTTGCAGTTCGCCCTAGTAAAATCGGTGTGCTTCAATGTTTGGTATCCCAATTTGCGAGGAGACGCTGAAGATTATCTTGGTAGATTGCAGATGCGTTGAGCACTTTCGAGAGGCCGCGAGAGAGAGGAGACCTGATAATCGCGTACAGAGCTGTCAACGGTCTTCTGTTCGGAGTGAACACTTCAAACGTCTTCAGGCAGAACATCAATAACCTTAGAGACCAGAATTTCAAGCTCCATAAGGAAATATTAAAGAATAACCTCTCTTAGGCCCATCAGTGTTGAATAATCCCATTTTTCAAGTCATAGTTGAAAAAAAGCTTGCCATTCAACACGGATAATGTTGTTTGGAGTAAAACAAAAAATTCCTTCAATTTTCCCGAGTTCACAAAATATTCTGGTCCCAAAAATATTTCTCTGAAGGCGGGAACGCCGTTTGACATATTTCTGCATCTTCCCTCTTGAACTCATACCCCATATCACAGATCAAACAAATCTATATGCACTGCAGAAATATAATGATCAGACCAAATTCAAAAAAACAAGCAATGATGAAATAAAAGCTTTTCTCGGAATAAATGTACTAATGGGTATCAAATGGTTGCCGTCTATAAAAGACTATTGGTCATGCAATAAGGAAATACCAGATTTTCATATTTCAAGTATCATGCCAAAAAATAGGTTTGAATGGCTTCTGGCACACATTCACTTGAACGACAACCAGAAGCAGGCAAAAAAAGGCAAAATGGGTATGATAAATTATACAAAGTCCGCCCTTTCATGAATACGATCCTGGATACCTATAAAAACTATGAACCGGATGGACATCAGTATGTCAATGATAAGATTCAAGGGTCGATCATCCCTGCGCCAATACATGCCACAAAAACCAATAAAGCGTGGATATAAGGTGTGGGTACGTGCAAATAAATCTGGTTACATTTCCGATTTCCAGATATCTATATACCGGAAAAGTCGATACAGCAGAAAAACATTTAGGCACACGAGTTGTTCAGGACCTATGCAGAGATATTGCTGGTGAATATAACCAGGTCTACTTTGATAATTTTTTCACTTCTCTTCCCTTGATGAATGATCTATTGAATAAAAAAATACTTGCATGTGGAACCATACGTAAAGATCGCAAGGGTCTGCCAAACGATTTGCTTTCTGATAAAACTATAAACAGAGGAGATTACGATTAGAGAATGCATAGTAGAGGATTTCTTTTCTTGAAATGGATGGATAAGAAGGGAATATGTTTTCTCTCTAATTTTCACAAACCGGATGATATATCAGTTGTCAGTAGGACGGCAAAGGATGGAACAAAGAGTGATGTAGCCTATCCAATCAGTGTTGCCAATGTGCGTGTAATTACATGAAATTTGTGTAGATTTCGTGTAGCGGTCTAATGGGTGTAATTTGCATGTAATTATACAAATGTTCCCGTTTTATTCCTAATTCTAACCACTGTTTGGACACTTACTGAAATCGAGGTGAATTTTACAATGGATTTAAACAATACAGACTAGGGACGTAAATTAAGAAAAAGAAAAATCTATATTTTATTTCATACTTTTCTATGAACAAATTTGATATACCGAACAGCAACAAATAAGTTAACCCTTTTTTCTCAGTCTGACTTCTGTCAATATTCAAAATTCAAATATTGTGAATTGTGTCCTTGGTATTTGTCTCGTAACTACTTTCTGTGCTAGAACAATGGAAAAGGAGTTGTGTCCAACCAGCACAAAAACACAAATAATAAAACGACCCCTTAAAACAAGGGAATATGCCTTTGTTGAGAGCTGGCTGCAAAATCCCAAATTTAAAGGTTGGCTAGTCAAGTCAAAGTCTAAAAGCAAGTTGAACTATCAGGGATTCTACAAAATTTGCAGTGTGGATATTTTAGCTAATAAAGCTACAATCACAAGACACCTTGAAGCAGAGAAACATAAATTTAATTCCAAACAAGTAGCGACTACGTTAGATCTAACAAAAATGTTCGAAAATCCTCCAGCGGCTAAAACGAAAAGAGCAGATATCAAACTAGCAGGCCTAGTAGCGACAAATAACCTACCATTTTCGCTACTGGATGTACTAGCACCTTTGTGTAAAGATATTTTTCCGAATTCAAAAATAGCACAGCAGTTAGCACTGCATCGAACAAAAGCTACCCACATAGTGAGAGAAAGTATTTCCAAAACATATAGGGAAGAACTCTATGAAAAACTGAGGGAAAATGGAACCTTTTCTTCAATTATAATGGATGAAACAACAGATAATTCAATAATCAAACTGTGTGCATTCACAATAATATATTTTGATGACCAACAATGCAGGATTAAGTGTAAATTTCTTGACATGGTTGAACAGTGTTCTGGTACTGCAGATGGCCTATTTAAATGTTTGGTGGGTACTATATCAGACAAAAAAATGCCTCTGACAAATCTGATTGGATTCTCGTCAGATACTACAAATTGTATGTTTGGGAAAGAAAGGTCCGTTGCTGCATTATTAAAGAAGGAGATTCCGGATATTGTATTGATAAAATGCTCCTGTCATATGATACATTTATGTGCATCCAAGGCATGTCTCCAAATTCCACGGTCTGTAGAGGACCTATCAAGAAATATTGGTGCCCATTTTCATAGGAGTGCACAAAGAACCAATACTTTGAAAGAATTTCAAGATTTTTTTGGGACTGAAATCCATAAAATTCTGTCTCCATCTAATACCAGATGGTTGTCCTTGAAAGCCTGTGTGGACAGAGTACTCGAACAATTTGTACCACATTTGTCTACATGTATTTTAGGGAGTATGTTCTTTCCGATCCCTCCAGAACAACAGAAGAAATGCTAAGTGTCACGAATAACAAATTCACAGTGATATATTAGGAATTCATGTCCTACATACTCACTTTGTTGGTTGACTTCAACATTTTATTTCAGGGAGAGTCACCACTTCTCCGTAGATTGAAACCCGAGACTGAGAGACTGTTGAAAACAATTTATTCAAACTTTTTGGAATCGCCCTATTTCAAAAATGCCGATGTCTACAGCATTGACCATACTGATCCCCATCATTTCTTGCCTTTGCAGAAAATATATGTTGGCATTGCCGGTGATGCGAGTATCCAAGATCTCAAACGTCAAAATGCTGATATAAATGAGATAGAGCAATTTTATAAGACTTGCTTGAATTTTTATATCGAACTTGCTTCACAAATTAAGGACAAATTGAAATTTGATGATAAGGTATTCGATATTATATATGTTGTCGATCCTGCCAAAGCACAGGCCTTCAATATTAAAACACTTCAAAAATGCTTCCATAGATTTTCTATTCTAAAGCAACATGTGAAGTTGATAATGAGTGGAGACAACATGCTCTGTTAGATCATGGTTTGAGCACCACATTATCTGCTGAAGAATACTGGAGTAAGGTTTTTATGTTGAAGAATGCTGCTGGTATTCTACTTTTTCCAAATTTGAAAAAGGAAATTTCCTATTTGTTGATTTTACCTTTCTCAAATGCATCGGTTGAGAAGATATTCTCTGATCTTAATAATATTAAAATATTTCACAGAAATAATCTGTCCACGGAGAATATTTCAGCTCTAATCTTCAGCAAACAAGGCATCAATAATGATGGAGGAATTTTGAAATTCAATCCCTCAAAAAAAAAAAAAGATCGACTCCAAAATATGGAAAAAAGCAAATGAATAGGATAATTTATATTTCATTCATTTCATTCATAGTATTTGTAACTTCTCAATATGGGAATGACTGATTCTGTGTAAGGAATTGTTTTGTATTTTATTCATCTGTCTCATTTTTCAAATATTGAATTTTATATAATAAAGATTTTTTAATTGTACCTGGCATATACGTATTGTGTTATTTCTATATATTTTTCTCGTTATTCGAAATGAATGAACTGCTACCACTTTTTATATTTACTTTATCCAAAATGATCCACTAGGAATTTTAGAGGGTTACCGTTTTAACTATCAATATCTTTGAGATGGTTTATTGAAGAGTCCTTATCATACTAAAGTTAAAATTATCCATTTTTACAACTCTCTCAAGTGAATATTTCTACCGTATGACAAATCCGATATGGTGAAATCCCTCTAGGAAGTGAATAGAAAAAGCAAACGCTGGTGGCTCCGTATATTTTGGCACTTTCTCGACGTCACGATTGTGAACTCCTTCATTCTATTCTCTATGCAAAATGAAGGGAAATCGCTAAAATTTAAAGGATTTCGAATTGCTATTGCAAGGGGTCTTATAGGACTTCAGATACGAGAGAAAAGAGGACGTAAAAGCGAAGAGATGTGCTTACTCCAAACCAGCAGAGATACGTTTCGAAGGTGCAGCCCATATGCCGATACATGGAACCGCCCTGCGTTGTACCGTATGCAGCAGAACAGCTGAACCACACCGTACAGAGTGGCAGTGTTCAATATGCAAAGTCGGACTATGTTTGAGTGATAAAAAAAATTGTTTTGTGAAATATCACACCAAATAATTCAATAAACTTATTTTCCGCAAACTCCCAGTGGTTACTCGTTGAAATCACCGAAATTTTTCAAAAACTAATAATTTTTTTGTTAAAATAGGTTTGTACTATTATTATTCACTTTAACCTTATATTTGCATAATTAAAAGAATTTGGCAACAAAATATAATCTTGGTAGTCAAAGGGCTAAAAGAGACCAGTGCGAAACATGCACCATTTACAATCTGGCAGACGAAGAAAAAAAAGAAAATATAAAAATTGATCATTACTTGCATTAGGAAGAGAAAGAATGGCACGCTTAGGAAAAAAATTGGGAAAAAGAATTCACAAACGATAACGTAATTGTCTGTTGCTATGACTTACAGGCAGCCTTTCCAACGCCTAAAGGCGAGGCAGTTGTAAATTGGCATCGTACAATTTGTCCATTTACAATATCAAAAATGGTGGAGCAGTGAACTACGTATGGCATGAAGGCGCTAACGAGATAGCAACTTGCATGCTATCTCGAGGTTGTATAAGCTTAGAGAGGAAGTAAAAATGTTCTTAACTGACAAAAACAAAGAATTGCATGATCAGTTCTGTGATCCAAATTTTTTTTATATGGTCGATTTTTTTGCGCTACTAAATAAATTGAATGAATCCAACTTTAAGGATCAGGAAATTGCAAGTTGCAAGGCACGAGCAATATATTTGCATATGAAGATAAGATCAGAACATTTATTGCTAAAATTGAGCTATGGTGCAACAAAGTCGACAGTAAAAACTTTTCTGCGTTTGATACGTTGTGTATTATTCACACATCATGTGCTGAAACTAAAAAAGAAATACAAAAGAACATTTCCAACCATTTTAACGACATGAAGAGTGAATTCGATCGCTATTTTCCTGACTGTGAGGACGAAGGTAATAGGAGACTGATCCGCAATCCTTTCATGGTCAATGTTTCTGAGGTGCCTGATGAAATTCAAGAAGAAGTATTTGAAATGCAACATGAAATTCGAGGCAGGAATTAATCTGGAAGACTTCTGGGGCCAAAGAGCAATCCCAAAGATTCGAGATATTGTTATCCGTTACCTTACTCCTTACTCTCTTTTCATCGACATATTTAAGGGAGCAGGGGTTTTCGGCTCTACTGATAATTAAAAACGAGCATCGACATCGGTTGGATGCCAGTGCCGACAAGCGTTTGGCTTTGAGTAGCACTGAACCAAGGATTCGGAAATTGGTGATAAGTATGCAGTCACAAAAATTGCATTGGAATAATAAAGTTTTTGTATATTTATCAGTTCAAAACTGCAAAAATAAAATGCGGTAGGCTCTGAATGATTGTATGCGTGTTTCATTCATTCAAATTTATAACTACAACAACCTTGTTTATAAAAAAATATCTGATAATTCCTCAGAATGGGATTGTACTACTTCCCACAAAGCTCATTCACTGGCCTTAAACGTACAAAATTATAGATTTATTTGCTCGGTAGTAATTTGGTTTGATATCCTAAAGGAAATTAATGCCCTGAGTAAAATGATGCAGAGCCCCACCATGAATACCCAAATTTGCATGAATTTGTTGAAGACGTTGATTGATAAGTTCAAAAAACATCGTACGGCTGAACATTTTGAAATTGTGTTAGCAGAATCTTCCAAAGTGGCTCACGAACTCAATGTAGAAACAGATTTTCCACCAATCAATAAAATCAGACCAAGAAGAAAACCAACACAATTTCAATATGAACTAAGTGATGAAGTTTTATCCGACCCAAAAACCAAATACCGAGTGGAGTTTTATTTTAGGATACTAGATCAAACAATCAATTCCTTGAAAAATAGATTCGAAGAGTTGACAACATTTTGCGATGTGTTTGGGTTCTTAGCGACAACCTATTCGACTATTCCAATGTTGATTTGATGAAGTATTGTCAAGACTTGAATCTAAAGCTTAAAGATGATGCTACTAATGAATCAGACATTGACGGTATTGATTTGTTTAATGAAATTATTGCACTAAAATCGCATTTTGCAGAACACCAATCGAAGGATCCACAATCACTGTTACAATATATTTTTGGCAATGACTTAATTTCTACATTTCCGAATATAACAATAGCACTAAGAATACTACTAGCATTGCCGGTTTCAGTTGCATCTGGAAAAAGATCATTTTCAAAATTAAAAATTATCAAGAATTATTTAAGATCTACTATGCTCCAAGATCAGTTCAGGTCCCTCGCTAAAACTTGTGAAGGAAACTTAATAAGCGACAATGTTTTCTCAAGAAAGTATTCGAAGTATTTTTATGTCTGATACAGAAACAATAAACTCTATCTATCTTATACAGTTTCCCAGAAAATCATATATTGTTGAAATGAATTGAAGTCATAAAACAGTTTTATGTGCTTCCTGTAAAATCAGATATTTGTCGCTTGCGAGGATTTCTCAGCTCAACGACGATATTACATCTATATCATGATGAGGAGAACTCAAGAACGAGAAGTAAATTTCCCACGGCTACACTATTATAAAAATTGAGAAGAGCTGACAACACAAACACTTAAAACCTTCAAACTTTCCTGAAATCATTGTGTATACACTGTAGAAATTTATTTGTTCTTTTTGTTTCTCAATAAAATTTGATTTATATTAATTGTACTGAGCTGAAGGACCTAAGGTCGATGGCTCTTGACATATTCGGTCAAAGACATTGTTTCTCCCTCTCATAACTGTTATGTCAAAAAAAAAATTACTCACATTAATGTTGAAGTGGAACTTAGTTTGCTAAATCAACGAACAATTTGTTCTCATCCCATCTTGATCTCCTGAAAAATACCAAAGTAGATGAATGTTGGCATTTTCATCAATAGATGCAAAACTAACTACTAGTACTACTTCCAACTAGCCCGTACTATCAAAAATAAAATATTATAGACTAAGAACGACGACTCATAGACCAACAATTTAGATGAGAAACTCTAGGACTATAATTATTGGAAACATTTTATAACATCAAAACTCTTGAACATTTTCATCTAACTTCTTCTGTCATGCCATCCTTAGCGCTACAAACATCTGTTAGAAATAAAAAAATCATGCAATATAAGTGGAATTCAAAACAAAAGACACCTAAACACACAAGTTTCTATAGGAGGTTATGGTTTTGCACACTGATTATGGTTTATAAAAATTCCCTCACATTCTCCTCCTTACCTCGTTTTTAAAATAGTGAGAGAATGATGAATTCACTCGAAAGCTAAGATAACTTGGATACATAACCAGACCTTGAAACATCATCATGAACCATGAATACTACCCTTCAACACGCATTAAAAAATAATGTAAGTGTTATTCATAATAACCCTATCTTTTATAAACGTCCTGTAAGGGAATGATGTGAAAAAATGTAATATCAAAATAATTGTAATTGAATAGACTGTGGCACAAAACCAGGTTGAAGTTGAACAAAAATGACCATAGCACCATAGTTTGTGCCTTGACAGGTATGAAAAACTGAAATTTGCGTTTATATAATCCTTTCAGTACGACCACAAATCAAATATTGCTATTGGTATTATTTATATCTTTGTCGTGGAATAAATTTTCATTGGGAAATACAATGAACATTACCATATCAATATTTTAGTAATATTAAATATACTAAAGAATTGATGAATCTGATGAAAAATGAAGTTTCAACCACTAACTGGGACGAGAGAGAATATGAGGGAATGATTTTTAAGATATGAAGTCAGTCATAACCGATTGATTTCAAATGATTATATCTTGCTTTCCAACGTTTTGAAAGAAGAGTTACTTTCCTTCAAACTAAAAACCGAAGATAAATAAATAATACATTTAAATTTCGGAATGTGAAGAGAATTACCCAATTACTGGTACTTCAATATCTGTTGTCCCAGGACGATTATGACGACTGCCAATAACAAGGTGCAAAGTACTAGTGATGCTTGTAGAACTGTTTCACAAGAAATTATTAGGGCAGCATGTAGTAGAAATCTTTTCACCAGCTTTAATAATTTTGAATCTGATATCACATGACCCAGAAAAAGAAGCTCATTGAGTAACATAATATCAGAGACAGCTGCAACAACCCCAAAATAACCGTTCTCTACTACTTTCTGGTTCTTAGGTATTCCTAAGGATCAGTACAAGGCTTATAAGAATCATGCAAAGGATACAATTGTTCTGGTCTGAAGCACTCACCTCTTCGTGAAGTCTTGCAGGGCTTCATTATTGTACACCTGTTCTGGTCTCCTTAGTCTTTTGTTAATTTTCCTCAAAATAGGTACATGAAATTTTGATCTACAAATATCACTGTTATTAAATAGTAAACTAAGTTCAAATGAAGCAGAATTTTACGGACATTGATCGTTTTTGTCAGTAATTTATATACATGCAGTTTTTCATAAGAAATCGATTGGTGCACTCCCGTAGTCTCAATTTCAGAAACTCGAAGGTAGAAGATTTTTTGAATTTTTGAACACTCCATTCTGACACCGTTGGAATTTTTAGGTTAAGTCAGCCAGGGCCATAGACTCATGCATAGATTGGTGTTCTGTGTAGGTTATGGAAAAGAGTCAAAGATCTTTGGAGAGTTGTATTGGCGAATCCAACTACCGATGAGGGCGCTGCGACTTATAAACAAACAAAGGAGTATCTTATGTGAAAACTCTATTGTGAAAGCAGTTATGGTAGATCATTTTCGATTATCGCGATATTTTTGAAATTAGTGAATAATTATGGGATTATTGATTGTGCTCAAGTTTCTCCAAAACTTTCCTGAACATGTTAGTGTCGTTTGATGAAGATTTTACAAGAATTTATATACAGATAATTTACATGATAATAGTTATTTGTGGAAATAAATGAATGTAAATACTTGAGATAATTTATTTCGATGAAAACATTTCATTTCAAAATGCCAACACAGAAATGATTTTCCAGAAGTCACAACCAACTTGACAAGACCGCCTGAAAATTGATTCTACAGTTATAATTTCATTAAAAATACCGAAATAATGAAATTCTTGTCGATAGAGTTTAATTATTGATAACTTTTAATGGAGCTTGCAAAATTTCAAGTCAAATCACCACTTCTCATTTGAAATGCTCCCACCATATCATTTCTTGAAGATCTTGAAGTCCGTCAATGCATGTACAACTTTAGATTTCAGTTGTGTCAGAAATTTAATCTCATATAGGTACTCAGGTTTTTCGGCACTATCAAAATCATGGAAATGAATATTCGCATTGCATCGTCTAACACCAGAAAATTCATTTTGAACAAAGATATCTCCTAACTTAAAATTGTAGTAAAATAGATAAAAAGTTTCTCAACTGAATGACACTGATATAAATACTCACTCAATTTTTTTTAATACCTATTTTTCTAGTCAGACATCCGAAAAAATTCCTGAATATAGTTCACTGATAACCGAATATGTAATGAAAATATCTAACTCAAACGAGTAAAACGCTATTTATTATTCACATAGTAGGTTAGTGATCCAGCCACTAGGCGGCGTTTTGATTTTTGGATTCGCGAATGGAACTAGCGTCTATTTCCTGTGCTTTACAAATGAACCTTCATTTGTCCCTGCTGAGCTGCCATCTGTAGTGGAAAGTGGGAGTTATATTCGCTATGATGTACGCGGTTATATGTTCCTGAATTTCAAAATTAATTAAATTAACGCAAAGCGGTTTTTCGTATATATAAAGTTCACGTTTTGTAACCCCCAAATTAGCAGAAATGGCTAGTCTGTGTTATAAATGCGGCAAGGTATTTTCCAACATATCAAATTTGAGAAGACACGCCAGGAATTTTCACAGAGATGAAATCGCTCCTAACTTGTACAAAAATGCAGCGAAATATAATTAGGTATAACTGCCATCGTGGAAAGAACTTAAGTGATAAAAATAATTTCACGAACCATCAGAAGATTCATGGTGGAGATTCATCTTCGGATCCATTATGTAATGAGTTTTTCACATTCAAGAATGAAATTTTGAAAAATTTTGAACAGTTTCATGAGCTATTGTTATCATATCAAGTACCTTGAAATTTAACTCTCAAGATGAGTTTTTTGTGTTGAAAAATGAGTTGGAAGCGAAGACAAACGCTAGTTTCATCAAATATTCAACGAAACTGGAAAACCGGTTATTTGGTTTGTAATAGTTCAGGAACTTACTTGCCGCGAGTTGAGGAAAGTGCATGGGCGTTAACGGTATTTGAAGATACAAGGTAGTTATAAAATTAATTCTCATTGTCCGGCCTCCATAAAGTTTTCAAAAAATAAACTGAATAATACATGTCAAGCAGAATATATCGAAACGCATGTTGGACATGACCTTGATCCAGGATATGTAAATCTATCAAAACCAATAAATAAATAGACAAAAAATAGCTCAAAAAATTGCTAGTAAAATTTAATATGACGAAATTCTCAATGAAGTTCGTGAAAATGTAACTGATACAGAAGTGAGCCGCATACACCTTTTAAGGAGAAAAAATTTATATAACATCGAACAGTCTTTCAACTTATCATCATCAGCAGTAAGACATCCAAATGATGGGGTAAGTGTAGACTCGTGGGTTAAAGAAATGCAAGAAGAAAAGCATTGTGTTTTATTTTACAAACCGCAAGACATCTTAGATGAAAAAGAATTTTATTTAAAAAAAGAAGACTTGGTTCTTATCATTATGACTACTGATCACTGTTTTCAACCAGAAATAAAAAATCAAAGAAAAAAATCATTCTTCTTATCTGTGTAGTTATCTGTGAGTTTCAATAAACTATTTAAAATTTTTTTTGACGTATCATTGATCCCAATTCCATAGAATCCCTTTCTGAATTAAGGTTTATTGGTACTTCATTTTACCATCCCCTGGAATAAATACTCACAGAAAGATTTAATTAACATGCTGGAAAAATTTTGCTAATGATAATAGGTCTTTATATTAACCTCAGCGGAAGATGGAGCTTTTCTACTCAACTGAGGAACATAACATACATTTATTCTCATAATTATAACATAAGAATACTATTTTCTAATTCCCAAGTAGTTGCACATCATTCCTCATAAATATTGATATCTCTGAAAGTGTTTATATTTTACCATGATAACGTATATTATTTGAAATAAAATGTACTTTGCCAATCCTGAGAACCTAATCTTTTTTATCTGCCTATTCCTATTATTAAACAACATAAATGAGGAAACGATTCCAAATATTATTTTTTTCGATTATTGGTTACGTCCATATTATAAACATTAAAATAATTTTCGCAGGAATTTGGACAAATTTTTATTCGTTATCCTTTTAGTACATCGCCAACGTTTCGAATCGGTTGTGATTCTTTCTCAAGGCTGGAATGTCAAAATAAAACTAGAAACAGATAAAAACGACCTAGAGACGATCTACCACTCACCTCGTATTTCATCGGATTGAATATCGTCAATTTTATTAAAATAATTGTATAAGTATCTCGAATTAAATTTCATTCAATCTTCAAGTGGTTCATGTGTTGTTAACACGACATGGGTAAACAGAATCGTCTCACGGTACGTTCCACAAATCGCAATGAGTGACATGGAGATGACATTCAACTCTCCCATAAAACATTATATATGTTCGTTAAAATATCACATCTCGGGTAAAAAACAATAAGGTAAAAACAACAATGGTAATATACAACTTAACAACTAAATCAAAACATTTTGTTCTTGGTGGATGCACCTTAGACACATTCAAATGACTTTCACCATAAAATACCAAAATGAACAAACAGCACAAAAATCGAGGCTCCGAAAGCTCTCAGTTGTATCCATAATTGAGAATCACCATTTTGAGTCACTGAACCCCAGCATTGCCCAATATAAGACTATCATACACCAAACTGAGATGTTGGACGTCTTCCCTATAGTTTACTGTGTTGTTGGACCTTATGTGAACCATTTCACTAATTAGCCGTCCACCGTAGATAGGTTCGTAATCCAGAACTGTGACCTCCGAGAAGTTGAATTTATGTCCTTCAGCATGGACGTGTGCAGCGAGAGCCGTTCCCTGTGTTATGTGAGATTTTTCTGCATCATTTTTATGTTGTCTTATCCTCTCCTGTAGTAGTTGTTTTGTCTGGCCTATGTAGCATTTTGTGCAGTTATTGCATTCTATTTTATAAACAATTTCTGATTGCTGTAAAATTGGTGTTCTTTCTTTTAGTTTTGTGTAAAATTTCATCTTATTATTGAGAACATTATAGAATGCTGCATCACCATTGTATTCGCGGAAAATTCTTTCAATCTTATATGACAATGTAGGATAAAATACTAGTTTGAAATATTTTTTAGTTGTTATATGTTGTGATGTTAATGTGTTCTGTGATGCGCTCACCGTCTCTACGTCCGTGTCGATGTTCGATCTGATAGTACGTTTCGCTCTATTGTAGATGTTTATACAGGTTTTTATGTAGTATGTTGGATAGTTGTTCTGTTTCAGGATTTCAGTCACTTTATTCAAGTTATTTATTCTATATTCCTCATCGCTCAGAGAAATCGCTCTATTTATCAAATTTCCTGCTATATTCCTCTTTTGTGAGAAGCTGTGATTGGAATGGAAATTTACGCACCTACCCGTGTTGATCGGCTTCGTGTACCAATTTGTTTTCAATCTATTTTTCTCTCTGATGATTAATATGTCCAAAAATGGAATACTCCGGTTCTTTTCTCTTTCTAGGGTAAACCTTATTTTCTGGTGGAATGAGTTAAAAACGTTCAGAGTCTCTTCGATTTTTTCTTTAGGTATCAATAGTAATGTATCATCAACATAGAGTTTTATTAGAGGGATATGGAAATTCAACTTTGATATCACGTACGTAAACAAAGCGAGCATAACTAATTTCGCAAATGTCGAGCTCGCCGGGGAACCCATTGCTGTACCCTCTATTTGATCATAGAAAACACCCTCAAAAACAAAGTACCCTCCTTCAAAACATAAATCTACAAGATGAACAAATTCTTTCCTTCTCAAATTCGTGAAGTTTTTAATATAGTGCCATTGATCTTTGATTGTTTTGATGACCAATTCTTTCGGAATGTTTGTAAACAAAGAAATTACATCTAGTGACACTAATTCATAACCATCCGGTACTACTGTTGATTTCAGTTCTTCAACCAACATGAATGAATTTTTAACATCGAACACAGAGGTTGATAGAACATCACTGAGTATTTCGTGTAGGAATTTTGCAATTTTGTAGCTGGGAGATTTTATGCTACTAACTACAGGTCTTAATTTTACTTCTCTTTTATGGGTTTTCCTAAGGAAGTATATTTTCGGTGCTACATTATTATACGATATTAGCATCTTGTACTGTGATTCTGTTATGATCGAGTCTTTCTTAAGTAGTTTTAAGTAATTATTAATTTTGTTCTGGATTCTTTTGGTTGGGTCAGATGGTAATGCCCTGTATGTTGCTCCATCATTCAGCATTTTTTTAGCCTCTGTAACATATTCGTCTTTATACATTATTACCGTGGTGTTACCTTTATCTGAGTTTCCTATGATTATTTCCGGGTGTTCCTTGATGAATCTTCCAGTTCGTATAAAGTGTTGTTTGAATGGGTCTTTGGGTTGTCGGTTCATTCTCACAAAGTTGTTGATTATTCCAACGCATCTTCCTCTGACCTGGTTTCTCTCATCCTCATCTTGAAACGTTGTTTGTGTGAAATTTTCTATATCTTTGATTAGTTGAAGTTTTGGAATGTGATCAGGTATAATCCCATGTTTCGGTCCGAGTCCCAAAATTAGTTTTACTTCTTCAGGAATCGCGACGTCGGTGTAATTGTTCACGAATCGGTCTGACTGTATAGCACCCACAGGGTGTCTCTGGTCTACAATTAGTCTATCGAGCTTTTTAATATTTTCGGTTTTGACTCTCTGGAATACTTTCTGAAAATTTCTGATTCCTGCGCCTGTAATCGCACTATATGTGGTACTGTTCACTTTGTCTACCACCCATTCTTGCGCTTTTCTCAGTTTTTGTTCCGTGTTATCTCTTTTCCAAATGGATATCTTGATTTCTATATTCAAAATTGACTTACGGAACTTTTTCATGGTCCTGTCAACCAAATATGAATAAGGATGTTCCTCCAGTTCCAGTGTATAAACCTGTCTGATATTATTTATTATATGTGATGGGAACACCTCCTTTGATCTGCATTGCAACAGAAAAATCACTCTGTTACTCAGTGACGCCAGTTTCCTGTTCAGATTGACAATATTTTTGCATCGAGAAAACACATCATCACCGTAAGTATGTCTGATGTGACTCATTAATCCCCCTGGTATCAAATTTCGATTATTGGTTACGTCCATATTATAAACATTAAAATAATTTTCGCAGGAATTTGGACAAATTTTTATTCGTTATCCTTTTAGTACATCGCCAACGTTTCGAATCGGTTGTGATTCTTTCTCAAGGCTGGAATGTTTACCCATGTCGTGTTAACAACACATGAACCACTTGAAGATTGAATGAAATTTAATTCGAGATACTTATACAATTATTTTAATAAAATTGACGATATTCAATCCGATGAAATACGAGGTGAGTGGTAGATCGTCTCTAGGTCGTTTTTATCTGTTTCTAGTTTTATTTTGACATTCCAGCCTTGAGAAAGAATCACAACCGATTCGAAACGTTGGCGATGTACTAAAAGGATAACGAATAAAAATTTGTCCAAATTCCTGCGAAAATTATTTTAATGTTTATAATATGGACGTAACCAATAATCGAAATTTGATACCAGGGGGATTAATGAGTCACATCAGACATACTTACGGTGATGATGTGTTTTCTCGATGCAAAAATATTGTCAATCTGAACAGGAAACTGGCGTCACTGAGTAACAGAGTGATTTTTCTGTTGCAATGCAGATCAAAGGAGGTGTTCCCATCACATATAATAAATAATATCAGACAGGTTTATACACTGGAACTGGAGGAACATCCTTATTCATATTTGGTTGACAGGACCATGAAAAAGTTCCGTAAGTCAATTTTGAATATAGAAATCAAGATATCCATTTGGAAAAGAGATAACACGGAACAAAAACTGAGAAAAGCGCAAGAATGGGTGGTAGACAAAGTGAACAGTACCACATATAGTGCGATTACAGGCGCAGGAATCAGACATTTTCAGAAAGTATTCCAGAGAGTCAAAACCGAAAATATTAAAAAGCTCGATAGACTAATTGTAGACCAGAGACACCCTGTGGGTGCTATACAGTCAGACCGATTCGTGAACAATTACACCGACGTCGCGATTCCTGAAGAAGTAAAACTAATTTTGGGACTCGGACCGAAACATGGGATTATACCTGATCACATTCCAAAACTTCAACTAATCAAAGATATAGAAAATTTCACACAAACAACGTTTCAAGATGAGGATGAGAGAAACCAGGTCAGAGGAAGATGCGTTGGAATAATCAACAACTTTGTGAGAATGAACCGACAACCCAAAGACCCATTCAAACAACACTTTATACGAACTGGAAGATTCATCAAGGAACACCCGGAAATAATCATAGGAAACTCAGATAAAGGTAACACCACGGTAATAATGTATAAAGACGAATATGTTACAGAGGCTAAAAAAATGCTGAATGATGGAGCAACATACAGGGCATTACCATCTGACCCAACCAAAAGAATCCAGAACAAAATTAATAATTACTTAAAACTACTTAAGAAAGACTCGATCATAACAGAATCACAGTACAAGATGCTAATATCGTATAATAATGTAGCACCGAAAATATACTTCCTTAGGAAAACCCATAAAAGAGAAGTAAAATTAAGACCTGTAGTTAGTAGCATAAAATCTCCCAGCTACAAAATTGCAAAATTCCTACACGAAATACTCAGTGATGTTCTATCAACCTCTGTGTTCGATGTTAAAAATTCATTCATGTTGGTTGAAGAACTGAAATCAACAGTAGTACCGGATGGTTATGAATTAGTGTCACTAGATGTAATTTCTTTGTTTACAAACATTCCGAAAGAATTGGTCATCAAAACAATCAAAGATCAATGGCACTATATTAAAAACTTCACGAATTTGAGAAGGAAAGAATTTGTTCATCTTGTAGATTTATGTTTTGAAGGAGGGTACTTTGTTTTTGAGGGTGTTTTCTATGATCAAATAGAGGGTACAGCAATGGGTTCCCCGGCGAGCTCGACATTTGCGAAATTAGTTATGCTCGCTTTGTTTACGTACGTGATATCAAAGTTGAATTTCCATATCCCTCTAATAAAACTCTATGTTGATGATACATTACTATTGATACCTAAAGAAAAAATCGAAGAGACTCTGAACGTTTTTAACTCATTCCACCAGAAAATAAGGTTTACCCTAGAAAGAGAAAAGAACCGGAGTATTCCATTTTTGGACATATTAATCATCAGAGAGAAAAATAGATTGAAAACAAATTGGTACACGAAGCCGATCAACACGGGTAGGTGCGTAAATTTCCATTCCAATCACAGCTTCTCACAAAAGAGGAATATAGCAGGAAATTTGATAAATAGAGCGATTTCTCTGAGCGATGAGGAATATAGAATAAATAACTTGAATAAAGTGACTGAAATCCTGAAACAGAACAACTATCCAACATACTACATAAAAACCTGTATAAACATCTACAATAGAGCGAAACGTACTATCAGATCGAACATCGACACGGACGTAGAGACGGTGAGCGCATCACAGAACACATTAACATCACAACATATAACAACTAAAAAATATTTCAAACTAGTATTTTATCCTACATTGTCATATAAGATTGAAAGAATTTTCCGCGAATACAATGGTGATGCAGCATTCTATAATGTTCTCAATAATAAGATGAAATTTTACACAAAACTAAAAGAAAGAACACCAATTTTACAGCAATCAGAAATTGTTTATAAAATAGAATGCAATAACTGCACAAAATGCTACATAGGCCAGACAAAACAACTACTACAGGAGAGGATAAGACAACATAAAAATGATGCAGAAAAATCTCACATAACACAGGGAACGGCTCTCGCTGCACACGTCCATGCTGAAGGACATAAATTCAACTTCTCGGAGGTCACAGTTCTGGATTACGAACCTATCTACGGTGGACGGCTAATTAGTGAAATGGTTCACATAAGGTCCAACAACACAGTAAACTATAGGGAAGACGTCCAACATCTCAGTTTGGTGTATGATAGTCTTATATTGGGCAATGCTGGGGTTCAGTGACTCAAAATGGTGATTCTCAATTATGGATACAACTGAGAGCTTTCGGAGCCTCGATTTTTGTGCTGTTTGTTCATTTTGGTATTTTATGGTGAAAGTCATTTGAATGTGTCTAAGGTGCATCCACCAAGAACAAAATGTTTTGATTTAGTTGTTAAGTTGTATATTACCATTGTTGTTTTTACCTTATTGTTTTTTACCCGAGATGTGATATTTTAACGAACATATATAATGTTTTATGGGAGAGTTGAATGTCATCTCCATGTCACTCATTGCGATTTGTGGAACGTACCGTGAGACGATTCTGTTTACCCATGTCGTGTTAACAACACATGAACCACTTGAAGATTGAATGAAATTTAATTCGAGATACTTATACAATTATTTTAATAAAATTGACGATATTCAATCCGATGAAATACGAGGTGAGTGGTAGATCGTCTCTAGGTCGTTTTTATCTGTTTCTAGTTTTATTTTGACATTCCAGCCTTGAGAAAGAATCACAACCGATTCGAAACGTTGGCGATGTACTAAAAGGATAACGAATAAAAATTTGTCCAAATTCCTGCGAAAATTATTTTAATCCAAATATTATTAAACTCTGATTAAACCTTTTAATTTGCCCGCGCTGCCGACCATAGAGATATGATTACAAATATTTGTCAGACAGTCTGTGTTCTAGGTTCATTTGTAAGGCACAAGAAATAGACGCTAGTGCGAATGGAGAGTACTAAAAATGTGTCTCCAAAAACCGTAGATATCTACGCCAAAAACGGAGTCGCTGCGTTTGCATGGTTGATCGATAAGGGGTGGGGATTTCTTCTTCTTCTTCCTTCAACTATGTCCACGGCTGCTAAAGCCATTCAGACAAATTTCCAAATCAGCCGAATGCATAGACCTTATAAAATATGTATTATTAGGTCTATAGCCGAATGAGCCTGCTGCTTAGCAGATCTTGTTAATTCCAATACTCAATATTTTATATATAAATTTTTATAGAGAACTTTTTTTGTGGTCTGAATAATAATAGAGTAAGATGTCTAAAACTCTGGTGTATTCACTGATTCGATTTTGTTTTTAATTTCGTGGGGATATGGCAAGGAGATATATCCTATATCTCCTTGGGGATATGGGACCAGTTTCGTTTTTCCCACTGTAGGTAGCGCTGTTTAGAATTTGACAGAGCATTGTCAATTGATATTTGAAAATAATTTTAATACTTTATAATATTTATAAACGATTATTAGTTTGTAGTGAAAATTCCCTTTCCGTCAACTGAATCTATTGGATATTTGACCAATCAACTCTGTTTTATTGAAATCATATTGAGTTAACACCCTCACGAATTCAGTTTCTCAAACGGAAATTATCTTGAAGAAGAATTGTAAATACTCCTTCGAACCCTCATCCCATAGTGTTGAAATATTGACAGATTTATTTTTACAACGAAAATTAAATTGTAAATCACAAATATTCCTTAACAGCTGACAAAATGGGCTAGTTCATATTTTGAACTCGTTGATCGATATTCGATATCAACGCAAAACAAAATAAAACGACAGAGTATCATTGAGCTTCCTTTGGTAGAACAAGGATAGAACGAAGCAAATGACATTGTGGCGCCGCCACGAAACTGATCCCATATCCCCGATTTTTTGAAATGTTGATGCATGCAAAAAGTGACAAGTGCACACACCAGTGTTTTAGACATCTTATAATAGAGGTATCGATGGTAAGAAATGAAGGACTGAAACATATTATAAGAAAAAAAATTCAAGAAAAAATAAATTCACTTGCTATTCCATTTTCATAATTTAATATTCGAACATGAAAGAAAACCAATCAAAACTGTAATAGTGCAAATTTCATCACGAAAAAAGCAATCAAATATGTTGTAACCCGAAAGAAGAGCTACCCGCTTTACTTCAGATTACCAGGCTCTTAAAAAGGAATATACAAAAATACAAATATGTATCGAGAAATTCTATTTGACATTCAATTCTCAAAATTGGCATTAATTTTATTTTTTTCTAAAAATCCAAAACCTACCTACACCCATAACTATCATTATTATACAGGGTGTCTACTTTTAAAGTGGCCAAACTTCAAGGGGGATCAGATGAGTGATTTGCAACAAAAAATGTCATATAACACATGGTCGAAATGTTGACGGTTATTCTTCAATTCAACATTTCTTGATTTCACGAAATATTTCAAGTTTTTTATAAACTCAGGCCCAGTTGCAGGAAAGTCTATTAAGATTTGATGATCCATCAAAATTTAAAACTGTCATTTTTGAAGGGGAAAATGGAGGATTAAGATTTTAATAAAGTATTAAATTTTAATGGACTTTCCTGCAACTGGACGTAAATCATTATTCAGTTTTCCTTGTAGCTTCGTCAAATTTGACCTCATATTCGGAAAGGGCAATAAATTTGCTACGAGATGAGAGAGTCTGTGTGCAGAAAAAGTCTTATTAAGGGCGTGTTAAGGAGATGAATATCGCGAGTCTGAAGTGAACAAAATTAGTCCTATTTTTCCAATAGTTTTATCGATGAAAAATTAATAATTATGCACTTGTTTTCTTTTCAGTAAAAAATACCTCATTTAGTGTACTTTCGAATGGCATATCAACTTTTGTGCTAGCTGCTCATCCTCTGCCATAATATCATGGTTAACAAGATAACAACGAAAAAGTCGAAAAATTCCGAACCTGAAATTGCTCTATTTTGAAGCCATTCATGATTGAATCTTAATATAATTCTCATGGAAATTATCAATTCATCTTGAATCAAAATAATAACAAAAAATATTAACTTGAATTTAATAAAATAGATTTTATAAAAAAAATAAATAAAACGGAACTTTCTACTTATACGAGTAACAATTGCTCAAAATGTCCACCTCCTTATTCAATACATTTGATACATCGTTTTTTTACTGAATCTACAACTCTGCGAAGTTCATAGCGTTTCTGACGCATTTCTGCACAACTCAATTTTATTCTATCGATGAGCTCCTCTCGAGGCTGAACGCGAATTTGATATACTTTCTCTTTCAAAGTATTCCAGACATAAAAATCTAATGGCCGTTTGCACCGTTTCTCTAAACAACGATTATATTCTTAAACAATGTTTAATTCCCTAACCGGGTTGCACCGTTCCTAAACGTTGATTATAAGGCCCTTAAACGTTGTTTAAACTAATCGCAGAAATTTGCTCGATTAAAGCTCGATTAAAACGTTGATTGAAGTAATACTTCAAATTCGATTGACAACTGTGTTTTCTATTTGTGTTGATATAAAATTCGAATTAATAATAGATGATTTGGAAGATGTAAGATGTCTGAAGACATCTTAGGAAGATGAGATATTACTTCATGATGATCTTGATGCACTTGGCAATATCGAATTTGAATTTCCCAGATGTTTTCCCTGTAGAAGAAATTATTTCGAAGGAATGGAGCTCAATTTTTTCAGAAGATTTCGTTTAACGAAAGAAACCGTGTTATTTTTGTTGCCATATATGGAGAATGATTTGGAATTTAATAATTAATTATATTATTTCGAAGTGATGGACAACCTCATTATTTTCAGAAGATTTCTTTTAACGAAAGAAACCGTGTTATTTTTGTTGCCATATATATATATATATATATATACAGGGTGTCTCAAGTTCGAGTGCCTATTAGAAGTTTCTGGAGAACTAGACATATTTGAAATCTGAAAATTGGGATTATGATATTGTTCGAAGTTCTCTACAGAGCTAAAATATTTTCGAAGCCCAAAAACTTCCGGTTATACAGGGAGTGAAAATAAATTCGACGAAAAAATTTTTTTTCAAGTTTTCTATTCCTGGTATGATCGAGTATTCAATAGTGAATACATTTCTGTTAAAACCATTGTATTAAATCGAATAGTTTTCAAAATATCCTAAAAAAACTGGAAAAAAAGTCAAATATGTTCAGTCAGTAATATGTTCATTATTCTTATTTTAAATATCCTGAGCGTAAACCGTTTTTACAACATCGAAGAGGAAGGATGTGAAAAGGTTATTCATCTTTTGGATTTCAAAAATATCATCACAGGGTGTTTCAAATTTTGTGTTGAAAATTGTGATCTTAAATTGGCCGTAACTTCTGTTTTTCAAATTAGAACCCTATTTTTTTATAATTGTGTTGGATTCTGCGGTCAAAAATAATGATAGTTTTCTCAAATGATTATGCTCCTAAATTCAATAATTTCTTAGTTATTTGAGATTTTCTGGATTTATGATGTACGTAGAGTCAAATTGATTGCATCTAGAAAAATTCAATGAATATTCTTTCGAAACCATGGGAACACTCTGTACCCATAGAAGATAAATTATCTGTTAATAATTCACAAGTGTCAGGTGTTATTGTTATTCGTTTCCTTCATTTCTCGATTTAACAAAATGAACCGTTATTCTAATTACGAAATTCTGGATCTATTTCATATACATGGTGAATGTGACAATAACACCTGAATTATTAACAGATAATTTATCTTCTATGGGTACAGAGTGTTCCCATGGTTTCGACAGAATATTCATTGAATTTTTTCAGATGCAATCAATTTGACTCTACGTACACCATAAATCCAGAAAATCTCAAATTATTCAGAAATTATTGAATTTAGGAGCATAATCATTTGAGAAAACTATAATTTTTTTTGACCGCAGAATCCAACACAATTATAAAAAAATAGGGTTCTAATTTGAAAAACAGAAGTTATGGCCAATTTAAGATCACAATTTTCAACACAAAATTTGAAACACCCTGTGATGATATTTTTGAAATCCAAAAGATGAATGACCTTTTCACATCCTTCCTCTTCAATGTTGTAAAAACGGTTTACGCTCAGGATATTTAAAATAAGAATAATGAACATATTACTGACTGAACATATTTGACTTTTTTTCCAGTTTTTTTAGGATATTTTGAAAACTATTCGATTTAATACAATGGTTTTAACAGAAATGTATTCACTATTGAATATTCGATCATACCAGGAATAGAAAACTTGAGAAAAAATTTTTTCGTCGAATTTATTTTCACTCCCTGTATAACCGGAAGTTTTGGGCTCCGAAAATATTTTAGCTCTGTAGAGAACTTCGAACAATATCATAATCCCAATTTTCAGATTTCAAATATGTCTAGTTCTCCAGAAACGTCTAATAGGCACTCGAACTTGAGACACCCTGTATATATATATATAATATAATTAATTATATTATAGAAATATAGATATTTCAGGAATAATAGTGTGGCAACAATAAATCTATTGATAGTTACATTGAGATTTTATGCTAGTGCTGGTTACTTGGCTTCTGTTGCAAATTTCATAAATGTAGATGTATCGACAGCATCAAGAATTATTGCTAAATTTTCATTAGCAATTGGTAAATTATATTCCGAATTCATTAAAATGCCCAAAGATGAGGAAATAGTGCAAATTCAACAGTCCTGTCACAAGAAGCTTCTTTTCCTAGACTAATAGAATGTGTGGATGCTACTCATAGTACTCATGTTCGAACATCAAATTCGAAACACAACACCGAAACTCCAAAAGAAATGTTCGAATTTTCCACCTTGACAACAGAACTTTAGTCACAAAACCCATTGAACTAAAGTTCTTTAGTTCAATGACAAAACCTTGACTTCTTTTTCTTTTTAATTTATCTTCTATGATGTGCTTGGCTGAAATTTTGAATTTTTTATGCTTTGAGTGGTGTTGCCAAACCTATCGATGATTAAAGTAAACAACGATTATGATTCGACGGTGCAAACCGTCAACCGCTAAGCAACGTTTAAATATTAAACATCGATTAGTTTAACCATGGTTACCAGCGAAACGGTGCAAACGGGCATAAAGGTCGGGGCTCCTTGGTGGCCATTTTACCGGACCGTACCTTCCAATCCATTGCATCCCAAAATATTTATTCAATAGATCTCGTACATTACGACTATTAATGTGCTGGGCAGCCATCCATTTGAAACCAGATATTTCGTCTATTTGACAGGGGCATTTCATTCAATATGCTCACTTACTTAAGTGAGCATAAGAATAATGAAAAATCGTGACTAACTTTTTAATGTACTTTTAGATGTAAATGTCCCAGCCATACCTATTTTTACAATCTTGAAAAAGGCTTATATACGCCGAAACATATGTCGATTGAGAATAATAAAAACTGAATATCTAAAGTTTTACTGTGCTCTAAAAACGAGAAAATTGCACCTACAATATATAAAATATAGCACAAGAAATTCTACCTATGATATATGTATATAACTATATATATTCACATTCGACGCAGCGGGGGCGGACGCTGATTTTATGATTTTTATGCTGGATTTTTAGGAGCGGAGGACAGAAAAATGAACTAATTTTTATCTGAATATCTAGTTCAGGTGAAAATTCATATAGAAATTACTTTCTGAAAATTAGGACATGCCCGAAATGAGTGTATTTTAGATCTAAGCTTCATGGGGAGGCTTAGTCTAACTTGCCTCCTCTGACGAGCCGCCCTTGACGATGAATCTATACATTCTTGAGGTCGTACTAAGTAGATAACTAACATGAGGAACAAATGTAAATCTTTGATCGAAAACAATTCCAAGATCTCTTATCTCCGTTTTTCTGCTCAGAACGCTGCCATCAAGACTATAACTATACAATAGATAGTTCTTTTTCCTGGTGTACGTGACGACATGGCACTTAGAAATGCTCAATGGTAGCAGATTTCTGCCAAACCAAATCAATAATGAGTTCAAGGCACTCTTCAATAGAGCCTATATCACAAAAGATTTTAAAATCGTCGGCATAAGCCAATGCACGAACAGGATTAATTAGCTCCCCAACAGCTATCACCATTCCACCATGCCATCTCTAAAGCTGTCCTCACCATCAAGACATTGGAGCAGATCATTGACAAAAATAATAAACAGAAGTGGACCTAGAATGGAACCCTGGGATACACCAAATGTAGAAATATAAAGTACAGAGCAGCGTATCTCCAGGTAGACAAACTGCTGACGACACGACAGATAGGACATAAAAAAATTCACCAGATCATCAGAGAAGCCCTGACGAGGAAGTTGGGAACACCATCAGGGCCTGCAGTCAATTGAGCAGATAGCTTTTTGGATGCCGCAATGAGGGACGCCTCAGAAATAAATTTGAGTGAAAGTGCATCGTCATAAATAGATTCACTCGAACAAGCACCCGCAGTATCTGAGGACTGAACATAAGCACTCAAAACAAAATCAATAATCATCAAAGGCTTAAACTATTTCAGTAACTCTCTCATATATCAAATCTCCATCTTTCATATATCCAGGGACTCGTGCTATGAATGAATGACCAAAAGTCAGATGCATCACCCACAACCTTCATCTTTGAATCCCGAAGGAACAATTTGTAATCCAGTGCAATTCTTGCCTTCGATATAGCTCTCAGAACACTATAGCGATCTAAGAAAGCACTTGTTTTGAATTTTTCATTTTTTTTATAGATATTTTTTTTTTTCAAGAATGCTGCGTGAAATGAACCAAGATGGAAATCTTCTTCGACGTTTACACTTGAATGGCACTGTTTGAGCGAATATTCCATTAAGAATTTCATAAAAGCTTCCGCAGACAGAATCAACATCATCAGTCTCCCCCAGAACAGCCGACAAATCAGTTTCATAGATAAACCGGTACAAAAATAGGAATATCAGCTTTCCTGAAATTGTACTCATTGTTTACAAAATTATGTGGTCCTAGATCCGGAAGGCTATGTAAAACATTTTGAAGAATGTGAAGAGGTGGATGATAAGAATCCACCACATCGAAAAGAGATGATTCCTCCTCCTACACTACATATTACTGTAGAAAACACGAGATCTAGAAATATTTGAAAAAACATCCGGAGTAATGGACTTATTGTCATTAATATCATCACTATAATATAATGGAGCATTCATATCACCGAAAATTAACAAATCTCCACACAACATGCAATTCAATGGTAACAGGTTAACAAAACAAACAGAATTCATATAGTCCATTCAAGAATGATTGACATCCCAGTAGGACTTGAAAGTCCAGACGCAGCGTAAATCTGGTCATCAAAGATCTATAATCTTTGCTGGTCATAAAAGATCTTCAATAATTTGTGTAGTTTCAATCACAGAAGTGGAATATTTAAATATAACCTAGAAGAGTATTTGAAAAGAAGAAATTCAGAGCATATTAATCAGCAATCAAAATTGATATAATTATGTTTCCAATTTGTTGGACTAAATTAAGAATGTAAACTGCTCTACAAAACTCATATTACCTTCGGTCAGTGCATAGATTCACAATAATTGGTGTGTGGATCGCCGTATATTCACAATACTAACCTGAATTCCGCAACGCAAAATCTGAACTTAAGGGCTATTACCAATTAAAATTTGATTTTCCATACCCACCAGAGATGTCAATCATTCTTGAATGGACTATTCATTTATTTATTTATTTATTTATTCAGTATACAAAAGCCGAGGTATAACCTATGTGGCTCAAAACAAATATAACAAAAAAAAAGACACAGAATGGGCAAAATGTTCAAAAAAAATTGAAAATTCCTAAATATACAGAAAAAAACAACAAAACAAAAAGAAATAATAAGATGAAAAGAAGAATTAAATCAATTTTGGATAGTTCTACACCAGCTATCAAACATCATCTTGAATTGGTTAACATTAGGTGCACACACAACACTACACGGTAGATTGTTTCAAACATGGAAAACTCTGTTTGACAAAAAGTGTTCACGTGAAACCGATCGGAACGCTTCTCTGGACAGTTTATAACGTTGTCCTCTCAGACTTGGATTCGTTTTCAGACGAAATAAGTGAGATAAGTCCACTCCGGAATACCCATGAAGAATCTTAAATGTAGTTATAAGATCACCTCTCAGTCTTCTTTGTTCAAGGGTAGTCAGTTTAAATATGCGCAGCCTATCTTCATAATCAGGTCTACTGTATCCGTAGGGCATTCGGGTAACTCTCCTCTGAATCTTCTCCAGCCTGTCTGAGTCTTTACGGAAACGGGTATCCCAGACTGGTCCCCTGCATAAGACCAAGAATTGGTCTTATGTAGAAACATCGGCCCTCGGCGGGATATAAATCAGAACGATTACAATGGTTCGAGATCTTAAGTCTAGCTTACAAGCAATGACATCAATAGATGGAAAGAGTTGACGGAGGGAACCAAGATCAACGGTCTGGAACATAGAACATAGATACAACGAATGGAAAATAAACATTTGGTGTGAGATATTCTCGACATGACGACATGAATAGGTATATGAAGAAGAAGGGAATGAAATTAGGAGAGGTTGGGAGCAGCTGGAGAAATGGATTGTATACCTCATTCAGTAAAATAGTTAGACTTTCTGAATTGACAATAAGAAACATCACAAAACCAGCCATAAAAAGACAAAACCGAGGTTATAGAAGTGTACATGGACACAATGCCAACAAGAAGACAGTAAATAAAACTGAAAAGGACCATATTTTGTAGTAGGTTGTAGTGAAGTGAAAATATTGAGTTGGAGATTGATTTCAAACTGAAAATAGTTATTTAATCAACTAGGTTATTAATGAAAGCGATTAATGTTCGAGATCATTAATCGCTCAATTAATAAACGAGTTGATTACAAGATTTTTCCGTAGACCACATTTTGAATTGAATGTGAATTCTTGATTGCAAAAATTTTCTATCGATACCTATACCTAGTCAAATTTGATACCTTATAAATTTCACGACTCCACAAAAAATTTTTCGTCCTTTGTCCTAACGTTTATACTAGGATTTTCCGGTTAATTATGCACAAAAACGAAAAGAAAATACCTTTTTTTGGTATAAAGTTTGCTTTTGTGATAGTTATAGTATTAATACTCATTCTTCATTTTTTTTTATAATTTTTAATAATTCGAAAACCGCGCGATGAGAGTGGGGTGTTTACCCTTACGAAGTGTCACTAGTGGGCACTCGAGTCATAAACAACGATAAGGTGTTGTTTACAAGCCCAGACAAACTTCAAATGTCGTCAAGAAAGTGTAAATACGATGCTGATGCATCGTTTTATATGTGGTAAATTTATTACAATTCGTGACGTGAAATGCGAATTAAAGACATTTCACGTTCTCTCTGAAGCCTATGAAGCATATTTTGACTTTCCTGTTTGGAATCAAGACAAGCCATGGGCTCTACATGTTGCTTGTAAATGATATCGTTGAATCAGTCTTCTAAACACAGAAGCAAACTTTTTCATGCCATATATTTTTTTTTCGTCTAATTAGGATCTAAACTATCGAAATTTTATGCTTTGCAGTCAAAGTCAAATTTGGTATTGACCCGTGTTTTCTATGTTCATATCGGAATGTTGATATTTATGCGTCCGATCGAACATAGAGGGCATATTCGAGTTGTGACATTTTGAGTAAATGACATTGATATCGTTTCCTATAATATCTGTTAAAGAATGTGTGTAGCTGGTGGAAGCTGGAGTTGAATATATAGATAGATATATTGATTACTCTAACCATCATAATTTTTCTGCAACCTCCACAATCCATCTCTTCTCAATTCACCCGCTAGGTACTAGGAAAATCAATGCGACATACAAATAAAATAATTATTTGGGAAGCAGCTGAATACTTCTATGTTCGGTTACCCATGACAAAATGCATTAATAGGAAATTAACCAATAAAAGGGTTCATTAACAGCTAATTTCGTGTACGTTAAACAATGCTGTTATTAAGAGGTCGGCGGAAAATTATATTTTGCATATATTTGTGTTTAATTGCGTCGAGCTCAAAACCCGATTATACGATTTTCACAAAATGTTGTGAAACTTGGTGAAAATTATATAATCTGTTTCAAGTTTTCCGTCTTTATTGAAGTGTTAAAATGCCCTCTTTTCTCTACTGGTTTTAACTTCATATGATTCAAATAGTTGTGTTTCGATATATGGATTTCTTATTCTACCTGATTTCTGATTGTTGAGTGAACCTAGCATAAGAAGAATTCTCGCAAAAATAATTCGATTTTTCAACTATAACTAGGAGTTCTTGTAGATTCAATGTCAGCATATTTTCTCAGGAAAGTTTCGAGTCGTGTTTTCCTTGATGTGATTTGATTATGACACCCAATTTGTCGACCCTGATAAATTTTTCTGAGCGGTTTTTCCAGAATAATATTATTCAAACAGGGGAATGACGAACGAATGTTTTGCGGAACGAGAATTAGGTACCTACATGAAAACACTTTTTTGACAATGATTGGGTGTTAATATAATGCAAAATCGACAATGACTAGACTTAATGATTAAAGAGATGTGCAATGTAAATTAATGACGGAATTTTTCAGACCATACTGAAATTGTTACGTTACTAATTCGAGTTAATTTTGTTTTCATTAGCCCTACCCCAAAATTTTTCCACTATAATAGGTTGCACAACGAGCACAACGCTTTTAGCAAAGTTTACTTTGAGTGAATGAATATTGAACACCACTCTCAATATTCTGTTCCCATAAAGTCTCAGGTGAATAGTTCGATTTAGATTGAATGGTATATAAGTGCTCTTTGCAAGGAAAAATAATTATCGGTTTAAATAAGGCAACCAGAAGTATTGGAATTCACATCATGTGATGGTTCTTTTAGTTTCCATTATCAAGATTTTTGTCTACCTATTCTCTCATTTTTACCCATTTTTACACCGATAATTCGAAAAATTCTTGACCGGAAAATCGAACATAATTATGGAATACAGAAATTGAATCAAATTATAGACGATGAAGACTAAGTATTTGCTGGATAATTATTTGGGCTTATTCCGTGATTTCTTTGAAGCTTTTTGCACAAACCAGAGATAATGAAAACAGCCTGTGAATTAATGAAATAATTGCGAATAATTCTTTTTCGTTACCAAATGTGAAATGCAATCTGAATAATCAATATTGAAGAATCCTGTACAGACATAATGTTCAATTTTTCGAAAAACAACTGCGCTTTTTTCGTATATGCAACACATGAAACATAACTTTTTTTTTTAAAGAGGGAGTAATAAGCAGTTATCGCCCTTCTAAATAGTTAATTTCATATAGGAAATTACGACTTACGATTATTTTTCTTAAATTTTTTAATTTGCGTTACTTCCGTTAAGTGTTTCTCGATAGTGCGAGTGAATTAAATTCAAACAATTTTTCCATGAACGAATTGGTCCAAAGAACCACTTGTAGTGTCCCCAGATCTCCAAATGAGCCTTCCATAAATTCTGGATCAATTCGTCTCTTTCCGGCCAGCAAAGACACCGAGTTTTTGAAGTAAAACCCGAAGTTTAATTTTCGAGGATTCACAAAAGGGGGTAAGTTTTACTTTCGATGTTTTATTTGGTTCTTGATCTCATTTAGCCTCCGAATCAGTTCTAAATACAGTCCACTACAATTCTCCTCAACATTTATCGGTCCTATCCTGCCCGAATGTTCACAGAAAAGTGAAATTTTCTCGCAGTCATTTTCAATTCTTCGAAAACGCAATTTCTAGAATTACATTGCGATTATGCGCAGTATTGAAAAAGTTTCCTTGTTGAAAGAAAAAGTTTTCAAGTTCAATAACTTTTCCATCAAAATCAGTTTGTATTATTTTTTCATTTGCCTTATACCCCGAAAAAATGTCTTTGAAGGCAGAAGAAGACTCTGATATTCAAAGAAAAACAAATAGTTAAGTTTCGAAGAGAAGTAACTGCTTTACAACCCTGACAGGCATATTCTACAAGGTAAAATATTTTGTAAATCAGATTCCGAATTATTCGAAAATTTTGAAGATATTCAGAGCAAGATAGAAGTTTTAAATTTTGGTTTGACTGAAAAATCCCAAATCGCTCTTCCTAAACCACAAGCATCCTTCGAAGAAATACTTTAGCATCAATCTACAGTATCTATTCAGTGTGACTCAGCAAAGCCAGCAAATGCAGTTCTAACTAACTTAAATACCGCTCCTAGAAGCTTTCAAGTTTCTCAAATGCTTTCTGTAATTTCCCTTCCTTCTTTCTTTGGTGCACAATAATTCATAAACTGATATTAGGCAAAATTTACTTCTTTAAAAGCTGAAGCCCTTGCTCTCATTAGTGGGTTACCACCTATATCTGAAAATTATGAAATTGTTCATGTTAATGCAACACTCTTATTTTAATTTTCTTTAATTTCTTAATTCAATCAAATATATTTTTCTTTTGTTTCGAAACGATCGTTGAATCAACGCGTCAGTTTCTATAATTAATTTTCCTTTTTCTTTCGTTCGTTCATTTGTCTATTTTTCAATACATTATCGGCAAATACGCTGGGAAATCTCGGACTGCATATGGAGACATATGGGCGAGATTAATATAACTTCTCGATTGACGAAGTACGTATAACACAGTGCAAAGTTACAATCTGAATTTCGTCTATTTTCTAAATTCTGATTCTTTTTCTTAAAGAGTGCTTTCAAAGATAGTGCTTTCAAAGACTTCGAAAGATAGCAGGAAGTGCCAGCTCCCCATTTCTGGTGTTCATCCCAACAAGGTGGGTCCTTCCTTAGTGCTTTCAGCGTATCTTGATATTTTCTATTTTTCTCTCATATTCTCTGAGCTATCGTAACAGTTCATGATACCTTAGTTCAGTGCTACCAAAATCCAAGACGTATAGCATGCACATGTTTTGTAAATGTTTAAAAATGCACCCACTCATGGTTGTTTTCGCTCAAGGAGTATTTACAAATTCATGAAACGGCAGTCAATTCGATAAAATCCTTGAAATTACCGGACTTAGCCGAATTTTTATTGTTTTCAATTGCTTTGAACATTCCTTTCTCTAATGAGGATAAACAATGTCAAAGTTTATTTACACCATGTTTAGATTTCGCCTTCGAATTCGAACTCCACTGCTTCTTTCATAAGTAGGTACTACGTTGATATCAACGTGGTGACAATTTATTTCTCATATGTGGGGATTTTAACAATTGTTTTGCGGTTGAGTGGGTCAGTAACAATATGAATTCTGGCTTGTGTGCTTCTTGGGTAGAAGAAAAGTGTTTTACTATAATTGATGTCGTGTTGGACTTAAACAATGCAATTAAATCCAAAATTGTTATATTCATCAACCGTGTCTCGAGTTCGATTTGATTTCAATATTCAATTTATGTAATCACAGTCACTTGAGGAAGGACAGAACATCTTATCCTAACAATTTTGAAGGAGAAGATTATGATGCTATTAACGAAAAAAATTATGAGGTCGATTGGGAGAATCTGTCACGAAGATATGTATAATATGTTGAGAGCTTTAACAATGTCGAAAAAGATGTCTTAGCCAAGTATGTCCCTCGTCGCAGAAGTTTGGAGAAATTTTCCGCACTTATAATAAAAACAATAAAAGCAAATATCCTCATACCATGCTATTTACCGACAAGGAACCTTCAAACGTAGGGCTCTAACTTGGGACCTTTGTTGTTCCTTATATTTGTCAACGACTTGAGATCTTGTTTTGAGTTTTTTCATATTCTCCTATATGCGGATGATTTGAAAATATTCGTGAAGGTTGCGACCATCCGGAACTGTATAAGAGTTCAGCAAGAGCTCAACGAATTTGCTGATTTTTGCCTGCTCAATATGCTGGAACTCAACGTCGATGAGTGTGTCTGTATTTCTTTTACGCGGAATGATTATCACTTAAACAACTTTAAGTTGACCCGAGAGAATATGTTGGAAGACTTGGGCCTGATGTTCGACTCAAAGCTGTCTTTCAATGCACATGTAGACTATCTGATGGATTCCTGTAGTAAATTATTGGGCTTTTTCTGTAGAACATGTAAACATTTTGATGATGAGTTAGCTTTGAAATCAGTTTTTTATTCTTTAGTGTACAGTAAATTAAATTTAACACTGTTATTTGGAATCCAAAATATAATGTTCATAAGATCAGACTCGAAAGGCTTCAAAACAAGTTCATTAGGTTTTTACATTATAAGATTACGAATGTTTACGTAAACGAGCGAATTTGTGAGCTCCGTATTAAGTATGGTATGCAATCATTAGAAATAAAAAGACTAAACAGTGATTCAATTTTCATTTTCAAAGTTATATGTTGTTTTTATGATTCATCTGATTTAACATCAATGATTTCGTATCATGTTCCTCCTAGGAATACTAGGAATATGTAGCTGCTCGCAACACCCATTTGTAATACAAATCTTGGTAAAAATAAGTATTGTGGAAATCTGGATGTGTTCACAATGGGTTTGTTTAAGTTTAAGGGAATGTTGCGAAATATTTTCAAGAATGCGTAATTTATAGAATAGGGAGATAATTTTTTGAATTGTCTTTAAACAAAGTTTGTATATTTTATATCTATTATTTGTGTATTAGAGGATACTATTGTGGGAGTTATCCTGTTTGTATCCCAAATCGAGAAATAAATAAATAAATATTGCAAACATGTTTGCAGAATGGTTCAGGAGCGTTCTTATACAAGATTTTGATATAGCCAACCATACCTACTATGGCATAGACAATCTCTATATCTTATCTTATAGAATTGAATTTTTCTTTTTTTTTGTGTGTATATGTATGAATAATATTTCCGTTAGTCACTTCTTTTGATATTTTGCGCAATTAATTAATTTAAATTCAATTGATTGTATTCATAACCCACTAAATTCCAATTGAGGGTTCTATTTTGGATCAGTAGATCTGTATGTATATAAATAAATAAATCTTGGGAGAGATTGTCCGTGCTCTTGGGGGCCTTCGGGCTATTGAAGCATCGAAGGGAGCGATTGCAGACAATATTTCACCTTTATTTTTGAAAGAATATGCTAGCACACTTTGTACACTATATTTTCTTATATTCAATGCATCCCTCGTTTCTTACGTCTTTCCTCAGCAGTGAAAGGTTTCCACAATTATTCCTGTTTATAAAATAGTTCAAAAAAATTACGTTGAAAGTTACAGACCAATAAGTGTTTCATCCGCCATTCCGAATCTATTTGAGTCCGTTGAATTTCGAGCGCTGCTATACTTTTTCGATTTATTGCACGTCGTGGTTTGATTTACGAGATCCTTTTCGATCAAGGCCGCAATTTTGTTTGAGCTTCAAGGCGGTTGAAGAAAGCTTGCAATTTTCTATGAAATAACAAGGACACTACTTCAAATTTTTTTATAACTCGTGCAGTGAAGTGGAGATTCAATCCGCCTTATGCTCCCAATTTTAGTGTCCTTCGGGAGGCTGGCATTAAATCTGCCAATTCTCTTATAGTACGATTTGTTGGCAAGCAGACCCATACTTTGGAAGAGTATTGTACTGAGTTTTCACAGGTCGAAGCCTTATTGAATAGCCGTCCCTCATCAGAATTTCTGACTGAAGCTTATAATCTTTCCCCAAGTCATTTCCTCATAGGTAGTACGTTACTATCGTTGCTGGCCACAGCAGAGTATCAGATTTCAGAAAAAATCGCAGTTCGCGACAGGTGAATTCGTCTGCCCTAAATTGTACAAGCTTTTTAGAAGCGTTGGTCGAAGGAGTACCGTCAAGTGGGGTAACTTCGCACGAAATATGAAGTTTTCGTCCGAATACAAAAAAGTGAAATGTAAAAAAATATTGAAAAAATTAATATAGATTCTTTGGTATGTTCTTCAAACATATTTCATATGAAAAATAGTCAAAAAGGTTAGTATTTTTTTCATTGAAATATATAGTGTCCGAAATTCCCCGCACAGGTGGAGTAAATTCGGACAGCATCTAAATTGCACGTAAATTGAAGTAACTCCGAGTGTTTAATGAATTCGAACACCAACACTACTAAAATAAGCATATTTTAGAGGTTTCCACAGGAAATTTTGAAAATTTTAAAAATACTTTCATTGTCCAGATAATAAAAATTCGGTTTATTTCAACATTAAACAAACTTAAAACGAAAGAAATGATTTTAAAACTTGTAAATAATCATAAAAAACTTGTTAAAACATATATGCATATAAAGATTCGTACCTTTGAAAATATATTTATTTCTTCTTAAATTTTTGGGCTCTTCGTCGGATAGTCGGATACACAAAGTATGTTCCTATCTTGAAGCTCATCAAAATATTTATTTATCATGTCGCCCTGGATCACTAGTGTGTCTATCATTAATTTTGTAAAAAACCTAGATTTTGGCACACCATATTTTTCGGCCGCTTTTCGTATACTTATCTTGCGTCTTTTAACGTTTTTAACATTTTCGGCATTATAATACTTATATGGCCCCCCTCCCAATACTTCTTTGTAGGTTCTGACCATTTTCTAGATGTCCGAATTTACCCTACAAAAGAACCATTTTTTATAAAAATCTATATATCATTACCGGCAAAAGAAGTAGGTATTAACGTCACATTTGGCCAGAACGTAGTTTATACCTCAGTTAGAACGGCAAATGGTTATTTAAATCTATTTCATCAGTACTGAAGGTTTGTACTAGTTATAAATGGTGATTTGCATGAATGTTTAATAGTTATTTAATCAACTGGGTTATTAATGAAAGCGATTAATGATTGAGATATTTTAACGTGTGAGCGAAGCGATAAACTACAGAGACTGTTGTTTCACACCATCAGGCTACCCACGCGCCTGGTAGATAGAGAGTATTTTGTAGTGAATACATCTATAATGAGTTAATGACCATTTGAACCAGTGGCGGCTCGAGCATATTTATCGTGGGTCGGCAGATATATATCCTTATCTATTTTTTTTTCAAATATTTTCTATACCTATGTATAAGGCTGTTTCTGTTTCAATAATCTCTGAAGATTATCAGGAAAATAAAAAATGATTGAGAAATTACTATTTTAACCCTGCATACCACTTGAAAAATAAACATAATTTCGGAACAAATATGAAAATATGAACCGAAAATATATATAACAAATAAAAATACTCTAAAAATGCTCATCCATAAAATAAAATTGGTAAAACAAACAAAAGTGCATTCTAACGAGATTGAGAATTGCGAGAAATTAACATCACCTCGAGCGCAAACGATAGAATCGAGATATCCCGAACGATCATTCTTCGAGTTACCGAAAAGAGGCAATCTAGGGTCGGCAGGGTCGCTGCCTGCCGGACCTATATGTCTTACACCGTGCTGAGTATTGAGCCAACAATATCAACTTTCATCATAGTTTTGGTCTTTATTCTTTGAAAAGTTCTTAAAAAATTGTCGGAATTTCATTAGTAATATATATTCATCACTCACGTTTATAAAAATTAACAAATACGATAAAAATTCGTTTTAAATAACAGCGATTTCTTGTAATTTGTTATTTGAAACTGAAACTATCGGATATTGGCGGAAAAAACATTAAATAAGAGGCTTATCTAATTTTAATTGTTATCCGAATGAAATTCCAACAAAAATTATTCAAGTTTGAAGCAATTTGACTCATTGATATCAGCGCTCCTTCGATATGTTTACAATGCAGATTCGGCATGCCGTACCTGAATGAACAGAACGAATGGTCGGTCACTCAGTCGCTAGAGAAGGCATCTGCGGCGCTGTCTTCATAGCTCGATTGGAGATGAGCGTATTTTGTCTACGGACCGAGTAGGGATTTAAATTGAAACAGCGTATTTCAAAGAAGTTCCATATTCCATTGATATCAGATATCATATACCAAATATTTTTATGAAATTTATTGAGAGCTATGTGATGTTTGGAGAATTTCTAATACATTATTATTTTACACAAGTGGGAATTCACATTTTTCTGCTCACGAAAAAGTCCCTGACGGGCCGCCACTGATTTGAACAGCACTTTATTCATTACTGAAAAGCCTCAGTTCTCGTGCCTTAACCTGGTGCAGTCCATAAAGGGCGACCAAGATATCGACGTCAAGACGAAACCGAATTATAGAACAAATCGAAATCGTTGAATTAGAAAAATATCGAACAAATTCAAGTCACCTATTTAAGAAATTATAAACATTTAAAATGAAACGAGAAAATCGAAACCCTGTAAGGGTCTCTCATCTCCTGCTGCTACAATTCTTTGTTTTTCTATATTTCATTGTTGTTATATAATCCTGAATTATGGTTTTTCATACATTGGACTGGACTTTCAAGCCAGCTCCTCGAGCTTGGAAAAAATGTTACTTTTTACTATTTCGAATATTTCATATCCAAATCCAGAATAGTGTAGAAAGACAATCTTTTTCACACCACCTCTGAGGTAGATTGCCAGGCGCGTTTTGTTTTACATGGTTTCCCCTGTAGGCCTAAATCCATGGTTTTGGTTTGAGTTCACAATGGCTGTGCCATTTGTGATTATCATCTTCCCCCGAGACATCTCTTCGACCAATCCGACTACGAATGTAGTGGACTAAGTTTTCAGACATGCTCGGCTGGGTTCGAACCCAGTGAGCGCGGGGTGAAACTACAGAGACTGTTGTTTCACACCATCAGGCTACCCACGCGCCTGGTAGATAGTGTGTATTTTGTAGTGAATACGTTTATAATGAGTTTATGACCATTTGAACAGCACTTTATTCATTACTGAGAAGCCTCAGTTCTCGTGCCTAAACCTGATGCACTACATAAAGGGCGACCAAGATATCGATGTCAAGCCGAAACCGAATTATAGAACAAGTCAAAATCGTTGGATTAGAAAAATATCGAACAAATTCAAGTCACCTATTTAAGAAATTATAAACATTTAAAATGAAACGAGAAAATCGAAACCCTGTAAGGGTCTCTCATCTCCTGCTGCTACAATTCTTTGTTTTTCTATATTTCATTGTTATATAATCCTGAATTATGGTTTTTTATACATTGGACTGGAATTTCAAGCCACCTCGAGTTTGAAAGAAAATGTTACTTTTTGCTCAACCAGATATTAAAAATCAGTGAAGCAGGAAATTGTTCGCGACAAAAAATGTTTTTGGCAAGTTATTCGAATATTTTATATCCAAATTTTTTTGGGGTAGTGGGGCTTCGATATATCTAAGCTGTTGGGTTGTCCGGGCTCTCGCGGCTCTGCTTTCTATCACCTTCAGATATTCACTGCATGTGATACTATTGGCGGGATGGTTTCCCTTACAGTTCGCGCATTTAGCTGAAGTGCTCATGTCCTTGGTGCAATTTTTTGTAGGATGCCCTTCGGCGCATTCAAGGCATACAACGGCCCGGTTGCAATTAGATGTCGCGTGACCCCATTGTTGTCAACGGTGACATTGTATCACCTGTTTATTAGAGACGTATCTGTCCCATTTGACTATTATGTGGTTTATAGTGCGCACTTTTTCAATGTTTCTGAGAGTTATTCTTGCATCAGTTATCACTAGAAATATTGGGGATTTCGTTCCCTTCATTTTGTAAACCGCACGCACCGGGATTTCATGTTTTTCTTTCAGCTCCTTTGATATTGCCGTTGTTTCAGGTACATTACCTAAACCGTGGAGTGTGAAGGCATGGGTTTTATTCTCACTCAGTGTATATGTGTGAAATTCCTGATTTCGCTCAGTGAAGAAATTAACCAATTTCTTGTAGTCTTCAATTCTGTCACACAGTATATTTGTGGAATATCTTCGGTATTTTATGTGGAATGGTCCCTTGATCATTATACTGATGTCGTCAACAATTTTATCATGGTTAGTGATAGTGCCTTTCACTACTATCGGAGGAGGTTTTTTCGGCTTAACTATCCTTACGTTGGGGCTTTCTGTGTCTTCCTCTTGCTCGTCGCTGTTTAGGGATGAATATTTGTTGTCGATTTTCACCTCGTATGGGGTGCGGTTTGGTGCATTTTTTATAGCTACCGGGTGGGTGAAGCTAGGGTTATCCGAGTCGTGGATGCGGGATCTTTTTGAATTTCTCGCAGGTTCTTCATCTTCTGTGGGATTTTTTCCTCGTCTTTTCGGTGGGGTGTTTTCTTTAGTTTCACTATTTATTTGTTTCATTATGTTTTTAGTTTTGACACTAATGTTCGATAAAAACTCTACCTCCGAAAGATTCATATTATTTTTCTTTCACTTTTCCACATTTTCGCGGTTTGAGATTTCGTTTAGGCACGATTTCGACAAATCTTAAAGAATTCTACTGAGCACACTCGATGGTCACACTGATTGTCACACTGTTACACTAGAACACGTCTAACCAGCTCGAAGTCTGGGACTCGAATGGGTGAAACTACAGAGACTGTTGTTTCACACCATCAGGCTACCCACGCGCCTGGTAGATAGAGAGTATTTTGTAGTGAATACATTTATTATGAGTTTATGACCATTTGAACAGCACTTTATTCATTACTGAAAAGCCTCAGTTCTCGTGCCTAAACCTGGTGCAGTCCATAAAGGGCGACCAAGATATCGACGTCAAGCCGAAGCCGAATTATAGAAAATGTCAAAATCGTTGGATTAGAAAAATATCGAACAAATTCAGTCACCTATGTAAGAAATTATAAACATTTAAAATGAAACGAGAAAATCGAAACCCTGTAAGGGTCTCTCATCTCCTGCTGCTACAATTCTTTGTTTTTCTATATTTCATTGTTGTTATATAATCCTGAATTATGGTTTTTTATACATTGGACTGGAATTTCAAGCCAGCTCCTCGAGCTTGGAAGAAAATGTTACTTATTGCTCAACCAGATATTAAAAATTAGTGAAGCAGGAAATTGTTTGCGACAAACAAATGAGGGGTTCAGAGCTGAAGTGAACCAAGTCCATTCAGCCTGGTTTCGAGATGAATTACTTAGAAGTTGTTTATCATCCATTAATTCAAAAGTGACTTCTTCAGATTTTAAAAGGTCAGAATGTAAGCATATGCTCACAAGAATAATAATAAATAAAGAAGTAACTTTTGAATTAATTGGTGATAAACAACTTCTAAGTCATTCATCTCGAAACTAGGCTGAATGGACTTGGTTCACTTCAGCTCTGAACCACTCAAATGTTGTTGGCAAGTTATTCGAATATTTTATATCCAAATCCAGAAAAGTGTAAAATGAAGAAAAAATACAATCTTTTCCACACCACCTCTGAGGTAGATTGCCAGGCGCGTTTTGTTTTACATGGTTTCCCCTGTAGGCCTAATCCATGGTTTTGGTTTGAGTTCACAATGGCTGTGCCATTTGTGATTATCATCTTCCCCCGAGACATCTCTTCGACCAATCTGACTACGAATGTAGTGGACTAAGTTTTCAGACATGCTCGGCTGGGTTCGAACCCAGTGAGCGCGGGGTGAAACTACAGAGACTGTTGTTTCACACCATCAGGCTACCCACGCGCCTGGTAGATAGAGAGTATTTTGTAGTGAATACATTTATAATGAGTTTATGACCATTTGAACCAGTTGCGGCTCGAGCATATTTATCGTGGGTCGGCAGATATATATCTATATATATTTTTTTTCCAAATATTTTCTATACCTATGTATAAGGCGGGTTTCCACATCACCATGAGGTACTGCACTGGGTGCGTTAGTTTTTCATAGTGGAGTTTCGCCAAAATTTTTGTTTCTGTTTCAATAATCTCTGAAGATTACCCGGAAAATAAAAAATGATTGAGAAAAAACTATTTTAACCCTGCATACCACTTGAAAAATAAACATAATTTCGGAACAAATATGAAAATATGAACCGAAAATATATATAACAAATGAAAATACTCTAAAAATGCTCATCCATAAAATAAAATTGGAAAAACAAACAAAAGTGCATTCTAACGAGATGGAGAATTGCGAGAAATTAACATCACCTCGAGCGCAAACGATAGAATCGAGATATCCCGAACGATCATTCTTCGAGTTACCGAAGAGAGGCAATCTAGGGTCGGCAGGGTCGCTGCCTGCCGGACCTATATGTCCTACACCGTGCTAAGTATTGAGCCAACAATATCAACTTTCATCATAGTTTTGGTCTTTATTCTTTGAAAAGTTCTTAAAAAATTGTCGGAATTTCATTAGTAATATATATTCATCACTCACGTTTATAAAAATTAACAAATACGATAAAAATTCGTTTTAAATAACAGCGAATTCTTGTAATTTGTTATTTGAAACTGAAACTATCGGATATTGGCGGAAAAAACATTAAATAAGAGGCTTATCTAATTTTAATTGTTATCCGAATGAAATTCCTACAAAAATTATTCAAGTTTGAAGCAATTTGACCCATTGATATTAGCGCTCCTTCGATATGTTTACAATGCAGATTCGGCATGCCGTACCTGAATGAACAGAACGAATGGTCGGTCACTCAGTCGCTAGAGAAGGCATCTGCGGCGCTGTCTTCTTAGCTCGATTAGAGATGAGCGTATTTTGTCTACGGACCGAGTAGGGATTTAAATTGAAACAGCGTATTTCAAAGAAGTTCCATATTCCATTGATATCAGATATCATATACCTAATATTTTTATGAAATTTATTGAGGGATATGTGATGTTTGGAGAATTTCTAATACATTATTATTTTACACAAGTGAGAATTCACATTTTTGCTGCTAGCGAAAAAGTCCCTGACGGGCCGCCACTGATTTGAACAGCACTTTATTCATTACTGAAAAGCCTCAGTTCTCGTGCCTTAACCTGGCGCAGTCCATAAAGGGCGACCAAGATATCGACGTCAAGACGAATTATAGAACAAATCAAAATCGTTGAATTAGAAAAATATCGAACAAATTCATGTCACCTATTTAAGAAATTATAAATATTTAAAATGAAAGGAGAAAATCGAAACCCTCTAAGAGTCTCTCATCTCATGCTGCTACAATTCTTTGTTTTCCTATATTTCGTTGTTGTTATATGATCCTGAATTATGGTTTTTTATACATTGGACTGGACTTTCAAGCAAGCTCCTCGAGCTTGGAAAAAAATGTTACTTTTTGCTATTTCGAATATTTTATATCCAAATCCAGAAAAGTGTAGAAAGAAGAAAAAAAAATACAATCTTTTCCACACCACCTTTGAGGTAGATTGCCAGGCGCGTTTTGTTTTACATGGTTTCCCCTGTAGGCCTAATCCATGGTTTTGGTTTGAGTTCACAATGGCTGTGCCATTTGTGATTATCATCTTCCCCCGAGACATCTCTTCGACCAATTCGACTACGAATGTAGTGGACTAAGTTTTCAGACATGCTCGGCTGGGTTCGAACCCAGTGAGCGCGGGGTGAAACTACAGAGACTGTTGTTTCACACCATCAGGCTACCCACGCGCCTGGTAGATAGTGTGTATTTTGTAGTGAATACGTTTATAATGAGTTTATGACCATTTGAACAGCACTTTATTCATTACTGAGAAGCCTCAGTTCTCGTGCCTAAACCTGATGCACTACATAAAGGGCGACCAAGATATCGATGTCAAGCCGAAACCGAATTATAGAACAAGTCAAAATCGTTGGATTAGAAAAATATCGAACAAATTCAAGTCACCTATTTAAGAAATTATAAACATTTAAAATGAAACGAGAAAATCGAAACCCTGTAAGGGTCTCTCATCTCCTGCTGCTACAATTCTTTGTTTTTCTATATTTCATTGTTATATAATCCTGAATTATGGTTTTTTATACATTGGACTGGAATTTCAAGCCAGCTCCTCGAGTTTGAAAGAAAATGTTACTTTTTGCTCAACCAGATATTAAAAATCAGTGAAGCAGGAAATTGTTCGCGACAAAAAATGTTTTTGGCAAATTATTCGAATATTTTATATCCAAATTTATTTGGGGTAGTGGGGCTTCGATATATCTAAGCTGTTGGGTTGTCCGGGCTCTCGCGGCTCTGCTTTCTATCACCTTCAGATATTCACTGCATGTGATACTATTGGCGGGATGGTTTCCCTTACAGTTCGCGCATTTAGCTGAAGTGCTCATGTCCTTGGTGCAATTTTTTGTAGGATGCCCTTCGGCGCATTCAAGGCATACAACGGCCTGGTTGCAATTAGATGTCGCGTGACCCCATTGTTGTCAACGGTGACATTGTATCACCTGTTTATTAGAGACGTATCTGTCCCATTTGACTATTATGTGGTTTATAGCGCGCACTTTTTCAATGTTTCTGAGAGTTATTCTTGCATCAGTTATCACTAGAAATATTGGGGATTTCGTTCCCTTCATTTTGTAAACCGCACGCACCGGGATTTCATGTTTTTCTTTCAGCTCCTTTGATATTGCCGTTGTTTCAGGTACATTACCTAAACCGTGGAGTGTGAAGGCATGGGTTTTATTCTCACTCAGTGTATATGTGTGAAATTCCTGATTTCGCTCAGTGAAGAAATTAACCAATTTCTTGTAGTCTTCAATTCTGTCACACAGTATATTTGTGGAATATCTTCGGTATTTTATGTGGAATGGTCCCTTGATCATTATACTGATGTCGTCAACAATTTTATCATGGTTAGTGATAGTGCCTTTCACTACTATCGGAGGAGGTTTTTTCGGCTTAACTATCCTTACGTTGGGGCTTTCTGTGTCTTCCTCTTGCTCGTCGCTGTTTAGGGATGAATATTTGTTGTCGATTTTCACCTCGTATGGGGTGCGGTTTGGTGCATTTTTTATAGCTACCGGGTGGGTGAAGCTAGGGTTATCCGAGTCGTGGATGCGGGATCTTTTTGAATTTCTCGCAGGTTCTTCATCTTCTGTGGGATTTTTTCCTCGTCTTTTCGGTGGGGTGTTTTCTTTAGTTTCACTATTTATTTGTTTCATTATGTTTTTAGTTTTGACACTAATGTTCGATAAAAACTCTACCTCCGAAAGATTCATATTATTTTTCTTTCACTTTTCCACATTTTCGCGGTTTGAGATTTCGTTTAGGCACGATTTCGACAAATCTTAAAGAATTCTACTGAGCACACTCGATGGTCACACTGATTGTCACACTGTTACACTAGAACACGTCTAACCAGCTCGAAGTCTGGGACTCGAATGGGTGAAACTACAGAGACTGTTGTTTCACACCATCAGGCTACCCACGCGCCTGGTAGATAGAGAGTATTTTGTAGTGAATACATTTATTATGAGTTTATGACCATTTGAACAGCACTTTATTCATTACTGAAAAGCCTCAGTTCTCGTGCCTAAACCTGGTGCAGTCCATAAAGGGCGACCAAGATATCGACGTCAAGCCGAAGCCGAATTATAGAAAATGTCAAAATCGTTGGATTAGAAAAATATCGAACAAATTCAGTCACCTATGTAAGAAATTATAAACATTTAAAATGAAACGAGAAAATCGAAACCCTGTAAGGGTCTCTCATCTCCTGCTGCTACAATTCTTTGTTTTTCTATATTTCATTGTTGTTATATAATCCTGAATTATGGTTTTTTATACATTGGACTGGAATTTCAAGCCAGCTCCTCGAGCTTGGAAGAAAATGTTACTTATTGCTCAACCAGATATTAAAAATTAGTGAAGCAGGAAATTGTTTGCGACAAACAAATGAGGGGTTCAGAGCTGAAGTGAACCAAGTCCATTCAGCCTGGTTTCGAGATGAATGACTTAGAAGTTGTTTATCATCCATTAATTCAAAAGTGACTTCTTCAGATTTTAAAAGGTCAGAATGTAAGCATATGCTCACAAGAATAATAATAAATAAAGAAGTAACTTTTGAATTAATTGGTGATAAACAACTTCTAAGTCATTCATCTCGAAACTAGGCTGAATGGACTTGGTTCACTTCAGCTCTGAACCACTCAAATGTTGTTGGCAAGTTATTCGAATATTTTATATCCAAATCCAGAAAAGTGTAAAATGAAGAAAAAATACAATCTTTTCCACACCACCTCTGAGGTAGATTGCCAGGCGCGTTTTGTTTTACATGGTTTCCCCTGTAGGCCTAATCCATGGTTTTGGTTTGAGTTCACAATGGCTGTGCCATTTGTGATTATCATCTTCCCCCGAGACATCTCTTCGACCAATCTGACTACGAATGTAGTGGACTAAGTTTTCAGACATGCTCGGCTGGGTTCTAACCCAGTGAGCGCGGGGTGAAACTACAGAGACTGTTGTTTCACACCATCAGGCTACCCACGCGCCTGGTAGATAGAGAGTATTTTGTAGTGAATACATTTATAATGAGTTTATGACCATTTGAACCAGTGGCGGCTCGAGCATATTTATCGTGGGTCGGCAGATATATATCTATATATATTTTTTTTCCAAATATTTTCTATACCTATGTATAAGGCGGGTTTCCACATCACCATGAGGTACTGCACTGGGTGCGTTAGTTTTTCATAGTGGAGTTTCGCCAAAATTTTTGTTTCTGTTTCAATAATCTCTGAAGATTACCCGGAAAATAAAAAATGATTGAGAAAAAACTATTTTAACCCTGCATACCACTTGAAAAATAAACATAATTTCGGAACAAATATGAAAATATGAACCGAAAATATATATAACAAATGAAAATACTCTAAAAATGCTCATCCATAAAATAAAATTGGAAAAACAAACAAAATTGCATTCTAACGAGATGGAGAATTGCGAGAAATTAACATCACCTCGAGCGCAAACGATAGAATCGAGATATCCAGAACGATCATTCTTCGAGTTACCGAAGAGAGGCAATCTAGGGTCGGCAGGGTCGCTGCCTGCCGGACCTATATGTCCTACACCGTGCTAAGTATTGAGCCAACAATATCAACTTTCATCATAGTTTTGGTCTTTATTCTTTGAAAAGTTCTTAAAAAATTGTCGGAATTTCATTAGTAGGGGAGACTAGGGAGCATTGATACATGGGGAGGCTTGATACAGGCTTATATCCGCGATCTGTAGCCGTTTTCAAAAGTATTATACTAGTGAACACTATTCTTTGGCAGAGGGCATTGCGTGACGTTAATCTGTAAGGCTAACATTAGTTTGTTTGGGAAATATTCAACGAAGAGTGTTTCGAGGTGAGAAATTGTAAGTTTTTACTCAAGTTACCTAAGGGTTTTATGATCATGCATTAATTCTTCAGCATAAACAAACATTTCACTGAGAAATATGCATAAAACTACTCAATTTACAAATTTATTCGCTTTTCAAAATATATGAGTATAAGATGAAAACATAAATCATTTTAAAAATTGCCCTCAGGGAGGTTTGAGACATTTTTGTCGTGGGGAGGCCTGATACATGTATCATCTTCACAAAATATTCCGTAGCTAGTCGGATAGGCCTACATGAAGGCGTTTTCACCATCCAACATATCAAAGAGATTTTTAACAACTGGAATTTATCCGTACAATCCCCATGTATTGAACGAGGCCGACTTTTCTTGTGCGGAAGTGACTAACTGACCATTTCTTGATTTTTCTACACCTATGGGACCAAAGCAAGCCAGTATCATTGCTGACCTACCTACTGAGCTAAATAATCCTCTCGATTACTCTCCCAGTACATCGTATCAATCCTCCCATATGTGGGGAGGCTTGAGACAGTTTGCATGTTTTTAGTGTTCAACGTTCTGTACAGAATAAGATGTTTATGATTTGAGACTTCTATATTTATTTTGTTGAACGATTAGTTGAAGAATTATATAATATAAGAAAAGTCCTACTTCTTCATATAATTCAGTTTCCAGAATAAAAATTCCAAAAAACGTATCAACCCTCCCCAGTCTCCCCTAATATATATTCATCACTCACGTTTATAAAAATTAACAAATACGATAAAAATTCGTTTTAAATAACAGCGATTTCTTGTAATTTGTTATTTGAAACTGAAACTATCGGATATTGGCGGAAAAAACATTAAATAAGAGGCTTATCTAATTTTAATTGTTATCCGAATGAAATTCCTACAAAAATTATTCAAGTTTGAAGCAATTTGACTCATTGATATTAGCGCTCCTTCGATATGTTTACAATGCAGATTCGGCATGCCGTACCTGAATGAACAGAACGAATGGTCGGTCACTCAGTCGCTAGAGAAGGCATCTGCGGCGCTGTCTTCTTAGCTCGATTAGAGATGAGCGTATTTTGTCTACGGACCGAGTAGGGATTTAAATTGAAACAGCGTATTTCAAAGAAGTTCCATATTCCATTGATATCAGATATCATATACCTAATATTTTTATGAAATTTATTGAGGGCTATGTGATGTTTGGAGAATTTCTAATACATTATTATTTTACACAAGTGAGAATTCACATTTTTGCTGCTCGCGAAAAAGTCCCTGACGGGCCGCCACTGATTTGAACAGCACTTTATTCATTACTGAAAAGCCTCAGTTCTCGTGCCTTAACCTGGTGCAGTCCATAAAGGGCGACCAAGATATCGACGTCAAGACGAAACCGAATTATAGAACAAATCAAAATCGTTGAATTAATAAAATATCGAACAAATTCATGTCACCTATTTAAGAAATTATAAACATTTAAAATGAAAGGAGAAAATCGAAACCCTTTAAGGGTGTCTCATCTCATGCTGCTACAATTCTTTGTTTTCCTATATTTCGGTGTTGTTATATGATCCTGAATTATGGTTTTTTATACATTGGACTGGACTTTCAAGCAAGCTCCTCGAGCTTGGAAAAAAATGTTACTTTTTGCTATTTCGAATATTTTATATCCAAATCCAGAAAAGTATAGAAAGAAGAAAAAAAAATACAATCTTTTCCACACCACCTTTGAGGTAGATTGCCAGGCGCGTTTTGTTTTACATGGTTTCCCCTGTAGGCCTAATCCATGGTTTTGGTTTGAGTTCACAATGGCTGTGCTATTTGTGATTATCATCTTCCCCCGTGACATCTCTTCGACCAATCCGACTACGAATGTAGTGGACTAAGTTTTCAGACATGCTCGGCTGGGTTCGAACCCAGTGAGCGCGGGGTGAAACTACAGAGACTGTTGTTTCACACCATCAGGCTACCCACGCGCCTGGTAGATAGTGTGTATTTTGTAGTGAATACGTTTATAATGAGTTTATGACCATTTGAACAGCACTTTATTCATTACTGAGAAGCCTCAGTTCTCGTGCCTAAACCTGATGCAGTATATAAAGGGCGGCCAAGATATCGATGTCAAGCCGAAACCGAATTATAGAACAAGTCAAAATCGTTGGATTAGAAAAATATCGAACAAATTCAAGTCACCTATTTAAGAAATTATAAACATTTAAACTGAAACGAGAAAATCGAAACCCTGTAAGGGTCTCTCATCTCCTGCTGCTACAATTCTTTGTTTTTCTATATTTCATTGTTATATAATCCTAAATTATGGTTTTTTATACATTGGACTGGAATTTCAAGCCAGCTCCTCGAGTTTGAAAGAAAATGTTACTTTTTGCTCAACCAGATATTAAAAATCAGTGAAGCAGGAAATTGTTCGCGACAAAAAATGTTTTTGGCAAGTTATTCGAATATTTTATATCCAAATTTTTTTGGGGTAGTGGGGCTTCGATATATCTAAGCTGTTGGGTTGTCCGGGCTCTCGCGGCTCTGCTTTCTATCACCTTCAGATATTCACTGCATGTGATACTATTGGCGGGATGGTTTCCCTTACAGTTCGCGCATTTAGCTGAAGTGCTCATGTCCTTGGTGCAATTTTTTGTAGGATGCCCTTCGGCGCATTCAAGGCATACAACGGCCCGGTTGCAATTAGATGTCGCGTGACCCCATTGTTGTCAACGGTGACATTGTATCACCTGTTTATTAGAGACGTATCTGTCCCATTTGACTAATTTGTGGTTTATAGCGCGCACTTTTTCAATGTTTCTGAGAGTTATTCTTGCATCAGTTATCACTAGAAATATTGGGGATTTCGTTCCCTTCATTTTGTAAACCGCACGCACCGGGATTTCATGTTTTTCTTTCAGCTCCTTTGATATTGCCGTTGTTTCAGGTACATTACCTAAACCGTGGAGTGTGAAGGCATGGGTTTTATTCTCACTCAGTGTATATGTGTGAAATTCCTGATTTCGCTCAGTGAAGAAATTAACCAATTTCTTGTAGTCTTCAATTCTGTCACACAGTATATTTGTGGAATATCTTCGGTATTTTATGTGGAATGGTCCCTTGATCATTATACTGATGTCGTCAACAATTTTATCATGGTTAGTGATAGTGCCTTTCACTACTATCGGAGGAGGTTTTTTCGGCTTAACTATCCTTACGTTGGGGCTTTCTGTGTCTTCCTCTTGCTCGTCGCTGTTTAGGGATGAATATTTGTTGTCGATTTTCACCTCGTATGGGGTGCGGTTTGGTGCATTTTTTATAGCTACCGGGTGGGTGAAGCTAGGGTTATCCGAGTCGTGGATGCGGGATCTTTTTGAATTTCTCGCAGGTTCTTCATCCTCTGTGGGATTTTTTCCTCGTCTTTTCGGTGGGGTGTTTTCTTTATCTCTTCATAAACTTTTTAGGGTTTTCACTCCCAATCTCTGAAACAAAATCAATTATGTAAGTGTCAAAAGAGGTATGATTAAAACACTTTATGATAGAGCTAATTTAATTTCATCTACACCCGAAATAAGAAATAATGAAGTTGACTTCATTAAACATTTTCTTAGGGATAATCAATACCCAAAAAATTTTATTGAAAAAACAATATTAAATTTAGAGAGAAAAATGACTAACCAAAATCGTAATAATGATCAGGAACAACCAACAAACCGTCAAGAACAACCAAATTTGTTGAATGTAATTCCTTATGTTAATGGCCTTTCAGAAAAAATAAGAAGAATCGGTTCGAAGTTCAACATACGAACTGTTTTTAAAACGCAAAATGATTTAAGATCTATATTAACAAAAACTAAACCTTTGAACGAAAAACAAAAATCAAAAAATTGTATATACAACATACCCTCTATTTGTGGTAAAACTTATACAGGTGAAACGTCCAGACCTCTAGAAATAAGAAAACGCGAACATAAAAATAATATTAAAAATAGAGAAATTAATCGATCACAAATCGCAGATCACATTTGTTCTAATACGGGAGACCACATGATGGATTGGGACAACACTAAAATTTTAATGACAGAACCAGACCATTTTAAACGAAAAATTAAAGAGTCTACGTGTATTCTATTAGATCAAGATAATAATTTGGCAAATTGTTCGGTAGGAATAGATCATATTTGGATCAATTTACTAAAGAAGGAACTGTCATCCGGTAATTTCAAAATTAAATGAATCAACGTTTCTGTGCAGTCTCTGTTTCTGTGTGTTGACAATTAATGTCAGACAAAAAGCGACAATTCAGAAGATTTTCAAAAGTAGATTTTTTCGTCTGATGAAGGAGACTGATATAGACTCCGAAACGTTACAAAGAATTATAATTTCAACGTTATTTATTTTGAGTTCATTGTCAGGCAACAATTTTTTCTAATTAATTTGCTCCTGACAAATTAGTGCAAGAATTTACGCAGGAGCAAATCGTTGATTTCATTTTTAATTGATTTTGTTTCAGAGATTGGGAGTGAAAACCCTAAAAAGTTTATGAAGAGATGCAAAATCCTTCCAAAATGAATTTCAATCGATATCTGTGTTTTCTTTAGTTTCACTATTTATTTGTTTCATTATGTTTTTAGTTTTGACACTAATGTTCGATAAAAACTCTACCTCCGAAAGATTCATATTATTTTTCTTTCACTTTTCCACATTTTCGCGGTTTGAGATTTCGTTTAGGCACGATTTCGACAAATCTTAAAGAATTCTACTGAGCACACTCGATGGTCACACTGATTGTCACACTGTTACACTAGAACACGTCTAACCAGCTCGAAGTCTGGGACTCGATTGGGTGAAACTACAGAGACTGTTGTTTCACACCATCAGGCTACCCACGCGCCTGGTAGATAGAGAGTATTTTGTAGTGAATACATTTATTATGAGTTTATGACCATTTGAACAGCACTTTATTCATTACTGAAAAGCCTCAGTTCTCGTGCCTAAACCTGGTGCAGTCCATAAAGGGCGACCAAGATATCGACGTCAAGCCGAAGCCGAATTATAGAAAATGTCAAAATCGTTGGATTAGAAAAATATCGAACAAATTCAGTCACCTATGTAAGAAATTATAAACATTTAAAATGAAACGAGAAAATCGAAACCCTGTAAGGGTCTCTCATCTCCTGCTGCTACAATTCTTTGTTTTTCTATATTTCATTGTTGTTATATAATCCTGAATTATAGTTTTTTATACATTGGACTGGAATTTCAAGCCAGCTCCTCGAGCTTGGAAGAAAATGTTACTTATTGCTCAACCAGATATTAAAAATTAGTGAAGCAGGGAAATTGTTTGGGACAAACAAATGAGGGGTTCAGAGCTGAAGTGAACCAAGTCCATTCAGCCTGGTTTCGAGATGAATGACTTAGAAGTTGTTTATCATCCATTAATTCAAAAGTGACTTCTTCAGATTTTAAAAGGTCAGAATGTAAGCATATGCTCACAAGAATAATAATAAATAAAGAAGTAACTTTTGAATTAATTGGTGATAAACAACTTCTAAGTCATTCATCTCGAAACTAGGCTGAATGGACTTGGTTCACTTCAGCTCTGAACCACTCAAATGTTGTTGGCAAGTTATTCGAATATTTTATATCCAAATCCAGAAAAGTGTAAAATGAAGAAAAAATACAATCTTTTCCACACCACCTCTGAGGTAGATTGCCAGGCGCGTTTTGTTTTACATGGTTTCCCCTGTAGGCCTAATCCATGGTTTTGGTTTGAGTTCACAATGGCTGTGCCATTTGTGATTATCATCTTCCCCCGAGACATCTCTTCGACCAATCTGACTACGAATGTAGTGGACTAAGTTTTCAGACATGCTCGGCTGGGTTCGAACCCAGTGAGCGCGGGGTGAAACTACAGAGACTGTTGTTTCACACCATCAGGCTACCCACGCGCCTGGTAGATAGAGAGTATTTTGTAGTGAATACATTTATTATGAGTTTATGACCATTTGAACAGCACTTTATTCATTACTGAGAAGCCTCAGTTCTCGTGCCTTAATCCGGTGCAGTCCATAAAGGGCGACCAAGATATCGACGTCAAGACGAAACCGAATTATGTAACAAATCAAAATCGTTGAATTAGAAAAATATCAAACGAATTCAAGCCACCTATTTAAGAAATTATAAACATTCAAAATGAAACGAGAAAATCGAAACCCTGTAAGGGTCTCTCATCTCCTGCTGCTACAATTCTTTGTTTTTCTATATTTCATTGTTGTTATATAATCCTGAATTATGGTTTTTTATACATTGGACTGGAATTTCAAGCCAGCTTCTCGAGCTTGGAAAAAAATGTTACTTTTTCCTATTTCGAATATACTATATCCAAATTCAGAAAAGTGTAGAATGAAGAAAAAAAATACAATCTTTTCCACACCACCTCTGAGGTAGATTGCCATTCGCGTTTTGTTTTACATGGTTTCCCCTGTAGGCCTAATCCATGGTTTTGGTTTGAGTTCACAATGGCTGTGCCATTTGTGATTATCATCTTCCCCCGAGACATCTCTTCGACCAATCCGACTACGAATGTAGTCACTTGACTACATTCGCGCGACACTGGTGTTCGAAGAAGTTGTTCGAAACACTGTCTATGTATTCGCGAATGGTTGGGATTTCGCTTATTTCATGCAATTCTGATACTCGGGTATATCTGTTTCTATTTGTTATGAGTCGGAGGCAATTGTTTTGGAAAGTTTGCAGCTTGCGAAGGGGCCAAGGACGGAGGTGACAAAAAACTGGGGCTGCATATGTTATTAGGGGTCTAATGATTGTTTTATATAAAAGGGTTTTGTTTTTTAGATTTAGTTTGCTTTTTCTAGATATTAGGGGGTGTAAGGTTCTTTTAACTGCATAACCCCGGGCGAGGGCATTATTTATGTGGGTGTGAAAATTCAGCCTTTGGTCGAGTTCGACACCAAGGTATTTCACCGATTTTTTTGGTACTATTTGATGGCCGTTGATTTTTAATTTATTTAGTATTCTTGTATCGTTGTACCTTCTACTGAAAACTACCAGTTCTGTTTTCGTTTCGTTTATTGAAATTTTCCACTTCTTGTAATATTCTAACAGGAGGTTAGTGTGATATTGTATTTTACAGTTTGCCGCGGTTGCCGAACCTGAGTGTGCGTATATTGCGGTGTCATCTGCGAATAGTGCACGGTTCGTACCTGGAAAGGTAGGGAGGTCGTGTATATACACATTGAAAAGTTTTGGCCCTAGTACGGAGCCTTGGACTACACCGGCTTCTATATCATTAGGGTCTGATAGTGTGTTACCGACTTTAACTCTAATTTTGCGGCCTGTTAGATATAAATGTATAGATTTAATGATGAAAGTGGGGAAGTTGCTTTTGATCATTTTGTCAATTAGACCATCAATCCATATTTTATCAAACGCTTTCTCAAGATCTAGGAATATCATAACGGTGTGATTCTGTTTATTGAAATTTTTAATGATATCCGTGACAATTCGACATATTTGCTGAACGGCGCTGTGCTTTTCCTTGAATCCAAACCGATCGTTGTCATGCAAACCTACTTTTCTGATGGCTTTTTTAATTCTATTGATCAGGACTTTTTCTGCTAGTTTACTGATGGTTGATAACAGACTGATCGGTCTATTACTTTTTGGGTCGGTTTTCTTTTTACCTGGTTTGGAAATTGGGATGACAATAGCTGTTTTCCAGGAGTCTGGCCAGTGTTGAAGGATAAGGATACTATTAATTATGTATGTTAGTTGTATTATCGCTTTCTGAGAGAGGTTTTTGATTAGTCTGTTATCAATTTCATCGACTCCAGGGGCTTTATTATTTGGCAGGGTTTTTATTATTGTTTTGAGTTCGGTTGGGTTAGTAAGGAATTTACTAACTGGAATATTTTCCTTTTCTTTTTTAAAAAATTTTCTAACGGTATTTTCAACTGTCTTCTGATGAACACTATCGGTTTGGGGTAGTGAATGGTTATTTTTGAAGACTTGTGTGGATTTGTTGGATTTTTCCTCGTTTGTTGTATAAAAGGTGTTGTTTCCGCTAAGAGTTGGGATGGCGTTGGATTTCTTTCTGAGTATACGTGCGGTTTTCCAAAGAGAATTATCCTTGGGGTTTAGCTTGCTCAATTTTTCACTCCATTTTTCATTTCTGAATGAATTAATATGGTGGTTGACGTCTCTCGTTACGTAGTTCATCAAGTCTCTATCTGTGTTAATTCTATGTGTTTGCCAACGTTTTCTTATTTTATTTCTATAGCGAATTAGTTGAATAATGTGCTCCGGGAGTTTGTCTTCAAAAGGTTTTTTATTATTTGCGGTACTACTTCAAGTTTAGTGGTTTTAACCGCTTCGGTGAATTTTTCGACCTCCGATTCAATGATAGCAGCGCTAGTTATTTTGTTGTTTATTTTGATTTTTGTATCTAATATTTGTCGGAAAGTATTCCAGTTAGTGTTTATATAATCAAATGTAAATTGTTGGGGGCTGCGTTCAATATTATTCAAGTGTACTGTGAAAATAACGGGATTGTGATCTGAGGGTAGTGCGGGAATGGATTCGGGTTCGGATATATTGTTAAAATTCTTAGATATTAGGAGGTCGATTGTTGAAGGAGTGGTATTTTTAGAGGGATAATGTGAGGGTTCTTCTGTGGAGTGTAAATTACAATCGTGGTTAGATTCAAGGAATCGCAATAGTGTATTTCCATTTGTGTTTCGCTCGCGACATTTCCAACTTTCGTGCCGGGCGTTGAAATCGCCTATAAGGAGGGTTTTATTTCTCCTGAGAAGCCGACAAAGGCAAGATTCGCTGAAGTTATTGTCTGGATTGTTATAGACGCCAATAATAGAAAGTTGGTTATTTATGTGGGCACCGATATTTCCTAAAGAACAGGTAGTTTTCGATAGGGGTACAAAGGGTATACTGTTTTTAATCAGAATTGCTACACCCCCGTATCCAGTGTCGCCCGGATGATCTCTACTCAGTCCCTGGAATCCATTTAAGTAAAGGGATTGTGACGATTTTATCCGCAATTCATTAAGGATCACTATGTCTATTTGGTGGGTTTTAACGAAGTGGGATAGTTCCGAGTGTTTCCGAGAAACACCTTTGGCATTCCAGGTACAGATTTTGATCTTAGAATCCATTACGTTCCAAGTTGAACAGAAATCAAAGAAGATTTTGGAATTTAGTGGCACTATTTGTTGCTTTTTCTAGAAGGCTATTAAGTTCCTTCATTGTTTCAATAAACTTTTTAATATCAATGTGCTCGTTGAGTATCCTAAATTCTTTTTGCATTTCTGCGAATAGATTTACAGGGGAATCATTGTTGGTCTCACGATAGGCGGCGTGGTTCGTCGTTGGGGTGTTCACATTCGCGGTATTACTGCTCTTATTCGCACTTTCACTCGCTACACTCATACGGTTAACACTCTCGGCGCTTTTCTTCCTCAACTCCCAAATGTTTGTTTTTGGTGCAGGTGCTTCTTGGTATCTCCTTTGGGGTAACGGTTGGGTATTTGCTGTTCTCCTTTCTATTATTTTAATGTACGTTTCACATTGTACACTGTTAGCTGGATGATCCCCTTTGCAATTGGCACATTTTGCAGGAGATGTTGTAGGTTTGGGGCAGTCTTTAGTAAGGTGCCCTTCAGCGCATTTGAGGCACACTATGGATCTGTGACAATTAGAGGTAGCGTGTCCCCACAATTGGCATCGATGGCATTGTATAACTTGTTTGTTTGAGGTATATCTATACCACCTAACGACTGTATGGTCTATTACCCTAACTTTCTCGATGGTTTTCATCGTTATGGTGGAGTCTGTAATCACGAGGAATGTTGGGGATCTGGTTCCTTTCATCTTATATACCGTCCGCACTGGTATTTTGTTTGTGTTTTTCAATTCGGATATTATTTCTTCCGGTTCCGGATTGTTTTCGAGTCCAACCAGGACGAATGCGTGAGTCTTCTCTTCTTTTGATGTGTATGTGTGGAACTCTTGTCCGCGGTCTGCGAAGTATTTGACTAGCTTTTTGTGGTCCTCTAGTCGTTCGCATTGTAGGTCTGTTGAATATCTCCTGTATTTAATTTCGAAATTTCTGGTCACATGATTATTTATTTGCTCAATTAGCTCCTTTTGTTTCGTAAAATGGCCTCTCACAACAATCGGAGGTGGCCTTTTTGGTTTTCTGAAAGTTGTTCTTTGCTCATTGTCTTGCTCCTCGTCTGTTTCTTCATTGTTAAGCGTTGCAAAGTCGTTTTTGATTCGTACTTCGTGTGGTTCGAGTTGTTTTTGTTTTTTGCTCGTGATAGGGTGCGAGAAACTTGGGTTTTCACTGTCGCGTACGCGGGTACGTTTAACACTTCGTGGCGTTACTTCGGCGGTTTCGCTATTTGGTTCTTCCATGGCACTGTTTATTGGTCTTTTATTCACTTTCTGTTGCGTGTTGTCGTGCATTTCTTCGTTTATAACGTTCATGATTATTTTCGCTTTCGCGTTCACGGTTTTTATGAATTCCTCCTCTGAGGAATTCATTTTGTTTAGTTCGTTCACTACTAGGTTCACTTTTAGGTCCACTATGTTTCGCTTGTTCTTTCTTTCGGCGAAGTTCCGGAAACACTTCACTCTTAGTCACTACTGCACTCACAGGTACCTGGCTCAGGTCGGAGCATAAGGGCACGTCTAACCAGTTCGGAGTCTGGAACTCGGTGAAACTACAGAGACTGTTGTTTCACACCATCAGGCTACCCACGCGCCTGGTAGATAGAGAGTTTTTTGTAGTGAATACGTTTATAATGAGTTTATGACCATTTGAACAGCACTTTATTCATTACTGAGAAGCCTCAGTTCTCGTGCCTAAACCTGGTGCAGTCCATAAAGGGCGACCAAGATATCGACGTCAAGCCGAAACCGAATTATAGAACAAGTCAAAATCGTTGGATTAGAAAAATATCGAACAAATTCAAGTCACCTATTTAAGAAATTATAAACATTTAAAATGAAACGAGAAAATCGAAACCCTGTAAGGGTCTCTCATCTCCTGCTGCTACAATTCTTTGTTTTTCTATATTTCATTGTTATATAATCCTGAATTATGGTTTTTTATACATTGGACTGGAATTTCAAGCCAGCTCCTCGAGTTTGAATGAAAATGTTACTTTTTGCTCAACCAGATATTAAAAATCAGTGAAGCAGGAAATTGTTCGCGACAAAAAAATGTTTTTGGCAAATTATTCGAATATTTTATATCCAAATCCAGAAAAGTGTAAAATAAAGAAAAAAATACAATCTTTTCCACACCACCTCTGAGGTAGATTGCCAGGCGCGTTTTGTTTTACATGGTTTCCCCTGTAGGAATTACCAGTTGTACTATTTTGAGAAATGGCGCCATTAATGATGGTTCATGGGGCACTAATATCCTCTTGTTGTTGGGGAATTGTCCTTCCAGGGGTAGATGTTGGGGATTTCGTTGGTAATCTGTTTCCTTCGTTTTGCTGTTTCCTTATTTCCCAAAGTTTTTTTGGGGTAGTGGGGCTTCGATATATCTAAGCTGTTGGGTTGTCCGGGCTCTCGCGGCTCTGCTTTCTATCACCTTCAGATATTCACTGCATGTGATACTATTGGCGGGATGGTTTCCCTTACAGTTCGCGCATTTAGCTGGAGTGCTCATGTCCTTGGTGCAATTTTTTGTAGGGTGCCCTTCGGCGCATTTAAGGCATACAACGGCCCGGTTGCAATTAGATGTCGCGTGACCCCATTGTTGTCAACGGTGACATTGTATCACCTGTTTATTAGAGACGTATCTGTCCCATTTGACTATTATGTGGTTTATAGCGCGCACTTTTTCAATGTTTCTGAGAGTTATTCTTGCATCAGTTATCACTAGAAATATTGGGGATTTCGTCCCCTCCATTTTGTAAACCGCACGCACCGGGATTTCATGTTTTTCTTTCAGCTCCTTTGATATTGCCGTTGTTTCAGGTACATTACCTAAACCGTGGAGTGTGAAGGCATGGGTTTTATTCTCACTCAGTGTATATGTGTGAAATTCCTGATTTCGCTCAGTGAAGAAATTAACCAATTTTTTGTAGTCTTCAATTCTGTCACACAGTATATTTGTGGAATATCTTCGGTATTTTATGTGGAATGGTCCCTTGATCATTATACTGATGTCGTCAACAATTTTATCATGGTTAGTGATAGTGCCTTTCACTACTATCGGAGGAGGTTTTTTCGGCTTAACTATCCTTACGTTGGGGCTTTCTGTGGCTTCCTCTTGCTCGTCGCTGTTTATGGATGAATATTTATTGTCGATTTTCACCTCGTATGGGGTGCGGTTTGGTGCATTTTTTATAGCTACCGGTTGGGTGAAGCTAGGGTTATCCGAGTCGTGGATGCGGGATCTTTTTGAATTTCTCGCAGGTTCTTCATCCTCTGTGGGATTTTTTCCTCGTCTTTTCGGTTGGGTGTTTTCTTTAGTTTCACTATTTATTTGTTTCATTATGTTTTTAGTTTTGACACTAATGTTCGATAAAAACTCTACCTCCGAAAGATTCATATTGTTTTTCTTTCACTTTTAAACTTTTTCGCGGTTTGAGATTTCGTTTAGGCACGATTTCGACAAATCTTAAAGAATTCTACTGAGCACACTCGATGGTCACACTGATTGTCACACTGTAACACTAGAACACGTCTAACCAGCTCGAAGTCTGGGACTCGAATAGGTGAAACTACAGAGACTGTTGTTTCACACCATCAGGCTACCAACGGGCCTGGTAGATAGTGTGTATTTTGTAGTGAATACGTTTATTATGAGTTTATGACCATTTGAACAGCACTTTATTCATTACTGAAAAGCCTCAGTTCTCGTGCCTAAACCTGGTGCAGTCCATAAAGGGCGACCAAGATATCGACGTCAAGCCGAAGCCGAATTATAGAACATGTCAAAATCGTTGGATTAGAAAAATATCGAACAAATTCAGTCACCTATTTAAGAAATTATAAACATTTAAAATGAAACGAGAAAATCGAAACCCTGTAAGGGTCTCTCATCTCCTGCTGCTACAATTCTTAGTTTTTCTATATTTCATTGTCGTTATATAATCCTGAATTATGGATTTTTATTCATTGGACTGGAATTTCAAGCCAGCTCCTCGAGCTTGGAAGAAAATGTTACTTATTGCACAACCAGATATTAAAAATTAGTGAAGCAGGAAATTGTTTGCGACAAACAAATGAGGGGTTCAGAGCTGAAGTGAACCAAGTCCATTCAGCCTGGTTTCGAGATGAATGACTTAGAAATTGTTTATCATCCATTAATTCAAAAGTGACTTCTTCAGATTTTAAAAGGTCAGAATGTAAGCATATGCTCACAAGAATAATAATAAATAAAGAAGTAACTTTTGAATTAATTGGTGATAAACAACTTCTAAGTCATTCATCTCGAAACTAGGCTGAATGGACATGGTTCACTTCAGCTCTGAACCACTCAAATGTTGTTGGCAAGTTATTCGAATATTTTATATCCAAATCCAGAAAAGTGTAAAATGAAGAAAAAATACAATCTTTTCCACACCACCTCTGAGGTAGATTGCCAGGCGCGTTTTGTTTTACATGGTTTCCCCTGTAGGCCTAATCCATGGTTCTGGTTTGAGTTCACAATGGCTGTGCCATTTGTGATTATCATCTTCCCCCGAGACACCTCTTCTACCAATCCGACTACAATGTAGTGGACTAAGTTTTCAGACATGCTCGGCTGGGTTCGAACCCAGTGAGCGCGGGGTGAAACTACAGAGACTGTTGTTTCGCACCATCAGGCTACCCACGCGCCTGGTAGATAGTGAGTATTTTGTACTCAATACGTTCATAATGAGTTTATGACCATTTGAACAGCACTTTATTCATTACTGAAAAGCCTCAGTTCTCGTGTCTAAACCTGGTGCAGTCCATAAACGGCGACCAAGATAATAATAATAATATATTTATTGATCCTCTGAGACATATAAACAAACATGTATAGGACAGGTCAAAAAACAAAAAGAAAACAGAAAAATTACTCGACTTGAAATACAAATGGTTGTCGATAATAATCAGCAACACTATAAAAACATTCCTTAATCAGTTTAGCCTTAACCTTCTCTTTAAATTCCTCGAGTTCGAGAGACTTAACACATTTTGGTAAATGATTAAATAATTTGATACACTGATATCTTGATGAATATTCAAATCTAGTTGTTTTATGTTTGGGAATGTGGAATAGTTCCCCATTTCTAGTACTATAGCTGTGAAAGCTGGAAAGTTTTATGAAGTCCCTCTCATTCTCCTTAAAATACACCAGGCACTTAAAAATGTATACACACGCCACTGTTAGAATCCCACTCTCTACAAATGTCGGACGACAAGAGGTTCTGGGATGGATATTGAACATCATTCGCAAGATTCTTTTCTGAGTTAAGAATACCCTATCAACATCAGTGGAGTTTCCCCAGAGCATAATATTATAGGAAAGATGGCTGTAAACAAGACTATAATATATGTTGACAATAGCGCTTATAGGAAGTGAGTCTCTGACCCTGCTTATTGCATAGTAATAGAACTATTTGGTTTCTTACAAATGGAATCGACACGTGCATCCCATCTTAGATTGGAATCGATGTAAATACCAAGAAATTTTGAGTGCTGCGCCGACGAAATGATGTCATCCATATGACGTATAACTAGAACTCGCTCACGACCCCTCAGAGTGAAATGAACACATTGTGTTTTCTCAATGTTTATTATGAGTGAATTTGAACGACACCACTCAACAAAGCATTTCACCAACTTACAACACAGTTCCTGAAGGTCATCAAAAGTACGAGCAGTTACCAACATAGAGGTATCGTTAGCAAACAAAAGTATTCTGATGAACTTGATTAGCGGAAGTAGATCTGAGAAATTAGATGAATTAGCCATCATCTTTCTCAGATAGTCAGGTAAGTCATTAATGAATAGTAGGAAAAGGAGTGGTCCCAGAACGGAATCTTGTGGGACTCCAAGGTTTAACTCTCGTTCGGTTGAAATGAAATCAGCCACCTTGACGAACATTGTTCGACCCTTAAGATAACTTGATAGCCAATTAAGAAACACACCTCTAAAACCCAAATTGTAGCACTTGTCAAGAAGAACTTGAAAAGAAAGACTGTCGAATGCCCTCGAGAGGTCAAAAAATAACCCCGCGACGAACTGGCCATCATCGAGATACTCATACACGAATTCAACAAAATAAAGTGCTCCTGACTGAGTTGAGCGACCTGATCGAAACCCATGCTGAGAGGTATCAAGTATATGGTATTTGTCCAAGTAGTTCATCATTCTATTGAACACAATTCGCTCAAAAACCTTAGAAAAAACACTTAGGATGGAAATTGGTCTGTAGTTTGCTACATCATATGCAGAGTTATTTTTGTAAATGGGAACGACTACAGCCCTTTTGAGGAGGTGAGGGAAAACGCCACAGCTTATAGAAAGATTAATCAGATGGACTAAATGTGGAGCAATATCCACACTAATCAGCTTCAAGATACGAGAAGAAATAGAATCAACTCCACTACTCATTTTGCTCTTAAGTGATTTTATAGTGTCCAGTACTTCACACTCTACAACAGGATAGAAAAAAAATTTGAATCGAGTATTTTGGATTGGGTACCGGGAAAAGAAGATAAATTTTTGTAAAAGGAGTTGAGTTTTCTCTCAGTTATGGTAGAAAAATAATCAACAAAGAACGTCGCAACATCTTCAGCCTTAGTGTACGAAACATTATCAACCAGAAGCTCAAAAGGTCGTATTATTCTGTTGGATCTTCCAGTCATAGCATTCACCAAACTCCAAATAGTTTTGTTTTTATTTTCAGAATTCTGTATGAGTTGGTTATTATATCTTAATTTATAGTATCCCTAATTGGTGTGCTGTAAGATTTTTTCGCTCGCTTATATGGTTCTTGAGCTCTTGCTTGGCTGTGACAATCTCTGCATTAATCCACTTTTTGTTGTTGTTTTTGGAAAAATGTTTACATTCTGTCAGTGGGCAGCAAGTCTCGAACATTTCCCGAACTGAGGAGATAAATGACCCGAAACGTTCATCCACATCCATACTATCATAGATTTGTCGGAACTCACAATTCTAAATACTAAGAGCAAAATCATTCAAATTGTTCTGATTAAGTTTTCTGGTCAAGTTTGACATATTCTTGGTCCCAGAATTATTTGTAATGAAATTGTAACGTGCGTTTCTCGGAGAAGCCTTAATCTCGAGCGCCAGCTATTCTTTTCAATAGGAAGAATAGCAAACCTACCAGGGTAGCTGCTAGCCAGAGACAGAGCTCGGTGTTGTCTAGGGTAGTAGCGACAACGAAGAAGTCAAAATCGAACTAGGTAAACGTTTATTCACAACTTCGGAAACTAATCACATGTCAAAGGGAGATATGTGTGATATAAAATATGAGTGATTCTATCAGTGAAAATACATTCGGGAAATCTTATCCGGTCACGAGCACTTTATGAAATTTATACCGGGTGTAGTGAAAAATTAACGGTTCAATAAAAATGCGCCAACCAGAACTGACGAATGCTAAGGACTTGCTATACGGTATCGGTGTGTAGTTGTATTTCTCCGGGAATGAAACACAATAAGGGCGGATCTGTTCGAGACTTTTATTCGCTGCCCCAAGGGTTAACACGCCATGACTGACAGCGAAGAAAATGTCTATTTTTAGCGCAATTACGGGATTTCACTGACTACTTGCGGTATCTCTTATTCTCTGCCCCAAGGGTTATAACACGCCATGACTGACAGAAAAGAAGAGATTTCGGATTTAACACTTATGACGCGGACAGGGGGGTTGACGGAACTTTCCCTTCAGTACCCCAAGGGTTAACACGCCATGACTGATAGCGAAGGGAAAAGTCAGACTCGCGAAACAGGGTAAAGAACGATAAAATACAACAGGAAACGATACAGTACAGCAGTGTCAAAGTTAAAGAAGTAACGGCGTAGGTCTAACAAAGAAACTGAACGGTACAGACGGGGACCTACCTCCTTTGTTTCAAGCACTCGAAACTCAAAGGATTTAAAAAAAGAAAAACTAAAAAAAATTAATTCTAAGCACTGATGCAAATAACACAAAATGATTATTCTCAACGGCGAAAGTACTACGGAAAATCAACTGAATTTATACTAGAAGTTAGAAACCACGTTAGAAAGCGAAATAATACTCAAGCGAAAGGAAAGCACTGAAGTAAAATTCAAAAGTCAGCCGACGAACTGAAGTAACAGTCGAAAAGTCGAAAAGTAAAGTGACCGTCGCGGGGGGAAAATTTGCTTTTATAGGCATATCCCCTCTCACGGTAAAAATCTGAAAATTCCAGAATGCGACAAGAATGAAAAACGTCGTCAGCTCCGGTTTATCGCATATCAACAGATGAAAAACGTCGAAATCTTCAGCGGCGTGTAAGAAAAACAACGTGAAATACAGATAAGCGGTTTTTTACATTTACTCTGCCGGTCGGAATGAACGTACGGAATATTCGAGAATTAAAATATTTTCAAAGACGGAAATTTAAAACGAAAAAATGCACTAAGATGAACTCCAATTTTCCTCAGAAAACTGGGGTTCATTACACCACCTCCACCTCGGAAGAAATTAACTTACGATGAAATAGTGAGCTTAATTTCACGACTCTATCTACCCCTAGTACCTTACTTTCGCGCGCGCCACCTATATACCATAGACAAACTATACTCGTGACCAGTTTACAATAGTTGTATTCGATAGTACCTATCTTCTCTATGGTTGGCAATAGTAGTTCCAATGCGCACGCAGAAACGTCAGCGTCAGTCATTTCGGCGCAGGTCTCCGCCATCTTGTCAAAGCACCTTGTTCAGCGTTCCGTGGACACATGATGTGGGTATCTAATAGTGGAAAATCTTCCTTCTCTATGTGGAAATTCATCTTCATCGCTGGTCGGAAACGTGCCATGCTTCATCCCTCCGGTGAGTACCTAATTTAACTGTGTTTGGCGGGTGTTTGAATTCCATCGTGGTTTTGTAGGTTACCCAGGAATCGTGGGAGCTGCGACAGGTGGAAAGCCTCCAACAGCTCGACGTGGGGCTCAATGGACCGGTTTGACCTGGCTGTACGGACGTTGAGACTTTCGGATCCGGTATGAGACTTGCAGGTGGGTAATTTCTAACAATAAACTCTCCATTCTTCATCGTTCCTCGTGGTCAACTTTTCTTCCTGGAGCGGTTTTTCTCTGCTTTCTGTTTTCAGGTAGACGGTGTTTTCTTCAGGTAGACAGTGTTAAATTGACGGTACAATAATTTCGGTTCGGTTCAGGACAGAAATTGGTTAGATCTATTGGATTAATAGACGGATATACTCAGTTGCAAGGTGAAACAGTATCCTTTATTGGTATTCCTTACATAAATAACAGATTTTTCGGACAGTTTTAACAGGTTTGATTTATAATTGCATGCTGAACGGATGAAAATCTGTAGATACGGTATTTCGGTCAACGGTGGTGCCTGTACGGAATTTGAACGGAATTGTTACGGTGTAATCGGTTATAATTATGCTGAATAACATGCTTCATATTTACGAGATTTCTCCTTGCAGGTGGCCTTGGTTTCTTGGACTGGCACAAAGGGCTAACTCCCTACTGGTTGACAGGCGGAACTCGTTCAACTTCTTCCGGGGTGGTTCTATCCGCTGATTCTTGGAGACAGACTGTCTGGATGCACTGGTGATATCACACTGTACGGTAGCCTCTCGGTGATGAGAATGACAAGGACAATTTCCAGTCAGTGCACCTACAGTTATTCGGATCAACAGGTAAACGGAAAATAATGATATAATCGGTAACGGAAAAAAATAACGGATTTCCTCCTTTTAGAGGTTATTTCTATAGAACGGTTAACGGATCATGACAATAATATTATTATGCATGAAATGGTTTTAAATCTTTAATATGTATATTAGTGATTTTTCTACCCTCTGTATCTTTCAGGTCATAGACGACATGTGAAACAACCTTAACGACGGTAAACGGTCCGGAAAACTTCGGAGCCAACTTGGCGGCGAAACTGTCAACGGCCGAGGATAAAGGACGGTCCCGGCGTAGAACTTTATCTCCCACATGGTATCGGATTTCTCTTCGTCGAAGATTGTAGTGGTGAGCCTGTTGTTGGAACGCACGGTATAATTTAGTACGGACGAACTCATAAGCCTCCTGGAGATGTTTGATCTGTTGAGTACGGTAAGTCATATCTCTATTTTCTTCTTCTGTACGGTTGGATTCTCCGTTCATTTCTTCATTGTGGGGGTTTGTCGAATAAATCGCCCTCGGGACTTCTAGTTCCCTTCCATAATTTAAAAATGCCGGTGTAAATCCAGTAGACTCCTGTTTAGCGGTGTTGATGGCAAACGTTAACTCTCCTATCTTTTCATCCCAGGTTCGTTGATCGGCTTCACAAAACTGTGCTATCATTGTCTTTAGGGTACGGTTAGCTCTTTCTACAGGGTTGCACTGAGGAGTATACGGTGGTGTGAAACGGTGAGCGATGTTCAGCTCTCGGAGACTGTTCTTGAATAGTCTGCTGTCAAATTGTACTCCATTGTCGGATATTACTATTTTTGGGCAACCGTATTTCAGTATGACTTGTTCGTAGAGGGCCGAATAAACAGTTTTGGCGGTGGCTTTCCGCAACGGACGACACTCTACCCACTTTGTGAACCGGTCTTGCATTACCACGATGTAGGAGTTTCCCTTTTTTGACCGTGGCAATGGTCCAACTATGTCCGTGGATACTTCTTGGAACGGCGCATCCGCCATTCGGTGTGGTTGCATCTTACCAGGGGTTTTCTGTTGTGAAACTTTGTACTTTTGGCACGATGTGCAGTTCCTCACGTATTTCGCAATGTCTCTAAACATCCCTGGCCAGTAGTAGTTTCTGGCTATCCGTGCAATCGTTTTGGCAATCCCCATGTGACCTGCTAGTTCTGAGTCGTGGTTTTCCTTCAGTACTTCTGTTCGCTGTTCGGATGGTACACAGAGTTTCCAGGGTTGGCCGGTTCCATCTTCTGTGAAGTCGGATGAGTCCCAGAAATGTCGCAACAGTTTTCCATTTTCAACGGCGTAGTCAGGAAAATTTGTTGGGTCTTTTTCCACCTCCTGTAACTTCTTTTTGTACCATTTGCACCGGGTTGTTTCTATTTCAGCCAGGTATACGGAATCTACGGACGGCAACGGTTTAGGTGACGGGCTGTCCGCAGGTGTTTTCAGGGATTTTCTCCGGCCCTGCACCTCAACAGCTTCTTGAATTTTCGGTGTTGGTTTGGCAATCAGTCGACCTTCCAGGTAGCAGTCCGCGGTACTGAGGTTAATGGAAAAATTGAACCTTCCTAATACGTCCATTCCTAGAATGAGGTCAACCGGTAAATCAGGCACCAACAGAAATTTTACGTCGGTCAAGGAATAATCAGCCAGGTGAACAGCGGTAGTGTAGAGTTTGGGTGTTGTCGTGGGTTGACCATTTGCAACCACCACGAAACCATTCTCAACATGTTGTCCGGTGATTCCCTTGCTTTCGCATTGTTTTGCCACTTTCCGACTTACGAAACTCTTCGTGGCTCCCGTGTCAATTAATGCTTTGTAGTGCTTTCCGGCTATCTTAACTTCAACAAGCGGTCGGTTATCATTCCACGCAGTCGATGTTATGGGAGTCAGTGTGTCGGGAGATATGGTCGACTCCTTCTCCATACCTCCGTCTAGTTTTCCGGACGGCAGGGGCAATCTCGTGAGAGAATGTTCTCCCTCTGACATCGAGAACAGAAGATTTTCGGTGGCCTGCGACATTCTCGACGCATGTGGCCATATCCACCACATCGGAAACACTGTGTCTGGAAGGACACTCTCCTTCCTGATGATGATTGGGTCCGGTCAGCGTGGCTATTTTCGGCTCGACGACGGGGTGGCGGTGTTGAATTTCCGGATCTACCTTCGGAGCTGTCTCCAGAAGTTGGACGGTGTGATTCTTGTTGCCGGACTATTGATTCTCTGGATCTGGGTGGCTTTGGACGGCTTTCCCCCGGCGGAGAAAGTCGTGTCTGGTTGGCTTGCGTCGGCGGTACTGGTTCTCTGTGACCGGTTGTTTGGTGAACCTGTTCTACGGTATCCACAGAAAAACTCGCCTGATATCGGTTCAGCTGACGGGGAGTGTACGTCAGGTGAGGTTCCTCCACGAAACCTGGTTTTGAGGGTGGCCGGGTGTACTGGCTCATCTGCCATTGGACCAGTTCAAAAACTTTTCCCTTACGGAGAAGTTCATCATACGTCTTGGTCTCCTGGAAGGCCAAGGCCTGTTGTAAGGGCGGGATCAACCTTTGTCGGATGAGTCGGATCTGCTCCACCTCGGATGGTTTGGTATAGGTGAGTTTCTGGAATAAGTTCTGCATCCGGGTAACATACAGAAGTAGCTTTTCTTCAGGACCTTGTGTTCGTCTTTTTATTTCCTCCAACAGATTCTCCTCATAGTTGACAGGCAGAAACGTTTCTTTCAGTTGGTTGCTGAAATCTTCCCAGTCCTCGAAAGTACCTCTCCTGGGAATAAACCAATCTCTCGCATCCTTCCGTAGTAATTCATAAACTGATTCGAAAACTTGTTCCAGGGACACTTTACGGGATTCAGCCAGCCTCTCCACTTCTTCAAGGAATCCGGTCACACTTCCAGTGCCATCAAATGAAATGTTCCACTTGTGTACAGGGACAGTCGGTATTGTTGATCGGGACTCCGGTTCTGATCTGGCAGGTGTTGTGATGACTGGTCGGTCAGAACTTATCCAAGGTGCAGGTAAGTGTGGAAAAGACACCCTTCGTGTAGAATTAATCCATCTACCCTGTGTCGGACATTCAGGTGTTGTTGTCCCACAGTCCTGTGACTGTGTGAGAGGTATCGCTGGTAACTGTCGCAGTAATGCTGTACATGTCTGTCTTGTCTCATTCATGACCTGTTCTAATGTTGGATTCCTTACAGGTGTACCAGTACGTGAGACATCCACTGCTACAGGAGGATCGACACCATCTCCCAAGTCGATAAGTGATGTTTCGACCCTTGACATCCTCTCAGGTTGGATCGGTGACACTCCAGGTGAACTGGGCACCTCCACATCTATAAGAGACCTCTGATCTCGGCCGGATGGCTGCGGTTGTTCACGATTGCTCTTTTTACGTAGCTCCTTCAGTGTTTCCAATGCCTTAGCTGTAGTTGCCTCCATTTGTCCAACCAGTTGTAACTGTGCTGTGTCTGCAGTAACAATAAAGTCCAGCCTTCCTTGAATGTGTATTAATCGGGTGTAAATTCGCGAAAATTCGTTAGCCGCATTCTCATGATTGAAGTTCTGAAGGGATTCCACTAAATCGGTGAGTTTATTTTGGCAAATCTCAATCTCCGAGGCGGGGTTCAATGATGTTGGGGGTAATAGAGGTTCATTAGACTGAAGTACTTGTCGTAGTAGACTCCGTTTAGTCATCACAGTACCCGGTATCGATTGTCCTCTCAGTTGTAATTCGTATGTAAGTTCATCACTGAGTAACCGGTTTACATCCATGTTCGACATATTATTTTCAACTAAGTCCGATTCAGAACGCACCAATCTTTCACACTCGGTATGTCTTTCACAATCTGTTTAAGTTCTAAGTCCAACCCGGTGAGTTAATCGTTAGCTAACCTACTCACTTAAGTTCGAAGTGGGTATCGGTGTAACCCCAAAAAAAAATTAAAGTCTAAGTCCCGTCGTATCAGAAAAAATCTAAGTTCAAGTCCCGGCGCACTAAAATAATCTAAGTCCCGATGTATCACACTAAAAATTTTACAAGTCCGACGTTACTCGAAAAAAAATTTCAATCAGTCCCACTAAAGTCCGAAAATATTCGCGAAATACCGCACACACTCGCAAGTTGTTTCGTATAGTCCGGAAAATGTCCCGAAATTCGAATCGCACCAGAACGCACAGGTTAAATTCCAAACAGTTTTTCAGTTCAATATTCGGAAAATAAATCGCAATAATCGAATTTCAGTTTTCAGAAAAATCAGAAATAATTGGTAAGTTTCAACAGTACAGGTCAAAAGAAAATAAAAGCAGGTAGACAAGTTATCAACAGGGTAATAGGTGATTCACTATTAAACCGATAGGTAAATAAAACCTATTAAATTTTACCAATTGTGACAATAAATTTTCAATGTTCGGAAATTCACTCACCCTCAATACGAAATTTAAAACAGTTCAATTCAATTAATCAGAAATAAGAAGAAATCGGAAATAATTTTCACTGATATAACGGCGCAACAACAGTTCAGTTTTCAATAACTCAATATAAGTAATCGGCAAAAGGAATAATTAAATAATTTCCAATAGGTTTCAACAATAGGAAAATTTTCAGAATATAGTCCAATTCAATTCACAGTATAACAGTTCAATACAGAGTGGCAGGTAATAAAACACAGTTCAAGTTTATTTTTCACAGTTCTCGGTTCAAGAAATAGTTACTCACTGTTCTTAGGTTTTACTCACTGTTTCGGGAATTCACTCACTGTCCGGTTAATGTTTCTCACCTCTGTTGTTTCCTACTGGATTTTGCACGGTCCCTGCTCGGGCGCCATTTTGTAACGTGCGTTTCTCGGAGAAGCCTTAATCTCGAGCGCCAGCTATTCTTTTCAATAGGAAGAATAGCAAACCTACCAGGGTAGCTGCTAGCCAGAGACAGAGCTCGGTGTTGTCTAGGGTAGTAGCGACAACGAAGAAGTCAAAATCGAACTAGGTAAACGTTTATTCACAACTTCGGAAACTAATCACATGTCAAAGGGAGATATGTGTGATATAAAATATGAGTGATTCTATCAGTGAAAATACATTCGGGAAATCTTATCCGGTCACGAGCACTTTATGAAATTTATACCGGGTGTAGTGAAAAATTAACGGTTCAATAAAAATGCGCCAACCAGAACTGACGAATGCTAAGGACTTGCTATACGGTATCGGTGTGTAGTTGTATTTCTCCGGGAATGAAACACAATAAGGGCGGATCTGTTCGAGACTTTTATTCGCTGCCCCAAGGGTTAACACGCCATGACTGACAGCGAAGAAAATGTCTATTTTTAGCGCAATTACGGGATTTCACTGACTACTTGCGGTATCTCTTATTCTCTGCCCCAAGGGTTATAACACGCCATGACTGACAGAAAAGAAGAGATTTCGGATTTAACACTTATGACGCGGACAGGGGGGTTGACGGAACTTTCCCTTCAGTACCCCAAGGGTTAACACGCCATGACTGATAGCGAAGGGAAAAGTCAGACTCGCGAAACAGGGTAAAGAACGATAAAATACAACAGGAAACGATACAGTACAGCAGTGTCAAAGTTAAAGAAGTAACGGCGTAGGTCTAACAAAGAAACTGAACGGTACAGACGGGGACCTACCTCCTTTGTTTCAAGCACTCGAAACTCAAAGGATTTAAAAAAAGAAAAACTAAAAAAAATTAATTCTAAGCACTGATGCAAATAACACAAAATGATTATTCTCAACGGCGAAAGTACTACGGAAAATCAACTGAATTTATACTAGAAGTTAGAAACCACGTTAGAAAGCGAAATAATACTCAAGCGAAAGGAAAGCACTGAAGTAAAATTCAAAAGTCAGCCGACGAACTGAAGTAACAGTCGAAAAGTCGAAAAGTAAAGTGACCGTCGCGGGGGGAAAATTTGCTTTTATAGGCATATCCCCTCTCACGGTAAAAATCTGAAAATTCCAGAATGCGACAAGAATGAAAAACGTCGTCAGCTCCGGTTTATCGCATATCAACAGATGAAAAACGTCGAAATCTTCAGCGGCGTGTAAGAAAAACAACGTGAAATACAGATAAGCGGTTTTTTACATTTACTCTGCCGGTCGGAATGAACGTACGGAATATTCGAGAATTAAAATATTTTCAAAGACGGAAATTTAAAACGAAAAAATGCACTAAGATGAACTCCAATTTTCCTCAGAAAACTGGGGTTCATTACAAAATTCACAAAAAAATCAAGTAACAAAGCACGATGATCACCAATGAAGGCCTCAAATACCTTAGCTGTGTGACAATCTGAATCGTTGTTAGTCAAAATATAATCGACTTTGGATATGGACGTACGCCCCGTTACATCAGTAAAAACTCGAGTAGGATCTTTTGATGATAAGTGCAAATTAAAACAAGCAAGGAAATCCGAAAATAACTTAAGGCTAAGACAGCTATTCTGGAGAAAATTAATGTTCAGGTCACCACAGACAAATATCACATCTCCTTTAATGTAACAATAGTTCAAGGTATGGGACATTCTATCCAAGAACACTTCAAGATCACCTGAGCCGGGTCGGTACACACTGAGAACTATCAGTCGCACTTCATGAGTATGCATTTTAAAACCACATACCTCGAATTGCGTCTCCTCGGAAAACTGAGACACGGATAATTTTTTTACTTGTAGTTCAGTCGTCACATAAACCATCGATCCACCGTGTTCTCTGCTGGGACGGCAGTAGAAATCGAACAGATGGTAACCAGGGATGGTCATTGTCAGTACACTATCAGCAGTGCACCAGTGCTCAGAAATACATACAATATCTGGTTTCTTTTCGTCAAGTAGAACTTCAAGTTTAGCTAATTTGTTGGAGATGCACTGGACATTTAATTGAAGAATTCTTAATTTTTGTCTGGAGATATTGGTGGCAGGCTCATTCCTACTCATTAGGTCAGCACCACCTGTTGACGTCGCCTGGGAAGAAACTTGTTAACTGCGACACCCACTGGCCAAAACTCAGGATTCAACACTGTGTCAAGGAATTCCGCAGGCAGTGTCACCTTGAAAGAGGAATAAACCTCAGGTTGTTTGGAGTTTAATTTTTCGCAGGTGACATCCTGAACGTGTTGTTGGAAATAATTTTGTAATTCGCCAACAGTCGTATCCGGGCCGAGTCTCTTTACATGGAGGTGGGAGAACTTTCTTTTTGGAACCACACTGAGGATATTCGTCTTTTGTGTTCCAACAAGAGGCTTATTGGATTTTCTTGGCAATTTCTTGACTTCAGTAGGCGAAATATTCGGCACCTTTGAAGTTTCAGCAGGTACTTCAACATCCTTTTTTTTCGTTTTTTGTAACGACTTTCCAAGCATAGGATCCCTCGTTGTCCATAGGTGGATTTCCGCTCGATCTCTCGATGTGTCGCGGAGAATCCAAACGTGAATCACCTGAAGTACGGGGCACATGTAACAACATCGATGCGGACGGTGCGTCAGATGGAGGTGAGTCACTGGGATGTTCTGTTCTTTCAGATTTCTTGTCGCACTGATTATCAACTGGTTCTCTGATAAGGTTTTCAACATTCCTTAATGAACGTATTTCTTCCGTGAGTTTTTCTAAGTGTTGACTTTGTGAATTTATTATATTTTTCAAGGAGACAATTTCTTTCATGAATATGCCAGAAATTTCGGCAACAATTTCATCTCTTTTCAATGAGACAATTTCTTTCATGAATATGCCAGAAACTTCGGCAACAATTTCATCTCTGATTCTCACCAAATCCAGCATTGGTTGGAGTTGTTGTGTATTTTGATGTTGGAATTCCAAGACGTTCACGCTGACTTGGCAGTTTTCACACTTCCAATTATTCGCGTTATTTGAACGAATTTCATTAAAACTCTCGATTGATAAGTTGACACACTTGATGCGATGACTATTTTTACAAGAATAACATTGTATCGAATCATCGTAGCGATTTATTTTGCTAGAACACTGGGAACAACAAATTCCACCTTCGTGCGGCATGATGTTTCATGCATGAATGATATCGACGTCAAGCCGAAACCAAATCATAGAACAAGTCGAAATCGTTGGATTAGAAAAATATCAAACAAATTCAAGCCACCTATTTAAGAAATTATAAACATTCAAAATGAAACGAGAAAATCGAAACCCAGTAAGGGTTTCTCATCTCCTGCTGCTACAATTCTTTGTTTTTCTATATTTCATTGTTGTTTTATAATCCTGAATTATGGTTTTTTATACATTGGACTGGAATTTCAAGCCAGCTCCTCGAGCTTGGAAAAAAATGTTACTTTTTCCTATTTCGAATATACTATATCCAAATTCAGAAAAGTGTAGAATGAAGAAAAAAAATACAATCTTTTCCACACCACCTCTGAGGTAGATTGCCAGGCGCGTTTTGTTTTACATGGTTTCCCCTGTAGGCCTAATCCATGGTTTTGGTTTGAGTTCACAATGGCTGTGCCATTTGTGATTATCATTTTCCCCCGAGTCATCTCTTCGACCAATCCGACTACGAATGTAGTGGACTAAGTTTTCAGACATGCTCGGCTGGGTTCGAACCCAGTGAGCGCGGGGTGAAACTACAGAGACTGTTGTTTCACACCATCAGGCTACCCACGCGCCTGGTAGATAGAGAGTATTTTGTAGTGAATACATTTATAATGAGTTTATGACTATTTGAACCAGTGGCGGCTCGAGCATATTTATCGTGGGTCGGCAGATATATATCTATATCTATTTTTTTTTCAAATATTTTCTATACCTATGTAAAAGGCGGGTTTCCACATCACCATGAGGTACTGCACTGGGTGCGTTAGTTTTTCATAGTGGAGTTTCGCCAAAATTTTTGTTTCTGTTTCAATAATCTCTGAAGATTATCCGGAAAATAAAAAATGATTGAGAAATAACTATTTTAACCCTGCATACCACTTGAAAAATAAACATAATTTCGGAACAAATATGAAAATATGAACCGAAAATATATATAACAAATAAAAATACTCTAAAAATGCTCATCCATAAAATAAAATTGGAAAAACAAACAAAAGTGCATTCTAACGAGATTGAGAATTGCGAGAAATTAACATCACCTCGAGCGCAAACGATAGAATCGAGATATCCCGAACGATCCTTCTTCGAGTTACCGAAAAGAGGCAATCTAGGGTCGGCAGGGTCGCTGCCTGCCGGACCTATATGTCCTACACCGTTCGAAGTATTAAGCCAACAATATCAACTTTCATCATAGTTTTGGTCTTTATTCTTTGAAAAGTTCTTAAAAAATTGACGGAATTTCATTAGTAATATATATTCATCACTCACGTTTATAAAAATTAACAAATACGATAAAAATTCGTTTTAAATAACAGCGATTTCTTGTAATTTGTTATTTGAAACTGAAACTATCGGATATTGGCGGAAAAAACATTAAATAAGAGGCTTATCTAATTTTGATTGTTATCCGAATGAAATTCCAACAAAAATTATTCAATTTTGAAGCAATTTGACTCATTGATATTAGCGCTCCTTCGATATGTTTACAATGCAGATTCGGCATGCCGTACCTGAATGAACAGAACGAATGGTCGGTCACTCAGTCGCTAGAGAAGGCATCTGCGGCGCTGTCTTCATAGCTCGATTGGAGATGAGCGTATTTTGTCTACGGACCGAGTAGGGATTTAAATTGAAACAGCGTATTTCAAAGAAGTTCCATATTCCATTGATATCAGATATCATATACCTAATATTTTTATGAAATTTATTGAGAGCTATGTGATGTTTGGAGTATTTCTTATACATTATTATTTTACACAAGTGAGAATTCACATTTTTGCTGCTCGCGAAATTTTGGGTCGGCACTGCCGACCCTGCCGTCCCTGCCGGGCCGCCACTGATTTGAACAGCACTTTATTCATTACTGAAAAGCCTCAGTTCTCGTGCCTTAACCTGGTGCAGTCCATAAAGGGCGACCAAGATATCGACGTCAAGACGAAACCGAATTATAGAACAAATCAAAATCGTTGAATTAAAAAAATGTCGAACAAATTCAAGTCACCTATTTAAGAAATTATAAACATTTAAAATGAAACGAGAAAATCGAAACCCTGTAAGGGTCTCTCATCTCCTGCTCCTACAATTCTTTGTTTTTCTAATTTCATTGTTGTTATATAATCCGGAATTATGGTTTTTTATACATTGGACTGGAATTTCAACCCAGCTCCTCGAGCTTGGAAGAAAATGTTACTTCTTCCTATTTCGAATATACTATATCCAAATCCAGAAAAGTGTAGAATGAAGAACAAAAATACAATCTTTTCCACATCACCTCTGAGGTAGATTGCCAGGCGCGTTTTGTTTCACATGGTTTCCCCTGTAGGCCTAATCCATGGTTTTGGTTTGAGTTCACAATGGCTGTGCCATTTGTGATTATCATCTTCCCCCGAGACATCTCTTCGACCAATCCGACTACGAATGTAGTGGACTAAGTTTTCAGACATGCTCGGCTGGGTTCGAACAAAATGAGCGCGGGATGAAACTACAGAGACTGTTGATTCACACCCTCAGGCTACCCACGCGCCTGGTAGATAGAGAGTATTTTGTAGTGAATACATTTATGATGAGTTTATGACCATTTGAACAGCACTTTATTCATTACTGAGAAGCCTCAGTTCTCGTGCCTTAACCTGGTGCAGTCCATAAAGGGCGACCAAGATATCGACGTCAAGCCGAAACCGAATTATAGAACAAAACAAAATCGTTGAATAAGAAAAATATCGAACAAATTCAAGTCACCTTTTTAAGAAATTATAAACATTTAAAATGAAACGAGAAAATCGAAACCCTGTAAGGGTCTCTCATCTCCTGCTCCTACAATTCTTTGTTTTTCTATATTTCATTGTTGTTATATAATCCCGAATTATGTTTTTCATACATTGGACTGGACTTTCAAGCCAGCTTCTCGAGCTTGGAAAAAATGTTACTTTTTGCTATTTCGAATATTTTATATCCAAATCCAGTAAAGTATAGAAAGAAGAACAAAAATACAATCTTTTCCACACCACTTCTGAGGTAGATTGCCAGGCGCGTTTTGTTTTATATGGTTTCCCCTGTAGGCCTAATCCATGGTTTTGGTTTGAGTTCACAATGGCTGTGCCATTTGTGATTATCATCTTCCCCCGAGACAGATATTAAAAATTCGTGAAGCAGGAAATTGTTTGCGACAAACTAATGTTGTTGGCAAGTATTTCGAATATTTTATATCCAAATCCAGAAAAGTGTAGAATGAAGAAAAAAATACAATCTTTTCCACACCACCTCTGAGGTTGCCAGGCGCGTTTTGTTTTACATGGAATAGAATAGAATAGAAAAGAATAATTTATTCATGCCATTACACAAAAGTGTTTACATACGTCAAATCAAACAAATACATCATAAGATATTATTATTATTCATTATTATCTGACACATCATCTGAAAAAAACTCCATCCAAGGAATAATAACATTTTTTACACAAATAATCTCTAATTGTTTTCTTGAACTTATTAAAAGCCAGACCCCTCACGTTGGCAATTTATTAAACAGTTTGGGACCATAGAATGATACGCCACACTTCATTTTGTTTATACGATGGAAATCAGTGTACACGTTATCATTGTGACGAGTACTGTATTCATGCACATCTCCGTGCGCCGGTATTCATCAATATGAACTCTTACATACAACATGAATTGCAACATGAACAAACAAGGGACAGTTAGTATTTTCTTTTCCCTAAATGCATCTTTGCAATCGTCTCTATATCCAAAATTACTCAATATCCTGATCGATGTTCTTTGCAAACTGAAAAGTCGTTTTGTGTTGGTACCTACCAAAATCCTTAGCGCAAACAAACTAGAAGATACACTTGTACAGATCCTATCAATATGAGGCATCCAGGAGAGTTCAGAATTTACCGTGACGCCATGAAAATTCGCCGAGTCGGACGTATTAAGACCCTTAAGTTCTCTCAAAGAGAAGTACAAAAAGTGAGTTTTCGTATCATTTAGTTCGAGCTGATTACTGAAAAACCATTCAGACATCGACAAGTGAATACTCCCCATCAACTGTTCAATAAGGGTCTTACATGCTGCTCTCTTCAGAGCTGTGGTGTCATCTGCAAAATCCTATCAAATCAAATCAAATAATTTATTGAACAACTCCGACATATACAGTAAATAACATGATTAAGATAAGTTGTTTGATCTTGCACCTAACTCCTGAAGAGTTGTGCTGTGCATGATTAGAAAATAATATAGACAGTCGTACAACCGAACAATTAATTTTAATCCTCTCATCTTCCCTCCCTTTTGATTACAATAGGGGCTTTTTAACTGATATATCGAAAACAATTTATATTCTTAATAATGAATTGCTTCATTCTCTTTGAAAACAGCTTGAAATTTTGGATATGCCTCAAATCCTGTGGAATACTGGACTTTTTTCCGAGACCCTCAAATTCACGAAACAGAAACATCAAATTTTTATGAGATGATATGTCAAGTGAAATTAGTCATATTTTCACCATGCTTCCTAATTCTGCTGTAAAATATAGGGTATCTCATAAGAAAAAACATATATTTGGTTCCTACTATCTTCCTAAGATGCCCTGTATATTCAGAAAAAATTTCAAAATAAAGCCCCAACTGACTTTAATGATTTCACGTAAATAAAAAACTGAAAATATCACTGCATAAGCGTAATCTGGATCCGCGACACCGGTGAAACATCCTGTATTCGTAACTGAGTGCTTAATATTGGTATATCTGGAAATATTTGGAGATCCATGAGTCCTACAGAACTCACTATCGCGATTTCAAATATCTGAGTTATATTCTAGGATTTTAGTTTTTTGAGTTCAAGCTTCGGCTCCAATAAGGCCCGGTGGTTCAGATCAGGATTAAGTCGAGATTTAAGTTAATTCTAGATTAACCTGACAGAATTGAACGGAAATGTCAAAATTAGTTCAGGATTATCTTTAATCTCGAACTGAACTACCGGGCCTAAATAATTATTATTTTAAAAGGTTAAAATTTCGTTCGCTATTTCTTCCTACAGGCTGTTAGTTAAAGAAGATTGTAATATTGGCAGTTTTGAATTATTATTTCTGAACCTTTCACATATATCGCATCTTGAAATTAATATTGCTATATCTCTACTAATTTCAGGCATATAGAAACATTTCTCAGCTGTAGTTACGCATTTATTGATTCCTATGTGACCCTTCAGAAAAAATTTCCGAAATTTCATCTTCAATTTCGCTGAAATTATTAATCGCTGCTATCAGCATGTGCTTGCCTGGTTAATAATACGTTACATTCAGATTATATTTGAACAATCTGAAAAATAGTCCTATACTCTATTGACATTTTTTTAATATATTTACTAGTTGTTTATGATCGGATTTTATTTCGACTATTCTTAGGTAACAGTAATGATTGAATCTTTCGACAGCAAAGACTATTGCTCCTAATTCTTTCTCAATTGTAGCATCAATTGTGGAATCATATTTTTTTTTAATAAAATTCAGTATAAAAAAAAGGAAAGTTGAAGAGAATGCAATAAAAGTAGACCTCGATAGGAACAATGCAATAGTCAGGTTGGAAGATCCTAAAAATAAAAGAGGACTTTAAGACTCTCATAGTGAGTTCATAAGAAATTAATAAAAACTAATACCTAAGAAAGGGGCCAATCTAATGAGCAGATGGCAATCAGGTGAACGCCTTCTGCCAATCAGATGGGTCCCTTTCTTAGGTGTTCGATAAAGAAAATATGGTAACGTTCTCTAGATTTATTGAATTATCTTCTTTTTTATTTACACAACTATTACACTAAATTATGAATGAGGACTAACTCTAATTCAGTTACGCAGTCACTAATTTAATTACACTACTTTGCAGTTTGTAACTCTTCGGGATTCACAGTTTTCTTGACTCTATTCAGAACTCTACTGAACTAACTCGCATTTCGCCGAAAGTACCTTTCATATTGATTTATTCAATGGAATAAACGGGTGACATCCTTTCATACAATAATAATCAAATAATAGAAATAACAGTGTGTAACCCAATAAAAGAGATAAGAATTTCAACATAAGTAGAAGGTTAGAATAAGCATTATGAAATAATATACAAAATTAATCAAATTTGAACTGAACAAAAAGCCTGAACAAAAAAAGAATTGAGAAAAGTAAAGTGTCTCAGACTCAAAAACTTTTTTTTAAGTATTCAGACACGTTTTTTATGCTTTCTCAATATTGATAACAGGAATGCTCAATCCTTCCTCTATGTATATGGTGTAGGCAAATGTTCATTCTATTTTCGTATTATAAATAGTACAGCGCGAGTCTCCAGCTTTAAATGAATTTAGTACTTAAATCCAAGATATTGTTTATAGTGAATATGCTTGATAGATCGATAAGTATTTCAAATTGCGCTCATTTTGAATTAAAAAAATTTGGTGTCCCAAATTTGAGATATGCCGTCGTAGATAATTTTCTCAATGACAATCCTATTCAACATCTAGTGGTAACACTACGTGCCCTGAACTGTGTTGAAATCTAGGAGGTCGATTTGAAGAAATAGTCCACTCAATGAGAAATACATTGAGATTGTTGTTGTTGATTTCGAAGACGAATATTGTTCTTGAGTAAAATTCAAAATCTCGAAATTTTTCTGAATTTCCCGCAACAGTTAGCATTGATATTGATTTCTATGTTATACAGGGTCTTTATAAATTATTGTACTCACCATCGGAGTTGGTTTTGTGGTACTAAAAGCTACTTCGTATCAAGGCGCCTCGACCTTAATATAAAATTGACGCCACTACCATGTTACAATTATGTATTTATGAAGACCCTGTATAAAAAGAAAGTGTCTTTCGATTCCGCCATTTTCATATAACGTTGGTGTTGCGTATTTTGACATAACTAAATATTTACAGGTAGAAAACAATGGAAACTGTGAAGGTAGATGCAGGCTCCATCTTTAGTAGTACCCAATGGCTAATATTGGGAACCCTTCTTACTATAACAGTTTTTATTGGCAGACACATCTGGAAAATGCGTCATTTCATCGAAAAAGCATCAAGACTACCTGGAATAAAAGGGGTGGGATTCTTTGGGATCGCTCTGGAGCTTCTGCTTTGCCCTGCTGAAGGTAAGTATCGTAGTTGATTATTTATTTTTATACTAGCTGATCCGGCAAACGCTGTCCTACTTTAGTGAGGAAATATTAAGTAATTATGTAATTGTCAAAGGGGAGATAGAAATCAAGTAAGAATAGTATAAACAGAGCAAAACGTTTTAGTTTCGAACCTTATATTAAAAAAAAATCGATTGGGCAGGTACATATCTATACATACATATACTATTATTACGTAACTAATTTTTTTTAAATCGTCTTTTTCATTGAAGTGCCGTTTTTCGTGAACAACATTCTTTGTCTTGTCTGTCGCATATACAAATAAAGTTGAGAGTTTGTAAGCAGGGGATCAGACTACGTACAATTGATTGGGTGAAAAGCATGGATTTTCGAGATTAATGCCACGACAGCCACGAACACCTAAAGGTGATTTATTTATTGTCATTAGGAGTGCAAGTCACTTTGAAAATTGTAGAAGTTTGAAATCGGAGAATCATGGTCGGTTGAAATCATGGGGATGCGAGGTGTTGAAATGTCTTTTCTTTTGTACGGTGTATTTCACGTAAGCGTATAACGGGTTTTTCACGAGGAACCTCACCCATATTTATACGGGAAACTACTGAACGTATTTTCATGAAATTCAGCACTTATGAGTATTTCACGATGCTGATGAAATCTAAAATATTTTCAAGGCATGAGCACCTCCGGTTTTTCCGGAAATGACGTCAACTTCCGTTTTTCAAATTAGAACACCATTTTTTTATTGCAGAAATAGATTCCTTAGAAAACTTCAAGTTATTTTGATGTAACATTTTTCAGTTTTGGTTGGAAAATTCTCTCTGAGCGGGAAAATTCGAAAAAAAAATCGAAAATAGAGCTCCGCTGAAACAAGAATAACTTGGAGGTTTTTGGATTGAAAATTCTCATTTTTGGAATTTTTCAAGATGTAAGATTGATGTATCCACTTTAAAAATCGAAATCGCGATTCATGATACAGGGGGTGAAAAAATCGCTTTCAAATTTAGGGATGACAAAATCGTGAAAAATCAATTTTTTCAAATTAGAACCCCATTTTTTTATGGCAGATATTGAATCTACGTTAAAAAATGATGTGAGTGTATGCATCACACCCTTGCCCTAAAATGGATATTTTCTGAGTTATTCACAAAAAACTGTTTTTCGTCTTGAATTTTCAGCTATTTCTTTTCCCTTAACGCCAAAAAGATGAAATTTTCAGGAACTGTTATTTGAACCATGCTGCCACATCATTTTTTAACGTAGATTCAATATCTGCCATAAAAAAATTAATTCGAAAAAATTGATTTTTCACGATTTTGTCATCCCTAACTTTGAAAGCGATTTTTTCACCCCCTGTATCGTGAATCGCGATTTCGATTTTTAAAGTGGATACATCAATCTTACATCTTGAAAAATCCCAAAAATGAAAATTTTCCATCCAAAAACCTCGAAGTTATTCTTGTTTCAGCGGAGCTCTATTTTCGATTTTTTTCGAATTTTCCCGCTCAGAGAGAATTTTCCAACCAAAACTGAAAAATGTTACATCAAAATAACTTGAAATTTTCTAAGGAATCTATTTCTGCAATAAAAAAATGGTGTTCTAATTTGAAAAACGGAAGTTGACGTCATTTCCGGAAAAACCGGAGGTGCTCATGCCTTGAAAATATTTTAGATTTCATCAGCATCGTGAAATACTTATAAGTGCTGAATTTCATGAAAATACGTTCAGTAGTTTCCCGTATAAATATGGGTGAGGTTCCTCGTGAGAGACCCTGTATAAGCGGTTCCTTTCAGTTTATGACTTATTCATTGAGCAAAAATAAAAAGTGAACCATCAGTACCGAAAAACAATCCAAGATATGCACAGAAAGTCATTATAGAAAACTGTATTTAAAAAAATGTGCTTTGCAGATTTTTCTGGTTTTATAATTGAATGTAATAGGGGAAATTTCTGATTATAAACCTCTTAATGCGCAACTTTTTATTTTTTTATATATACAAGATTCAGAAATGGTTCCAGATATCGATAAAAATAAGGAGAAATAAGCTCCAAATTTTGTGTAGATATGTAGTATATATGCTACAATTCACTGTCAGTGATCCCCGCTGTGGCTACTCGACGAAGTTGTCAGCACAAAACCGAAGGACCTGAGTTCGACTTCGATGAAAATATGTGTGTTTGTTTGTATCTGTTGGTGAAACATATCGTGCATATAATTAAAAATGCTAAGCCAACCATAAAAATATAATGAGAATCTGGTCACATGAAAGAGTGAATACTGAACTCATAAAAAAGAAAAAAACTCAAAGAAATTCTTCGCAGAGACAAAATTATATATCTATTTTTAACGATTTTCATTAGTGGGATAGCAGCAATCTTCAATTAAATCGTGAACTCTTTTTTCTTCCATATATTTATACACTATTCCATCTCCAATTTATATATTCTCAATTTCTTTTCCTGATGAAGAGATAATAAATAATCTCGAAATCTCGAGCAAAAAAAAACAAGTTCCCGATTTAATTGAAGATTGCTGCTATCCCACTAACAAAAATCGTTATAATTCATAAAAGAGCAACGAATTACAAATCATATCCATTTTTATTTATTGATTCTTTTATTTCCATAATTTTTTTATATTATTTATTTGGATATAATATTTTACGTATTAGTCTACATGAAACATTCGAGATTTCTGAAACACAATGAAACTATACAGAATGTAACTGAACCGAGCAAAATATTTGGAACACACTGTTGAGTCATTGTAGTTTGAAATGACGATTACTGTAAAATTGACCGACATTCATGAATTTTACTTTTACATGAAAATAATTAAAAACAGAAATAGGACTTGGCACGCACAAACATGAATACATTATAAAACATCGCTCGACAAACCTTCTTTATACAGGGTGAATCTTTGATTCCTACAAATAATTTCACAATAGATTCTTGAGGTAAAAAGAAACACTTTTTTTATACTTTTTTTTTCGATTCGGTCCTGATAAAATATAAAGCTATTTTAAGTTATATATGAGAGGTGCCGACTCTGGGAAAAAAATTTCCTTCAAAATAACAACCTGAATCCGTAACACTACACATCTGTGGATATTAAATAGAGTTGTATTCAGCCAAAGTACCCAATTTTTCAAACTCCACACATAGTTTTGCAATAGGTTCAAGTCTCTTTACTTTAAAACGTGATCACCTACAATGAATGGTTCTTACAGCGGGTTAAATAAAACTTTGATTGTTCGATGAACGATTTGACAGTCACTTGATTTCTAAAACGAATTCACTGAAACCTTTTCATTGCTGAATATATTGAACAAGTAGCAATTGAGAATGATTTAATGGACGTATAAACATCATTATTTGATTGGAGAATGATAGTCTGGCTGATCATGACTAAATTTTCGATTGAAAACAAATTGACGTCTGTGGGTCAATCAAGCGTTGATTCACTGATCAAGCTTTATGAAACCCGAGGTTACTCTATCTGTTCCTTATCAATATCAAAAGACCTGCGCCAATATCACATCTGTTCATTATAATTTATTTAGGGGTACACTAAATAGGTATCCTATATCATTCCTTCAAGCTTTCGAGAAAAGTCTTATATCTACATACAGAATATAAGATTATTATACATAAAATAGGTACATGTTTCTTTGACAATGAACTAATTGATTGATTTCATTGTAAACTAGTCTATTCGGTTCTTTGTTCTTTTATAAGAGTTGTTGTTGTTGTTGTTTTTCATTTTCTTCAACGATATTTTCACTATAGTTACATTCCAATCATCATTCAACTTATCTATCAAAAAATGTTGTCTATTTTATTTCTGTCATCTATTATAAGTATAGTAGTATCTTGGCTGAGTGGCTTTACAATACATTAGGGAGTTGAAGTGCGCACAGAACGTTAGCCTGAACGTAAACGTTAACGTGACAAATAACGTGAAATATAACGTTCACGCGTTGTAATTAAATTTGAGTTGAAGTGATGCCATCATGAAACGTCAGACGTTAAACATAACCTATCAATTTGGATTTTGATTTCGTTTTGCTGGAACTCTTTTTTATCTAATATTGAGCCTCGACAGCTGGAATAATATTTGGAATATTGATGTTCTAATGATTATATGAATAATGAAGATAATTTTCAACTTGGAAGTATTTTATTATCAATGAAATGTTTAAGTGTTAGAGACATGAGAATCGCAGTGGAGTTTCAGCCATTTCCTTACTGAATGTATTCTGATAACGAAGTTCCATAACTTAATCTTTCTGATAACTATAAAATCAATGCTGATTTCCTATAACTTTCATTCATTATGAGAAAATACATGGGAAATGTAAACAATGACTGTTATGAAAATTGCATTCAACAGCCAAATTCGGCCATTCGCATCGGTGCTACTCGTTTAACGTTCGGTTAACGTACCTCGATGTGTGGGAGACCGCTAGTTTACGTAGGCCGTAAAGCTGACGCTAACGTTAACGTTAAAAACTGACGAATGAGCATGCGTAGATCTCAATTATAACGTTAACGTTTACGTTCATGGCAACACTTCAACTCTCTATTATCTCTTTTTTCGAACAATTTTTAAGTTTGAAACAAATTATATCATTAGGTTCTCTTCTCATCATATGTTTTGTATGTTTGTTATAGTATTATTAAGACTGCTTCTGTTGCTATTCTTCAAGAATTTTGTTCAATTTAATTGGAACAACGATCACAGATTAATAATATGACTCTGATGAAGCATATCATCCTTCCTTCAATTTTACTGCCTTTTCTGCCAACCCATTATTTCTAGGATAGGAAAAGGATGAAAAAATTGATAATTTTTATGACTTCGGTCGAAGTTTTATTTCCAATTGATATCATTTCAATCCACTTGGAATAGTAATCCATTACAGCAAGATGTATTTTACCTACCTTTTGAATTCTAAAATGTATGTCGCGATTTTAGACTACGTTAATTCTGTTAATTGTGATATATCTTTTTTTGCTATTTCAGGTTGAATGTTTTTTATTGAGATGGACTCCAAATTGAATTCATCTGAAGGACTTTGATGTACCTTTACATTATTCAAACTAAAATTTTCGTTACGCCTATGTTTAGATGATATTTTCTTAATACAATTTTGCTGTTTATTCGACTTTTTATAAAGCAACCAGATACGAAGTGATTCGTGTTTTTTACAATAGTAACATGTTTTACCATGTGCCAGACATTTTTTTGCTATAAGAAATTGACGACCTTCGAAACACTTATATGAATTATTGTTTGTATATTATTTTCATGAGAAAAATTGTGATAAGATTTCGAAATTTGAATTTTACTCACCTTTTTCTGAGTAGGTCGTTTAACATTGTCCACATCCAGCGATTTGATCGAACTTGCTGCTCCTTTTACTTCGTCATTCCTCACTTCTGATATTTGACAAATATCCGTTCTTCTAAGATTTAAATTTTCTATTTGTAGAAGTCTTTTCCTCAGGTTGGAATATTGGATGTCCATGGTTATTTTATCACGTAGCATGTTATCTGATGCATCATATTCACATGAATTGAACAATATCTTCAATTTTGTGATTTAGTTATTTAGGGATTGTCCTTCTTGATGGTAGGTGAGGAATTTGTACCTTTCGTACACCACGTTTTTCTTCGGTTCGCAGAATTTATCGAAGGCCGCTATCACTTCATTCAACTTCGCCTTTTCTGGTCTTGAATTGAAATTGTTGAAGATCTCGATTTCTTTATTCCCAATCAATTTCAGAAGGGTAGCCACTTTCAGTTGATCAGAGGATTCTTGTTTTTCAGACGCTATCAGAAACATCTCGAACATCCAGTTTTTCGCCATATTCTAGTGAAATCTATAACAGTTCGTAGTCTTAGTACTTCCATTTTATTATTTTATCAAGAATACAGTTTTTCATAACTATTTTTACTCGATTCACACCTGACACCATGTAATAGGTTCAAGTCACTTTATTTTACAACGTGATCATCTACAATGAATGGTTCTTACAATCTATCTGTTTCTTATCAATATCAAAAGTCCTGCGCCAATATTAGAATCTGTTCAATATAATTCACTTACATACAGGAATACGCTAAATAAAGCAAACCTTATAGTTTTGAATTTTTCAACATCAAATTACGGTCTGAGAAACGGTGCATTTTACGAAAAAATATGAAGAATACTTTTATTTCACAAAACGCTCAAATATTCAGTAAATAGCGTCCAACTTTGATCTCAATAGTCTACTGTTAAAATATTTGTACGAATTAAAGACTCGCCCTGTATATGTTTTTTGTTAAGATTTATTTCTCATTTCGAACTGTCATTCTTCTAATTACATATATATCAATAAATTCAAGTAGACTAGTCCTAAGCGTCGATCTTCCTCCTTTCCAACATAAGCCGTTAAAGTTACTCTAGTTGAGCACTTGTTTATTCCAACGATTATAAAGTTACTCTAACTCTTTAATCTTTGGTTTATTCATCATCGTCTCACATTGGTCAACTAGCTGACTAGCACTTTCTTTGTTATGCTTTATCCAATAATGCGAAGATTATTATCCAGAACATTGTATCTTGAGAAATTGTAGACTGTAATAGCCTCTGGCGCATAACTAACTGAGTAGCCGTAACAATATACAGATTTCTAATATTTTCAGATACCTTCACCAAAATCTCCGTCTACTTCGAGAAAAATTTCGGTTTATGCAAATTTTGGTTAGGAAATAAATTCATCGTAGCAGTCAACGATCCCAATTATTTGGAAAAACTTATTTCTAACAAAGACTGTTGGGAAAAGGATAATGTTTATGACATACTAAAACCGTACGTTGGTGAAGGGCTGATCACTGCTCCAGGTAAGTTGAAAATTTGAAATCGATAGAAATTGTTTTCAGACAGGAGAATAAATTCACATTCAGTGAAAAATATTTAATAATGGTAATTTTTCTTGAATATTTCCTTCCCTATCTTTATTCATCGTGTGTGATTCTTTCAAATATGTTCACTTGAAAATGGAATATGTATTTTAGTCCTGAAGAAAAACGCAAGTTCAAGGTTCCATTAAGATTTGGCATACACAAGAACCGTCTCGATTCCCTTACCCTTGCAATCCTTGAAAAATCAAGTTTCATAAGGAAAAAAAAACAATTTCAGCTGAAAAATGGAAGAAGAATAGAAGACTGTTGAATCCCAGTTTCAAGCAAAAGATCTTGAATGGTTTCGTTCCAGTGTTCTGCAAACATTCTAACATTTTAATGGATATTCTAGAAAAAGGCGAAGACGATCCAGATTTCAATATTAACGAGAAGTTGATGGCCGCTACCTTAGATACAACATGTGGTAAGATTTAAACTCAACATTTCATTTCTTTTCGGAATGAAGTATGGCCAATAATTCTTTTATCATAACTTTTATGATCACTTTGGATATTTACAACAAACCTGTTGAACCTACATTTCAATCATCGGTCTCCAAGGTTTTTTCTTCTTTCAGTCGAAGCTCTATTTACGAGCATAAAATAATGTTCGAAACCGACAATGTATTTGAAGCAAATTTGATCGAAAGAATTCCTTCCGCGCAAGGTACAGTTATAAACACAATAACAAAAAAGAATTAAAAACATTATCATCTAACGTTCTCCGATTTTGTTATGGTAATTATATGTTACATCGGTTTTTGTTTCTTTCATATGAAACGGACAACGAAATAAAATTTGTCGAAGTGGCCTTTGCCTTACGTTCTTGAACTCTACTCATAACGTATACGTATACGTATACGTATAAAAAAGTACGCTTAAATCAAAAATACAAAACGCGTATTTGAAGCAACTTCGGAGTAGGGTTAAATGAGCCAGATTTCATGTGATGAATAAACTGATGAGTTTTGAGTTTCGAATATCCAATAAACTCTCATATTTTTGTTTTTTGGTATCCTTGTTAATATGTTTTTCTTTTTTGTATCACACTATTTTTTCGTTTTTTTTTTGTACTTTGAAAGTTTATAGGCAATTTTCCTCCTTTCTTATTTAAATAAATAATAATAATAATAAAACATAAACGTTGAAATAGATAAAACAATCCTGAGGAAACACAGAGTTAGAATAATTCAACAATCAATATAAAAACATGAGTTACATTATAGAAGAGTCAAAATAAAGATTCATACTTCTTGATATTAAAAGCGGCTACACACTGCCCAACTCGGTCGGGACGACCAGATTGGGCGTTGCGTACAGACGGCACGACCGCCGTCCAACTTGGTTTCTTGAATTTCACGATGGCTGGAGTATACATCGCTCGGATCAATGGTGAGGGCCATTTTTGCAGCAGCGAATACCTCTCCAGTCGACATCTGAATACACTGAATACAGAATGAGCTCGTTTCCACCCGACAGCGCTCCACACGATCCAATTCGGTCGGTCGTGCGGTTGGATGGCTAGGCCGTACGACAAGACCCGACAAATCCTCTGTCGGCGGTCGTAGCTACACACGGACCGATTTCACATCCAACCCAACCAAGTCGGTTTGTCGGCCCGACCGAGTTGGGTAGTGTGTAGCCGCTTTAAGTACTATGTATTTATCTTCGTCACTACTTGCGTTGAATAATTCCTTACATTTTTCTATGTCTGGACATAGATGAAGATAGAAGTGACAATAACCAACGTTTGAAAGACGTATAGCAAAAACCACGCTGGGGTACTTATTTTTTATTTTATTTCATTCAATAGAATGCAGTCAATGCATAACACAATTGAACTTCCAAATATGTAAAATGAAATTAACAGAATCGGATTCCACAAAAGGAAACTATTGCAAAGTCGAATTTAAATTACAGCGGAGGCATAAGTTTGATTTTACCCTATCTATAACCCTTAAAATTCGGAAGGTCATTGTGCGGGAACTGCAGTGTACAGTGCATCCCATTATGGGTGAGACAGCCAGGTTTCTGGCTTGCTATTTAAGATATAGCCTTGCGGTTTTTACGTTCCTGTCCTACTTTTTTGTGAAACTTAAGTTGTCCTAATCAGATTTTGCACAACTGTTTCCGTTTATGAGATACAGGGCGATTTGATGATATTTTTATCCACTCGTGTTATGTATCTGAATGAATTCGGATCATCACTTCATGCCTTCAGGCGGCTGTTCTCAAAAAGTTGATTTTCGACTTCATCAAAAACAAAATCAGCCAGAATTCTCCATAAATAAGGAATATATGCATAAAAAACCCCAAAATGAATAAAAATTTTGAAATAATCCTACAATTCTCTAGATGCAGTTATGGGTGTGCCTGTGGATGCACAGACTTCTTCAAGTAGTTTTGGTGTTTGGCTGGACAGGTAAATATAATTTAAGGTTCTTATTTTTTGAGAAGAAAAGTTAAAAGCCAGCAATAAAGCGCGAGACTTAATCAGAATGAAAATTAATTTCTTTTTTTTAATTTAATTTCAATGAATCTGAATTGATTTAGTTTATTCAGTTCACGCCAAACAACTCGAAAGCAAAATAAATATTTCAAATTAATAGGTAAGGTTTAACATATGGAGGGTAGAGAGAAGGAGAACAAACTAGTGTAATGAAAAGTGTCTGCGAAAAACTTGAAATAGGCCAGGTGGCGCTGTGAAGTACTTAAAAATTGACAGAGACAAATTGTGTTGGCGCCTTGTTCGAAGAGACGATAATCTTGATTGAATATAATCTTTGAGTATTCCTAATTCTTAATACTCACGGATATAATTCATATTTCACTGATTAATTCAACTTCAGTTATTTTTAACAATGTTGAATTTGTCTTCACCAACATATGGAAAAAAAGGATACAAAATTGTTTTTGGATGAAATTGCAGCTTTCCTTCGTAGAAGTTATATAAAACATTTATTGAAACATTTTTTTTTAACGATATTTTGTAACAAATAATATCGAATGATATACAGTACATTCACCTTATTGTGACACAATTTCTTTCTATTCAAAGTTGAAGTTCATTATTGTTGAAAACTATACCATTCAGAGAGTTACGAGTTCATTCTGAGCATCACTAGAATATGTTCTAACAGTTAGAGAAGTCAAAGTTGCCAGTTTTGAAATTCTAAACTCGCTTATGCTGTCACATTTGCACTACAAAAGGTGTAAATGTGACATCAGCGGATTATAATTGTGACACACTTTCACAAAGACAAGAAAATTGCACTGAAGATGCGTTTCTATACCCAGGTAGAAATTTTAGTCTTCAAGACGTCTTTGGTTGGTCATGTTCGGACGTATGGTGACCAACTTGGTGACGTCAGTGAAACCTTATGGTGACGTTAATATGTCACAGCCTGAAGACGTCTTACGGTGACGTCTTGAAGACGATTATTCGGTACTTTTTACGTCTTTCTTACGTACTGAGGACGTTAGTATTTTCCAGAAAATTTTAGAATTTCATGGATAGAAATGAAACAAAAAACAATATAATGTGAACTAACATTGATTGTTTCTTTTTTCTTCTCATACCCCTTTATCCTTGTGTTCGAGGTATATAAGCCAACATTATTTGAAATCCTATGTACTAGACTAAATATAGCGATTTATCCTCCGTTTCATATCTACATATCTATATTCAAACTATCCGATATATATCGTACCTTGAAAAAATTATAAGTTTAAAGTCTCAGAGTGGTCTAAGAATAACGTTATTCAGACGTCTTTTGTGTGACGTCTTACAAGCCTACTTGAATTGACGTCTCAGAGACGTTATTGTACGACGTCTTACTAGCCTATTTGAATTGACGTTTCAGAGACGTTATTGTACGTCCGAGTGACGTCGAAGACCAATAAAGACCTAATGAAGACGTCTTCGAGACAACACCGTTCTACCTGGGTAGTAGTTTTATTGTGATCGAGTGATAAGGGGTATGTGTGACTGTGGCATTGAGTTTCAACACCAATCATGATAATTTATGTGGACAAAAAATATAAACTCGCAAAAACTAAGTAAATTCAGGATTTCATTGATCTAGTATTAACGGTAATGAGCAGAAAATTCTATTTAGAATTTAGTGTCACAATTACCTACGAGTCACAATTTGGCGAATATAGTGTACATGTAGGTTTTTATAAATGTCTAGGGTCTGATTATATTCTTCTGAACGGTTTGGACACTTTAATCAGGAACACAACTTGATACAACTTTTACGCCTCAATATTCAATCCGTCGTAACTGCTTTCAATTTCTATATAACGGTCGCGTCTCGACCATAGACTTCTAATACATGGACTCACTGTCACGTGACTTTTCAGTAGATCGAGAGGTTGGGTGCATTAAAGAGAGAAGAGCTTATGCGTTCTAATCGAATAAGAAAGAGATGAACTGATTCCGTGTGGGCAATGTCAAAATCATATGATGGATATAAACAAATATGTGACGCAGACGTTGCCCACAAGGTGTTCATACGTTGAGTATTATTCAAATTATATTTATTCTTGAATGAAACTCACATAATTTTTATATTTTCCATTTCGAAGGAATGTTAAGGAATTCCTGTTCGCCTTCTCGGAGGCTTGTTGAACATTTATTATGGAAAATTGTTAGAATTTTCGCAGACTTTGCCCACAAGGTGTTGATTATTATTCTCATTACATCTATTCTTGAATAAAACTCACATATTTTTTGACATAATTCATTTCGAAGGAATGCTATGGAATTCCTGTGTGTCTTCTCGGAAGCTTGTTGAAAATTCATTAAAGAAAATTTTCGCATAAACTTGTGTTCTATAACCTTTTGACAGCTTGGCCACAAACTCTCCATCTTATATTCAACCTACCGACCTCTCTCACAGGCGGAGTCCATGTTATTATAAATCTATGGTCTCGACTAACGTTATTTTTCAATCCTTTTAAACGTCTAAACTGACAATTCTCCTATCCTACCTATTTTCTATCAGTATCACACCTAAACCTAACAATAGGAACAACAATAGAACAACAACAACTATAAAAATAACGTGATAAGAATATAAAAATAGCTTCCTACATACGTCATAACTGCTTTTAATTTCTAGATAACGGTCGCGTCTCGACTAACGTTATTTTTCAACCCTTTTGAACAATTTCTTTCAAACTTCTTTCTCAATTCACGTCTAAATTGACTACTCTCCTAGCCTACCTATTTTCTATCAGTATCACACCTAGCAATAGAAACAACAATAGAACAACAACAAATATAACAATAACGTAATAAGAATAATAAAAATAGCTTCCTACATACATTACGATAATTATGAATTCTATAATTGTGTATAATAGACGGAGAGGTGGCTAGATAAAAATGACCTCATCAGGTACATGGCTTATTTATATTGAAAATAATAGTATCAGTGTAGGCGAATACAAATTTGAATGTCTACCATTGCAAAACAGGGGAATGAAGGGGGGGCACGCAGTTTTAAAGATGTGAATCTTCATCGCCGGCAGACGGCGATGAAAATTCAAAAATTAATCAAAAGCAAGATCATTAGGTAGGTACATGAATTATAATTATTGTATTTCAAACTTAAAACATTCAAAAAGTCATTTACAAAATGGCAGACAGAAAAATGGGGGCTGAGGCCGTGGCAGACGATGTTAAGATGTGCGCTGCACATCATAATTTTCAATCACATTAGCAATCAGTTTATAGTTGCTTTTTCCAATTTTGAAGTTGGTTGTCGAAACTGGATTCAAATGTGTTTTGAATCCGAACTTTTTGGCCCTTTACCCGATCATAGTAGAAGGAAATTGATAATATATGGACAGCCACTACTATGATATCTTGCCTTCTCCATTATATAGAATGGCTAAAATTGCAACATTGATGCTAAGAAAACTTTTCCGAGTTTAACTGGAAATCAGAAATCATTTTCTAAATGAATTTTGTGTGAATGTTATCGAAATTCATATGTTTATCAACTTATTAGGTGGAAAATTCCTCTCTGGGGAAAAAGATTTGTTTTTTGTGTAAATTTTGAGGTTATATATGCAGGTTAGTTAATTCACCTTCTGTTCTTTGTAATCAATTTGAAATTTGAAAACTTTACTGTGCTATAAGAACGAGATACATATGTCCTTGAAAATCGACTAAACGTTCATTTCTTCGTGGAAAATAGTAAAAACTGACATCTTCACAAGAAAGTCGTAATCGGAGATTTGCCCAAAGGATGCAAATTATGAAAACTTCACTAGGCTTTCCCCATTGTCACGAGATAGATTAAAATATTTTCAACAGATTAAGATATATTTATTATTAAAACTCTCATTGAAATACCAAAATATTCCCCGTTCCTCGATGTAAACAAGAAAAAGTTTTATTCCCGGTAACGGGATACAGCAATGAATGAATGAATATTTTTCCACAAAACATATAACTTTTTTTTTATTACTTGTCTTAATCGTGCTCTATAACAGGCAATGAAGACCATAATGCACAAATCGAAGATGAAAAAGACTATTGCGATAGCGAAGGAGATGTCACGTCCGAATCGGATTCTGATTTTTTTAATACATTTTTGCATTTTCAGCGCCGTCTGCCGGCTGATTAGCCCCACGCAAAATGTCTGCCAATTTTTTTACACTTTTTCGAATATATAACCAAATCTTTCCCGTAAATTGAATCCGTGTACCTTATGAGTTTTTTTCGCCCAAAATTCACATCTTTAACTGCGTGTCCCCCCTTCATGACCCAGTTTTGCAATGGCGGACGTTCAAATTTGTATTCGCCTACACTGATACTATTATTTTCAATATAAATTAGCCATGTACCTGATGCGGTCAATTTCATGTAGCCAGTTCTTAGACTATAACGTTTCAAAGCCTCGATCACACAATGACGTGAAATTATTCTCTCGATTTGTACCTAATTTATTGCAAATAATATATTAAATGCAGGTATAATTTGAACAAAAATTTACATTTTTTCTTGTACGAATTCCAAATTTCGAGATAAATACAAGCTCCTCTCGAATTATCCCTCTATCTATAATTGACAAGTGAGTTTTAGTTCTATAACCGAATAAGTATTGACGTGGTAAGAAATCAAAGAGCGCAAACTATAAACATAACAAAACATCCTTGAGTAGTGTAGTGTTTCTGTTCTCAACTCATTTCCCAATACAGTATGGAGAGAAAGAACAAATACAATGTATGTTTTCCAAAAATACATTCCAACATGCATCGTAATTCCAATTTGAAAAAAGGAAAAATGTTTAGTGTAATAATGCACCCCGTATCTTGATCAGTGGAAGAGCGGCTTTCCACTGGTCATGGGGTGATTATATTGATGTTAAATACACAATAAGAAGGCCCTCGAAAGGGAAAAAAAATGTGTGGATCCGGCCCGTCGCACGAAGGACAGGTCTTGAAGTTGATATTATTTCTGGGGAGAAGTTTAAATGAAACTCAGGAAAAACTTTTACAAATAAATCTATTGAAAAAAAATAAAAAAAATTGGAACTTCTCTACAAATACGTTCTCGGTCGAAGACGACCAACAAAAACTTCAATTTCTTAAACCTAAGCAAATGAGCGGAAAACCATAAACATAATTTTTGTAACCAAAATCGTGGGTTAAAATGCAACTTCCCAACTTAGCGCGCAATATTAATCAATACGTAATCAATGAATTATAGAGGAGCTTTCAGGACTCTGGACAAATAAAAATTGGAACTTTCTACCTCTTCTGCGACTGCTATTGGTAGAACTCTGCCGATGAAGAACTTTTCGACACCAGACTTTACCCGCACAAATCGGCGAATTCTTTACACTTAACCGAACTTCCCGCACCTTTCCGTCGAAAACGTTTTTCCGCTGTAAAATTCCCTATCCAAAATTTCAACACAATTTTATATCTGGTCTTACTACGAATCAAAAAAAATAAACGATCACTCCTCGAATGCTACTTTACTGATTTCCGATAAACTGACTTCAACTCCGAATTATTTCCGTTCTCTTTAACTACCCAATTCCCGATATTCCGTTCCTACTTCAAGAAAACCAACAAAAACAAAGGACTGGACTTTTCTTTATACTGAACTTTTCCAAATATTTATGAGCCGACCGAGTCTCCGATTCTATTCCGTGATCTACCTATACTTTTCTCTTACTTCGTGAAAACCTATTTATTCTAAGTCCCTTTTCTCTTTCTTTAATGACTGACTCTACAAAAGACTTTATAATTCCTGTACTTATCCGTACCGACTCGAAGGGGTATATTTTCGATATTTTTCAGATCACGTCCCCGGACCGACTTAAACGGGTATTATTTTTGATCACGCTCCCCGGACCGACTTAAAGGGGTATTAGTTTTGATCACGCTCTTCGGACCGACTGACTAACTTTTTCCGATGTACTTTTTCCCCGGTCTTTCTCTACCACCCTATGGGTGGTACCAAAACGTCCCAAAATCGAAATCATTGGACGATCATTCTTGCTGAGTTGAAAAATCAGCGTTCCCAAGCTCGGCGGTTACAAGAAAATTTCGGCTACTTCGAATTCTGAGAACTGTTTTCCTCTCAGGGTCTCCAGACTAATAAATCTTTCTTAATCTACATGACTAACCATTTTCGCTTGTTCCGAAGTCCCTATCACCGGATATTGAAATCAATTAAAGATCTCCTTACTGAGTGTCATGAAAAACATTTTCAACTCTTATCGGTCAGGTTATTATTTAAATTCCCGCGACTTAATACCGTCTGATCTCAAGCGCCTCAAAGTATCATATTTCCGCATAATAAATGCCTCTGCAGCACGGCTGCAACAATGTATAAAAAATTCTAGCGATACCTCTTTCGAATTATGCCAAATTTATTCGGAATCTCGTATTCCGATTTATTACATTAGGAAGTCTCTTTGTTAATTATAAGTCTGATTGTTTTTTACAATCAGTGAAGCTTGTGGATTTATAATGAAAAAGGTTTGATTTATACGGAGAAAGAAGTGTAGAACTAAATTTTTAGAAACAAATATTTTATTTTCAACAACACAACATTCATTATCAGATTGGCAACTTTGCTTTCATTACTTTTCAGTTAATTTTTGAATTCTCAACATGATTGACATGAAGGATATATGGTCGGTTTCTTTTGCACGTATCAGCCCAAAAGTAACTCCTTTATATTCAATGGACAAACTGAAAGTGTTTTAATACATGAAGATAATGTTATTGAAAACTTTCAATCAATTACCTTTATTTTTGGAATTAGGTGCCAATGAACATTCTCATGCAGACTATCATCTATCTGGCTATCTATTGTTTTTTTTGTTTATTGGGATAGACACCTGTTTGTTAGGTAAATTATTGTTTGTACAATTTTGTACCGAGAATTTCTAATCCTTGTTCTGGGTGCTGCTGCACATTTTCCATTTATTGTAGCAAAATTTCTGGTTTTCGTTGAACTCTTTCAGGTTTCAATAGAGTTTTTAGCAACTCTGTAGCCTATCAGGGGGCCTCTGTTGAGTAAGACGAATAATTATAAAAAAAATTACAGGTGATGAATTAAGCCGATTACAATATTAGAAATGTTGTACTCACATAAGGTTGGAAAAATTATAATTTGCCCGTAGTTTCATGAATGCTTACACAAACTTTCCACAAATATTTACTTAATTCAAATTACACGAAGGTTTATTTACGAAAATTACCAATGTCTAGGTTAATCACTAAATATAATTGTTTTCGACATTCGAAATCAACTAATCCTTTATATTGTTCAATGGTTCATTATTAGTGCTTGCCAGCGCCACCTGGCCTATTTCAAGTTTTTTGCGGATACTTTCTGGCCCAAAAAGCCAACAAGTTTGTTCTCCTTCTCTCTACCCTCCATAGTTTTTCGTCTGATTCTGACGTATACAACCCAAAAGGTAGTTCAGCCCGTAAACGTTATATTCGATGTGGATGATCTTTCATTGAAATCCGCACGACGTTAAATTTTCTTCAATGTACTATTTCCAGACGATAAACTCTATTCTTGCTAAGAAAATCGGTTGGACAAAGAATATCGACCTTTAAAATTTCATAGCCTACTTGACGAAGATTTACTCGAAATTGAAAAATTTTGTGTATCTACCTCTATCGAAATTTTTTTGCAGTTATATGGAATTCTGTAGTTTGAGACTCACAAGGTTCATTTATCGTTCAGACTTCATTTTTTATCTGGTTCACGGAACAGTTTTTTCAAATGTGCTAGCAAACATCGAATCCTTTTCAAAAACTGTAAGTAAGTACAGGAAATATGTAATCACATTGTCCTTCAAATTAAAAATATTTTCAGGTATTTGAAAGGCAAAAGCAAATATTCAATCAGGAGATGAGCGCAATGAAGGAAGGAACTCATTCGGTCGAAGGTATTTTAAATGTATTATTATTCACGGAGCTTCTGAGGAGTACTTCGTTACCTTCGGAGAATCAGGAAAATATAATAATAATAATAATAATAATATCTAGTTTTTCACTGTGCAGCGCTAACGACAGCGAAAACCATGGGGGCAAAAATTCGCCAAACGAACAATGATGGTCCAAAATTACACAAATTACACGCGCCAGCATGGCAGAAACGTCTTCAACACAAAACAGAAAGGCCGAGAAGAGACATTCGACGACTGACGGAGTACGTGAACGGGAATCGAGGAAGAAAGGTTGTGAAAGCTGCCAAAGAGATCATGGATCGAAACAGGACTCACACAGAACGAGAGACGGAGAATGCTACAGCTCACCATTGCCTCGACACTCTGAAGCAAAAATTAAGTCTGTATGCAGAACGCCTGAGGAGATATAAAAGCAATTATAGCCGGAAAAGAGACAATAATTCATTCGAAAAGTCGGAAGAATCTTTCTACCGGTCACTCACATCGTCGGATGGAGAAAATGGAAAGTTACCACCAAAGGAAGCCATTGAACAATTCTGGACCGAACAATTATCAACGAAACCTCACTTCAATGGAGATACCGGATGGATTGAAGATGAAAAATCTGAAGCTATAAAATATGAGCCGATGCAGCATGACATGATCACAATTGAAGAAGTAAAATCAGCTATCAGAGGACTGCACAACTGGAAAGCACCTGGGCTTGATGGATTACAGAACTTCTGGATCAAGAAACTTTGGATCATGCATGACAAATTGACCTCCGCAATAAATGATGTCATTGAAAATCCTGAGAGAATGCCAGTTTTCCTTACACATGGCACAACATACTTGTTACCTAAAGACCAAAGGAATACAGAAGACCCATCCAAGTACCGACCAATCACATGTCTTCCAACGATGTACAAATTAATCACATCGTGCATTTCAAACCGAATTCACAACCATTGCGAAAGGAATAACATAATCGCCATGCAACAGAAAGGATGCACCAAAGACAGCCGAGGGTGCAAAGAACAACTAATAATAGATTCAGTTATCTGCAATCAAGCGTTCTTTAAGCGAGGGAACCTTTACGCTGCGTACATAGAGTACAAAAAAGCATTCGATTTTATACCTCACGAATGGCTCTTGACGATCTTGAAGATTTACAAGGTGGATCCCAATATTGTTAAGTTCCTGAAAAACGCCATGTCAACCTGGCGTACTAGTCTTCAAATGAAAGCAGCAGATTGCTCCATTACAACAGGACCTATTCCAATAAGACGCGGAATTTTCCAAGGAGACTCGCTGAGCCCTCTGTGGTTCTGCATGGCCCTGAATCCCTTGTCTCATAGATTGAATTCTACGGACTACGGATTTTCCATCAAGAGCGGCAGTAGAACTATGATGAAACTGAATCATCTCCTTTACATGGACGACTTGAAACTCTTCGCATCTACCAAAAAACAAATGCAACTGATGCTGAAAATGGTGGAAGAATTCTCGGAAGACATCAAAATGAAGTTTGGACTAGAAAAATGTCGACTGCTTAACATAACGAGAGGAAAAATAGAAGATGGTACGTTCAAACTCAAGGAAGGTGCAGAAATTGAAGCATTGAAGGAAGGAAACACATACAAGTATCTAGGCATAAAACAGGCAAGAAAAATCAATCCAGATGAAGAAAGAATTAACGGAGGAGTTCACCCGAAGATTGAGGAGGATAATGAGAACTGGTCTTAACAGCAAGAATCTCTTAAAAGCGATTAACACCTATGCTTGCTCGGCGCTGAGCTATTCATTTGGTATTATCTCTTGGACGACCACCGATTTAGCAGCTTTACAGAGAAAAATAAGGACGATGCTGACTAAACACAATAAACATCACCCCAAAAGCTCAATAGAACGGACAGAGCTACCACGACATCTTGGGGGTAGAGGAATTGTTGATTTGTCCAACCGTATGTCCCAGGAAATTGAAGGACTTCGAAAATATTTCTTGAGCAAGGCAGCTTCGTCGGAACTCCATCGAGTAGTTTGTGTTGCTGATAGTTCTACACCATTAAAGCTACATCAGGATCATTTGGAAACCGTCGAACACTCTGCAGAAAGTAAAATGCAAAAACTGATGGGAAAACCTTTGCATGGGAGGCACCAGAACGAGGTCAACCATGATTACGTCGACATATCTGCGTCAACTACTGGTTGACTTCCAGAAGGTTGTTTCCTGAGACAGAGGGCTTCATGCTCGCCATCCAGGATCAGGTGATTCCAACAAGAAATTACATGAAGTACATCGCCAAGGATGCCTCAGTGGCGGACGATAGCTGTCGTTATGGCTGTGCGACACATGAAACTATCCAGCACATCACCGGGGGATGTCAGAAGTTCGCGGGCACGGAGTACAAAAATAGACATGATGCTGTTGCCAAGATTCTTCACCAAGAATTGGCACTAAAACACCAACCTCTAACTTCGAAAAAGGTTTCTTATTACAATTACCATCCGGATGCTGTGCTGGAAAACGAACATCACAAGCTCTACTGGGATCGCACGGTTCTCACAGACCGAAAAATAACCCACAATAGACCAGACCTCATATTGCTCAATAAGGATGAGGACAGAGCACTATTCATCGACGTGGCAATTCCAAATAATACCAATCTTCTAGATAGGCACACTGAAAAAATTTGAAAATACAGAGATCTCGAGGAACAGACCAGAAGACAGTGGAAGCTGAAAGATATCAAGACCATCCCTATTGTCATTTCATCTACAGGCCTGATACCGAAGAAACTACTAGAGAACTTGAGGAAACTTCAGTTGGACGAAAATATCTATAGAGTCATGCAGAAGGCGGTACTGCTCGGAACGGCGAGAACTGTACGCAAGTACATGGGGAATGCAGAGGAACACCGTCTGCTCCGACAGGAAGTGCGGGTTGAGCAGGAATCCAACCTACAGCAGGGAGGCGAGGAGCGACCCGGACCCGACCACCACCACGAGCCCGAAAACTTGGAAAGGGCTCCAACAGAGCTTAATCCTTTTGATATCTGAGATATCTGGGATAAGTGAATTTTCCTCTGGAGAGGAGTGTGAAAGCCGCAAGGCCAAAGTCATAATAATAATAATAATAGGGATTAAGAAGGATAATGAGAACTGGTCTTAACAGCAAGAAACTGATAAAAGCAATTAATACCTACGCTTGCTCGGCGCTGAGCTACACATTCGGTATCATCTCTTGGACCACCACCGATCCCCCACATACAGGGGGAAACACCCTGTATGTATATCCAGGGGTTCATTAAAATATCATACCAGAAAAAGTATAAGGAATGTTGAATACTATTATTACTATTGATAAAATTGGTAACTTCCATGATTACATACAGTGAATGAAAATTTTTTTACAGGAATTTGGACTGTTCCCTTGAATCAATAATAATGATTCTTTTCCTTGGAAAACTTGGTAACTATATCGATTCAAATTGTGTCACCTTGAATGGAATAATGATGATATCACTTCTGAAATGTGAATAAACCTTCTAGATATGTTGAGCATATTGATTTGAACAACACATTCAACAACATATGTCAATAAAACTGTCCAAATGCCTGCTAAAGACTTTTCATTCAGCGTTGAAAAGTATGCGCAAAGCCCTCTTTTGGGTGATGCATATTCTCCTGCTGTTCGTTGCGTTGCCGAAATGGATGCTGTTGTACTGTAAATGGCAAGCTTTATAGCTATAGCATTCAGCAGAGCATTGAGTGGCTAAAAATTGTTTCAGCCTAGAAATTGCGTAGCACGCTCTTGAGATTCTCTCTCATAATTCCTCAATCTGACGATCCCATCTCAGAAGATGATCCACATAAATCCTTAAGAATTATATGCGTTCAGTTGATTGGATCCTGATCCAATCGGCATCACGGGCATTCTGGAAGCTACAGGACAGAGTGTTTCAAAATCCTCAATCTGAAGACCAAGACAGCTCTCTACAAAGCAGTGGTCCTCCAAAGACTTCTTTATGGAAGCGAAAGCTGGACTCCCACAGGCGACACATAAAACAGCCTGAACAAACGCAACAACGTCATCTAAGACAGATAATGCACATTAGATGGTTCCACAAAGTTTCAAATGCAGAAGTCTTGCAGCGCGCTAGTTGTATAACAATTGAGACTCAAGGAACGAGGGCCCGACTCAGATGGAGCGGCCACATTCTGATGATGCAAGACACAAGACATAGCTCTGTACGGCGAATTCACAGAGGGAGCTCGGAAACCAGGAGGCCAGTATGAGCGGTTTAAGTATATATATATCAATCCCTAAAAGCAGTTAATGCCAATCATAACTGGGAACAACTAGCGTTAGACAGATTAAAGTGGAGGTCTTTGGTCCACAGCTATAATGGAGACTCGAGAAGAATACAGCTGTGATCAGATCATGAGTGTGGAAGGATCTGTAGGTCACGGTTGGGTCTCTTCAATCACAGGAGTGCACACAGTTGCAAGTAGCCCCAAGAAATTATAAGTTTGATCGCACCGATAGTCCGGCTGTTGAGTCTTTTGTAGATGTATTCTCGGTAACGAGATTCAGCAAATGAATGAATGATGTTATCTTCTTCTTCTTCCAGTGTCATGACCGTTGCGATCGGTGACTATGATGAGACCATGATGATGATGATGTTAAGTTGGCAATAAGATTAGCTACCATCACCTTATCCACAGCAGCTCGAAACAGTTGTGCTGTTGAGATTTTTAAGGCATGGAGTTGTTCTCCTGCCTTTGCTTCTTTTTCCCATTATCTTTCCCAGAATGATCAGATGAAGCAAGCCATATTTTTCTGGATGTCGCATAATGTGCCCGAAGTACTCAAGTTTTCGGCGTTTTATGGTGTTGACAAGTTCCGTCGGCTTATTGAGTCGTTGTAATACCTCTTCATTACTGACTCTGTCTATCCAGCTTATTTTCAGAACCCTTCTGTAGGCCCACATTTCGAAAGATTCTATTTTCTTGAGCAGAGTATCCGTCAATGTCCAGGATTCAACCCCATACAAAAGTACAGGGAAAACATAACATCTCAGCATTCTTATTCTTAAACCAATATTAAGGTCGTGTGTGCAAAACGCTTTCTTAATGTACTGATGAGGGACAATGATCACTCACGTTCGAAAAACTCAGTGGAGTATACAGGATGGTAGAAATTTGAGTTCGCAACTCATTGAAGTATACAGGATGTTTCACAAGTAAATGGACAAACGAAAAGTGTGATTAGAAAACATCGAAATATTTCCATTTCAATTCCCTATGTTAGGAAAATTATTTTTGCAAACTGTTTGTATTGAATTGGTGCGGCCGATACTAGGTAAAAATCCATTATGAGACTTACGATACTTGATTATATGATTTTCACTAGAATCAGTTTTTGGGCCTCTACCCGTGATTTGCTATTACAATAGCATCTTCAAGTGGGTGAAAGTAATGCTACCAAGATGTTCGTGTGAGAAAGGAACCCTTGTAGTGGTCATACAACTGATGAGAATAAAAGTTTTCACTAGGATAAGTGAAAATCATGTACTTCAATTTCTTCAGGTTAAATGTATTCTTACTAGCTAACTGAAGAAGACTAGCGTTAAATGAATTAATAACAAATCTTTTTGAATTCTTTTATAATTTCAGAGAGTTTTTTGGAGTACTTCTTCTTTTTTTCTTTTATTTTTAACTTCTCTTTTTGTGATGAAGTATGGTTAGGTAAGGTGTTTTTCTTGAAATGTTTCAACCTAGAGATATCTTACATCAATTCCTATATGTATATTTTTCAGAGGAAAAAAGAAATCCTACATTTTTGAAACTTCTGCTCGAGGTATCCTACCATGGTGGACTACTCAGTGATCAGGAAATTCAAGAAGAAATAAATACATTCATCGCAGCTGTGAGTAGCGAGTATTTGAATTGATGTTGCCGCTACTTCAAGAAAATCCATAATTGAACTCAAAATAGATTTTCACAAAATAAGTTTTTAAACTACGACACTTGTTTGCCTTTACCACCCGAAGATGCTATTGTGATATCGGAACACGTGTCATGGTTTGAAAATTCATTTCGTAAAAATCGTATTGAGTTTAACGAGTATTAGTTGAAAATACATGGAATTCCTTACTTTAACATATTTATTTTCAGGCAACAGATACCAGTGCATCTGCATTATCGTATTGTTGTCTTCTTCTGGCAATGCATCCGGAATATCAGGTAAGCACAAGTTTATTTATTCATAATTTCATTGTACTCTCCTGGCGTTAAAGAATTGCGCTGATCAGTGAACATTATAGAATTCAGTTTCAATTCAAAAATACCCAATATGAATAGTAGCCCTGACAAACACGTACCTTCTCTATGGTCACTGTCGTGATCGTCTAGTCGCCTGAATAAATGTGGAGAAATTGAAGGTTGCCGTTTGTTGTTCCATCGAGCTAACTTTCTGGGTGGTTTTCAGGATTGAAATTAAACAAATTGGTGTTATGTAGAAATTCTAATTCCACTATAGGAACACCTTTCCAGAACATCATAAGGTAATGCAGAGCATTTTATTGACGGTGTGTTTTATGCATATATTTTTTGCAATCCTCCTGTATCTCTACATTTCAGAACAATATCGCACGATGAAAAATTTGCACCAACAATCTATCACAATTGCAACTTCATTTTTTTGGGAGCGATTAAGTGGCATTCGTGTGCTTCAACAGGTCATTTATATGATGCTCTTATTACAACCTTGTGATCGTCGCTTGGCATGCGTTTCAAAGTAGTTTTGAATAATCGAACCAATACATGATGTTCATGAAGGAGCTTCAGAAAATTTTGGAAAATTGTTCTTCTCAATGGTGCATTAAGTGTTTGACGTTGATAAATTTTACCCTCCATATTACCAGTGAAATGAATTGGAAGGAGTTTATGCTGGTATAAATGCCGTATTTCTGTTATCACCCCACGGAGCAGAAAATGCAATGATTTAGACAGGGGACAGTAGGTATGGCAATTTCGTCTGTCAGCACAATCCTAGTATTTTTCCAGCAAACTGGTCGAAATGTTGAGGGTTACTTTTCAACTTAACTACTTAACATTTCTTGATTTGATTAACGAAATTCCCGAAATATTTCAAGTTTTTCCATAAAATCAATTATACTTCAGTTAGCCTTGCAGTCTCATCAAATTTGACCATATATCTGAAAACTTTTTTTTTTGGTGTAGCAGTGGTAAAATCTGCAAGTCAGACGAACCACCCTCTCCTGAGGGGAAACAAGTGTGGGGATTCTCACTCTCCTGAGCTCGAGACCCACTAAAATCCCTTAACTGCTTCTTGAATATTGATTCCAGGCATTTGCCTATAAACCGTTCATCTCTTAGTCGGTTTTCTTCTCGCACACTATCGTGCTGGGATTTATGTTTTTATCCTCTATTGGATATCACTTTATTGGATTTTTCAATAAGTTTCTGTTCTTATTTTAATCTCTTTTTTATTGATCTCTTGGTCTCCTTCGGTAAATTCTCATTCTCCTTTAGTCTTCCTCTGGGTCGTAGTCCACTAGTCTCCTGAGTTCATGATTCGGATGGTTTTTCGCTGTTTCGAATAATTTCTCTGCTTTTCTGTTCATGAATTCCGTTATGGTTTCCCATTTCAGGTCCCTATAAATATGTCTATTCCTGACAAATCAAGGTGCATCTATTGCACATCGTAGCAGCTTGTTTTAAGTGGCCTGAATTCGTTTGATATGGCTCTTTGCCGCGAAACCCCAGGCAACTGATCCAAAGGTCAGTTGAGGCCTAGCAACAGCTTTGATTATCTTCAATTTGTCCTCTTTCGACATGTGGCTTCTTCTTCCTATCAGAGGGTAAAGTCTATTCATCACTGCTTTCGTTCTGTCGATTGCTTGTTTGATAAGACTTTTCCAAGTAAGTCCTTTGTCAAGCGTTATTCCTAAATATTTGGCTTCATCGTCGATTTCTTCGCCGTCAACTTCTAAATTCGTCGTGGGTGGCAGGTGGCAGTCTCCTCTTCTGCAATAATATTGCTTGGCTCTTCTGTACATTGAGCTTGATTTTCCACTTTATGCACCAGTCATTCGTTTCGTCAATCGTTTCTTGTAGAACTCGTGCTATTACTTCTGGGTTGCGGTGTCGAGTTGCTATGCCTGCGTCGTCAGCATATAACGTTAGCATGGTTCTTGGACTCTTCGGAATATCGCGAATATATATGTTGTACAGAAGTGGCACAAGTACTGACCCTTGGGGTACTCCAGCCTCTATATCTCTTGTTGTGGAGAATTCTCCTTCCACTTTCACGTATTCTTCTATTTTTGAGATAATTCCTGATCAACTTGCATATTTTGATCGAAAATCCAGCACATCTCATCCTATATATTAATCCTTCATGCCATACTCAGTCGAATGCTCTGGCGACATCTAGTAAAACAAGACCTGTAGCTTGTTTATTTTGGAATCCCTCTGTAATGTATTCTGTGAGCCTTAATAATAATTGTTGCTCTGTTGAATTCTCTCTTCTGGATCTGAACTGTTCTGGTGGTATTAGTTTCAGATTTTCGGTTTCCTCATTTAACCTCGTGGCTATAATTCTTTCTACTACTTTTTCTAACGCCGACAGTGGACTTATCGGTCTGCAGTTTTGTGGAAACTTGGTTTATTGAACACTATGACTTCCGCTGTTTTCCATTTTTCTGGGTAGTGTTCTGTCCTCATAATTCCATTCGCGATATTTGTTAGAGCAGCTATAGCTTTTCTAGGTAATTTCTTCAACATAACATTCGTATTTTATCGCTTGCGGGAGCTTTTCTCTTCTTCAAACTTCTAAATATTTCCCTGATTTCATTTGGCGATGTTGGTTTGTCTATTTCAGCAGCTTCTGGTAATTCATCCATTTCTTCATCATTTTCTTCAACCCGTTCTTCCAAATATTCATTATCGTCGTCAATCCTGTAATTTATTCTCGATTCTCGTTCGATCGAGTCCGCCAATGCATCTGCCTTATCAGTATTGGTATAAGCCATTCTCCTTTCTCCGTGTAGGGGTGCAATTTTAGTCTTTTCTCATCGTAGGCTTTTTTGCATTCTCCAAGCAGAATGATCAATTGTATTCAGTTCTTGAACCCTTTGGGTTCAAGAATTTTTCAGAACTTGGCTATGGCGGTTGAGGTTCCATCTGTTCAGATCATTCTTATTCATCCGATATATTCTTCTTCGATTTTCTCGTATAAGATCTTTTACTTCTTTAGGCGTATCGCCATGCGGATGACTTGGTGCTGGTCTCTTCACTCTTCTCGTGCTTTTTTCGTAAGCTTTCAATATAATCTCTTCCAGTTTATCAACCGCACATTCCAGATCCACTGGAGTGCTTATTGTTGGAATTTCTGTTATTTCCGATTGTATTAAATGGCTGTATTTAGCCCAATTGGTATATTCTCTATATTTCCATCAGTTTTTTTCTTGGTTTTTTTCCAATTGTCAATTCCACGGGATTGTGGTTTGAGGTTCTATCTTCCAAAGTTTCAATCGAGAATTCTTGAGTTATAGTTTTCAATATCGCGATATCTATTACATCTGGTATTCCTATACCAAAAGCAAGATATGTCGGTAACTCTGGTCCAATCACTATGGCATTTTGTTTTTCGGCGAAATCCTTGAGTTTTTTGCCATTTCTATTCTCTGTTCTGCTGTTCCATAATGGGGATTTACAGTTGAAATCTCCGATGCAGATTTTCGGTTTTGTCCCGTCCAACATGTTGTTTATCTCTTCTTCCAATAAATTGTTTTGTGGTGACTTGTATGCCGAGGTGATTTCAACTCTTTGACGATTCAATTCGGCAACAATCGTGACTGTTTCTCTCTTTCCTTGTGTTTCGTCGGATCTTCTTTTGAATTAATGTTTCAGATCTGTTCTCACCAGTATTGCTATTCCCCCTCTGGTGTTTGTAATTCTGTCACATCTATATGTTTCATAATTCATGAAATTCAGTCGTCTGTTCCGGTTTATTCTTGTTTCCTGTAGGGCTATATCAGGTGTTGTTTCTCTAATATTATTTCTTCTATCTCGGCTTTCCGAGTGTTGATCTTGTTTATGTTCCACGAGATTATCTTGAGGGATTTCTTCCTAATATCCGTAATGTCCATTAATTCAGTTCACTGAATAATGCTTGGAGTTTTTTCTCCATTTCCCTCTCAATTTTCAAGATTATCTTGTTGAAAATTTTTTCCGTGGCAATATCTAAATAATCGGCTGATTCAGATGTCTTTTTCTTCTCCTGTTGACTGTTCACGGCCTGTTTCATTGAAAGCTTCTTCTGTTCTTCTGTTTTCTGAACCGGTTTTGGAGTCTCCCTCTTCTTTTCCTTTAGTTGGGAGCGCGTTTGGGGCCTTCGCAACCAGCGTTGCATCATTTTTCTTTGTTTCGGGTTGTGAAACAATTCCTTTAAGGGAATTATTTTTGGAACCCGCTTCCGGTTTTGTGATTGCAGCGTAAGTGAGGGATTTCGGCATGTTATTTCGACTCATTTCCTCTCTCAAGAGGCGCATCTCACCGGCCAACTGTGAACCAGTTTCAGTCAGTTTGACAATTTGAGCTTTCAACTGCCCATTTTCTTCTCTGAGCTTTACAAGCTCCTCGGGTTCGCCCTCGCTGAACTCTTCAGCATCGGTCGTTTCCATGTAGGAACCCTCATTATCTGAGGTTTTCGACATGGTTTCATATTCAGATTTCTCAAAATATCAAACAATTTGAAAATAATAAAATATTCAGGAATCTTCATTGAAATAGTATAGTATAACTATAGTGTAAAGCCAAAAGTTTTCTACGCTATGAGAAAAATCAGGAAATAGATACGAAAAATAAGCTCACCTGATGCTTTCTGCGGAACCAACGATCTAGACCTGGACTCTGGCAGATCAACACAGACTTTGAAAATTTTAACGAATTAAAATTCCAAAAACACATACACGTATAGAACCTACACAAACTTCACAAACGGAATCAAAAATTCCGTAGCTTCGCTAGTGTACACTTTCACTTCGGCTTTCTCTTCACTTTCTATTTTACAGCACGTCTGCTCTGGTCGAGTTCTCACTCGACACTCCAATCATATCATAAGGATCGTTTGATATTGAAAAATTTCATGGATACAGAATCTTTATGAATGATTGTAACATAGGGGAGGTTACCATTTCGAAATTATATTATATTCAGCTCGGAGCGATGGTAACAGTTACTTATAAATAACACGTTCTTTCCACTTTTCAGCAAAGAGTCTACGAGGAAGCCGTTGGTATATTGGGAAAAGAGAGGGACGTAACTTTTTCAGATATACCCGAGTTCCAATTCCTGGATATGTGCTTGAAAGAAACTCTCCGTTTATTTCCAGTAATTCCCTTCGTAGTGAGAATTACATCTGCTGATATCGAACTTGGTGAGTGAATATTTTTACTTACTTGTGGGTAAATCTATAGACGATTTACATACTGGCAAGGTGAATGTCATTATAGGCGATTCTACCTATTAGGCGAGAGGCGACTCACCTGGCTTACTATTGTAATCTATCAAAATAATTTGAGATCCCAATTGAAAAAAAAATCTTCTTCACGAACTCAATGTTTTATCAGTCATGCTTTCAACGTGTATTATTATAAAATAGTCAGGAAATACAAACCAATTTCGAATCAAATTAGAACAAAATCACTAAACTCGTCGCTCATCTTGCAGCGGCCATACAAAAGTTATCAACTTGAATGAAAAATTCCTAAGCCACAATAGCACATTGAAATAATACATTTCCTAAAATTAATCAAAAAAACGGTCAACTTTATGGGAATATACGTAAATACCAATTCTGAATCGAATCAGGCTGAGAATGAAACTCTTATGCCGTTTTTTTTTATTTCTGTAACAAAAAAAGCTTCTTACCTTGAATTATAATAAACACCTACCAAAGCTAAGAGGAGTTTATACCACTGGAATTTCCCGCCATCCGTATTAACCGTAGGGGGAAAGTGGGGTGTTGCCACAACACTTGAACGATCAGTAGAATTTGGTAATAGTTTCCATTTTCTTCGAAAAAATTGCAGTACTTTTCGAACGTCTTTTTTAAATTTCAGCAATAGGGAAAGACTTTTCGAACAATTTTTTTAGGTGAAAATACGTGGAAAAATTCAATTCACCTTGAAAAATGAATGACATGAATAAACATGTGTTCTTCAATGAAAAAAATTTCATCTATATCTATCTATCAGTTTGAGCTCAAATTGAATGAGAATTTCGGTTTCACATCTCCTATGAAGGTATTCGTTTCGGAGATATAGGGTGATTTATGAAAAAATGCTAAATCTATAAACTCCCATATCTTCGTTAATATGGTGATTTTTTTGCTGATATTTCACCAGCTTGACTGCATTCACCGTCAGCACAAAAAAAAAATGGAAAAAAAATTGCAGGCCCGCATTCAAAAACTTCAATTTACTTGTCAGATGAGAAATATTACAAGGTATATGAGATAAAATAAATTCAAATAGAAATTTGAAAAGAGCGGAAAAAAATGATGAAACATTTGTTTTTTGTTTGAATTGCACCAATTTTCTATAGTTTTTATGATATGTTGAAGTCAGAATATTACAATATTTTTATATTACCGTCATGAAAAATAATATTCCTGATAAAACAAAAACACTAAATTCGAGTCAAAGATAGTTGATATTTAGGAAGGGATTACATGTCACGGCGCCCTCAAGGTCTATTTTGCCCCCTGACAGAGCTGTTCTCACATCTCGCCTAAGATAAGTTCGACTTACTCCAATTACTCCCAGAACTCCTGTTCATTCTACTAAACTGAAAAATGTGGAACGATAATCCACCTCGTATGTTTCCGATTTAATTTACTCTTCATCAAAATAATTCAAACTTTATAAGGACAAATTTTCTTCTAACAGTTTCTGAGGGGGTTGAAACATTGTTTCATCCAACATATGGAATTTCTTTAATGCAAACAACAGAATACTGAGGAAAATAATGATTTTCAATGATAAAAGATTCATTATTTCGACTTGTTTTTTGTAGATGGGTAGTGAGATATAGAAAAGATCCTCAGCGTATCTTCTTCACTGATGAAGCTCAGTTCACCCGAGATGGAATAAATAAGTTGAGGAACAATCACATTTGGTCTCAAAATAATCCTTATCTCAAAAGAGAAAGAAACCATCAAAGAATTCAGTGTTTGTGCTATTAGGAATATTATTTTTCATGATGTGAATATGCAATATTGTAATATTCGCATATAAATATATCATAAAAACAAGAGAAAATTTGTACCATTCAAACAAGAAACAGATTTTTCATCAGTTTTTCTCGCTCCTCTCAAATTTCTATTTGAATTCATTTTATCTATTATACCGTGTGATATTTCTCACCTGACAAGTAAATTGAAATTTTTTAGTACGGTCCTGCAATGTTTTCAATTTTTTTTTGTGCTGGCGGTGAATGCCTATAGGAACAAACTTGTGAAATATCAGAGAAAAATTTACCATATTAACGAATATATGGGAGTTTATAGATTTACCATTATTTCATAAATCACCATATATCTCCGAAACGACTACTTTTATGGGACATAAAAGCAGTCGTAAAACCTAAATTCTGAATAAGTTTGAGGTCCTCTATCTCCACTTAGCCGTTGTCCCTCACATCACCAGTCACCCTGTATAATGAAAACTTCATATAAATTACTGGTTTTTGATGTAAGATAAACCTTTTCGCTTTTTGACCACTGAAACGGTGAAGACCACCCTTAATAAATGAATGAGGGTTGATTTATAAGAAATTCCAAGAAAGTTGAATTCCTCAACAACAATTCCTCACAAGATCTCTGAAATGGAAACAGCTCTATGAGTCCGAGATATACAGGGTATTCCGAGAGGAAGTGTACATACAGTAGAAGTAGCTGAGTACGGATTGACGGTGAAAATCAATTTCGTCCTTCCCCAGATTGCAGAATACAGGGAAATTTTTCAAATTCATGGAAATACTGAGAACATCGTCGATTAGTTCAGCAATGAGTTCGATCCTGAGCACTTTAATTGATTTTCAATGTACGGATCGATCAGAGATGACGTTATAAATTCAATAATCAGGTCGGGGTTAATTCAGGTGAAACACAATGCAACAGTACAAGCTAAAGCTAGAACTGTACCCTGTAAACAGGGTAATAGACGGGGAGGTTTATTGCGACCGATCTGTGGTAACTGTGGGTATTACACGGCCGAGCGTTACCAGCGAAAAGGCTCCTAGAGCTTGTAGTTGGGGAGCCGACGATGCTAAATCGGGATTTACTAGAGCGTCGTGGAAACCTAGTGGATTTTGAAGATTAGTTGGCAGAAAGAAAAAAAAGGTTCTATGATGTATGCACTTTCGGCGGTGGGGAAAGCTTCTGCAGGGTCTCAAAGATGTAAAAAAAAAAATCGTCAGGTGTACATACTCGAGCGTGTCAGATTAAGATACTGTATATGCCTACGTGTCTCTGATAATGAATTCATGCTTATCTGACAGTTTGCGCAGTGGGACTAGCCGTACGGAAGAGTTGAAAATGGTGAGCAATTGTTTTTTTTTTAGTGTGTTACATTTTTGGAGGATATGTTAATTGGACTCAAAGGAAGCTACTTTTCGAGGGACTGACAATTTGGACGTGACGAAATTTAACAGCGGTCCTTTGAAAATGTAAAAAAAAAATCGTTACTTGTACATACTCGAGCTTGTCAGATTTTCATACAGATGGTTAATCTGGGTGTTATAGACGTGTTGACCCATTAATCTGACACTAATTAGGATTTTTTTTAATCTGACACTTTGAAGATGATAAGGATCCCTTTTTTTTAATATTTCCATCACTGTACCTCTAATCGTTTTTGTATTCATTATGAAAGTTGTGGATAAAAAAAATTTCACACAACTTCTGTCTGAAGAAATTTTACATACTCTTAACCGTTCTCGAGTTAGAGGACGATAAGTGCGAGAAGCTTAGCCACAAATGCGAAAGTGCAAGTTCAATGTAGATTACCAGTCTAATCTTCTTTCATCCAATTGTCAAAATGACAAGGTATTTCTATGAAGACAATTTAGAAATTAGTCACGAAAATTTCAGTGTTGTCTGTGACTCAACCTCAGAATGTACAATACTATTTTCTAACGAGTGAGTTTTCGCTTCAGCATGTATCGCAAACACCTCGTATTAATCGCTATATATCTCAAAAATGTTTGAAAGTCGAAAAAATTGCTTGGGACAAAATTTGTAGAAAATTTTATGCTCTACAACTTTCATAATGAATGCAAAAAGATTTGAAGCGCAGGGGAGGAGATAATTCAAAAAAACTGATTTTTGTGACCCTTAGGGCCAATTTTTATTGTTTCGACTTGTTAAAACTGTCAGATTATATGTTTTCCGTTATTTTTGAATCATTAGCTTGAAAATAAAAAAAAAACATCACCGCGCTCGAGAATGTACACTTGCAACTTTGGCGTCTTTCCACTTATTTTCGACACGCTTGAATTGTCAGATTGAGAGAATATATACTTTTCAATATGTAATTAATTAATTAACGACATATTTTTTGGTAGAGGTACTCTACAGGGTCCAAGGTATGTCCCCTTATATTAATCTGACACGCTCGAGTAAATCCCGAGTTTCCCTCCCGGGTCCCCAACTATTGATCGCCTGGTTCTCTGATAACCCGATACCAATCGCCAGAAGTCTGCTTTAAACAAGGAATAAAGAATAAGGATCATTACAGGTCTAGGACGGGGTAGATTACTGAGGTCTCTCCGTGGCAACCGTGGGTGTTACAGAGCCAAGCGTTAACAGCGGAAAGACTTTTGACGATTGGTCTCGGTTTCCCAAAGTACCAGGCGACGGAAGTCTGCTTCAGGGAAAGGAATAAAACAAGAAATATCAATTGGTACCACAGTTAGAATATAAAACATTGCAATTTTTAATCACTATTCGGTAATAAGGTAAAACGGTTTATTCCGGAAAAGGCAGAACAACTAGATTTGAATAAACGACTTGAATTAACCAATTCAAATGTATCGATTGAAATTTATTTTGGGAGGATTTTGCATCTCTTCATAAACTTTTTAGGGTTTTCACTCCCAATCTCTGAAACAAAATCAATTAAAAATGAAATCAACGATTTGCTCCTGCGTAAATCCTTGCACTAATTTCTCAGGAGCAAATTAACTAGAAAAAATTGTTGCCTGACAATGAACTCAAAATAAATAAAGTTGAAATTATAATTCTTCGTAACGTTTCGGAGTCTATATCAGACTCCTTCATCAGACGAAAAAATCTACTTTTGAAAATCTTCTGAATTGTCGCTACAAATCGTTGATTTCATTTTTAATTGATTTTGTTTCAGAGATTGGGAGTGAAAACCCTAAAAAGTTTATGAAGAGATACAATTCAAATGTGTTTTCTGGACGGAAAAACAACACCGAATGCTGAAAGACACTTTTTCTTCGTTCTGAATAATAACGACGTATTACTGATGGAAATTTCAACTGAACGAATTTTGAATTTGATCCTTCAAGGATTCAGGAAAATATATCTAAAACGAATTGACATTCTACGGAATACCTAAATCAAAACTAAAATCTCTATGAGACTTCATCCGAAGAATTCAAGAAAAGGGATATCAGAAATGAGACTTCATTCTTATTGCAAAAAACAAAAATCGTTTCAGTACATACCTACAGTTACTCCCAGGACTCCAGGACACCCGGTATTTAAGTGATTCTGTAAATGAATAGCATTTTTAGTTATGCAAAAAATTTTCTCAACATTGATTCATTTTTCTCAGATAATTATATCATACCAGAAGGAACGTCGCTGCTTTATTGCATATTCGCAACGCATCGAAGCCCGAAAAATTGGAAGGATCCACTCAAGTTTAACCCCTACAGATTTTCGCCAGAAGAATCAGCCAAAATGCATCCTTATTCTTATATGCCCTTCATGAAAGGTCCAAGGACATGCATAGGTAGGTTTGCAAAATAGTTCTTCCTTATTGAAATATTATAGGATATGGGAGACAAACACCCGATCTCATCTTGAAGTAGAGTTTGAAGAAAATGGTGAATATGATAATTAACTCATTTGTCCGTTCAAAAGGTAGGTTCTAGTTATCGTTATTCGTTAACGAAGAGTGAAATAATATTCATGAACGAGGAGAAAAAGTCCTTTTGTCCCATAACCTTTATTAGGTGTTAATAACGTCTATACTTCATTCACTTTTATTTTAGCAGTCGGTTGGCCATGGAAATTTGACACATTTCACTCACCCCACACATGTGGGGTTATGAAGCTTGTCAAAACATTTTTGGGTTTTAAATCAACGCTATGTTGCCCGTTCTACGTAAAAGTTTCTGTTACTACGTAGTTTATCACAATGTCGAATCTCTTCGGAAAATATGTGACGAACATAATTGAAGTTTATACAAACTGATTGAAGGCATACCAAATCCAGTTATTTGCATGGAAAATACAAGAGATCAGTATAATATCATTATATGCACTAGCTTAAGGAGAGTTAATGTTCGTTATCTTCTTTGGCTAACATCATTTGTAGATTTCAAAAATATTAACCCGAAGATGAAATGCCTATGATGCAGTGGTTGGGAATGGGTATATCCCGAAGGAATTAACAGATAATTACAAAAATGTTAAATTTTTCAACAAAAATCATCTTGCATCAATATAAGTAAAAGGGATTGAAGGAAGTTTCAAGTTAAGATGAACTTCACCTTTGAACAAAAACTTCACATGAATAAGCAATTAACAGGACAACTGGCGCGTATTTGTGGCTATTCATCTGGATACATTGATACAATTATAATAATTAGATATTTATTGGTACCTTAAGACATTTACAATGTATAGGACAAGTCAAATGAAAAATAGAAAAATCCATTTTAAGAAACTTATTCTCCGATGACATTTATCGAAAATCCTGTAATAAACTTTTCGCATTAATTCACACAAACATAAAATTCTCAAATGCCACCACTTTTTTGGGTCTCCCAATAGAAGGAAATTCTTTGTCATCCTCTTCATTCACAATCTTTCTGATTGTGGAAATATCCAGCTGAAATATAAGTCGTTTAGATTCAGATGAAACATTATATAAATTCTCTTACATTGAATATGTTCGCTACCGTCTGACGTATTGTGGGTTTTAGAATATCAGGGAATAACTATTTGAATGAGCGGACCTGAATTCTAAATAGCACTTCCTGAAACTCTGTCTCTTTTTTCAATCACTTTCGGCATTTTCGTAATAAAAAGTGATATTAGTTGTGGCAACGGCGTTATGACATTAACGACATTTCATGAGTGCCAACCTAACTTCGTTCTAGTTACAAAAACTTGAGAAAATTATTTCATGGCCAACCGACTGCTAAAGTAAATTTGAATGAAGTATATACATAGTTTCGAGACTCTTTAAAACAATCTCATTTTCAAGTCATGAAAAGATACAAGCTACAAAGCTGAAATACTGAAAGAATTTTTGTCAGTCAAGAAGACTGTGGTTAATAAGACTTTCTAGATCCTGATGATTCACGCCTTGGACGTCCTTCCACGTCAAAAACAGATGACAACATCGAAAAAATCGGAGTATCAATTATTGGGGTGAACGTACACGATTGGGACGTTGACGTCGTGAGCGTGTAGATTTCTGGAATATGCGATTGTGCAATTCAACGAATGCTGCAATAGAGTGAAGGAAATGCCTGTTTGTAATATTGAAAAAGATATTTACAACAACAATTTATCAATGAAGTATTTTTGAATCAATTGAACTACATAAATTGCTCTGATTTGAAACAATTCTCTTTGCAATAATGAATTTAGTGAAATCACAATGTTCGAAGAACCTAAGAAAGGTACAAATTCGATCGGCGAACAATGAGCACGTGAACAATTTGAAGACTAAGACAGCTGTTTACCAAGCAGTGGTCCTCCCAACGCTTCTTTACGGAAGCGAAAGCTGGACGCCCTACAGGCGACATATTAAACAGCTTGAACAAACGTAACAACGTCATCTAAGACATATAATGCACATCAAGATGGTTCCATACAGTTTCGAATGCAGAAGTCTTGCAACGCGTGAGTTGTACAACAATTGACGCTTAGGCTTAGTACATATGAGGGCGTTAGACGCCGCGTTGAGCGCGCGTTTTCAGATTTTACTTCGACCGTCGCGTTTGCAGCGCGCTTCGAGTTACTAGACTGGGCATTGAAGCGTACACATGTACGCGCGCTCAACGCGGCGTCTAACGCTCTCATGTGTACATTAGGACTCAAGTAACGAGGGCCCGACTCAGATTGAGCGGCCACATTCTGAGGATGCAAGACACAAGACTCCCCAAAATAGGTCTGTATAGCGAGTTCACAGAGGGAGCCCGGAAACCAGGAGGCCAGTATAAGCGGTTTAAGGATACACTACATCAATACCTAAAATCAATTGATGCGAATCATAACTGGGAACAACTAGCGTTAGACAGGTCACAGTGGAGGTCTTTGGTATACAGTTATAATGGAGATTCAAGAAGGATACAGCGGCGGCCAGCCTGGTTGGTGACTATCCATGCCCGGAGTGTGGAAGGATCTTTAGGTCACGGTTGGGTCTCTTCAGTCACAGAAGGGCACACAGTCGCAATTATCCCTAAGAAATTATAAGTTCGACCTCACCGATAGTCTAGTTTTTTGAGTCTTTTTGTAGATTTATTCCCGGTAACGGGATCCAGCAATGAATGAATGAACACCATCTGCGAATGGGATTGTTTCTTTCTAAACCTTTTGTTCTCTGCAAAAACCCTCTATAAATGAGGACTGAAGCTTTCCAGCTGAAAAGGATGTGTATAATGTATGTCGATGATGTGCGCCTGAAAATAATTCTTTGCTTTTGCTGTGTAATTTTCTAACTGAACTATCAATTTAGGGTTTTGTTTGTGATTGTTGTTGTAATATAAAAACTATATTCAACTGTTCAAATACCTTACAGACCTACGTCAGAAATGGGGAGAAAATACATATAAGGCGAGTGGAAAGTTTCTATTGATAAATGATTCAACGGTTTCAGTATCCAGTATCCCAATGTTAAAGTAGATGATCAATGTTTTCGTGATATGTTATCCTTTTGTGCGAAACAGATAGTATTAAAAGAAAAACAGAAAATGGATGATCCAAGAAGACAACACCAGAATTAATATTCAATAATAAAATTTAAAATATGACGATTGAAGCTAGATGACCTTCTCTTCCGGATTCATCTCATATGGACTCTCCGTTGGCATATGTCACACTATTTTGAAAGAAGAAATCATTTTTTATTGAGACATTTCTTCATTCTCAAATAATTAGTGTGATATTGTGAAAACTATGCTTGATTAAGAATATGGTGTGATGAAGATCCATTTTTTTTTATGAAAAATGCACCCTCGTCTTAGAGAAATTCTTTCGTTTTGAATAATTTTCATTTAATTTTAATTCTTGAGAAGAAATTCGGTTTTCAATTCAGGATTCCGACATCGTTCGAAACTGTAAACAGTCCGTACCGTTTTTATTCCGTTTATTCCTTTTATCCCCCGGCCGATATAAAATCAGATGTGCCCCGACTGGTCAATTAGTTGGTATAATTCGTCGATTGAGTTGAATTCGTATGATTCGCCACCTGGGACCGTGTAGAGACTATTCTAGACGTATTTTTTTTTATATATAGCAGGGGGAATCTGCGACCGTGAAAACACGGGGCTCTATCTCTCGCCCAGAGGAACCCATTTCTAGGGAATACTGTGGGGTTACTCACTCTCCTGAGTTCGCGACCCACTAAACCTAACCTGCTTTACATTGGTTCCGGGCATTGCCTAAAAACCATTTATGCCTTGATCGGTTAAGCTCTTCTTGCACATTGTCGTGCTAGGGTGCTCATGTTCGTCCATTTCGGATATATCTTCTTAGTGTAGTTTCAATAAGTTTTCGTACACATTTTAATCTCTCCTCAATTGATCTCGCGGTCTCCTTTTGTAAATTCTCATTCTTCCTCTGTCTTTCTCCGGATCGTAGTCCATTAGTCTCCTGAGTTCTTCGTTTGGATGTTCCTTCGCTGTTTCGAATAACTTTTCAGCTTTCCTCTTCATAAATTCGGTGATGGTTTCCCACTTCAAATCTCGATATATCTGTTTGTTCCTGACAAACCAAGGCGCATCTATGGCACATCGTAGTAGCTTGTATTCTGTGTATTGCGTGAATTCTTTGTATATGGCTCTTTGCCGCGAATCCCCAAAGCACCTGATCATAAGTCAGTTGCGGTCTAGCCACGGCTTTGATTATTTTCAATTTTGTCTCATTTGACATGTGGCTCTTTCTATCTATCAGCGGGTAGAGCATATTCATCGCTGCCTTGGTTTTGTCAACAGCTTGTTTGATATGGCTTCTCCAAGTTAGACCTTTGTCTACGGTAATACCTAAATATTTCGCTTCGTTTTTCTACTCGATTTCTTCTCCATCTACCTCTAGATTTGTTGTAGTTCTCAGTTTCCTCTTCTGCAGTAATATCGCTTGGCTCTTTTGTCCGTTGAGCTTTATTTTCCATTTAATACACCAATCATTTATTTTATCTATAGCTTCTTGTAATTTTCTAGACTTAATTCATGGTTACTTGGGGAACAATGCCACCGAGTATTAGACGAATCGGATCCTCAAATTGCATATAGTACTTTTGTTCCTTTGCTTAGCGAATACTTCTTATACGAGAACTGCCAGACGGAAATCACTTGTGAAAAAGCAACCTTGGATCACTACGGGGTTGATAACATCAATAAAGCGCAGAGACTGGATGAGGTCTACAATGAAAAACCAGCAAAGCTTCACAAGACCGTCAGAGATTTGCTGAATACCGAAATATGTTGAATAAATTGATCAGAGAAACTACAGACCGATAAGTCTGTTGTCGGCACTAGAAACAATAGGTATTCGAAAGAGTTATAGCCAAGAGGCTAGCTGAAGAAACTACTGAAGAACTGAACTGAAGAAACCTCATATCTGCAGAGCAGTTCGGATTCAGAACAGATAATTCAACAAAGCAACAATTACTAAGACTCACAGAATACAAAATAGTGGGGTTCCAAAATAAGCAATCTACAGGTCTCGTTTTAAGAGACGTCGACAGAGTATGGCATGAAGGATTAATACATAAAATGAGATGTGCTGGATATTTGATCAAACTGTGCGAGTTTAGCAGTAATTATCTGAAAACTAAAAGTTTTTATGTGAAAGTGGAAAGAGAATGCTCCACAATAAGAGATAGGGAGGCTGGAGTGCCCCAAGGGTCAGTACTTGGGCCACAGCTCTACAACATATACATTCACGATATACTGAAGAACCGCAACCAAGAAGTCATGGAAGGAATGATAGAAGACGCGGTTGACGAAAAAATTCTTAATGTATAAAGTGGAAAATCAAGTTTAATGTGCAAAAGTGCCAATCTACGAGTAAAATACTTTAGGAGAGCTGAATTGCTACTCACAACTCATCGATTGGAAAATGAAGCTAAATATCTAGGTAAAACGCAAGCTATCGACCAAAGGAAAGCAGCAATGAATAGACTCTACCCCATGATAGGGCGAAGAAGCCGCATGACGAAAGAAACAAACTTAAAAATAATTTAAGCCGTTGCTAGCCCTCAACTGGCTTATGAATCAGTTGCGTAGGGATTAGCGACAAAGAACCATATCAAAAAAAACTCAGGCCACTGGAAACAAGCTGTTACGATGTGCAATAGATGCACCTTGGTTTGTGAGAAATAGACCGATCTATCGGGACTCAAATGGGAAATCATTACCAAATTTATGGAGAGGAAAGCAGAGAAATTATTTGAAACAGCCAAAAATCATACGAATCAAGAACTCAGGAGACTAGTGGACTACAACCCAGAGGAAGACACAATGCGAATATACAGAAGGAGAACAAGACATCAATTGACGAGAGATTGAAATAAAACAGAAACTTATTAACACAATCCAATGAATTGTTAGAGGATAAACACAAATTGTGCGATTATTTAGAGGCGAATGTCCGGTACCAATCAAGAAGCAGTTTCGGGTTTTTAGTGGGTCTCGAGCTCAGGAGAGTGAGAATCCCCACACCACCCTGTCAGAAGAGGTGTGTGAATCCCGATTGAACATCGTAGGCTCCCCAACTATATGCTCTGAATTTGAACATTTACTATTCTCAAATACTTTTTTAGATAATATTCATATATTTCAGTTCTATCATTGGACCCACATACATTTTTGGACCAGCTGCGTTTGGAGTTTCAAGGAGTACTGGGATGTCAATCGTTCTTGAATGGTCTTCACTATTTTCGAGTTAGATTCAATCTTGATTCCGGCGAGGGGCGTAAAAGGCTTGAGAAAGTACTTTTCTTTACATTCCAATTCAGTATAAGAAAGCAATGAAGGAAAAGTTCGTTTTCATTTCAACATCAATTTATTATATCGTTTAATTGAATTTTATTGCTTTTGTAAAGTGTGTTCTAAAGTCACGATTGTTTTTTTTTCTGGGTTGCCTAAAGTTATATGGTATTTCAATTTCAATAAAAGACCTTTATCTGATACATTGCCGAACGCTGGAGCCTTGAACTGGTTATTTTTCTCACTTTGTGTGTTCGATTCCGATAGGTAATGTTGGCCTGCGGTACCTTTTGTCGTTTTTGACTAATTCTGCGTTAGGCGCCATTTTGTAGAGGAATTCGGATGCTGCTGCGAAATTAGGCAATTTTCTTTGGATATTGTATCGCTGAGAATGACAGATAATCACAGATCATTTTGGCTGTTTGGCAGAAAAAATTGTGTTGAGAAAAGTATTCTATTTTTCAAATTCGAATTGAATATCAACAATAATTGTATTTTATACCTTATGTTTGTTCAATTCAGTTTATATTTTATCAGAATTGGCTCATAGATGATAGCTGAATAGGTTCAGGACCTTAATGAAAAAAATAATTACTATTTTACATAATTTAAAGACACGATTCTTTTTTTTTTCAGGTCAGAAATATTCTTTTATGGTAATGAAAGTGATGTTGACCAAAGCTATCAGAAGATTCCAATTCAATACAGAGTACAGAAGCGTAGAAGAGGTAGAACTGAAATTGAATTTGGCGATTAGGCCAAAGCACGGTTTTAAATTAACTTTGAAACGTAGGGTATAAACCACTGGCATTTTTTGTAAAATATGATTTATACAATATCGCAGTTTTTTTATTCAACACCTCATATGATATATCCTGAAATCCTTTTAAGCAGAACATTATTCGGCGTCTACAGAAAATTATACAGAATATTATTTTCAAACAGAATGTTAACAAAAAAATAAGGTAATGCAAAATTTTCGCTAGGTGAGGTCCGCAAAAAAAAATGAAGACAAAAATTGTTGGGCTATTTTCATAATTTGATTGTTCTTTTTCATCTACCGTTTCAGCCACCATATGCAAGCCATCTTAAGAGAGGAGGTATTTCATTTTCTATCGAATAGATGAACTTTTCAGTAAATCAATTTAGAAGTACCTGATTGAAAAATGCATTTGCAGAATATTTTTCAGGTGTTTTTGAGGATCTTTGTAAACCAGTAATTTAAAATGGCAATATAAGTAAAAATAAGGACATTGATATTCTATTAATGAAATCCTCCATTAGTGTGAACAGTATTTAGAAGAGGCAAAGAAAACACACTAAACTAATTTTTATATAATTCTCTTGGCGATCGATTTCGGCATCTATGCCATCATCAGGCCAGCTGAAATACATATAAACATATATTCAAACAGAATTCACATGGATAAGTTGTTAGACATGACATAACAATTTACAAGTTAACAGGGAGAACGTGAGTGACCTCGAACATGGACCTACCGTCAAAATATGAAGAATCGTTGCAATAAGTGTCATACGGGTATTATAAAAAGGTTTTCATCAAAATCCGTTGTCTAATGTTAGTTTATCTATCAAGAAGTACCAGAACCATCAAATTTCCACTTCAAACTCCAACAGAAAAGCATGTGTATCGCTATATGAGGTTAAACGAATGGACCGGAAATACTAGGTGACAATTCGTTGTCAGAGTCATAACACCACAGAGTATGGTCATATCATTGGTATAGGATATGGTGTTATTTTTCTTATGTTGGAAATGTCTCTTATAAATACTTAAATATATGCCTCCCAGAAAATTCTGAGATGTCATTTAGAAGGTGCATATTATCCTTGTTTTTGAGGATCTCATACTGTTCGAGGAGAACTAGTTTATTATAGTTGTTTTCTTTTCGTATCAGTGACAGATTTTCTATTGTGGTCCCATGTTTACATTCGATTAAATGGTTCCCAAAAGCTGATTTAGGCCTGTTTTTTATATGTTCATTGAACCTTACTTTGGCAGCACGAGTTGTCATGCCTATATAAAAGGCTTGACAATCGTTACAAGTTATCTTGTATATACCACTATGATATTCACTACTAAGTTTGGATTTGTTATTAGTTAAGATATTCTCTAGGGTTGGATGACGTTTGTTGACAATTAAATAGTCATGTTTTCTCAGAATGGAATTCAGTCTATCACTGAACTCTTTAAAGAATGGTTGCGACTGTGTGCCCTCCTGTGACTAAAAGTCGCAACTAGCACTAAGAAGTTACAAGTCTGTTCGAATTTTTTTTTTTTCTTCTTCTTTTTGTAGATTTATTCCCGGTAACGGGATACAGCAATGAATGAATGAATAAAGAATGGTATGGAGATGTAATTTTGTCTGATACAAATGTGGGGGTAGATTTTTTTGAGGAGTATTTTCTTCTTTATAGATCTCAAAATATTCTCAACATAATATCTGGGAAAGTCATTAGATTCAGCGATCTTAAATATTGTCGTCAATTCTCTGTCAAAATCATTTTTGGACAGTGGAATACTCAGAAGTCTGTGGAAAAGAAACATAAAAGCGGAGTTTTTTATAGGGGTTGAATGATATGATCTGTAAGGGATGATAACGTCTGTCTCGGTTGACTTACGGAAAATATCGTATGTGAAAGTGTTATGCTCCGTTAAAGTAACTTTCAGATCTAAAAAATTTAATGAATTATTTTGCGCTTTTTCTATGGTGAATTTAATCTTAAATTTTATATTTAATGTGTTGAAGAAAGCTCTTAATTCTTCTTCAGTTCCGGCCCATACGCAAAAAACATCATCGACGTATCTCTTCCATAGTATTATATATTGAGCTAAAGGTAAAAGCATAACCAATTTTTCCACAAAGTTAAGGTAAATTTCTGACATTGGGCCACTAAATGGAGATCCCATTGGTACACCGTCTTTCATTACATACACCTTATCATTAAAAATGAAAAAATTTTGTTCAGAAGCAATTCTGGCTAGAGCCATGATATTTTCTATATCTGTTGCATCTAAATTAAAATCATTGTTGGCTTCAAGATAATCTTTCAGCTGTTTATACAAAATTGCAAGTGTATCCTCAACTGGGATATTATTATATAAATTAACTATATCGAATGAAATCAGAAGGTATCGTTTATGGGGGTTCAGCTTGAGAGAATTCAGATCTTTTATGAGTTCTTGTGAGTTTTTAATGGAGCATTGTGATCTCATCTTAAATACTCCATTAATCAACTTGTTTAGGAATTTGGATACTTTATGAGTGGGCGAGCCTATTGCCGAGGTGATGGGTCTGATACTTCTTTCAGGCTTGTGTAGTTTTATTAAGCTATAAAGTTTAGGTGTTTGTGGATTTCTTTCTTTAATACTGAATATTGTCTCTCCAAATTTATGCAAGGTTGGGAGTGAGGTTTTTATGATGTTATTAACCTTGTTTGAAAATTTTATCAAGGGGTTGTTTTTAATCTCTAAAATGTTATTGTCATTGAAAAAAGTAAGAGTTTTCTCTATATATAGATGTTTCTTCAGAATAACCAATCCTGCGTTTTTATCGGCTTTTGTTATTATTAGATCATTAATTGATACCTTCTCGCGTATGTTTTTTATACTTCCACGTAATTTTTTATTAATGTCAATTTGTTCTCGGTCACTCACCTTTACCCGTTTTTCTCTAAAACACTTTAAAGTATGAAGAACTCCGTCAGCTAAAGTGTCGAAGCTTGGATCTCTTCTAATTTGCAGCTCAATATCAATAGCCATCTCATGGATGTCGAATGATTTAGGGATTGGAGCAAATTTATGTCTGACGTCATCGTCGCAATTTGACATTGCTCTATGACTGCCTGTTTCCAAACAAACCATTATTGGTGTGTATTCTGGCGTAAGGTGATCCGTTTGGCATTATAAAAAGATAAGCAGGAATAAGTTAAATATTTTGCAAGTTTTTGATGAATCTCCTTTGAAGGAACTTCAAATTGAATACAATTTCTTTGAAGTTCTGGTACATATTTCTGCAATAATTCAAACGAAAAAGATTTGAAGGTTAAGTCTCGTGTTTTTGTGAGAGAGATTTTAAAATGGTTATGTGCTTTGCTCCTGACTGCAACCACTATAGTGAGAGGAAAATATGTTCCTTCTTTCGTTTCCCAAAAGATCCAACTTTACACCGAAAATAGGTTTCACTAATCAGGTTTGAAATTTCTTTATTTAATAACTGGTAGTGTTGTTAATGGTTTTATTTATTTCAGACGGGAGGACAGAAGTCCGACACAATGGTCACTGATTTGTTCATGCCATTTTATAAATGGTGACAGAAACAATTTACCAAGCTTATTCAAGCACAACGAGAAAAAGCTCTTCACTTTTCAGTCTCCAGAAAGAAAAAAGAGAAGGTAATGTTCAAGAATATAACTGATAGCCCAAATTATTCAATTTATTTTAATATTACTCACAGAAATCTCTCCGAAACCAAGGAATCTCAAGAAGGGAGTGGAGAAGTAGAAGTTACAGTCACTGAAACAGGTGATCGGAATAAGAAATATTTTACTGATAGTTCACCAGTATGTGTTGACCCTTCCTTACCAGGGCCATCTAATGCAGGTGCAAGTGTTTCTACTGAGACCCAGCATGGAAAAATGCCAACATTTTCAGGACTGCAAGAAGCAGAACTGTATTTTTTGAAAAAAGAAAATGAAACACTTAAAAGACAACTGCAGAATCTCTCAAACAGGTTTTCTTTTGAAGTTATAAAGGATGATAACAAACTTGTGAATATGTACACTGGATTGCCTACAGTGTATATATTTGATTGTCTGTATGATTTGTTCGAAAATTTGACACTGAATTATACCCAAGGGTGGACAGTAAGCATCATACCTAAAAAAGATCAGCTACTATTAACTTTAATGAAACTGAGATTAAACTTACTCCACAATGATTTGGCCTGTAGGTTTAATTGCAGCAAAGCAACTGTTTCAAATATTATATCAACATGGGTTCATGCTCTTCATGAAATTATATTTCTACAACTAATGGGAAGTATACCTTCCAGAATCAAGAACAAGCAGTGTATGCCAGCTTGTTTTAGTACATTTACTAATTGTCGGATTGTACTAGACTGTACCGAAGTCAAGTGCATAAAGCCGTCTTCCTTAGAGAAGCAAAAGTCCACATACAGTTCTTATAAACACCAGAACACTGTAAAGGGTTTAATTGGTGTTGCTCCAAATGGTGTGATAACCTTTGTAAGTGACTTATATGCAGGATCGACGTCAGATAAAAAGATCGTAGAAGATTGTACAATTTAAAAAAAAATGGTGGCTGGTGATCTTATTTTAGCTGATAAGGGCTTTTTAATAGTCGATATTTTGCCAGAAGGAGTCAGCCTAAACATACCACCATTTTTAACAAATGCGCAATTTACCCCAGAACAAATCATACAGACAAGGACTATAGCCAGAGCCAGAATCCATGTTGAAAGGGCCATACAGCGGATTAAGTGTTTTTCCATATTAGACTCAATTCCTCAGACCTTAATGCCATATTCATCAGAAATATTTCAAGTTTGTGCTGCACTCACTAATTTGCAATTTCCATTAATTGCCCAAGTAGGAGAATTATATAAAATTGATTAAAAAAAATTTATTGATTGACATTTCGCAATTTTTTTACATATTGTCATGGGCTCCTAATAAATATTTATTTCTATTATTGTTGCCTTTTTTTAATAAATTTCAATATATTCTTTTGATTTTATATGGTAAAAACTACGAAGTACCCACTTTTCATTTAAGTGAACTTCGATTTACGATCAGTGTAGGAAATCCCATACCTTTAGCATTGTTTTCATCGAACAATTTGACAATAGACCAGCTGTAAGCATATCACAGAAATGTCAACTTGATGAAACATGTACACCACAGGAATAATAATTGAAATAATTTTTTTAAGTAGTATTTATTGGTTCACATATTTTTCCCCTAATATGAACGGAACATAGTGCTCCAAATAAAATTTTTTTAAAATTATCAAATTTTCTTTGAAATCCTCTGCAACAATCACCACAAGTATTGACTCCTTCGGTGTCCATATGACAAGATGTGCCTTCTTTCTTCCGGTGATAGCCAGCTGTCCTTGAATTTGAATAAAGTACTCATGACTTCTATTTATCACTACATTTCCATCTCCATCTGCTTGTATTATGTAGTCATGAGTACTTTTCAATCCTTCTAATACAGTGACATCTCTGAATTTATAGGGGCATTTAACCTCAACAAGTTGATCTTCTCCTATAAATCCATCCGGACTAGCACCTAAGAAGCCACACTTGTCTAACCACAGTCCAGTGGGAATGACTTCAACACCAAGTGCTTCCTCCAGAGCTTCGATGCCTTTTTTTTCATTAAGCTTCCTCCATTGTATGGCTTTTATATTTTCTAGATTATATGCACCTGTAAATAATTTTTCTTATGTAATAATCGCACCCCGTCTCTCGATCAGTAGAAGAGCGGCTTTCCACTGATCATGGGGTGATTATTTTTAGATGTTTAATACACAAAAATTGAAGGCCCTCGAAAGGGGAAAATTAATGAGGATCCGGCCCGTCGCACGAAGGACAGGTCTTGAAGTTGACTATTATTATTTCTGGGGAGATGTTTAAATAAAACTCATGAAAAACTTTAACAATTAAATCTATTGGAAAATAAAATTAGAGCTTCTCTACAAATATGTACTCGGTCCAAGACGACCAACAAAAATCTTCAATTTCTTAAAAACATGCAAATAAGCGCAAAACAATAAAACATACTTTCATCACCAAAATCTTTGGTTAAAATTCAACTTCCCAACTTAGCGATCAATAATAAATCAATACTTTATCAATGAATTTTAGAGGAGCTTTCAAGACTCTGGACGAATAAAATTTGGAACTTTCTACCTTTTTCTGCGACTGCTGTTTGTCTGACGCTGCCGATGAAAACTTTTCGACACCAGACCTTACCCGCACTTATCGGCGAATTCTTTACACTCAACCGAACTTCCCGCACTTTTCCGTCGCAAACGTTTTTCGCTTTAAAATTCCCTATCCAAAATTTCCACACAATTTTATATCTGGTCTTACTACGAATCAAAATAGACGATCACTCCTCGAATGCTACTTTACTGATTTCCGATAAACTGACATTAACTTCAAATTATTTCCAAATTTCTTCAACTACCAAATTCCTGATATTCCGGTTCTACTTGAACGAAATCAACAAAAACAAAAGACTGGACTTTTCTTTATACTCAACTTTTCCAAATATTTATGAGCCGACCGAGTCTCCGATTCTATTCCGTGATCTACCTAGACTTTTCTCTTACTTCTTGAAAACCTGATTATTCTAAGTCCCTATACTTCTTCCTAACTGACTGACTCTACAAAAGATTTATAACTTCTCTACTTATCCGTACCGACTCGAAGGGGTATATTTTCGATATTTTTCAGATCACGTCCCCGGACCGACTTAAAGGGGTATTATTTTTGATCACGCTCCCCGGACCGACTGACTGACTTTTTCCGATGTATTTTTTCCCCGGTCTTTCTCTCCCACCCTATGGGTGGTACCAAAACGTCCCAAAACCGAAATCATTGGACGATCATTCTTGCTGAGTTGAAAAATCAGTGTTCCCAAGCTCGGCGGTTACAAGAAAATTTCGGCTACTTCGAATTCTGAGAACTGTTTTCCTCTCAGGGCCTCCAGACTAATAAATCTTTCTTAATCTACATGACTAACCATTTTCGCTTGTTCCGAAGTCCCTATCACCGGATATTGAAATCAATTAAAGATCTCCTTACTGAGTGTCATGAAAAACATTTTCAACTCTTATCGATCAGGTTATCATTTAAACTCCCGCGACTTAATACCGTCTGATCTCAAGCGCCTCAAAGTATCATATTTCCGCATAATAAATGCCTCTGCAGCACGGCTGCAACAATGTATAAAAAATTCTAGCGATACCTCTTTCGAATTATGCCAAATTTATTTGGAATCTCGTATTCCGATTTATTACACTTAGGCCCGGTACTTTCACCTTCGAATAAATTTTATTCAACGAATAATGACGTACCGACATTCGATCTATGACAAATAAACTCTTCTAATTAATTTTCAATGACAGATTTATTCGATGAATAACACTATCTGAAAGTGAAAAGACTGCATTTTTACTAATCTTACGAATAAGACTTAATAAATGCGAATAAATTTATTTATTCGCACGTGAAAGTACCGGGCCTTAATAATATAGATATCAATTAAAAAAAAAAACTAGCTCTAACTTCAAAATGAACAGAAATTAAAGTACCTGAAAGACGTTTGAAAAGACTGGGAGGATAACGCTGCCTACTACACGCTGCCAATACAACTGCAAAATTGCTTGCCGTTAATCGATTTTTCCGAGCCAACAGCCACTTAGCATTCTCGGACTGTCCAATTGTGAGCTCAGCTATTTTGTTGGCATCGTTTTCCTCTAATTTAATTTTGTCTTCAAAAAACTCGGTTCTGTTCTGTGCTATTAAATACTCTTGGCTGAAAAGAATATCTTCCACATTAATAATGAATGATTCTTCTGATGATATTTCATCCGCTAACAGCCAAGAGAATCCAACAGCACCATCAAAAACAGAAAGCTTGTTCTTGAAAACTTTTATCTCTTCTTCTGTTAAATTCCTGTCAGTTGACCTGTGCGGCTTGGCAGGATACATATCTCTTAACTTTTTAACGTTTTTCTCTTGTGATTGTTTTGATTTGCACACTCCTTATCAGTGACTGAAATGTTGTCTCGAGCAAAAAGCAGCAATGCTGCCATGTGATGACAACGTAATTGTCCACGTGGGCAGTGACACTTTCCTGATTTCACTGACCAATCAATATCAAATTCTATCTGAAAAATAAAAAGAACTACATGTATAAAGGAATAATAATAACATTAAAACAATACAAGAATATAGGTAACAAGGTGCAGCCAGTATCTCCATCCACTAAATCCTATGACAAAACAATAAAATAAGAAGCAATAAATTAGTCTATATTATACCTCAACTAGGGAATGCAATCCCGATCCCGCGGGATCCCGATCTCGCGAGATCTCGTGTGATTTTTCGAGATCAATCCCGCAGCAGAATAATAACGAGATCCCGATCGAGATCGGCGGGATTGGGCCGTAGTAGTAAATGTGTCAACGGCAGACCACGGCAGACGATATTCTTCAAAATTATATTCAACAGGAGTTTGGCAAAACAATTCAACTGGTTCTTGACTGTAAAACTCGTTGGTCTAGCCAGTGCGACATGATAAGTACTTACAATAAAGTAAAGCAGTGTGTAGCTAAGACCCTGATTGACGTTTCACTCAGTTATAATTCGGACTATTTTTTCACAGATGAAGAGCATGCTGTCCTTGTCGATTTAGAAAACACATTTCAGCCAGTGAAATTGACAGTTGAGGTATTGTGCCGTCGAGATACTGACTTAGTGAGTGCCGAACACACATTACGTTTCATGATTCGAAAGTTAGAATGTCTGAAAACTCCACTCTCAGAAAAGTTGGTCGCTTCAATGAAGAGGCGTATCTCCGAGCGTCGAATAAATGCAACCGCAGCGCTGTTATATTTGAAAAATCCAAATAATTATCAAGATAAATTGGATCTATTAAGAGACAATGAAACTCTTCAATTGCCCACCAAATACATTGTCCGGAAAGAAATAAAAAATATAATTGAAAGATTATATCCTAAACAAATTGAAACATCATCAAACCTACCCTCAACTTCTGGCGATGAGAATTTACCGTCATTACCGTCAGGAAACGAAGAATTTTCTTTCTCTGAAAAATTGAATAAAACTCTACAAGAAGAATTAGAAGAGACTCTGAAGGCATCTAAAAATCCTGTTATGAATACAACCAGTAGCAGCTTGGACAGATTAGAGTCTCTTCTAAAGAAAGAGATGTCCCTTTATGAGTGTGGAGGAGCAAGGGGTATATTTTCAGAATTTGCATATAATTGATTTTCCACACTGATGCCAACTAGTGTGGAAGCAGAAAGGGCATTTTCAGCTGCTGGGTACATAGCAACAGATATCAGGTGCAGGTTATCAGACAACACCCTGAGCAATCTTTGTATTTTGAGGAGTTATTTCCAAAATCACTCATGAATTTTTTCATTGATTATGTTATTATTATTGTTTTTGTTTTTATTAAGAAAAGGATAATGAGTTGTTTTTTATGTATTTAAGAATAAAGTTTTTTCTTCTAAGTAATATTTTATTAATCAACCTCATATTCACAACCAAGAAATTTCAACCACTTTTTGAATTTCTTCAGAACTACCGAGATCTCGAAAATACCGGGATCCTGCGAGATCGTAATTTCCTAATCTCGCGGATCCCGCATTCGCGATCTCGCACCGAGATTGCATTCCCTAACCTCAACATTATATTGTCGGTCTCTCATGCTGGCATGCACCTTTCCACGAACTACATGAAGATCACTATCAAACACCATATTAATCACATGCCCTGATTCAACAGCATTTTCCCCTTTCTTCACTAATTTATCTTCGTCTTTAAAGAAGTTTATTACTTCGGACAGCCTGATAACGTGCTTCGATGCCATTTTAAATCTCGAAATAACACTAAGAAGACAACTACAAGACTGAAGAAATAAACACATTTTCGAAAATCTTGTAGTATCTAACAGTGAGTAACTGAAATAAATTCACATTCTTCTTTTTCTTTTCAATCATTCATGGCTGTTAAGAACATTAAAAGAAATTTTTGAAATAAATATGCAAAAATCAAACGAAACAGCTATAACCTATCAATTTACGAACATCTCTGCATAATGTTATAAATATGACGAATACATGGTTTTTTTTTTATAGGTTGGTTAAGAATTAAGTACCAAATTAGAAAACTCACCTAAAATTACTTACATTGTAGTAGATACTTTAGAAATATCATTTCTGAAAATATCGCCTTTGTGAAACCGGTTTGTTTGGAAACGGAAAGTAATGACAGATATATTTTGAAAGGTACCAACCTAAATATGACGTCACGACTTATCGTCCCTATTATCAACGAAACCTCAGTTCAATGGAGATACCGGATGGATTGAAAATGAAAAATGAATGAAAAATATGAGCCGATGCAGCATGACAAGATCACAATTGAAGAAGAAAAATCAGCTATCAGAGGACTACACAACTGGAAAGCACCTGGGCCTGATGGATTACAGAACTTCTGGATCAAGAAACTTTGGATCATGCATGACAAATTGACCTCCGCAATAAATGATGTCATTGAAAATCCTGAAAGAATGCCAATATTCCTTACACATGGCACAACGTACCTGTTACCTAAAGACCAAAGGAATACAGAAGACCCATCCAAATACCGACCAATCACATGTCTTCCAACTATGTCCAAATTGATCACATCGTGCATTTCAAATCGAATTCACAACCATTGCGAAAGGAATAACATCATCGCCATGCAACAGAAAGGATGCACCAAAGACAGCCGAGGGTGCAAAGAACAGCTAATAATTGATTCAGTTATCTGCAATCAAGCGTTCTCCAAGCGGAGGAATCTTTACGCTGCGTACATAGACTACAAAAAAGGATTCGATTCTATACCCCACGAATGGCTCTTGACGATCTTGAAGATTTACAAGGTGGATCCCAATATTGTTAAGTTCCTGAAAAACGCCATGTCAACCTGGCGTACTAGTCTTCAAATGAAAGCAGCAGATTGCTCCATTACAACAGGACCTATTCCAATAAGACGCGGAATTTTCCAAGGAGGCTCGCTGAGCCCTCTGTGGTTCTGCATGGCCCTGAATCCCTTGTCTCATAGATTTAATTCTACGGACTTCGGATTTTCCATCAAGAGCGGTAGTAGAACTGTGATGAAACTGAATCATCTACTTTACATGGACGATTTGAAACTCTTCGTATCTACTAAAAAACAAATGCAACAGATGCTGAAAATGGTGGAAGGATTTTCGGAAGACATCAAAATGAAGTTTGGATTAGAAAAATGTCGACTGCTGAACATAACGAGAGGGAAAATAGAAGATGGTACGTTCAAACTCAAGAAAGGTGCAGAAATTGAAGCATTGAAGGAAGGAGACATATACAAGTATCTAGGCATAAAGCAGGCAAGAAAAATCAATCAGACCCAGATGAAGAAAGAATTAACGGAGGAGTTTACCCGAAGATTGAGAAGGATAATGAGGACTGGTCTTAACAGCAAAAATCTCATAAAAGCGATTAACACCTACGCTTGCTCGGCGCTGAGCTATTCATTCGGTATCATCTCTTGGACGACCACCGATTTAGCAGCCTTACAGAGAAAAATAAGGACGATGCTGATTACACACAATAAACATCACCCCAAAAGCTCAATAGAATGGACAGAGCTGCCACGACATCTTGGGGGTAGAGGAATTGTTGATTTGTCCAACCGTATGTCCCAGGAAATTGAAGGACTTCGAAAATATTTCCTGAGCAAGGCTGAGTCGTCAGAACTCCATCGAGTAGTTTGTGTTGCTGATAGTTCTACACCGTTAAAGCTACAACAGGATCATTTGGAAACCGTCGAACACTCTGCAGAAAGTAAAATGCAGAAACTGATTGGCAAACCTTTGCATGGAGGGCACCACAACGAGGTCAACCATGATAACGTCGACATATCTGCGTCGAACTACTGGTTGACCTCCGGAAGGTTGTTTCCTGAGACAGAGGGCTTCATGCTCGCCATCCAGGATCAGATGATTCCAACAAAATATTACATAAAATATATCGCCAATGATGCCTCAGTGGCGGACGATAGCTGTCGTTATGGCTGTGCGACACATGAAACTATCCAGCACATCACCGGGGGATGTCAGATGTTCGCGGGCACGGAGTACAAAAATATACATGATGCCGTTGCCAAGATTCTCCACAAAGAATTAGCACTGAAACACCAACTTCTAAGTTCGAAAAAGGTTCCTTATTATAATTACCATCCGGATGCTGTATTGAAAAATGAACATCACAAGCTCACAGACCAGAAAATAACCCACAGTAGACCAGACCTCATATTGCTCAATAAAGATGAGGACAGAGCACCACTCATCGATGTGGCGATTCCAAATAATAACAATCTTCTAGATAGGCACACTGAAAAAATTTCAAAGTACAGAGATCTCGAAGGACAAACCAGGAGACAGTGGAAGCTGAAAGATATCAAGACCATCCCTATGGTCATATCATCTACATGCCTGATACCGAAGAAACTTCCAGAGAACTTGAGGAAACTTCAGTTGGACGAAAATATCCATAGTCATGCAGAAGGCGGTACTGCTCGGAACGGCAAGAACTGTACTCAAGTACATGGGGAATGCAGAGGAACACCGTCCGCTCCGACAGGAAGTGCGTGTGGAGCAGGAATCCAACCGACAGCAGGGAGCCGAGGAGCGACCCGAACCCGACCACCACCACGAGCACGAAAAATAGGAAGAGTCAACATAAATAGCATTAAACATTAATTAATTGTCCTCAGAGGAGACAGAAAAAGGAAATCAAAAAATTAAAGGGAAAAAAAATAACAATGATAACGGTTTTCACTCAAGATATCTATAAACTTTCATGAAGTAGCAACATTCGTTTGAACAATTGAAAACTGCAAATGACAAAGTTAACCCGAACATTTTTTAACTGTTTGACAACCTTTTCGAGTTCTGAATATTCGATTCAAAATGTTATCTGCTCTTTCTATACCTGAGTTTCATGCTCTTTATCTTCGGTATTGGATATTTCTGTTTCTTCCTCATACGAGTCTAATTCTAATGGAAAAATTCTTTGAACTGACCGAAGAATTTCTCCTGCCTTTGTACGTAAACGTACCAATCTTACCGAACCATCTTTATCAGGAAATAATTCCGTAACACAAGCTAATGGCCAATCTCCTCCTTTGGAATTATCATTTCCAACCAATACAAACTCTCCAACTTTCAACTGTCTCACGGTTTGTGTTTTGAAACGATGTTTCAATTGACCAAGATACTTTTCCTCAGTTGTTCACCTAACTTTTGCCTGTATTTTGCACGTCTGGTCAATTTACTACACTCGATAACATCACAATCGTTAACACTAATTTCCTTTATATCTTGAATGAACATAGCTGGAGTAGAAGAACATAAATCGTCAACAGAATCAGACAAAAAAGTTATAGGTCTACTATTAATTACTGCTTCACAATCACACAATACTGTAAAGATTTCTTCGAAGTTCAAAGAAGCCTTTCCTAGAGTTCTACGTAATAAATTTTTCAATATACGAATCAACCTTTCCCAAAATCCACCCCACCAAGGAGCAGCTGGAGGATTAAACTTCCATATGATCCTCTCCAAAGAACAAAATTTTGTCACAATGGATCAATCCAAACTCTAGAACATATTATAAGCTCCTACAACATTAGTCCCATTGTCAGAATAAACAATTTTTGGACGACCCCTTCTAGCAATAAAACGACGAAGAGATTGTATGAATATTTCGGTCGAAAGAGATGTTAACAATTCCAGGTGAATTGCTCGATATACGGCACAGGTGAAAACAGCAATCCAAGCTTTCCGGCCGTCTCTCAAATGGACAGGTCCAGTTAGATCAATTCCGATCACCTCAAAAACCGAAACATCCCTAACACGATCTTCAGGTAGTGCACTAGGTAGTGTTTCCAATCTTTTACTCATATAAACCTTTTACATATCACACATTTGGAAATAACCGATCTCACCGTTTTACGTCCACCAATAATGCAATATTTTTCTCTCAGCCGACACAACAATGCTTGAACACCTACGTGGAAAGTTCTTTCATGTTCTTCACGTATCAATCTCACTACTAAGGAATGCTTGGGAAGAACAATTGGATACCGAAAGTCAAAACTATCTTCAAGATTTACCAACTTAGTTCTTATTCTCAAAACACCCGATTCATCCATAAGGAAACAAACTCTTAATAGAATCATTCAAAGTACTAAATGAATCATGCTGAATCAATCTAAAAATAACCAATTTTGCATCATTTATCTCTTCAACTGACAAAAATCCACAATGTTTATCGTTAGGGTACTTACAATTATGAAGGAATTGTCTAATCCACCCCAACATGTAGACTGTTTTGTGGAATACTGAAAAATATTTATAATACCAGTCATCAGTATTGCTATTAACAACGCAAGAAATGGTAAACTTTTTCTTCTCTCGTGCTACTAACTCCTCGTCATAGCAGAAACTATCTGTTGGCCAATAACTTGCTGAATATTTCAACCATTCAGGTCCCTCCCACCATGCAGAATCTAACAATTCTTTAGGTGTGCATCCTCTGGAAGGTAAGTCAGCAGGATTCATAGACCCTGGAACAAATCTCCTTTGTTCCTTTGAAGAAACTTTCAAAATTTTATCGACTTTGTTTCGAACGAATATAGCCCACTGTTGGTCTTGTCTAATCCAACCCAATACTGTAGAAGAATCTGTCCAAAAATAATATTCAGCATCATGGAAAACATTCGATTCATATAAATTTCTAACTAGACGCAATGAGTTCTAAACGCGGTATAGACATCTTTTTCAAAGGAACAACTTTGGACTTAGCTTGAAGCAACTGAACAACGACGCCCGATTCCGTCTGAATTCGCAAGAATTAAACGGCAGCATAAGAAGATTGAGATGCATCACAAAATGTATGAATTTCTAGTTTCAAGCATCTGCTATTCGTGTAAGCTGAAAAGTATCGAGGGATTCTTATTGAAGACAAATATGATATTCCTTCGAACCACTTCAGAAATTCACTCTTGATTGATCCATCCAACTCATCATCCCAACCAATTTTCTCTTTCCATGTGAGCTGTAACAACAATTTGGAGTAAACAGTTACGGGACAAGTAAAACCAATGGGGTCAAATACTCTATGTGCTATCGATAAAATACTTCTTTTAGTTATTTTTTCAAACTTCAGATTGCCCCAGTTACTGGAATTCATGGCTAATGTATCTTCCCCTCTATCCCATAGTAAACCAAGTACATTAGTAGTACTGTCGATTCTATCAGATGGGTAAAAAGAACTATTATGCCCCCACCCTCGCAAATCAAATTTAGTTTTACTCATTATATCTTTAGCTTTCGTAATGAAATTCAAGAGTTCCTCCTCACTATCTGAACTGGTTACACAGTTATCAACGTAGAAACTATTCATGAGTTTTTCTATAACATAACATGAAAAAGAACACTTGTCTCTCAAAGAATTTTCTTCTTCTTTCTGTAAATAGTATTGAATTACAGCACCTAAAAGAAATGGGCTACTTATTACTCCAAACACTAGTCGACGATGCCTGAACACACATAAGTTACCATCAGGTTCCTTCGACAAAAATCTTAAATAATCCCGATCAGTCTCACTCAAACTTATCTGAAGAAATGTCTTTTTAATATCAGCAACAACACCGTATCTTCTAAATCTGAATCGGAATAAAATTGAAGGAATCTGCTCAATTAAATTCATGGCCTTTTCCAAACAACTATTCAAAGAAGCACTGTGTTTCTCATGCGCAGAAGCATCAAAACTGGTCGAACTGGAGTAGTACTATTCATCTTCAATACTGGCCTGTGAGGTAAATAATGACCACTAATACCAGTCTCCGCGTGGAAAACTTTTTCAATGATACCTTCAGACAACCAATCTTTGAACACATCTTCATACTTTGAGTAATACCCATTTTTCATCAGCTAACTAATTGTAAAATTGAGTCTACGAACAGCCAATTTGTAATTTGATGGAAGCGGTGGATGTCCATCGATCCATGGAAGATGAACAACATATCTACCATCAGATTCAACTGCTACAGTTTCTTTAAAATGCCTCAATGCTGCTTGCTCCATCTCTTCTCTAGATTTTGATTCAACTGGATCCCTAATACCTTAAATATCCAAATCCCATAAATCCTTGATTTTCAAATCGTCTACAAGCATTGAAGTAATATACATAACATTACCAGTTGAAGTTCGATCGAAATTTGAAACATTATTTTTTCCCATCAGAGTCCAACCCAAAAACGTTTCAACTACTGCAATTCCTGAAGGTAACTGAATAATTTTACCTGTCAATAATTTACCAGCAACATCTGCGCCTATTAAAATTTCTACTTCGAGTGTCTCATCGTCTCTTATGATCACATCATTATTCAATAAATTTTCTACTAGAGAACTTTGACCAACGGAACAGATTCTACCACAAATTCTCTCCTGGTCTAAAGTAAGGAAATTGCAAAAATATTCTCTATCCAAGTCGCACAAAAATATTTGATATGAATTGTGACTGCTTTCACCTGTATTCAAACCCCCAAATAAATAGTGAATAATTGTTTCCTCACACTGAACTGGTAATCCTAATTCTTTCGCTGTACGTTTCAAGACATAAGATCTTTGAGAACCTGTATCAATTAAAACTCTGCTTCGGCGTTCAAACCCATTACTTCCTCTGAGAATAACTACGAGTGTTTGTGAAAAAACTCTCGACACATCACCAAGTAATGTCTTTTTCGACATTTTTCACATCTCATGTGAACTTTACATTTCTTGGCGGTATGACCACGCCTGAGACATATGAAACAGTATCCCTTTTTTAAAATGAGCTGTTTTTATCAGAAAAAGAAATACCTTGTGAATTCGAACATTCAAAACTCTTATGCTCTGAACGTCCGCAAAAAATACAAGAAACAACTTCGTTATTTGTGGTCACGAGTTCAGAAGCTGTATATGGAGTTGCTTTGTTGATTTCCGTCGTCATCATCTTCTTCTGTTCCTTCGCCCTGGCAGATCTTACTCCTGACTTCGCCATTGAAACTTTCTCTTCATTCTCAACTTCATTCCTTATAAAATCCATAATCTTCTTCACTTTGTCTTGAGATTTCGCTGCCGCTGTATCTGCCGAATACGAACGCTGCCATATCCGCAAGAGCTCCTCAGGAAGACAGGATTCTACCAATGGAAATAACATGGCTGAACATTTTTCTGATGTGATTCCCAGTGATTGAAGAGCTCTCAACTGACATTCCAACTTGTCATATAACATTGACAGGGACTTCGTGTTTGATGTTAGTAATCCTATCAAATCTCTTATATACAATTCAATAAGGAGTTCTTCTCTTCCGAACCGGAACTTCAGAGCCTCAATTGCCTTAGGATAATTCTCGAAGGTGGGTGGAAAACTCTCCATGACAGTTCTTGCTTTTGACCTAGGTATTGTCGATAGAATTAGGTACTGAAATTTCTCCTCATTGTCCATGGTGGGATCTTCATCCAGTTTCTTAAATAATCCCCAAAAATGCAGCCAATCTCGAATATCACCACCAAACTTTTTCAACTCTATCTGTGGAAGCTTAAATTTTCTTTGGAGCGTATAAACTTCACCTTCTGAGGATGATACATGTGCTACTCCAAATATAAGTCAATAATCACACGTCTTAGCACAAAATAGTTCTATTTATTTTCTCCAAATTCAATCCAACACTTCATATCTAAATCTCAAAAACCCCGTAACTATAACAACTACAAAAACTCAAATCTCCTTCATTAACATTCCTGTCGACCATAGAAACTTTGCTGCTGACACGTTCCACTCATACTTCAGCTTGTACAGTGCCACATTCCCTCCATTTTTTTCAACTTCAGGAACGGCAGCTTTCCTGATACTTTAGATATTTCCTTCTCTGGTTCACTTTCGTTGATAAGCTTCGGAGATAAGGGATGTGTAATGGGATTTGGCGATTCTGACCTAAGATCTGGTTTGTTTCTGGAAATATCAGTTTCATCGCACCCCTGTATTGGTTCGGGGAGTTTCTTCAAGTGGCTAACGTGCCTTTTTACTATCTGGCCATCTTCACTTGAAAGGGTTACTTCATTTCCCTTTCTTTCCACTACAGTGAACTCTTCTTTATTGAATCTCGGTATCAGTTTGTTGGGAATTATCATATTCTTCGCCAACACTTTGTCACCTTTTTTTATTTCGATTATTTGTGCTCGTCTTGATGAATCTTCCTTTTCCTTTCCTTTTTGTTTATTCACCATGTCATTTTCTCGCGCTTCTTCGTCTACCGGCTCAACAACTAGATCTGCCATAGATGGGATTTTGTCACGAATGGTTCTGTTGAACATCAGTTCTGATGGTGATTTACCGGTGGTTCCATGTGGCGTTACATTATACATCATTGTAAATTTTTGAAGTTCCGTTTTAAAATTTTGTTTATTTGCCTGAGCTATTTGTAATCTCTTTAATATAGCCCTATTCATGTTTTCTACCTCGCCGTTTGCTTGAGGCCAATATGGTGGTGTGTGGATCAATTCAATATTATTGTGTGAACAATAATCATGTTGACTCTCACTTATAATTTTGCTAATATTCATAGCTGCTGGTGAGTCAATTTCAAGCAGGGCACGGACGTGATATTCGTTTTCCTTGTCGAACGATGACTCTTCATCGAGTTGGCATAGTCTTGATAATGAATCGGCTATATTTAGTTTCCCCGATTGGTAGATAACTTTGAATTTGTAAGCCTGTAGCCTGAGAACCCATCTTTCGATTCGAGCTGGTGGCTTCGACAATGGTTTGAAAATTGCCTCTAAAGGCTTGTGGTCCGTAACTAATTCAAATTCCAAACCCGCTAGATAATAATGGAAACGCTCCACGGCCTAGACGAGAGCTAAGCTTTCTTTTTCCGTTTGCGAATAGCGTTTTTCTGTAGTCGAAAGAGTTTTACTAGGGAACGATATAACTTGTGGTGTTCTTTGTTCATTAAACTGTAAAAGTACAGCTCCCAGTGCCACAGGGCTAGCATCTGCTACTAGACGGGTTCTCAGCTGAGGATCAAAGTATGATAATATCGGTAGAGTCGCCAGCGATTTTTTTAGTTTTTTAAAACTTTCTTGCTGGACTTGACACCATTCAAACTTCTGGTTTTCTCTAATCAGCCTCCGGAGTGGTTCCGTTGTGGTTCCCAGATCTGGTATGAACTTCCCTAGATAGGTGACGAGTCCAAGAAAGCTTCTTGTTTCTTCTTTTGCAGTCGGTGGTCGGAACTGTAATATTGTTTTTATTTTCGCATGGTCTGCTTCGATTCCTTTGTCGGAGAGCTTGTGGCCGAGAAAATAAAGCTCCTTGACCTTTTTTATACATTTCTCTTCGTTTTGGAAAACATTGTTTACCTTGAATACCTCTAGTACGTTATTCAGGCGGTAATCATGTTCTTCTTCTGTTTTTCCATAAATAATTACATCATCAATATAATTTAAACAGTTATTGCACGATGCAAGCATTTCTTCAAAAACTCTCTGAAAATTTTCCGGTGCCGAGTTGACTCCAAACATTAATCGTTTGTAGGGAAACATACCTTTGTGGGTAATGAAAGTAGTAATAGGGCGGCTTTCCTCATCAAGTTCAAGTTGGTGGTATGCATTGGCTAAATCAAGTCGAGAGAAAAACTTTGCTCCCCGGAGTTTAGTCATGAAAGAGTCGAAAGTTGGAATTGGGTAATTCTCCCTCAGAATTGCTTCATTGGCACGGCGCATATCCACACAAATGCGGATGTCATCGTTTGGTTTCAAAACCACTACTATGGGTGAGATCCATGCACTTGGTTCAGTAACTTTCTCTATGATATCAGAAAAAAGTGCTTCTTTTAGTTTTCTCTCTACTTTAGCCTCTAAAGTATTTGGGACTCTTCTGACTGGTTGTTAAAAAGTTTTGATTTGAGAATTGATTGTCAATTTGACTTTGATATTTTTAATCTTAGGGAACGATTTTATTTCCTCGATGTGGTTAATGTTCAAGCCTAATTTCAGGATACCTAATCGTTTTGCGACATATTTACCTAGAATCGAGATGTCTCCCTGTTCTACAACATAAAAGTTTGTAATTATTTCGGGCTTACCCTGTAAACTCACTGTTGTTTCGAACGTGTGACTGACGTCCAGAGGTTCTCCCGCTGCGTATCATCTGAGGGAATGTTGGGATTGAGGGTTGATGTCCCATGTTACAGCTTTCATTTTCTTTAACGATTCCCAGTCACCACCATTTATTATATTCACTTTCGAGCCTGAATCTATCAATACGGTGATAGGTACACCTCCTATGTTGCATTCTATAAGGTCATCATTCTGGTCTTCTGGACATATACCTGACACCTTGAAGCATTGGAAATTTCTAATGCCAACTGTCCCTTCCATTTCTGTTTCTTCTTCCTCTATACGGTTAACCCTAGAACTTGCCCTCCTTCGTTTGTTTTGAGGTTCATGTGAAGAATTTCTGTTATAAGAAAACCTTTTCCTTTGTAGGTCGGTTCTGCATAGAAATGCATAGTGGCCTACAAACCCGCATTTATTACATTTGGAATTTTTAGCAGGGCATTCTTTTGAAGATACAGAATGGTTGCGTTTTCCACATCTTGTACAGTGAGTACCACGTTCGTTGTTGAAGGGTTCAATTTTGTTGACTGACTACCAATTTGTTCGTGAATTTGGCATAGGTTGAGTACTTCATCTAGTGATCTTTCTTTCTCCAGCAGTTTCTTCTTCAAATCTAGAGGTGCCCAACTATCAATTATCTTGTCTTTAATATTTATTTCATTCGATTCTTGTGCCGAATTTCCAAATGAACACTTGCTCGCTTGGTTCCTGATTTTAAGAACAAATTTACTTAAGTTTTCATTTTGTTCAGGTTTGATGTTCCTGAATATGTGCCGTTCGAAAGTTGAGTTCTGTTTTGGTGAAAAATAATCGGTCAATTTTTCAACAAGGGTTTTGAAAACGTCGTTATTTAGGTCTTTATCGAAGATTTCTAATGCTCCTGGAAGATTATATGCTACTTCTTGAAGCTGCGATCCTCCAAGATGTAGAAGTTTGTTCCTTTTCTTAACAATATTTGTTATATCCTCCGAAGCTAGATATAATTCCAAAGAACGTAACCATTTTTCCCATTCTCCCCTGATCAAAGCCTTGTCGAGGTTATCGCAGAGAAAGGGTTTTATAATATTGTCTGTCATGATCAGTAAACTTTTTCGACTCTTCTGAGCTCGTTGTATTGGACTGCCCTGAAATAGGGTAACAGTTTGATTAATACAATGAATATGTTAACGGCGTGCAGACAATTATTGAATTCTGAAAAAGTAGGTGTACTTTTTCAGAATTCAATAATTGTCTGCACGCCGTTAACATATTCATTGTATTTAATTTTCAGACATTAACTCCACTTCTCAGTTTGATTAATTCTGTTATTTTCTTAAACTGCCCTGTAAACCAGGGTAACAGTTATTTATAGACTGCCTGTAGAAACAGGTAACAGTTCACATTTTTTTGCAACTGCCCTGTGATAGGGTAACAGTTTTTTTTCTGAACTGCCCTTCGAAAGGGTAACAGTTATTTCTGTTGAACTGCCCTTCGAAAGGGTAACAGTTATTTCTGTTGAACTGCCCTCCAAGAGGGTAACAGTTATTTCTTTATTTCATGACTAATTTTATAATGCATTATAAAATCGTATCGATAGAATTGTTAGCACTTGGGAAGGATTAAATGCCACGAATGTCAGTATCCGACTCACCTTGTTCAGAAATCAACGTCCTGCGGGTAAAATTACCACTTCTCGTCGCCAATTGTGCTACTCCAAATATAAGTCAATAATCACACGTCTTAGCACAAAATAGTTTTATTTATTTTCTCCAAATTCAATCCAACACTTCATATCTAAATCTCAAAAACCCCGTAACTATAACAACTACAAAAACTCAAATCTCCTTCATTAACATTCCTGTCGACCATAGAAACTTTGCTGCTGACACGTTCCACTCATACTTCAGCTTGTACAGTGCCAAAATACATCGCGAACCTTTTCTGTGGAAGATGAAAATCTTTCTTTTATAACTTTGAGTTTCAATGAATATTCTTCCACACTATCACAGTCTATTTCAATATCGGTGTCACTCATATTTTCTTCTATCATGAAGTTAAACACCTCCTTGTCTAAGGTTCTGATCTCTTCATATTTACTCGCCAGAACTTGAAAAGCCGCTTTAACTTCATCATTATCAAAATTCCCATTGGAAATCCGGCTTTCAATATTATTGTAGATCTTTGTGAAGATTCTTCGGTGAACTGTTCTTGCTTTCTTAGCCCTATCCATAATTCTTACTTGAAAGATGTCTTGAATGTTGTCCTGTCACGGTCGCCAAAAATATACAGTTTCAAGTAATAAAGACTATTTCAATTCTATAAGCAGAACGTTTATTATTCGTAGCTCTACAATTTTATACTCCTCTAGACAAAATATCTTGTCATCTATCTTTTTTTTATTATATCTATAGCAACTGAACTCTTGATACTTTGATCTCGCATTAGAAAACGGAACAATATCGTTGAATTCAGCCAGTACAAAAAAAAAAACATTAAAAACTACCTAGTGTGATATCCACCACTGAATTTAAATATTCGCTTTTACTATAAAAGCACTGGTCCAAAAGATTTTTTTTGATTTCTTTCTTGAAGCTCGAAAACTTCAACGTTTTAAATCTATCAGGCAGATGATTGTGAAATTTTATGCCACTAAACATAGGAGAATACTCAAATTTGCTCGTTCTATGAGCTGGAATACAAATGGTTTCTTTTTGCCTAGTATTATATTCATGAAATTGGCAACACTTTTTTTGAGAATGAATATTCTTCCTCGTGTAAAGCAGGCAGTTCAAGATATAAATACATGGGAAATTTAATATTTTATGTTTTATAAAAAATGGTCTACAGGACTCCAGGGGTTTTAGACCGAAGATAAGGCGAATTATTCTCTTCTGGGCAACAAAAACAGAACCACTCCCAGATGACGCACCCCACAAGACCGTGTTATAATTTAAATAAAAGTAGACAAGTGAATAGTATATACTCAATATTGACTCGAGGGGGAGCAATGCTCTAAGGCGCTTCAAGGCTTAAAATGCGCTACTCAAACGCCCAAAAACATAATCAATATGATTCATCCAGTTTAAATTTTTATCAACTTATAGACCTAAAAATTTTACACAATCTGAGGACTTTAGGCTCCCACGAGGAAGCTCGAGCATGAGCTGGTCGTTGGTGTCGCGCAAGTGGAAGTGTACGAGATCAGTTTTATTCACGTTGAGTATGAGACCATTCCTATAACACCAGTCCGAAAAATATTCAACCAGTATCTCGCATCGCGACTTTAGCTCTGACAAATGGGCAAGTTTCCTAAAACTCCAAAATCGAATTTGAGATTATTTATGGAAACCCTTTCCCATTAGTTATCCAACACCTGAAAGATTCGCTTCAAAATTCTGAAATTTCGGAAATACACCCTTCGAAACTCAGTAAACATTCGAATGTTTGAAAGCTTGTGACGTAGAATGCCTTTACTAAAGTCTAGTAATTTTTGTTAATTCGACAACAGTGGAACCGATCAAGAAGATATCCACAGATTGCATAAAATTGTTTCTATAATCCGTATCTATACCTCTTCTTAAAACCGATGACATTTTGTATCATTGTTTGTTTTTCTTGTCAAATGTGATCACAAAACTTGATATTTGTTACGTCTATGTTGTTCAGAAAACTTTCATGACCATTATTGACTCGATGGGCGTTGCCGGATTGCGAAAATGACGTAGAATGTTCATAAGAGAGCACTTCTGAAATCAGAATTTTCGAAAGTGAATACAGACAAAATGCAATATATCAAAATTCGAAAAAATATAATATATTTCGATATATTTGAGGTGTAAAGATTCTAATAACATATATTTTGGAATTTAGGAAAATACCCCATTGGATGCTGTCACCAGGAATGACACATCGTCAGCAAAAAATACCATCATAATATCGAATGAAAAAAATTATAAGATACGACCTAATGTAATCCGGCAAACCATTAATAAACAGTAAAAACAACAGCGGACCCAATACCGATCTCTGAGTTACACCCATATCTAAAGGATATTCTTCAGAGTCCCGCTGACTCACACTGACGTAAATATGCCGATCAACCAGAAAACTGCGCACCCAGTCGAGGAACACTCCCCTGAAGCCAATATTATAGAGCTTGTCGAGTAAAAAGATTGATTATTAAGGCAGTCAAATGCACGCGACAGATCGAAAAACATCCCTGCCACACATACGCCGTCATCCAAGCATCCATAAACGAACTCCCCAAACCGACACGCCGCAGTCTCCGTCGACCTGCCCACCCGAAATCCGTGTTGACAATTCGTAATTGTTGAAAATTTGTCCAAGTATCCCAACATTCTTTGATACACCAACTTTCGAGAGAGAACTCAATATAGATATTGGTCGATAACTAGCTATATCATCAGATGCGCATTTCTTTTTGGGAACTGGAATTATCTTAGCTCTCTTCGGAATAAGAGGAAACCTTCCAGAAGTGACCGGGGCATTGATGAGATGTGCCAAAATATCTGATATTTGAGGGGCAATAGTTTTCAAGATTTTTACCGAGATCATATCTTTACCACAACTCTTTACATTCTTCAGAAGCTCCACGAACCTCTGTTCGGGTTTTATCTCATTATCTCAAGTGGCTGGAGTATCTGTTGGCATATTTTATGCCACACGATTTTGAATGACATCAGTTTGTTTCCATGAAGATTGACATGTTATCAAAAAATTGAAAAGATTGATTATCTTGTACGCATCAGTCAATGACAAAAAGTGTGAAGTGTCTTTTAGCAGTTTTTAATTTACGTGCCGGATTAGTACAGGAAAGAAAGTAACTTAAAGCAGATACATTTATTTTCTTTCGCATATGTACATTGACTAGTGCAGAGTTGAAAACCGGATTATGATTTTCCCTACAGTAAATTATATTTAGGGAGGGGAGATGCGCAAAGATATTTTCTATATTAAATATATTACAAAGTGAGACCTATTTTCCTTTATGGAACAGTAGAACGTTATGAATAAGGAGAAAGCATCATTCCTTTTCATAGCTAAATTGAATTTCGATAAATTGTCCCATATTTATTTTCATGTAATTCAGTTCTTCAGTTTACGTCATGGTTTTTCAGTAATGACCAAATGAATTCAACATTTATAGACAATTAATAAACATATTGAGATTCTTACTGTGCTTCATTCATATTACTGAAATAGGTAGAATTATTGTTGGAGAGGGGCTGCACCGTGCATGAAGAAGATCGCTTAACACCAAAATGTTCGGTAATGCTGGAAGCAGCGATGCTTGAGAAGTACCTTCCGAAAGTTTCAGCTACCTCTTCAGGATCAGAAAAAACCCGGCTGTCTATATTCAGAACAATTTTATTAGAGGAGACGCCACCTATTTCTACCCTGACTAAATCCCAAATTGTTTTATTTTTATTGGTGGATCGATCAAGAGCAGATGCATAAAAATCATATTTACAAGCCTTTAAGAGTGCAGAATATTCCTTTTTAGCTGTTAAGTGACGATTTCTCGATTCCTCAGTTTTCAAATTTTGAAATACCCAGTGGAGTTTTTTCAATTCTCCACTAGCCTGTCTTATCTCATTCGTGATCCAACCAGGACGTTGGCTTTTGGTAGAACGGATTTGCCTAACAGGACATGTTGAATCAAGTAATGATGTTAATATACCTACTAAAATATGCATCAAAAGCTATGTCAACATCGGCTATGTCGTAGATGGTATCAAATTTAGCGCCTTCCGCCAACAAGGTCAGATTATCGAGATTACTCTCCGATAAGTCGCGAGATGATCTCGGAAAGGTTTCAATCGGAGAATATGATCACTCGTTCGATTTTGACAATGCCAAAATTGTCAATTACTGTAACAACCACCAAAAAAGAATTTTTTTGGAAATATGTTATATTTATGAAGACACTAACTGCATCAACAAGAGAACAGATATACAAGGGCTGAGTAATATATACAGCTTTCTTCTGTTCTTAGACAAAAAAGATATCCCCCGTAGAATATTAAATTTGGATATCACTTCTTAAAAATGAAGAAAAAGAAAATAAGTCAACTCAACACTCTGTGCTCTCCTTGTCTGTGGTTTTCTCCTAACTTAGAACCCTTACAAAATCTGCATGTTCATAAATGTCTAAGTTTCTTTCTAAATGTTATGTCTAGCAGGGCTTTATTAGTTTTGAAATGAAACCATAATTAGTAAGTTGGATGTTTATAGTTCCATGAATCTTTTCTTGCCACTTGTCCACAGCCACTAAAAGTGTAAGTTTCGAATAACGTAGTTTTTGATATTTTTTATGTTGCCCAACTATAAGTTTTACCGCTGCATCTTTTAGCCCTCATGTTTGTATAATTGTGTCTTTTTATGATGAATTTTTTAGCGTCCTGATGAAGAGGCCAAAAATAGCCTCGAAATATAGACGTTTTCAACAATGGTTGTTTGAAGAGAAGAGCTCCCACTTGCCAAGCATCCAAATAATTCTATTAAAATGGTGTCTTCGTCAGCTTTCAAGGTGACATCGGGGGTGCCACAGGGTTCGTATCTGGACCCTGTTTTCTTTATATGTGAGCGATGTGTCTGATTGCTTCTTATTTGTAAATTTCGAACTTTATGCACATGGCTTGAAAATGTATCAGTCAGTCAGTAAACAGGAGGATTTAGTAAAATTTCAGAGATATCTTGACAGATTCTCTGCTTTTTTTTTTGGTGTAGCAGGGGGAAAATCTGCAAGTCAGACGAACCACCCGCTCCTGAGGGGGAACAAGTGTCGGGTTTCTCACTCCCCTGAGCTCGAGACCCACTAAAAACCCTTAACTGCTTCTTGAATATTGGTTTCGGGCATTTGCCTATAAACCGTTCATCTCTTATTATTATTATATTATTTAATATAATAAGAGTTGAGGTAATAGTACCTATAAACTCAATACATGAAAAGTTTGAAAGTAAATTAAAAAAAGAAAAAACAAAATTCAAAGAGAAGAGATCCATCTGTCGTAGCGATTCTTGAAAACATTAACCGATGTAGAGGTCACCACGTCGGTTGGCAGTCGGTTCCAGCGCTCAAATATTCTGTTCGATAGGAAGTTTTGTCGGACGATAGTTTTGAACTTTTCCTTGGCAAGCTTAAAGGGGTGTCTCCGTAGGTGATTAAAGTTCCTCTTGAACATAAACTTTAACTTACCGGAAGTCGTTTGGCCGTTGTCGCCTTCCAGTTTACCTTACCCTTCCTCACCTTCACATAACTTCTGTTCAATGCTGATGCGCTCAAATCTGACGCAGCTGGTGGATAGGCCCACTCGTTATCGTGTTGGCCAGACACCTTCACTTTTGGATTTAATTCTTGTCAACGATGGAGACCTCCTCTCTGAAATACAGTAAAATCCACTTTTTGGTCTCTCTGACCATGTTACCTTATCTTCCACCATACAATTCACCCCATATATACCTGCCTTCAAACAATTGAAATCAAAAAGCGTTATAAATTTCCCCGAACTCAATCGTAAACTCCTTGAGGTCGATTGGGAGGCAGCATTTCGAGATAGGTCGGTTGACGATATGTGGATTTTCATCTCTTCGACTCTGAATTCACTTGTGACCGAACACACTCGCATTGTGAATAATATTGTTTTTCTGAGAAAGCCCTGGATTACACCCGGACTACAAAAGATAATTCGCTCCAAGAAAACTCTATGGCAACGTTTTAAACGCAGTGGACGATACACTGATTGTTTAAAGCATAGAAGATTTTCCAATGATCTCAGAGAAAAGCTCAAGCGGGCAAAGCAGGAATTCGAGGCCAAATTTCTGAGTACTCCAACTTGCAGAAAGACATTTTTCAAGTATGTACGCAACACCCTCAAGACAAAAGTTTCCATACCTACAGTCTGCGATGCATCGGGAAACTTGTGTACTAGTGAGAAACAATCATCCGAAGTTTTAGCGGATGCCTTCGCTACATCTTTCTCCGAGGAATCATCGGGTCCGCTTCCATCTGTGTCGGCACCCAGATCTGGGGTTGAGCTCAAGGAGGTGTATTTTTCTAGGAATGATGTTGAGAGATACCTCAACGACTTGGATATCTCATTTGCTCCTGGGCCGGACAAAATAACACCATACCTCCTTAAGAATTGTTCTTCAGCTGTTGCTCTTCCACTTTCATTGATTTTTAACAGTTCTTTTGAAACATCATCCTTGCCCAGAGAATGGCTCATCGCATCGGTCACTCCGATTTTCAAGAAGGGTTCTAAGACATCGGCCTCTAATTATAGACCAATAAGCCTGGAGTCTGTCGTTGCTAAGGTATGCGAGAGGATGATAGTATCTGAGATTCTCCATTGGAAATAATATAATCCCAGAGAACCAACATGGTTTTTTACCAGGGAGATCTGTAATCACGAACCTCCTCAAGTGTTTGGACGATTGGACTAAAGCGATCGATTCTGGCACACTAATCGATGTTATCTACCTTGATTTTGCACGGGCTTTCGACATAGACGTCTGCTCGCCAAACTGGAAAATCTCGGAATTCGAGGAGGTCTCCTTTCATGGATTGAGGCCTTTCTGTTTGGGCATCAGTATTATGTCCGGGTTGGCAATTCTTTTTCCACCTCTAGGTCTGTTACAAGCGGTGTTCCTCAGGGGTCAGTGTTGAGACCCATTTTGTTCCTCTTATATACAGCCGATCTACCTGGAATGCTCACGTCCTACGTTTCTATGTACGCTGATGAGACTAAGATTCCCTACACCGAGATCTATTCATTATCCAGCAGTGGTGTGAACACTGGCTCTTACAAATTAATCCCAAAAAACGTGTTGTTCAACATATGGGAATGAAGAATCTCCGAGAGCAATACGTCAATTATGGGGCGACTATTTCTGAATGCTCAAGTCATGTTGATTTGGGGGTCGTCGTGACTGAGAGTTTGAGTTGGTCTGACCACATTCATAACACCTGTACCAAGGCTTCTAGAATGCTGTATCTCTCTATAATAATAATAATAAACTGTAGATCAGCAACAGCATAACCGTGCAATACTTGGTAGGCAAGGATGAGGTCACCTCGCTCACGACGCTGTTCGAACCTCGGGATACTGAGAAGCCGGAGTCGTGCATCGTAGCCTGGACGGTCATGACCAAACGGTAGCCGTGTACAAGCGCGCTGAATAGCTTCTAACGCATTCACATCCCTCCTCAGTGAAGACCACCAAGCGGGACCGGCAAACTCCAGCATCGGGCGAACATACGAGGGATACAGAAGCCTACACGTTTGTAAGCTGCACCCATGAAAAGAACGATACAATGAGTGGCATAGATGTTCAGCTCTATTACAAAAAGATGTTACATGGCTGGTCCAGGAAAGATTGGATGTTACTATTAGACCCACATCACAGTGCTCGTCAACATTTTTCAACAGCCGTCGATGAAGTATTCGGTTTTGGGATTTTTCTTGCCCACATGGAGTACGCAGCATTTGTCCAAATTAAGAGGCAGCATCCATTGCCTGCACCACTCATTCAAGGTACTTTGGTCTTTTTTGAAGACATCAGCGCAAGTAAGAGGAAAATTGTATAGCTTCGTATCCTCAGCGAATAATCCACACATTGATCGAAGAGAGGAAGGAAGATCCGACGTAAACAACAACAAAAAAAGAGGACCAAGCACTGTACTCTGTGGGATACCGCTGGTCACTTGATATTCAGATGATTCTCTTTCCCCAACTCTGACACGAAACGTCCGATTATGTAGGAAGGATTCTATCCACGATAAACAACCACCCCGTATACCCAGATGTTCGAGCTTAGAAATGAGCCGACGGTGGGGCACACGGTCAAACGCCTTGGCGAAGTCGAGGTAAATGATGTCCACAGGGATATCAGAGTCCCAAGCCTTAGTCCAATCGTCGATACAGGGTAAAAGATTAGTAAGGATGGACCTCCCAGGTAAAAATCTATGCTGTTCTTTAGGGAAAATCTTCCTCTGAGCCTGAGGTCAAAAAACTCTTAGCTAGAGAACTGAGTCTAGTGACTGGAGCAATGACTGGCCATTTCTTTAATGAACACTTAAATATAATGGGACTGACTAGCTGTTCCCTGTGCCGCTGGTGCAGGAGCACGTTGGAAACGGTTGAACACATTTTGTTCTTCTGTATCAACCTTGAAGACTTAAGGATGACACACCTAGGAAACAGAACACCCACAACTCCTATGGTGAGAGGGACACCTCTCAGTCGACTTGTGGCATTTTTGTCAGCATGTCACTGAGTCTCTCCAACTACAAGCGGACGATCAATGGGTCACGAGGCCTCAGGTCAGCCCGGTAGGGCACCGCACGTAGAAGAAGAAGGAAGGACCTCCCAGGTAAAAATCCATGCTGTTCTTTAGGGAAAATCTTATGACCAACTGCGAAAGTTGAAATGACATTGCAAATAACTCTCTCCATCACCTTACAAGTGGCTGATGTTAAAATAATTTTTTGGATCCAATTTGTCTCCTTTCTTGAAAATAGGTGTGATAGAGGCGGACAACCAAGCAGATGGTAGTTTAGAAGAGGTGAATGATTGTCGGAAAATGATGGACAATGGGACTGCTAGTGCTTCGGAGCACTGTTTCAATTGTAACGAGAAAATGCCATCTGGCCAGGTGCTGAGGAGGGTTTCAGTTCGGAAAGATGTTTCATAACCAGGTCTTCACTAAATAGAATGTTATTTATTTCGGAAGTTTCACGAGATGTCTGCGGAATAGGAATTGGACCTGTAGGTTCATATAAGTGAACGCAGCAGAAAATATTTCCGAAAATATAATACATCAGCAGTTTCCATATTATCTTTGCATAATGAGTTAGAACCATTTCTGACTGAAGGAATGCCCACTTTGCTGGTAGATGAAGATCTCAAGTAGCCTTTTTTTGTCTTTAGAGCATGCTAGTTGGTGTTCATAGGTATTTTTGGAATTTCCTAATTCGTTAGACAGAAAGTTTGAAAAGGACCTATGGTTTAAATGATCATTTCGGAGCGACTTCGGAGATACCTCTGCCACAGCGATTTTTTCCTCCTAATCCTTTCATTGAATCTCCCAGTGATCCACGTTTTAGAGACGTTTGATTTGATGAATTTCTCTTCTGAGCTCAGAGTAACTGCCCTGTTGAAGATCGTGGAGAATGTTGTCCACAACTTATCGACATCAGCACCCTCAGGAAGAACCTCATGCCAATTTTCTCTCGATAGTAGCTCCTTAACTCTTTCGTAGTTCGTTCTCTTCACGGTCCTCTGTGTGGATTGGGGTATATATATATATATATATATATATATATATATATATATATATATATATATATATTCTTTTGAAAAAGAGTGTTACAAACTTTTACAATCTGAAAATAACAATGAAGCGGGTGTAAAGAAATGGAACAAGAGACAGATCCTAAAAACCTGTTTCTCGTTCCAGATCTCAGTGTAAGCAGAGGAAAAATGTCAAAGGGGTACCATACATATCTTCGTATGATACATGAAAAAAACAGAGATAAAAACCTCAGAAAAAACTCTCTGTTTGCCCGTATAAGTGTGATGATGATGTATTTGTGTAAAGAATAAGCTGAAAATAATTGAAATTGAAGGACATCTTCTTCATATGACAAAATCCAAAAATTTCTTCCCATTCTTTCTACTATGATGGTTGACGAAGAATAATCTGAAAACAAAAAAGAAAGAAAAAAAACGAGAGGGGTGTATTGAATTTTATATTAGGTACTCATTAAATAATTTTGAAATTAGTAACCCAACTCAAAAAAGAATCGGTAACCGAATGAATACCTTCGAAACCACCCTGAAAACGATATATTCGACAACTCTTTACCAAGTGGTCTATAGTTTCTTCTTCTGCACCACACTCACATCTTGGACTATCAACAGCATTCCACCTAAAGAGCATGCTATTACACCGACCATGGCCAGTCCTCAGTCGATTTAGTGTACACCAAATTTTTCTTGAAAGATCAAAGCCAGGAACTTTTTTTTGAAGGATCAGTAATCAAATCTTTATTAAAGAGATTACATGAATTCCATTCTGATTGCCAAAATTCTTTATGGTTATTAGTTGAATACAGAAAATCATTAGTCCATAAAGGCTTACGAGATTTTAATCTGGCACTTCTAGAATCTGGTAAATATGATAAAATTGGAAATGAATTTGGGTAGGAATGGAATTTATTCCAAGACTTCGAGACTGCCACCTGTCAGCGAATATGAGGATTGGGGTGAACTTGGTATATTCAATTGTAGTTCAGATAGGAGAACAACGTGCAGAGCCGGAACTAGGATTCTGGCGCCTGTGGCGAATTCTCATAATGCGCCCCTAAGAAATTCTCTTTCTTATGTTGATTTGTATATTGTAAGAAATTAATACAAATAAAATCAAAATAAAAGGGGTACAAAATAACAATAACATGCATTCAAAATGAACTATAATTTGACTTTTTTTGCTTTGGTTTCTGCAAGAATATCAATGGTGTCGTGATTCTTTTTCTTTTCTATTGATGGGACTGCTATGCTGAATAAGTCAGCCTTTCCTGTCCAGTTGAAGACCTTGAATAGGTTTTCACGAATTTCAATTTGTTGAAAGAACGTTAATATGTAGCTGTGGCAGCTGTTGTTACTGATAAAGTCAAAAATATTTTGAGTGGCCACAAATTTGTATGGATCTGAGTCGGAACTATACTTCAATGCTTTCTTGTTTAGTTCGCCAAGTAGAAAGTCTTGCAAACATATTCCCTCGAGAAAGCTGTCTTCAGCAACTTCTGGCAAAACACTGAATCTTTCTTCAAGTTATACTGTAATAGAGTTCAATACTTGAATGAGGTCCTTTTTCAGCTTATTCTTCTAGTCAAAATTAAATGTTTCATCATCAGCTTCTCCTCCAGGCTTTTTTATTTTTCTTCTCTTTTCCTCTTCTGTAATCTTTATCTGTGATAATTTACCAGCTCTCCAGTTCGAATGATTTTCAGGCTCATATTATAATTTCACTCAATAATTAAGTATATATTATAATAAGAAGAAGTAAAACCCTTAGAAACACAAATGCAAGAGCGTTGTCTGAGATAAAAGGAGCTATTGTTGTCTATGTTCTGAAGGAAATACCCCCAATCGGCTAAGGTTTTGCGCCTCAATCGGTCTCCGATAGTTTTTTTGTGAGTAGATCTCGACATGGCCTTTGTTATCGCGTTGGTTGTTATGCGACGTCACAGCCGCCTATAGAGACGTTATTTCGAAGGCTGTGGCGACGCATTCTGTTTTCAGACTGATGGTGTGGACTATATACAATTTATTATTATTAAGTATTTGGTTATTATTCTTCAGTCTATGGTGTGGACTACGCACATTGTTTACAATCCCACATGTATAGTGTTCGTTTACGTTCACATTAATTTAATTCACACTCATATGTATAATGTGTAATGGCATATTTTTATAATATTATGTTTTGTGTTAAATATTAAATGAAAACTATTCAATTGGAGAGAATACCTACTGTTTTTTTTTTAATTTTGCGCCCACAGATCGCTAGCGCCCTTGGCGACCGCCTCTCTCGCCACGCCCTCGTTCCGGCTCTGACAACGTGGTCAGACTTGCCAAGGGGTGGTAGGTATTCTATTGAAGATAGCAAATTGGGGTCGTTTGTGAAAAACAGGTCCAAAGTGGAAGGAGTTTGACCTTCCCTATATCTGGTTGCATTCGAAATTAACTGCTGCAGGCTAGAGTCTTGCAATAATTTGCCATAATGATGTGAAGGGTATCCAACAGCGCACTGTCCCGAAGGTCACTTGATGTCCGGGCAGTTGAAGTCACCAGTAATGAGAAAATTTTTGGAATGGATGATAAAATCAGATAGGTATTCACAAAGCTTGACGTCAGACTCACATGGGCGCAGTCGATAAATGCATCCGATGAACAGACATAGGTTGGGGGAAGAGAGATTGAGGAAGATGTTATCAATTCCAGGCCAGTTATGGGTTGATGATTTAATACTAAAAATTTTGTCTACTTCATCTTTAATATATATACAAACTCCACAGTATCCAAGAGTGTCAACATTGTCGCAGCGATATATGGTGTAGTTGGGTATGGAACAAAGTGAGTCATCGGTCGAAGGTTGCAGCCAAGACTCGGTTATGAAAATAATATATGGATCGTGAAGTTGGACAAAAGCCTGCAATTCGAACAGTTTTGATGAGAGGGATTGAGCATTGGTATAAACGATTGGCCAAACATGTAAATTGTTTAATTTTTAGGTTGGTTGTAAGAACTGCCCGTAGGAACGATCCTAGGTGAACCCTTGAAGTATTTTATTGTTATATGCCTTTAACCATTTCTTTGTCGTCGTTTTAGTTCCTCACGTAAAGCATTCAGCTCCGCAGCCTGCAATTTCGTTTTGTCGTCGTAGATAGCTATATTACGAGTGTCCCAGAAGAGAAGATTTATGTTTGAGGATATTCGACACAATCTCCGTGTTGGAAAAGCGAGGACGACTGCTATCCTTGGACGGAAGTCGTCGAGTACTGATCAGGTAGGCAATGGCATTTTTTTGTATGAGATCTACAATATCCCGTGCTAAAACAGGGTCTACAGATTCATCTCCATTATCCGAAACATTAGCAACAATAATATTATGAGACCTTTTAATCCGATCGAGCAACTCCGGAACAATTGCTGGGTCTTCGGATGCATTAGTCTTTGGGTTCGTGATCTGTGATCTGATATCAGAAATAGCATGAGTGAGTTTCGCTTGAGCTTCAGAAATAGCTTTTATTTGATCTTTGTTTTTATCAATTCATGATCGATGCTCTGATAGCATAGTGGAATGCTTAGTAATAGCGGCATTACAAGTCGAAAGCTGAGTAAGGAAATCGTTTTGACGTTCCTCTATTCCCAAAACACTATTTGCCATTTCATTAATCTTTTCCATAAGTGTATTGAAATGATGGAAAACTTAGTCGGTTTTCTTCTCACACACTATCGTGCTGGGATTTGTGTTTATCCTCTATTGGATAACACTTTATTGGATTTTTCAATAAGTTTCTGTTCTTATTTTGAACTCTTTTTAATTGATCTCTTGGTCTTCTTCGGTAAATTCGCATTCTCCTTTTGTCTTCCTCTGGGTCGTAGTCCACTAGTCTCCTGAGTTCTTGATTCGGATGGTTTTTCGCTGTTTCGAATAATTTCTCTGCTTTTCTGTTCATGAATTCCGTTAAGGTTTCCCATTTTAGGTCTCTATAAATCTGCCTATTCCTGACAAACCAAGGTGCATCGATTGCACATCGTAGCAGCTTGTTTTCAGTGGCCTGAATTCTTTTGATATGGCTCTTTGCCGCGAAACCCCAAGCAACTGATCCGTAAGTCAGTTGAGGCCTAGCAACGGCTTTGATTATCTTCAATTTTGTCTCTTTCGACATGTGGCTTCTTCTTCCTTTCAGAGGGTAGAGTCTATTCATCGCTGCTTTCGTTTTGTCGATTGCTTGTTTGATATGACTTTTCCAAGTAAGTTCTTTGTCAAGCGTTATTCCTAAATATTTGGATTCATTTTTCCAGTCGATATCTTCGCCGTCAACTTCTAGATTTGTTGTGGGTCGCAGTCTTCTCTTCTGTAGTAATATTGCTTGGCTTTTTTGTCCATTCAGCTCGATTTTCCACTTTATGCACCAGTCATTTGTTTCGTCAATTGTTTCTTGTAGAACTCGTTCTATTACTTCTGGGTTGCGGTGTCGAGTTGCTATGCCTGTGTCGTCAGCATATAACGGTAGCATGGTTCTTTATCTCTGCTTTCTGTTGAAGTCGTTACTTGTTTGGAAATGGAAATATAACTTTCACGAAGAACATCAATGCTCTGGCACTTTCTCTGTCAATATCTTTCAATGGATTAGTTCTGAATAAAGTCGAAGAAATTAAAGACCTTGGTAATCTTGGTATACTACTTGATTCGAAGCTTCTTTTGCAAAACATATCTATCAAATAATTGCTAAAAGTTTCAGAATGCTTGGTTTAATACTTCGAATATCTAAACAATTTGAAAACCCGGAAACCATCAAATTATTATACTTCACGTTGATTCGTAGCATTCTAAAATAAGCTACACCTGTGTGGAGTCCTTTTTTTATAAAAACGTTGACAGGATAGAGAGCGTCCAGAGAAGGTTTACAAAGAATCAAAGATTTGGTGATCGTCAGGCTTTTTGTCCGTATAATTTAAGACTGAAATTGTAATGATGAGCTTGGAGCAGAGAAGGGTGATATTCGACGAAGTATTTTTATATCGTATATAGCGTATAGTAAATACTACATTTCAATTTTCCATTGACTGGTAATACTAATTTTAAGGTTCGTTTTGTTGATAATCGTCTGAGAGAGCTATTTTTAGTTCCACAGGTTCGGGCATCACTTTATTATTATATAATTCTGTGTTTTGGAGGATAACACGATTTTATAACCTTAGAACATAAATACATGAAATGGACATTGACGTGCTATGAATGTATTTGTTGTGGTACAAACATTCGATGCCTCTCTGTCTAGCGCGACAATAAGGCAGTGTTGTAAAACATAGTCCATTCAAAAATAATTGACATCCCAGTAGGCATTGAAAGTCCAGACGCAGCTTAAGATCTGATCACAAAATATTTTCAGTACTTTCTGTAGTTTCAATCACAGAACTTGAGTATATAAATATAACCTAGAAAAATATTTGAAAAGAAGAAATAATCAAATTCAGAGCATATTAATCCGCTTTCAATTTGAAACAATTATGTTTTCAATCTGTGTGATTAAATTGAGAACATTAACAGCAGTACAAAATCCAAATTATTGTTGGTCAGTGCATAGATTCACATAGGTCTATAGATCAATGTTTAATCACAATACCAACCTGAATTCCACAACACAAAATCTTAACTCTGGGACTATTACCAACTTAAATTTGATTTTCCATAGCCACTCGAGATGTCAATCATTCCCTTCCCGTGAAGGCTTCATATTGTACGAGGGTGATCGGGAAATATCGGATGCTAAAATATTGTGCGACCTCTTTGGTCGATATTTCAGTTCGGCTGCCCAGAGGCTTATTACCGGTCGTTTCCCTCCAGCTTCTCTTTCGGATGAGTGCTCCACCACGTCCAAAAACATCTCAAATTCTATGTTTTTCCATCCTGTTACTCCAGAGGAAGTTGAACGTATAATAGCATCATTACCAAATCGTTCAACAGCAGGCAGGGACGACATTTCAGCTCGAGTTGTGAAACAATCTGCTCCGTATATCTGCGACATTTTGGCAGATACAATAAACTTTTCCGTTTCAAACGGATCATTTCCTGACACGTTGAATATGGGTTTGAACGTTCCGATCTTTAAAAAGGGTTTGACCGTTCCGATCTTTAAAAAGGGTGATCGCGGCTTAGTCGATAATTATAGACCAATCACTATGCTGAGTGTTTTCTCTAAGATTTTTGAAAAGACAGTTTATACTGTAACGTGGTTACCTCGGAGAAAACTAATCTCGAGCGCCAGCTATTCTTTTCAATAGGAATAATAGCAAACCTACCAGAGTAGCTGCTAGTCGGAGACAGAGTTCGCTGTTATCTAGGGTAGTAGCGATAACGAAGAAGTCAAAATCGAATTATGTAAAAGTTTATTCACACCTTCGGAAACTAATTATATGTACAAGGGAGATATGTGTAGGTATGAAATATGAGTGATTCTATAAGCGAACATACATTCGGGAAATTCTATCCGGTCACGAGCACTTTATGAAGTTTATACCGGGTGCAGTGAAAAAATCAAAGGTTAGTGTGCCAACCAGAACTGACGGAACGAATACTAAGGACTTGCTATACGGTATCGGGATGTAATTGTATCTCTCCGGGAATGAAACACAACCAGGGCGGATCTATTCGAGACTTCTATTCGCTACCCCAAGGGCTATGACGCACCATGACTGATAGCGAAGAAAAGGTCTATTTTTATCTACGGGATTTCACTGACTACGAGCGGTATCTCTTATTCTCTACCCCAAGGGCTATAACGCGCCATGACTGATAGAAAAGAAGAGATTTCGGATTCAACGCTTGTGACGCGGACAGGGGGGGGGGTTGACGGGACTTTCCCTTCAGTACCCCAAGGGCTTGCGCACCATGACTGATAGCGAAGAGAAAAGTCAGACTCGCGAAACAGGGTAAAGGACGATAAAATACAACAGAAAGCGATACAGTACAGCAGTGTCAAAGTTAAAGAAGTAACGGTGTAGGTCTAACAAAGAAACTGAACGGTACAGACGGGAACCTACCTCCTGTGTTTCAGGCACTCGCGAAAAATCAAAGGAAAGAAAAAAAACTAAAAATCAATTCGTAATAGCACTGATGCAACACAAAAATTATTCTCAAACGGCGAAACTCAGAAAATACGGAGAACTAACTGAAGTAAAAGAACCGAATCAAAAGCAGAAGTCACCACGTTAAAGACTGAAGTCAAAGAGCGAAAAGTCAAAAGTAAGTACTGAAGTAAACGAGCAAAAGTAAGTGTCGCGGGGGAGAATTTGCTTTTATATGCAAATCCCCCCTCACGGTAAAAATCTGAAAATTCCAGAATGCGACAAGAATGAAAAACGTCGTCGTCAGCTCCGGTTTATCGCATATCAACATCAGAAAAACGTCGAAATCTCCAACGGCATGCAAGAAAACAACGTTAAACACAGATAAACGGTTTTTTACATTTACTCTGCCTATCGGAATGAACGTACTGAATATTCGAGAATTAAAATATTTTCAAAGACGGAAATGTAAAACGAAAGGAATGCACTAAAATGAATTCCAATTTTCCTCAGAAAGCTGGGGTTCATTACAATACACGATTGGTTGATTTCATTGAGGGTCACGGTTTGTTCACCGAGTGTCAGCATGGTTTCCGCGCTCGCCAATCCACTACATCTGCCATCTGTAGTATGGTGGGGTGTAAGGGGGAAGGATGCGTTTTATAGCCTCTCCTCTCAAATGCCAACCTCACCTACTCGCGGTGCACCCTGTTCTTACGAACGAGGCTCTGGCGACCGAACATGAGCGGTATAACTCTGTTTCCCACAATTACGTAGCCTAAACATTGGCTTGAGCAGGAAATGGCTCTCTGCGTTGCTCAAGTTACGTCTCAGACCTTGTCGTCTCAGGATACCTGTGCCACAAGATAATCTAGTCGTAGCCGCAACCAAAGTTGCACTGACAGCGTTACCAGTGCAGCTTTTGAACACCTTCTAACGCGGCTCCTACAAAAAGATGGATCAGTCGAACAGGACAAAATTCGTATCCGGAGGTAAAATACCCTCCCATTCGGATCTCCGGGGGAGGGTGCCTGAGCGAGTGAATCATCGAACAAACACCAATGAAAAGCACATAGCTTTTGCAGCATGGAACGTCAGAACCTTGCTAGACAACCCCAAGGCCGACCGACCAGAGAGGCGTACTGCCCTAATCGATAAGGAACTGCAACGAACATCCATTGCAATAGTTGCTTTAAGCGAAACACGCTTTTCGGACGAAGGTAGCTTGGTAGAACAAGCGTATACTTTTTTCTGGAAAGGCTTGCCGGAAGGCGAAATCAGACAACATGGCGTAGGCTTTGCCATTAGAAACGACCTGGCCGCCAAACTTACCGAAAATCCAGTTGGTATCTCAGAACGTTTAATGACCCTACGTTTTCCTGCAGCGAATAACACGTTTGTGAACATCATTGCAGTATACGCACCCACTTTGAACTCCTCTGACAACTTAAAGGACACTTTTTACGAAACACTCGTTGCTACATTAAGTAAAATCCCAAAACGGGAACGAATTATTCTCCTTGGAGACTTCAACGCTAGAGTGGGAAGAGGTCAAGACTCAGAACTATGGCCGGGAATAATAGGGAAACACGGCACAGACAGCATCAATTCGAATGGAGAACGTCTGCTGGCTCTTTGTGCAGAACACAATCTGTGTATAACGAACACCTTTTTTATTACGAGACCCAATTCAAGGGGGACCTGGCGCCACCCGCGCTCAGGGCATTGGCATACCCTCGACTATGTGATCGTGAGAAGGAAAGATCTGAAAGAGGTGTTGGTCACTAAACCCAGAGCAGATCTGGAGTGCTGGACTGATCATAGGCTGCTAATCTCGAGAATGAAAATCTCAATGCGCCCAAAGTACCAACGCAAGCCGAAGTATCTAAGAGAGCGCCTTCAAATATCCAAACTACAAAACCCTTCTACAAAGGACAGATTCACAGCTGCCGTCAAAGATAGCCTAACACCACCGGATTATAACGACGACATTGAGACTCATTGGCTCCGTTTCAAGTCATCCCTTACAAATACAGCGAAAGAAATACTGGGCACAGAACGCTCCCGAAAATCCCCAGACTGGTTTGCCGACAGCGAAACTCATATCGCACCCCTTTTGGACGCAAAACACAAAGCGATGAAAACCGCAATTAACAAGCCTGGCGATGTTGCAGCCCAAATAGTTTTCATAAACATAAAACGCGAGGTCCGTCAAGAAATAAGAAAAATCAAGGACAGCTGGTGGAAAGACAAAGCTAGGGAAATACAAGCTTACGCCGATAACCATGCCTACAGGCGTTTTTTCGAAGCTATTAAAACTGTTTACGGTCCAAGCAGAAAAGCTAGCTTTCCTATAAGAGATGCTCATGGAGCTATTCTAACTGATGATAGAAAAATTCTCGAAAGATGGAAGGAGCATTACTCACAGGTCTTGAATCAAAATAACGACTCGGATTTATCCATTTTAGACCTGCTCCCCGCGTATAGTCCGATGACATCGCTTGATGACGAAATCTCAATATCGGAAATCATAAGCGCGATTAAAAATATGAAAAATGATAAGTCACCTGGTCTAGACGGCATTCCGGCGGAGATATTCAAAGCCTTGGATGAGGACATTGTCAATAGTCTCCTAACACTATTCCGCAAGATCTGGGAACAGGGAGATGTGCCACAAGACTTCAGAGACGCTTTAGTTATCAACCTCTATAAGAACAAAGGCGATACGTCGAATTGCAACAATTACAGGGGCATATCGTTGCTTAATGTGGCCGGTAAAATTCTCTCGAAGATTATGGCTAATCGTCTGGTTCCACTCTTAGAGAGGCTTTTACCTGAATCCCAGTGCGGCTTTCGACCAAATCGAGGTACGGTGGACCTAATTTTTACACTGCGACAGCTACAAGAAAAGGCCCGTGAACAACAATCAAGGATTTATACAGCCTTCATCGATTTAAGCAAGGCATTCGACTCGGTGAATCGGAGAGCGCTATGGAAAATCATGGCACGTCTAGGAGTACCCGAAAAATTCCTAGCAGTGTGTAAAAGCCTTCATACCAACAACACCGCTAGAATACAGCATAATGACTCTACAACCGACCATTTCTCAACCAACTCTGGAATAAAACAAGGCTGCGTATTAGCGCCTTTACTGTTCAATATTTTCGCCATAGCTGTATCGATAATTGCTGACATGAGCATGCCCGTAAGAGGTGTTGGGATAAGATTCAGATTTGATGGAGGCCTGTTTAACCTGAAGCGCCTCAGAGCAAAAACCCGTACCAAGTTTATCACGGAACTTCAATATGCAGACGACTGTTCACTCATCGCTAGCAGCTCAGAGGATCTACAGATAATGATGGACACCTATAAACATATATACGAAGCTTTAGGCCTTAGACTCAATATTGACAAGACCAAAATCCTGGTAAGTCCGCCAGAAAGCCTTCAAACAGATATCAGCCTGGACAATGAAACTCTAGAACAGGTCGAGCAGTTCAAATACTTGGGAAGCTTCATAAATACTAGGGCTAACCTTGACACGGAAATACACAACCGTATCAATTCGGCATCACGGGCATTCTGGAAGCTGAAGGACAGAGTATTCCAAAATCACGACCTCAATCTGAAGACCAAGACAGCTGTTTACAGAGCAGTGGTCCTCCCAACGCTTCTTTACGGAAGCGAAAGCTGGACTCCCTACAGGCGACATATTAAACAGCTTGAACAAACGCAGCAACGTCATCTAAGACAGATAATGCACATCAGATGGTTCCACAAAGTTTCGAATGTAGAAGTCTTGCAGCGCGCGAGTTGTACAACAATTGAGACTCAAGTAACGAGGGCCCGACTCAGATGGAGCGGCCACATTCTGAGGATGCAAGACACAAGACTCCCCAAAATAGCTCTATACGGCGAACTCACTGAGGGAGCCCGGAAACCAGGAGGCCAGTATAAGCGGTTTAAGGATACACTACATCAATCCCTAAAATCAGTTAATGCTGATCATAACTGGGAACAACTAGCGTTAGACAGGTCACAGTGGAGGTCTTTGGTTCACAGTTATAATGGAGAATCGAGAAGGATACAGCGGCGGCCAGATCTGGTTGGAGACTATCCATGCCCTGAGTGTGGAAGGATCTGCAGGTCACGGTTGGGTCTCTTTAGTCACAGGAGGGCACACAGTCGCAACTAGCACTAAGAAGTTACAAGTCTGTTCGATTTTTTTTTTTTTTTTTTTTTTTTTTTTCCGTCTTCTTTTTGTAGATTTATTCCCGGTAACGGGATACAGCAATGATGATGATGATGGTGCAGTCCATCTCCAAAAGGCTGGATGACGGTCATTATGTCACAATGATTGGTTCAGACTTGCGTAAGGCGTTCGATTGTGTTGATCCGCTGTTTCTTTCGAGAAAATTGTATCGCTTGGGAAGCTGAATGATTGGCTCATGTCCTTCTTGCGCAATAGGCGATTTGGCGTAAGGGTTGAGGATTCTATTTCAAGAGAATTTGACATCTTATTCGGAGTCCCACAGGGAAGTTCATTGGGACCGTTGCTATTCCTCCTATTCATTAACGATCTACCTGAATACATACTTGATGGAGAGGTATTTCTCTATGCTGATGACAATATTGTTGTGGTAAGTGATCCATCCCCCAAAGTATTGAAGGAGAAGTGCGACGCTGAGCTCTACCAGTTCTCAAAGTGGTGCGATAACAACCATTTGATTATAAATAATGACAAGACTGTTTGTATCGAGTTTCTCAGCCCTTATAGGGAGCCTTGCCAACCTCGTCTTGTTTTCGGAGGTGCTGTTCTAAGGCTGTCAGATCAGGTGATGCTTCTTGGCTGCGCTTTTGACAAACATTTGCGCTGGACATCTGAAATCGACAACGTTTGCGCTAGGTTGAATAGATGTTACTATACCCTATGTCATCTCAAAAGACATGTTGGCTTTCGTTGTGCTCTGACTTTCAGTGCTCAATTTTCAGTAAAAAAATATGTTCGAAAAAGCAGTTACCTTCGTATGAGAAATTAAGTGTGACTACGATCCAAATGATGAAGGAAAGAAGAACATTAAAACGAGGAACAGACGAGTATGGAAATAAAAACAAACAAATGAAGAAAGAGATACACAGAACAAACAAAATTATGAACATAATAGAAAAAAATTGTAACATTAAAGTATTGCGATCTGAACTGGCGAAAAGAAAAGAAATGAAAACTAAACTAAAAAACAAAAGTAACATAGAAGTTACAAGTGCTGAAGAAATTGTCGAAGTCGTTGAGAATTTTTACACCGAACTGTACAGTGCATCCCATTTTGGGTGAGACAGCCAGGTTTCTCGCTTGTTATTCAAGATAGAGCCTTTCGGTTTTCACGTTCCTGTCTACTTTTTTGTGAAACCCAAGTTGGCCTAATCAGATTTTGCATAACTGATTTCGTTGATGAGATACAGGGCGACTTTGGAAATTGATACTTTTCGGACCCTTCCTTTAACTCCGAAGTTATTAGAAATAATGCTGAATCAAAAATTTCGTCTGATACAGAATTCTGCGTAGAATCCAGGTGCGTACTCAATATTTTTTTCAATGGAACACCCTGTATTTTATAACTTTGTTGAATTGGTTATTCTTTTCCCTTCAAAATGACGTATATTATATAGGTAGGATGTTCAGAAATGCTAAAATACACTAAAACATCACATAATGATAATTTTCTGTTAAACTAGACTTTATGTCTATGGTGGCATTTCAAGGATGACACTTCAAGGTATTGTGTGGAATTTTCTCCTAGCAGTGAGAAGGCTTCCTAGCAGATCACTTTGTCGGAACTGTCAAAAATTTATGATAAAATGGGTTCGATAGGTCCGGCGCTAGTATTGGCTAAAATTGTCATTAAAAAACCATGGCAAGAAAAAGTGAGTTGGGACGGAAATTTACCTGAGCAGTTAGCAACAGAATGGGTTGGACTCAGGGTGTCATGTGAACAAAATTGCATCCGAAAATTCGGTATTCTCGAATATTCTCCACAGAAGAAATATTCTTGGTGGTGGTTATCTCCTTATCGGTGAAAGAAACTGTGGTTATCTGCAATACACGTTGTTTTATGCTGAATTCGGTGTGTTTTTGTGGACGGAAAAAACAACGCCGAATGCAGAAAGACACTCTTTCTTTGTTTGTTGGCGGTAGAAACTTGGTTCGGGCAGTATTTACAGCTGCATCAAATGGCAAAACCTATTCGATTGGAGCAAATAATGGGTCAGTTACCAAGGGACCGATTAAATCCTGCACACCTTTTGATGTCAGTGGAGTGGACTATACTGGTCTTCTTGTTGTCAAAGATAGATATGGTAGAAGTTCAAAACGTCTAAATACTACATTTGTGTGTTTATTTGTTCCAGAGCAAAAGCCATACATCTCGAATTGGTGTAAGGTCTTTCATTCATTCTTTAGTTCGTGTTTTAGAAGGTTTTCGGCTAGACGTGGCAAACCAAATGGTTTTCGGATAACGGTTCTAATTTTCTTGGGGATAATGCAGAAGTAAAGGAATAATGCACATTTTACAGAAACATTCAAGGGGATTAGTGGTTAAAGTTCATTGTGAAAGAGATAATTGGTCATTTATCCCATCAAAATAACCAAATTTTGGTGGAATCTGTGAGGTCGAAGTACGCTCGAGTAAATTTCATTTAAAAATAATTTCAGGAAACGCTGTTCTCACCTGTGAAGACCTGATTATGGATTCAACTCAAATTGGAGCAGTTTTGAATTCCCGCCCTCTCACCGCAATCTCCCCAGATCCTAATAACTTTGAAGCCCTCACCCTAGGCCATTTCCTTATTGGTCGTCCACTCACTTCATTGTCGATCCAGATTTGCAAAATGTTGCCATAAAGAGGCTCTCAAGGTATTAGTATCTGCAACTGTTACTGCAGCAATTCTGGTCACGATGGTCCAGGAGTACTTGTCAGAGCTGCAGAAGAGGAGTAAGTGGACAAAAACAGTATAACTTAGACGAAGGTCAGTTGGTTATAGTGGACGATAATCTTCCACACCTAAGGTATAGGTTAGGTCGTGTGATAAAGGTGTACAAAGGACCTGATTCAAAAGTGCGTGTCCCAACAGTGAAGACTTCAGACGGAACTTATAAGAGACCAATAACGAAATTGTGCCCCTTGCCAATACGCATATCTAAATACTAATTCAAGTGTGTTGAAATTATAATTCGAGGTGGGGGCATATCGGATATTTGGACTGAATCGCGATTTTAACCCCGGTCTCATCCGAAGTATGCAGGTAGTGTCCCGAGTTAAAAACATTCCAAAACAGGGCGCGATCGAAAAGTTCGGGAAAGTTCGATAGTGCGAATTTCAAGTGAGCTGGGTCGAACTTGAAACAGTCGTAGACGACAGTCGGGAGTTGTTGTGGGACTAGAATAAAAGACTAATTGCTATCCGTTGTAGTACTATTGGTTCTTAATTTGTTCAAATTGCTGTTGGAAATAAATGAATAATTAAGTTTAGTGCTTTATTGGAAACAAAATAGTAGGTAGTTGCCGGCGCTGGACATGACAAAATGCGGGACGTCGGTGGCAGGATGTTGAGGAAGCGGGCTCCTGCTGCAAAAGAAGCTACAGCTCCAAAGCAACAACAGCAACCAACGAGTCCAATTCAATTGCCGACTCGAACCGCTGAAGGTGCTGCGCAGGATATTCAGCCAGTGCTCACCCAAGCGGGGTTAGTTAGAAAGCGCATGAAGTGGACAACGTCCATGAATGAAACTATTGTGCGCATATATAACTCCATCACGGGACTAGGGCAGAACACGAACAACTATAGGAAAAGGCTCCATGAGGAATTCTGCAACGCCTACCCAAATCTCAATGTCACTGAACAACGAGTGGCAGACCAGTACCGCGTAATTCTGAGAAATGAACTAATACCAACGGCCCGAATCGACGCAATTAAACGAGAACTTCAGCGTCCGCCTGCAATAGAGAATAACACCAACACCTCTGATGAAATTCACATGCCTGGGCAACAACAGGCAGAAGAAACTGATACTGAAAGTCCATCTTGCAACACAAGTGAGCCTGAACACCAGGACGATAGGGAAGAGCTCCACCGACAAGTTGACTCTGACATGAGAAGATACTTTGCCGAACTGGAAGGAACAGATCCTCTTCATCGAGTAGCACCTCCACGACTCAATACATCCAAGAAACTGTCACTTATAATCGACATCTTGAATAGGGACGTTTTACCTGAGTACCTATGTTGTGTTCTGATGTAATCAAATGAAGAAATGAATGAAATGAGAACCACTCGTTTTACAACTTTATTTCTCATAAAAATAAAACTTCGTACAGGTGTTTTTCTATCTTTGCTACAATACTCGAACTGGTTAATTACATTTATAATATCGGCTTGCGCCGGATTCGTATCCCTCCTACTACGCGCTGCGCACATAAATGCGTAAAGAAATAGTATTGAAAATATAAAATATAACAATTCCTCCCTCTCTAAGTTTACAAAGGTTCCATACCTAACCTTGATGGTGCTTTTCGTATGCGTGTGGACCTCCCTAGGGTACAAGGATCATCTGGAGCAGGCAACTGTTTTGGTATTTCCGTTTGAGGAGCTTTAGTTATGTTCAATGTCTGTTCAGAATCTTTATTCTCCTCAGTATTTTCCCTACAGGAATTTTCTAAATTTATCTCAGAATTTTGAGCTGATTCTGTTGAAATCAAAACAGGATCCAGAGTAGGATTGGATGGTGTATGGCTAATCATTAATGGTGTTTCTTGACCTATTGAACGTATCTGGTCAACATGCCGTTTCCAAATTCGTGAATCATCTAGTCGAACTAAATAAGTTAAATTACCTAGGACTCTTTCAATGACACCGAACTCCCATTTATGAGAGTGTAAATATTCTCTGGTCATAACTCTCTCCCCCTCCTTAAATTTTCTCTGACAACCATTGTCTGTGTTAATTGATTTTGAAATATTTCCCGTTGGCAATAATAAATCCAGTTTAGTTCTTATATTTCTACCGAACATTAGGGTGGAGGGACTTACGCCAGTTATAGAATGATGCAATTTTCTGTAGTTCATTAGAAATTTTGATAAGTTTTTCTCAATGTCATTTTCAGTGTGTCCTAATGTTTTTATCACATTTTTGAAAGATTGCACATATCTTTCTGCAAGTCCATTGGTTGCAGGATGATATGGTGGCGATAATTTATGGAAAATGTTGTTTTCCTTCAAGAAATTTTTGAATTGAAAAGACGTAAATGTGGGTGCATTATCACTTACTATGACCGATGGTAAACCGAAGGTACCAAATATTTTTCTCAGTAAAGGAATTAAAGTCTGTACTGTCATATTTTTGACTAAGTGTATTTCTGGCCAACGACTATACGCATCCACTAGAATGAAGAAATAGTGGTTCATAAACGGTCCAGCGAAATCGATATGAACTCTTTCAAAAACAGTTTTAGCCTGTTCCCAAGGATGAAATGGATATTTGGGAGGGTTATTTTTGAATTTATTACATTCTAAACAATTTTTAACCTTCTGCTCAATATCTTCGGAAATTCCTGGCTACCAACAATAACTTCTGGCGATTTGCTTAGTTTTAATTATACCTGAATGTATAGCGTGCAGTTCATCCAAGACTTTTCCGCGTAACGTTTTAGGTATGACAACGGTTTGTCTTTTAAACAAACAATTTTGTTGTAATGAAAATTCTGTTTGATCTATGTTGAAGCGATCTCGTTTATGTACTAGTTTCCCACGTCGCAATGCTTTTATCAGTTTTGAAAGACTTTTATCTCGCAATGTCTCTTTCTCGATTTCTTCGAAAGTAACCGGCAAATTTTGAATTTGAAATATTTCAAAAGAATCTGGTTCATCATAATATGCATTAGTATTAGTCGAATTCATAGGTAATCTAGACATGCAATCCGCATTAGAATGGTCTTTCGTGTTTTTGTATTTTATATCGTATTGAAATGATTGTAGAAATAATGCATAATGTTGCATTCGTGTTGTGGTCAAAGTTGGGAGATGCTTGGATGGAGACAAAATCTGTATCAAAGGTTTATGATCAGTAAAGAGCGTGAAATGTCTACCATAGAGGTAGTAGAAGAATTTTTTAACACCGAAAATGATACTATAAGCTTCCTTGTCTATTTGTGAATACCTTTGTTGAACTGAAGATAAAACTTGTGAAGCAAATTGTATAGGCCTCTCTGTACCATCCGGATATATATGCGACAGCACAGCCCCGACAGCATAGGGACTAGCATCGGTAGCTAATATTAAAGGTAGTTGTGGATCAAAATGAGCAAGTACCCTATCTGACATGATTTCTTTTTTTACCGTATCAAAGGCTTTCTGACATTTTGCGTCCCATTTGAATACTACGCCGTCTTTTAGTAAATTGTATAACGGATATAACTTAGAGCTCAAATTCTTTAGAAATCTGCCATAATAGTTTATTAAACCAGTGAAAGCTCTAACTTCTGTTTTATTTTTAGGTATTTTTGCATTTTGAATAGCCTGAATTTTATTTAGTGCTTTATGTATTCCAGTCTTATCAATAACATAACCACAATATTCTATTTTGTCTTTCATGAATTCAGATTTATCATAATTAATTCGAATATTATGCTTAGCTAATCTAGACAAAACCTCCTCTAGACGTTCGTAATGAGTTTCGTCGTCTGGTGCAGTTATTTTGATATCATCTATGAATACAGATACTCCGGGTATGTCTTTAAGTATGTTTTCTATTTCTCTTTGCCAAATGGCTGGGGCGCTAGCAACTCCATACCATAAACGAGTACATTGATAAAGACCTTTATGCGTACTTAATGTCAAAAGTTTCTGATCTTCCGGATGAACTTCCATTTGTAAGTAAGCTTGCTGTAAATCTAATTTTGTAAATTTATCTCCCCCTGACATTGTTGCAAATAATTCTTCTATTGAAGGTAACGGGTGTTCGTCAATAATTAAATTAGGGTTTAGAGTTACTTTGAAATCTCCGCATATTCTTATATTACCATTTGCTTTAACAACCGGAACTATTGGTGTAGCCCATTCTGATTGATTTACTTTGACTAAAATATTCTCTTTTTCTAACCTACTCAATTCTTCTTCAACTTTATCTTGCAAAGCATACGGAATTTTCCTAGCTTTAACAAAAACCGGATTCGCGTTATCCTTCAACCTTGAGCGAGCTTTGAGATTGAGTATTTTACCCATAGAATTATCTGAAAGAACTGGGTATTTATGTAAAATATTTTGTAAATTTTGTTCATGACCAATTTTATTTAAATTTTCGAGTTTTATGTTTAGTTGACGTATCCACTCCCGACCTAAAATAGGCAATCTATCTGTATTGACAATGTAGACATTCAAATGTTTTAGTTTGCCCTCGTATACGCATTTCACCCTTGAAAAGCCAACAACATCCAAAACTCTCTTGCAATATGTAACCAATTTCAGATCTGTCTTATGGATTTCTAATTTGGGAAATGACTTTTTAAACAATGCATGACTCATTATTGTGACAGCAGCTCCACTGTCCAGTTCAAAATTAATTAATTTATCCTCAATTTTGATTTTTACCATGTATTTATCTCTGTAACTTACATGTTCTGATTCTACCGCAAAAATTTCCTCAATTTGATTGGTATGCTCAGCTTTCCTGGAGATTTGTCTGCCTTTGAAACATACCTTTGCCAGATGACCCTTGACTTTACATTTCGAACAGATAGAAGAGATGTATTTACATGTATTTGCAAAGTGAGAAGGAGAGCCACATCTGTAACAATAAGCAGATTTATTAGAATTTTTATCATTAGAAGAAGGCTTTGAAGAAGCCTTGATTTTCAAAGGTCGATCACCCATTTGTTTTCCACATTTAACACTATTCACAGAAGAACTGGTCAGGTTATTCCGATGAAGTTGTGCTGCATCCCTGGCAGAAGTTTCCATGCTGATCGCTACCTCTAAGGCTCTCTCGATTGTCAAATCCTTCATCTCCAATAGCCTACTTTGAATATTTTGGGTTCGTAGACCAAAAACAAATTGGTTCCTAAGGGCTTTCTTCAAGTAATCACCAAATTTGCAAGTTGTTGCCAGGCGTTGTAGGGCCGTCAAATATTCTTGAACACTTTCCCCATCATTTTGTTTTCTTTGAAGGAATCTAAAATTTTCTGCAATTTCCAACGGCTCAGGATTGTAATGGTTCTTCATTTCTCTTATAAGGTCTTCGTAAGGTGTATCATTGGGGTTTTGGGGTGATATTTTATCACATAGAACGTCATAAGCATCTGGCCCCATATAATGGAGTAAATAGGCCGCTTTTTTATCATCAGGCACTTGAAAAACTTGGAATGCGCTTTCCAATCGCATTAACCAACGATCGAATTTTTTGGTAATATCGTAGGTCTCGATCGAAAATACTGTATGAATGGAATGTGTTGGGGCAGCCATTTTGTGATCTTCGCAAATCTCACGTGTTCGACGTAATTAAGTAGTTAAGTTTATCCAATTAAATGCAGGATCGTTTCTTTCTCGTCGCCAACTGTTGTGTTCTGATGTAATCAAATGAAGAAATGAATGAAATGAGAACCACTCGTTTTACAACTTTATTTCTCATAAAAATAAAACTTCGTACAGGTGTTTTTCTATCTTTGCTACAATACTCGAACTGGTTAATTACATTTATAATATCGGCTTGCGCCGGATTCGTATCCCTCCTACTTCGCGCTGCGCACATAAATGCGTAAAGAAATAGTATTGAAAATATAAAATATAACAACCTACAGAACGGAAGTTCATTGGAATATCTGCATCTAGTTTTTTACTGTGCTGCGCTAACGACAGCGAAAACCATAGGGGCAAAAATTCGCCGAACGAACAACGATGGTCCAAAATTACACAAATTACACGCGCCAGCTTGGCAGAAACGTCTTCAACACAAAACAGAAAGGCTAAGAAGAGACATTGGACGACTGACTGAGTACTTGAACGGGAATCGAGGAAGAAAGGTTGTGAAAGCTGCCAAAGAGATCATGGATAGAAACAGGACACACACAGAACGAGAGACGGAGAATGCTACAGCTCACGATTGCCTCGACACTCTGAAGCAAAAATTAAGTCTGTATGAAGAACGTCTGAGGAGATATAAAAGCAACTATAGCCGGAAAAGAGACAATAATTCATTCGAAAAGTCCGAAGAAACTTTCTACCGGTCACTCACATCGTCTGATGGAGAAAATGGAAAGTTACCACCAAAGGAAGCCATTGAACAATTCTGGACCGAACAATTATCATCAAAACCTCAGTTCAATGGAGAAACCGGATGGATTGAAGATGAAAAATCTGAAGCTATAAAATATGAGCCGATGCAGCATGACATGATCACAATTGAAGAAGTAAAATCAGCTATCAGAGGACTGCACAACTGGAAAGCACCTGGCCCTGATGGATTACAGAACTTCTGGATTAAGAAACTTTGGATCATGCATGACAAATTTACCTCCGCAATAAATGATGTCATTGAAAATCCTGAAAGAATGCCAGTATTCCTTACACATGGCACAACATACCTGTTACCTTAAGACCAAAGGAATACAGAAGACCCATCCAAGTACCGACCAATAACATGTCTTCCAACGATGTACAAATTAATCACATCGTGCATTTCAAACCGAATTCACAACCATTGCGAAAGGAATAACATCATCGCCATGCAACAGAAAGGATGCACCAAAGACAGCCGAGGGTGCAAGGAGCAACTAATAATAGATTCAGTTATCTGCAATCAAGCGTTCTCCAAGCGAAGGAATCTTTACGCTGCGTACATAGACTACAAGAAAGCATTCGATTCTATACCTCACGAATGGCTCTTGACGATCTTGAAGATTTACAAGGTCGATCCCATGTCAACCTGGCGTACTAGTCTTCAAATGAAAGCAGCAGATTGCTCCATTACAACAGAACCTATTCCAATAAGACGCGGAATTTTCCAAGGAGACTCGCTGAGCCCTCTGTGGTTCTGCATGGTCCTGAATCCCTTGTCTCATAAATTGAATTCTACGGACTACGGATTTTCCATCAAGAGCGGCAGTAGAACTATGATGAAACTGAATCATCTCCTTTACATGGACGATTTGAAACTCTTCGCATCTACCAAAAAACAAATGCAACTGATGCTGAAAATGGTGGAAGGATTCTCGGAAGACATCAAAATGAAGTTTGGACTAGAAAAATGTCGACTGCTAAACATAACGAGAGGGAAAATAGAAGATGGTACGTTCAAACTCAAGGAAGGTGCAGAAATTGAAGCATTAAAGGAAAGAGACACATACAAGTATCTAGGCATAAGACAGGCCAGAAAAATCAATCAGACCCAGATGAAGAAAGAATTAACGGAGGAGTTCACCCGAAGATTGAGAAGGATAATGAGAACTGGTCTCAACAGCAAGAATCTGATAAAAGCGATTAACACCTACGCTTGCTCGGCGCTGAGCTATTCATTTGGTATTATCTCTTGGACGACCACCGATTTAGCAGCTTTACAGAGAAAAATAAGGACGATGCTGACTGAACACAATGAACATCACCCCAAAAGCTCAATAGAACGGACAGAGCTGCCACGACATCTTGGGGGTAGAGGAATTGTTGATTTGTCCAACCGTATGTTCCAGGAAATTGAAGGACTTCGAAAATATTTCTTGAGGAAGGCAGCTTCGTCAGAACTCCTTCGAATAGTTTGTGTTGCTGATAGTTCTACACCATTAAAGCTACAGCAGGATCACTTGGAAACCGTCGAACACTCTGCAGAAAGTAAAATGCAGAAACTGATTGGCAAACCTTTGCATGGGAGGCACCAGAACGAGGTAAAAACCTACGTCGACATATCTGCGTCGAACTACTGGTTGACTTCCGGAAGGTTGTTTCCTGAGACAGAGGGCTTCATGCTCGCCATCCAGGATCAGGTGATTCCAACAAGAAATTACATGAGATACATCGCCAAGGATGCCTCAGTGGCGGACGATAGCTGTCGTTATGGCTGTGCGACACATGAAACTATCCAGCACATCACCGGGGGATGTCAGAAGTTCGCGGGCGCGGAGTACAAAAATAGACATGATGCTGTTGCCAAGATTCTTCACCAAGAATTGGCACTAAAACACCAACTTCTAACTTCGAAAAGGATTCCTTATTACAATTACCATCCAGATGCTGTGCTGGAAAACGAACATCACAAGCTCTACTGGGATCGCACGGTTCTGACAGACCGGAAAATAACCCATAATAGACCAGACCTCATATTGCTCAATAAGTATGAGGACAGAGCACTTTTCATCGATGTGGCGATTCCAGATTCCAAATAATAACAATCTTCTAGATAGGCACACTGAAAAAATTTCAAAATACAGAGATCTCGAGGAACAAACCAGAAGACAGTGGAAGCTGAAAGATATCAAGACCATCCCTATTGTCATTTCATCTACAGGCCTGATACCGAAGAAACTACTGGAGAACTTGAGGAAACTTCAGTTGGACGAAAATATCTATAGAGTCATGCAGAAGGCGGTACTGCTCGGAACGGCGAGAACTGTACGCAAGTACATGGGGAATGCAGAGGAACACCGTCTGCGCCGACAGGAAGTGCGGGTTGAGCAGGAATCCAACCTACAGTAGGGAGGCGAAGAGCGACCCGGACCCGACCACCACCACGAGCCCGAAAACCTGGAAAGGGTTCCAACAGAGCTTAATCCTTTTGATATCTAAGATATCTGGGATAAGTGAATTTTCCTCTGGAGAGGAGTGTGAAAGCCGCAAGGCTAAAGTCATAACATCTATAGACTCAGAGAGACATTATTCAACTAAAATATGAGATAATCCAGAGCAGTTCAAATGAGAAGTCACTTGAGGTCAGACCTAGACTAGTTGAATGAATTCAAAATTAACACAGCCTTCACAGTGACAGAGCAATCAATGAAAATTGATTGCGAAAGCCTCTCTATTCCATCAGAAAAACAGAAGGTTGGAATAATGAATTTCAATGAGAAGACCGAGTTGTAACAGTGAAGTAGACCAAGAGGTGAAACTACATTGTTTGAGTCTGATCATCAGAGAGATCATAACATTAAATGTGATTTGAACAATAATTATGATTTGAACAAGAGTAGTGCATGAATCGAAGTTGAATAAGAAAAGCAAAATCAATTAATTTGAAAAGTGCAAGAATATTACAATGAAATGAGAAGATCAAAATTAATCAATAAAATGAGTAGAACAATGATAATTGTGCTGAGATAAGGTTCAGGGGGTAGGTGTGCTGATAGGAGAGTCAGATAAGGCGTAGTTTATATTCCACTGAGAATTAATAGTTAGTCATATAAAAGTTACAATTAATTAATTATCAATATTAAATAACAAATATGACCTGAGAATAACCAAGTCTCTTGAAACCTCTTTGAGGAATTTCGACGAAAGTTCACTTTTCAATTGAAATTATGACGCTATGATTTTATACCGAATCAATTCGAAGACTCAAAATCGAGACGAAGATAAAACATATATGGAGCACATATGTTGTTTTGAGTTTAAACAATGAATTGTTGCCATAGGCAATCCATGATACGACAAAGTGATTCATGATTTGAAAACAACTTACGTATAAACAAAACAACGCCTCAAATTAATCTGAGAAGAGCAAGAATAGTATTGAGTAATATTTATTTCGTTGGTCTTGAAGAGTGCTAAAATTTTTCTATGAATACAACATTCACAAAGACGGACTGTTTACAAGTAAGCACGATTAGAAGGTCCAGCAGAAAAATAGAAGATACAACTGATAAATTATAAGATGTACAAATCGAAAGTACTGAGATAATCACTAATCGTTTGTTTCGAGAAATGCATGAAAATGTATCATGAGATTACAAGTTATAATGAGTAGATCATACCAATTGAGTGTGCACGATTAGCAGAGCAAGCCTTCCAGTATGGAGCCAGGGACGGGAGTGTTGTAAAGGGTTGATGGGGATGAAAGAAAATCGTATTCCTCCCTTACTAGGCTTTATTCTTTTACAATATGAATGCCACTTGTGGTTGTTCTAGAGCTGAACGCAACAAACTAAACACAAGAAATGGGTACAATTAGAATTTATATAAAAGGAAAATAAGTACAATTTCTCTTACCTACACCTAGAACAACAAATTATCTCGGTAACGAAAAATTTGCACACTCTAAAATGGCTGTAGCGAGTTACCTCCAGCGCCAGTCAATCGAAAACTTAGAATGCGCGAATTCTTCGTCGCCTCCGTGACACAATCCCGAAACAAGCTAAACTGCTCAACAAAATCATTTATTCTATACGTTCTGCTTCAACTTGCTCCCGCCAAGTATAGGTCGAGACTATGAGACCTTATACTAAAGAACGCAACAAAGCTGACCGAATGGATAAAATCCCTACACCAATCAAAAAAAAAAATCACTTAATTGGAGGGTAGTATTCTTTCAGATGACTGATATGAAAGATTCCTCTTTCTTTCTGACCCCGAGCATGTACTAAAAGGTAGGAACATGTTCCAATTTTTTTTTTAACCACATAAGGGCCCTCGAAAAGTAAAAGAAATTTTTTCGTTTCACCCTTCAGGAGAGATGACGTCGGGTTCGCGCGAAGCAATACCAGATCTCCTATTTCAAATCCCTTATGAGGATTGATAGTCATTTTATGTCGTATGATTCTACGTGCCGCCTTGTTCTCTTTTGCTAGTATTAATTTTTCATCCACAGTGATATCCGCACCCGATTGAGTTAGTCTATATTTATCAGGCAAAAGTTTCAAAGATTCGGTACCAAATTGTAATTCTTGTGGGCTGAATCCGGTACTTTCATGAACTAAAGAGTTGAAAAGTTGCATAAACAATTTTACTTCAAAGGCCCACTTCGATTGTTGTTCATGACAGTAGGTTCGAACCAACCGACCGACTTCTCGCATAACCCTCTCTGATGGGTTAGCTTGAGGATGACGAATGGAAGAAAAAATATGTTTGATGCCCAAATGTTCCAGCGTTTCTTTCCATTTCCTAGAGGTGAATTGTGAGCCATGATCAGTTAGAATTGTTTCGACATGACCCATGATTGGGCAATAATCATGTATAATACGATTGAGTATAGCTACAGAACTGGCCCTTTTTAAAGGGTATAAAGTAACGTATTTTGAGAACACATCTAGCATAACGCAAATATATTCGCTTCCACCACGACTTCTTGGAAGCGGTCCGTATATATCTACTAAAGCCACTAGAGTATTCTTGGTAGATGGAATAATAGCATTCAATTCCGCTTTCGGCATTTTCGAACATTTGGCTTTCTGACAAATATCACAACGTTTGATGACTCTTTTGATATCACGCGCCATATTATTCCACCAGACCTCACTTTTCAACACCTTCCAGGTCTTGTAACTTCCGAAATGGCCGATGGTTTCGTGGAAAACCTGCACAAATTTTGGTATCATTGACTGAGGAACACATAATCTATAGAAACCATCATTTTCATTACGTATGTACAAAATATTCTCACGCATAATAAACCTTTTCTGTATTTCAACATCATGTTCAACTCTATCGCGAATATCTCCCAGTTTAGGATCGGATTTTTGAAGTTCAGGTAAATCTATCAACGAACTTATAAACTTCTGCGGTAACCTAAGAAGGGTCACAACCCTGAACATTTTATCAATAGGTGTTGGAGGACGTATTGCTGAGTATCTGGACAATGCATCAGCAACGATATTCTTTTTACCCGGTATATGTTTGATATCGAAATCATATTCCTGAATGGCCAATGCATATCTAGCTATACGCGATGACAATAATCTACAGGTTTTAAGATATGTTATCGAGCTATTGTCCGTATATATGGTAAAATGCTTCCCTAACAAATAAATTCGGAATTTATTTAACGCCCATATCACACTTAAGGCTTCCCTTTCGTTAATGCTATATCTTCGCTCCCTATCCAACAATTGACGACTGGCCCATGCTACTGTTTGATGCTTGCCATCGACAATTTGAAATAATTCGGCCCCAATACCTACATCAGAGCTATCAGTTGCGAGAGCAAATGGAAGATCTTCCCTAGGATGATAGAGTAAGGTATGTTCAATAATAGTCTCTTTCACCTTTTTGAAGTACTCATCTTCTAGATCGGTCCATTTCCATTTTGTTTTTTTACGCAATAACCTAGTTAAGGGGCTTATCAATTCGGCTAAATTAGGAGAAAATGAGCGGTCAAAATTTATAAGGCCCAAGAAAGCTTGTAGTTCCTTCTGATTCTTTGGAGTTTGATAGTCTACAATTGCCTGTGTTCGATTAGGATCTGGGTGATAACCCGTGGGATCTAAAATATAACCCAAAAATGGCATATTCTCTCGGAAAAATGAACACTTTCTCAACTTTAAAGTAAACCCACATTCCTTCAACCGTGAAAAAACCGCGTCTAAGTGACTGCAGTGTTGCTCAAAACTCTGTGAAGTTATAAGAAGATCGTCAACATATTCCCTAAGAAACTCGTGGAACTTATCACCAAATATGGATCTTAAGCATCTCACGAAAACGCTAACACTTGTTGATAGACCAAAAGGCAGAACACAAAAACAGTAAGTTCTCCCATTGAATTTAAACCCGGTGAACTTTTGTGACTCCTCCGATAGTGGTATTTGCCAGTACGAATGAGTGAGGTCTAGAGATGACATAAATTTCACTCCAGACATAGAATGCATCAACTCTTCCACTGGGGTCGGAGTCTCATATTCTTTTTCCATCACCTGATTGAGATGCCGTGCATCCAAACAAATACGCACACTATTGTCACGTTTCAATGTCGTCATAATAGGCGAGACATAAGGAGTGGCCATTCTTTTAATTACACCCCAAGCTTCCATATTGTCAAGTTGCTTCTGCACCGCGTCTCTATGACCAATCGGAACAGGATATTGCTTTATGCAAAATTCTTTTGGATCGTTTAATTTGATATGGTGCACGTACTTATCCGTCCGCCCCGGTATCTCAGAGAATATTTCTCTATGTTTTTTCAATAATTGGCAAAATTTTTGTTTCTGTTTGAAGTCAAGATCACACTTGTTTACGATGTTATTTATTTCCTCATCTGTTGCGAAAGTCTCTCCGATTATGTTAGGTTCTACATGCGCCACTCTCGCACCCTGTATACATTTTATTGATGGCGACTCATCTGAATTGATTTGATGCTCAAAATTCACTTCTTTTACCGATAGCCATTTATCGCAATGAAAAAATATTATCTCTCCTCGGGCTAAATCTATTTTTGCATTAATTAGTCGTAACAAATCCGAACCGATTATGATTGGGTAAACGAGATCAGGTATGAGTAAGTATTCGTGAAATAATTCAACATTTTCAATAACAAAAGGAACTAGAGACTGTTGTGTAACTCGTCTCTGCTTGCTTTTAAAAGCACCAGTAACTTTCACTCCGGTACAATTGAAAAAAAACTATTTGATCATGAAAAGGTGTTAATTGTGACCATACATCTTGATTGAATGCGCAGACTTCGCTTCCAGTATCAATTAGAGCCGGAAACTCGAAATTAAAAATCTTAATTAGTATAATAGGAGATCTAGTATTGACAGTTTTATGTTCGAACTCACAATCATCGGTTAATAGGTCCTCTCGTGGGTTGTTCTGGGAACCTATGGTCCTCTTTAGAACTGCCTCCACGTTAGGACCTAAACGAGAGGCAATTCCTCGTTTTCCGAAGCCTGTGTTTCGTCCACAGCCTCAGTGGTCATGAATGAGATTCTCTTGTTTTTTGAATCATAGTTATCTCTCCGGAAAGCTACTCTATTATCCTTTTGAAGACCTTGAAAATGACCAGCATTAGAAACAAACGAACTCTTATTCGTATTCGAGATATGGTTCATATAATAATCCGCCTGTCTTAAACGTTCCATAGCTTCAGCTAAACATTGTGCACCCATCAGAGTTGCTGAAATATTAGGCGGAAAGTGCCTTGCTATCGTTTTAATGAGCAGTGATTCACTATAAGGTGGGTTCAAATATCTAGCCATAGCTACATTTTTCATAAAATAGTTTACTAATGAACTTTGACCTTCCCTATAACATCGCGACTGAAGGTCTATTTTTACTTGTACTTGTTTCGTTTCTGACCAAAACTGGTCCTTAAAAGCTACTTTGAAAGACTCAAAATCCGCGAAAGTATGAAGAAAAGCTTGTGACCACAAAGATGCTGCACCCCTGAATTGATTTCTGATGATAAATTTGAAAGTCTCAAACGGTATATTTTCTGATATCATTGCATACTCTAAAACTTCAAGAAATTCCATAGGGTGGAGAGTCCCTGTGTCATCAAAAACTGGCAGTTTTTTGCTTGCCTCAAAATTGTTCACATTATTACGTGGAATATTATAAACATCTTGTTGATTATCTCTATTGACATTTAAATTAATTTGATTCATTGTCGATATGACCTGCTTTAATAAATGTTCTAAATTGTCTCCTTGTTTTACTATATTTTGTACATTATTTTTATATTGATCTTTTCCATTTGGTGATTGACTATAAGAATCTTTCATCATTCGATTGTGATTTTTTTTACTATCATTGACTAAATTATTAAATGATTGACCCTGTGAAGAAACCTTAGGTACATTATAAAGTGTGTAATTGAATATTTCATCCATATCCATAACTGTTCTCTCATTCGGATTCGAAGTTTTCATTTCATTATGTCTTATTTTACTATCCTGAATAAACAATTCATTATTTACTGACCTATCTCGCGCATCATATGTGGACAATCTCTTCTGAAAATTAAAATCTTCCGCAATACCCATCGGTTGCGATATTTGTTTATATTGGTTTTTATCAGCATCACACACATATGCGAGAGATAAATCCGCATCATAATTTTGTCTTGGAATCTTATCGTCTAATTTATCAACTTCGTCACCCACTGTGTGAGTCTCAGACAAAAATGGCATGTTCCTTCTTTGTCTTGCATATGGAGAAGAATTACCTCTCTCTCGCTCCAATGTGTTCTCTGGACTTACGTCGCTCCTCGATGATACTACCCTTGTTTTCTTCACAGCCCCTGTCCGATTTTCCTCCAAAATATTGTTGAAACTTTTAGAACGATTTCTCAAATTATATCCGCCTTTCTGATCTTCTTTTTGTTGCGGTGAATGTTGCAGTGGCATTTTGTGAAGAAGCCTAGCCCCACGTTGGGCGCCAAGTTGTAAAGGGTTGATGGGGATGAAAGAAAATCGTATTCCTCCCTTACTAGGCTTTATTCTTTTACAATATGAATGCCACTTGTGGTTGTTCTAGAGCTGAACGCAACAAACTAAACACAAGAAATGGGTACAATTAGAATTTATATAAAAGGAAAATAAGTACAATTTCTCTTACCTACACCTAGAACAACAAATTATCTCGGTAACGAAAAATTTGCACACTCTAAAATGGCTGTAGCGAGTTACCTCCAGCGCCAGTCAATCGAAAACTTAGAATGCGCGAATTCTTCGTCGCCTCCGTGACACAATCCCGAAACAAGCTAAACTGCTCAACAAAATCATTTATTCTATACGTTCTGCTTCAGTGTATCAACCTGTATCATGGTTTACCATGCATCGTTGAACCATAGTTGAGATATCATCTCAACATATCATGTTCTGAACTAAAACTACTAAATCCAGGGTCCACCCTGGAGAACATGAGAATTCATTCATCTGAAACTCGTCAACACTAATTAGTCATAAGTATTTGAGCAGGCAATTGAGAGAGAGAGAGAAAAAGTTTATTTTAATGGCCATCGACCTGAGGTCCTTCAGCCCATAATTTACATTTGAGTAAATGCTATGTTATAACTTATTGAATGGATATGTACATATGATATTTATCAATTTCAAATTTTCTCTAGTGCCTCCAATAGGGTTTGTGTGGGGTATTTTCTATTTGTTGTGTGTTCATCTTTGTGGTATAGATCAACCATAACCGTGCTTACCTTCAGTCTGGTGTAAAATTTTTTATTTAGTTTATTGAATCTGTTGTTGATTGGTTCAATCTGAGTTCTAGAATATAACATTGAATTAGGTGGGTTGTGAAGAGCATTGCTGGGATGCCTGATTCTGGAGATGATTCTTAGTGAGGTTGTTTCTGCCACAAGGAGATTTTTCAATGCTGGAGTTCTGCAATTTATATATATCGGGTGCGCATATTCTAGTAGAGGTCGACAGATAGTTTTATAAATTTTGGCGACACTTTTCAAATTAATTCCTTGTTTCCTTTGTATGAGTTTGGCAAAATACTTGGCTCTAGAGATTGCTTTCTTTTTTATTGTCTTTGTCTGTAGGTTGAAGTTGAGCTTATTATCAATTTGCACTCCCAGATATTTCATTGAGGGTGTTGGTCCAATGTTAACTCCGTTAATACATATAGATGGTGATGTTGGGGCTAATCTATGATGAAAAATCATGAAACGGGATTTGTCTGCATTTAGCTTCATTCTCCACAATTGGAACCATAGACAAATCTTGTCAGACAGAAGTTGACTACTCTTGATGCAGTTGTTGACGGATTTCTCGTGAGCTACTAGTATAGTATCATCTGCATATTGTAATACATACGCATTTGGGAGAGTTGCAGGCATCATATCGTGGCAGAAAAAATTGAAGAGAAGAGTTGAAAGGGGACTTCCCTGAGGTGTACCCTGTTCAGGTTGGAAATACAAGGCCCGATTTTAACTGCTGGCCTTCTTCCATTCAGAAATTGTTGGCGTATTCTGATAAATTGTGCAGGGACGTTTTTTTGTACATTTTATATAGTAATCCTTTATGCCACATGCTATCAAAAGCTTTCTGTATATCCAAACTCAGTGCTGTAGTTTTGTAATTCCTCAAGGAGGCGTTCTGCGTGTTAGATACCAAGATTGTTAAGGGGTGTATAGTCGATCTCTTGTTCTGGAACCCGAATTGAAATGTTGGAATACAGCTTTCTATATGACTTGATAGAGCTTTTTTTATTATTTTCTCATACAATTTTCCCAATACTGGCAGCAGCGTTATAGGCCTATAGTTTTCAATTTTATTGTTTCCTGCTTTTGACTTTGAAACATTTATTATGAGACCCGTTTTCCATATATCTGGAAATAGACAATTATTCATGCAGTACTCAAAGATTTTGATGAGGTGTTTATGTGTTGCTTCACATTTCCAGGAGAGCTGTTTTTGCTCCTGTGAAGTAGTTCATAATAGTGGGTTTCGTCTATTGTGTAATTACCTCTGGGGTCATTGTAATTATGGAAGAAACGAGCATACCAGCAGTTTATATTTTGTAAATTCTCTTGATCAAAGCTGTTATCTTCTTTAAACCGGAACATGTTTTTGTAATAATTTGCAAATACCACGACTTTCTCTTCATCCGTTTTATATTCTATATTATTTACTACTATAGTTGGTATTTTCTGACGACATATGTACTTAGATAATTTATTTTCTTCTTGGTAAAATTTTTTCCCTTTTGATTCATTTATTTTATTACATGCATCGATCCATGTACTTTCTCTATATTGGCGTATCATTTGCTGGATGTTCTTATTATATCTGTTTATGTCTCTCTTGAAGTTTACATCTTTATTCAAGCAGTATTCCCTGTATAATTTTCTTTTATATTCAATCAGCTTTATTATGTATGGGGGGAGTTCATGAAGGAAGGGATGTTTATTACTAATTGGAGTGTGTCTTTTTATGGTTTCTGATAGACGATTGTTGAATACTTCGATATATTGTTCATCAATTGGTGTATTCTCGTTCTGTTCAAGAAATTCGTTAATTTCTTCATTGATTCTGTCTAATCTGCTCATTTTGTAGTTATATATAAGTTCCTCCCTTATTTCCACAGGTTCCAGGTTCATCTCAAAGTCAATCACCATTGCAAGATGGTTAGCTCCAAGGTCAGGAGTGAGATCAATTTTTGATAGATTTCTTTTAATGTTGTATAGAATATCAAATCAGGCGAACTATCAGCGCCATGACTCCTCAAAAAGATTGGTTCAGTATAAGCTTTGCTGAACTGGCTATTTCTTAGGACGTTGTTTATCTGCCTCTTCTTCGTAGTTGTGCTAGCGTTAAAATCTCCTATTATAATTGCGTATAATTGCCGCCTTTGTGAAAATAGTCTCTTCAATAGGACATAATGGATGAAAGTACACAAGAAAGAAATGCAACTTTTCGTTTTTAAAAGGAATAGAGAAGTGTGTTACCTCATTCTTGGGGTAATTTATGGATGGTGGATTTTCTTTAGTACATTTCAGAGATGGATGACATTGCACTATACTTCCTCCTCTGGTATATTGTTCTTTATAGCCAATTTTTTTTATTATTGACCAATTTCTATAATCGACGGAGTGTGATGGGTCGATTTTTGATTCAACAAACATGGCACATGTGACATTATTTTCTTCGATATAGTTATTCACTAGATGTTTTTTTTGGGATGAAACTGTTTATATTGTTGTAGAGAATCCTAATTATCGATTTGAATTTGCCTATTGACTTCGTTGTTGATTGGTTCTGTAGAAGAAGGTTCATCTGGATCCTCCAAGTCAAACATCAGGATGTAAAATCTGTTTCCAGAAAAGACAACTGTTGTGTCTATATTAAATTGACTGATAAACCTCTTTTTTAATTTGACTATTAGGTCATTCCTGTCGGTGTTCTTTGGGTTATTTATTTTGCGATTGTAAGTATTTATTATTTCATCATGTACAGTCACAGGAGCATGGATACGGCTGGTTTTTTGTGGAGTTCTTCAACTTCTCTGATTCTTCTGTTGAGTGGCTTAACATAGGTGTTTGGAATACCTTCTATGGGTTTTTTTTGGATGTTTTGGGCATTTAATTGACCATGCTATATGATCCTCTGCACCACAAGACAAGCACTTAGGAGCATTATTAGTTTTGCAATGAGTCATTTTGTGTGGGCCTTGGCATTTAGAACATTTTGGTAAACTCTTGCAAGATTCGGTTTTGTGATCAAATTGTAAACATTTGCTGCATGGAATCGGAGTAGGGTCTGGTGGATGGCTGGGATATACCAGATAGTGCTGATTCATGAAGAAGAATCCATTGTTTAAGAGTGTCTCGAATGCTTCGATTTCACCTGTGATAATTCTTATATATCTTGTTGGTTTTCCAAGAGCTCTTGATATTATCCTTTTGCAGTACCTATGTTTAATATTTAAGGACCGAAGACTAACATCTTCATCTTTGATGCATGTTTCCACATTGGATATCACCACTGAATATGTCTGTTGAGGTTCCCTTTTGTTGCTAGTTATCTTCTGTGAGTTTGTTTCCTTGAAACTGATTATTTTCTTTTCGCTTTTGAGCTCGGTAAGAGCATGCTCCAATATTGATTTATTATTATTAGATTTGAGAATAAAACCTAGTTTTGTTTTGAGGATTATATCACGGGATGACGGAAATTTCGCATTCCAAATAGTTGACATTTGAATTCTATCCATTTCAGCGTCTTCTGTGTTAATATAATATAAATTCGCATATTCCATCTTCTTTATCTCGTTCATCCTAGCAGAGATGTTCCTGTTTGTTGTTTTCGTAGGCGGATTTGTTTTGGTTTTCAGTGTCTTTTGTTGTGTATTTTTTGTTGAAGTTGATTGTGTATAATCTTCCTTATCAATTTCCATTTGTGTGGGAATCGAATTATTCGGTGTTGGATTTATCTTTGTCTGTTGGACATATGTTGACTGTTTATTTTCTTTCTGTGTATTCAATTGAGGTTTTTTGAAAATAATATCAGGGGATTTATTATCGTTTTTCTTCTTAGTGTTTTTAGCGCTACTTGTTGGTTTTTTCTTCCGCTTTTTTTCCTTAACAGCTTCCTGAGGAGTTGGAACTTTTCCTCCCTCTTCTTCTCCTGAAGAGTTATAAGTAGAAGTGCCGCAGGTTTGAGACATTTCTGATTCGTAGAAATCCTCAAAGTCCGCGGCGCTCACCGTAATGTTTTCAGCAATTCTGACTTGTCTTATTTGACGAATTTGACGAAAAATAATATTTCAATTCACCAGAAACGTTGAGATTATCTTATCAATTTACGCACATGTGCTCACCATGAAGGATTCACTTGAACTGCAGGTAATTGAGTTGACTGAAAAATAAAATAAACTGATTCAAATAAACGAAAGTAGCATGAGAAGACAATAAATCAGTATTCATTATCAATGAGAAAGACTTGAGAAGATTCAATCCTGGTGCTATATACTCATTTTCATATGAGAAGATCTAGAGAGGTCTGAAAATCTATGTAAATTTTAATATACAATAAAATACATATTCCTGAGGAGGCATTTAATTGATTTGTCTCTACTGAACATTTGAATTGAGCGGTACTTGCAAGAATTATAAATCTGTTGGAAGATTTTAAAATATCTTGCACGTGGACTCATTTCATCAGAATGAAATGAATATGAAAATGGTAAAATTAATAATTTTGAGAAGACTGTGCGTACCTTAGCTTGTGAGAAGATAAAACGAGCACCAGAATTGACCGCGAAGACTAGAAATAATACTGTGAATTATTGAGGGAATGTGGACAAATTAGGCTGTGGTTCTAAAGTTCTGAATAAAAAATTTAGAAGCACAGCCTAATTTGTCCACATTCCCGCAATAATTCACTGTATTATCAAACATGGATGTACCGGACCAACAATCTTGAAATAATGATAACTGAATGAGATGAACAATGGGAAGAGGTGTTAAAAATCTAAATGTGATTTCTACAGAGTAAACAACGAGAATGGATAAGAAAATGTGTAATGTGTAGTTTTTCGCTTCTGAAAAACACTGAGAGTGGGGCTGCTGCTTCTTCTTCTTCTTCTTTGTTTCCCAAGCTTTCAAGTTGGGAAACCTTGGGCTCGTCCATTGGACATGCACCCAGTATCATATGTCAAAACGTTCGGTCTCGGGTTCGGTGTTTACACAGGAATAGGTTGACATCACTGACATAGGAAAACAACAACTTGTTATTGACAAACAAACATGATATGTTATTAGGTCTTTTAACAGGAGTCAAATTAAAATTACAGCTTAATGTTTGAGGCCCTGAGGAACTCAGATATGAGCTTTGCTACATCAGGAGAGGGGCTGAAAATGACCTCATTCAGATTAATTAGGCGTTGAAAGGCGAATGCTTCTAATCTTGTATAAAATAGTGAGCAATTTTCCTGATTTAATGAACACTCGAAAAATATGTGTCTTATATCACCGCGATCGCCACAATGGCATTTTTCCTCATCTTTGATTTTTATTTTGTATAGGTGTTGGGGTGATAGCACATGTCCAGATCTCAATCTAATCATTGTTGTTAATGTTTTTCTTGAAATATCTGTCCCTATTAACTTGTTTCCCGTAATGTTATCCTTAACTCCCACCATATTGACGTAGGTTTTTCCTTTACTTTTGCCCATTTCCTTCCATTCTATATGCCATTCCTTCTTGACTTCTTGTCTAATCATGTTGTAAACATCCTGGTAGCTACCCTCGTAATTCGTTACATCTTTTTCTCTCCCTCTGTTAGCCAGCCTATCTGCCTCCTCGTTCCCAGCTATGCCAGAATGGCTGGGGATCCACACATATTTAACATTAATTCCCATCTCCTCTGCTCTTATTAGCAGTGCTTTAACCCTAATTTCTATAGCATGTATGTCAGTTTTTATTTTCCAGTTTTTGAGTTTCATGATTGCGCTTCGTGAATCCGTGAAAATGATGATATTTGTTCTAGGGTTGTTCTTTAGGGACCACTCTAAGGCATATCCAATTGCGAACATTTCTGCTGTGTATATAGCCCAATGATCTGGTAATCTGAGAGATGCCGATATATTTTCAGAGTATATTCCAGCTCCAACGGTCCGAGGATTGTCCTGTTTTGATGCATCGGTATAAACAGCCTGATATGGGGATCTAATATGCCTCTCGCAAAAGGATTGGAACTTCAAAGGTGCGTCGATGCAATTTTTTTTTATTGGAGCTACCACTATATCATGGTCTCTGATGTGCATATCAATATTCAAGTTGTAGACTGGAAGTTTTTGTGATCTCTCCATGAGTTTAATTCTGGGCTTTACTCTTTCATACGCTTCTACAAAGGGTGGTTTTCTATTATTGTTCCAAAAACCTTTGAAAAGTGTGAGTTCTTCAATGTTTTGCAGTATTGGGTCATTTCTGCATCTCATTCTTTTTAGTATATATTTTGACGATAGTAATATTCTTCTTTTTTCTAGTTTCATTTCTCCACTTTCTGAAAGGATAATGTTTATTGGTGCAGATCGCATGAGTCCCAAGCTTATTCTCAGTGCATGATATTGCACCCTGTCTAACTTCCTCAGAGAGGTCACAGAGCATGTTCCATATAATAGAGCCCCAAAATCCAAGTGTGGTCGGATCAGCGATTTATATATCCCCAACAGTACTCTAGGTTGGGCACCCCACCAGGTTCCACATAATGTTCTCAGTATGTTACAGTTCTTCATTGCTTTGCCGCAGACCTTATCTATTTGTTTTGTCCAATTGAGTTTTTGATCTAATGTTACTCCTAGATATTTTATCTCTTGTTTCCAGGGGATTTCTGTTTCTTCGATGGAGAACTTTGGTATTTGCTCAGGTATGGGTCTACGTGCAAATAACATTGCAGCACATTTTTCTGCACACATTTTGAGGTTTCTCTTTCCCAGCCATTCTCCTAGATTTTTTAAGGTTTTATCTAGATTTTCCCATATCTCTCCTATGTCCCATCCTGTACATTCTAAAAATAGATCATCAGCGTACTGACAGATCTTAACATTTCCCGCTGCGCACACCCCAACTTTCAAGAGATATACATTAAATAATGTAGGGCTAAGTAATGATCCCTGTATTAATCCTTCATGCGCTATCCAGGGTCCCTTTATGCTGTCTGCATCTTTATCATGAAAATATAATTCCCGATAATTCATTGAAGCTATAATCAGATTTGCGATGTCTACTGGTATGCCGATATCATATAAATCGTCCTTAAGAATATGTAGGTTTACATTATCATAAGCTGCTTTTATATCCAGAAAAATAATGATAGTGAATTTTCTCCGTATAAAGGATTCATAGATGCTGGAGCATGCCACCAAGAGATTGTCGTAAATAGATTTTCCTCGTCTAAAACCGAAACTGTAGGGATTATTTTTTTCTACATTTTCCTCTGTTATCTTTTCTATCCTGTGTTTTACTATTGACTCCAATATTTTCACTGAGCAGGGTGCCAACGAGATGGGTCGTAAATTGTCTACATTGTTGACGTCTTTACCTGGTTTGCCGAAAGGGAGTATTAAAAATTTCATTGAGGTATTTATAGTTTGTGGATTTACAAGTAACTTGTTGAATATTTCCGCTAATTTTTCCCAAGCCATTATAGGTAGATTTCTGTACATTGGATATGTCAGCGAATTCATTCCAGGAGCAGAGTCTTTTTCCGGTATAAGTTTACGAATCTCCAATGGGGTGATCATAGGGGAAAGGTTGTTCTCTAGGTTAAAAGATATCAGGGGTGATTTATTTTCTGTTAGTTTGATCATTAATTTTTCCACGGTTTCAACCTCGGGTTGGTTAGTGCAGGTATGTCCATCTTTACTACCTTTGAATTTTTGTATGGTATTCCATGCTTTCTTGCTATTGTTGAAATTTATACTTTCGGTAAATTTTCTGAAACTATTCCTTTTTTCGGTCTTGATCATACGTTTGGTTCTGGCTTTCAATTCCTTTACTCTGATATAATTTTCCAAATTGGGTTCTCTTATATATTCCGCAAAGGCATCTTTTCGCTGGAGTATTGCCTTCGTCAGTTCATCAGTCCACCATATCGCTATCTTATGGTTATTGGTTTTTCTATCCATTTTGATGGGGATGCTTCTTTCCGCACATATCTTAACCATATCATCGAATTCACTTAAGTTGTTTATTTCATTCTCACTCATGAAATTGTTTATATTCGTTTGGAATTTAGGCTAATCAGCTTTGGAAGTTTTAAATTTTCTTGTAGAATAAAATTTTGTCGTTTTTATGTTTTGTTCTTCTGAAAAATGTATGTGAATTGGGAAGTGGTCGCTTTGTCCTGTATCATGATTTACCATCCACGAAAACTTGTTGGCGAGATTAGTCGGTACAATAGTCAGGTCTGGTGCACTTTTCTTTTCATTTGGTTTCGTCAGTCTTGTCGCAGATCCATCATTTAGTATAATTATCGACATACATGTCGTCGTATGTCTGGCGAGTACACACGCGTCTTGGTTGTTTCTTCGATTTCGTCTTAATTTGCAGTGAAATATTGGCGAAAAGAACTTTTTTTGATTTTCTAATACGTTAACAAGATATTAGAAGTCATCCTGAGGCCCCAACAACTGAAAATTGCAATTTCAAGACCTGCATTTGATTTCGATTTAGGGGTCAGCATACATAACACGATAAATATGTCTAATACTTGCAAGTTGTGTAGCGACAACTTTATTGTCAACACAAAGTCTATAAAGTGCAGTTCCTGTCGACTTGATTTCCATCCAAAGTGCGTTCAAATAAAGGATACCGTCCTGAAAGCTTTGGCCGAGTCTGTAAACATCTGCTTTTTTTGTTTTGATTGTTTGGATCGTGTGAAGGCCAAACTGGAACATGAGCCTGAGAACGTTCATGGAATGGGAAGTGATGGAGACTTATTGAGCGCTTTGATAGAGAAACACACCAAAGCTATAGTAGAAGACTGCCAGATGAAGTTTAATAGCCTTAAGGAAGAAATTGTGGCTCTGAAGGATAGTAATAAGGATTTAGTTCGATTAATGTCATCCAATGAATACAAGAACGCTGGGACATCCAGATCAAAGGAAATTACTATAGTCGAGAAAGACTCATCATCCAAATTGCTGTCGGTACCATCAGATCTGAAGCAGAAAACAGGCAATAAGGAGGTGTCCTCCAGTCTGACAAAAAGGAAAGAGTGGCGACTTTGGATCCTGTGAAAGAGGTCTTGGAACATCCTAAGCCTTCCTATCCAAGGAAGACATTCACAAGAGATCCGGCAATCCATGCAAAAGGAAAACCCGATGTCAATATTAAACCAGCTCCGAAGGGTAGAAGGTGGATATGGATTGGTGGTCTATCAAGAGAAACTTCGCCGTCCAACATATTATCATACATGACTGAGAGATGGCCGAAAAACGATCTTTTATGTTTCGACTTGAAGTCTAAAAATAGCAAAAAATCTTTTAAGGTAGGTAGCAAAGATCTAGATTTGGAGGAGTTACTTAACCCAGAAGCATGGCCTGAGGGTATACTAATCAGACCATTCCAGAACATCTAGCTAAGAGTAACCCAATCTGACAATGAAGCTGTGTACCAAGGAAGTTATTGTAAGGTGAACGATATTAGTTGTAGTGCTAGTTCAAACTTACCTCAGAATATTTGTTTATATTGCTATTACCAAAATGTCAGAGGGTTACGTACAAAGATAACTAATCTTGCTGTATCAATAATTAGTTCAGATTATGATGTTATATTTTTAACTGAAACTTGGTTGTGTAAAGACATCTCAAATTCAGAATTAGGTATTAATAATTTCGATATTTACCGCAAAGATAGAGATTCCGTAATTAGCTGTAAATCAAGGGGAGGTGGTGTCATGATAGCCATAAAGAAATCGATTTCTTCAAGAATTATATCAAGCTCACATAATGATATAGAAGTTATATTTGTTTTAGTTCATACTGAGCGCGGAGATATATTATTGTCAAATGTATATTTCCCTCCAAATAGCGACGTTTCTCTTTACGAGAGGTTTTGCGAAGAATTAGAAGATATATCTGATCGATATTCTGACGCAAACCTTATATGCTGTGGAGACTTTAATCTCCCCGGTATCAGTTGGAAAACCGAGTCTAATAAAAACTCAGTAAAGATAACAAAAACTCAAACGGTAATCGCACAGTCGATGGCATTGTTAAATATGGTGCAATTGAACGAAATCTCAAACATGAACAATGTGTTATAAGATTTAATATTTTCATCATTCGATAACACGACGGTTTCTTAAGCGGCTGATATCTTGCTTCCTTGTGATGTACATCATCCGGCATTATGTTTCTACATTGATTCCGGATGTTCGATAAGGGAAGAACAAAATTACACATTCCTGGATTTTAAGAACGCAAATTACAATGATTTATTAGATTACTTTTCGACAATAAACTGGAACGAAATTATTTTTGAAAGGGATGTTCAAAAGTCCATTTCAAACTTTTACTATATTGTTGATTCAGCAGTTGAATTATATGTTCCCAAAAGAATATCAAAAAAATATAAATTCCCAAATTGGTTTTCACCTCACCTAAAAGGTCTAATTTATTCGAAAAAAGCGGCACATAGATCATATAAGATATCTAATAGCTTAGAAATATATACACAGTTTGCTGAATTGAGACAAAAGTGTAAAATTGAGTCGGAAAATTGCTTTCGTGAATATATAAATTCTGTCGAAAACTCTATAGAAATTAACCCAAAGTATTTTTGGAAATTTGTGAACGATTCCAAGTTGAATGAGAGTCTTCCCTCAACTATGTATTTCCAAGATGAAATTTCAGAAAATCCACAAGAAATAGCCGAATTTTTTAGTTCCTATTTTTCCAAAGTTTATAAAGCGAGCAAACCAAAACACTTGAATACACCGCAGGATAATCTAGTCGATATAGGAAATGTATATTTTACGCCAGATGAAGTACTTAAAGAGTTGTTGACTTTGAATGACTCTAATGACTCGGGTGCTGATAATATTGGGGCGATATTTTTGAAGCGCTGCGGTGATATATTAGCTGAACCTTTATGCCTTATATTCAATAGCTCGATTAATTGCGGAAGTTATCCAAAGATCTGGAAAGATAACTTTGTTATTCCTGTACACAAGTCTGGAGATGAAAAAGATGTAAAAAATTATAGACCAGTATTGAAATATTCTCACATCCCTAAAATTTTCGATAAGCTTGTCAACATCAAGATTTCGCCCTGCCTTTCACATGTTTTTCTATCAGAACAACACGGATTCATTAGCAAGAGATCGGTAACAACTAATCTTGTTTCGTACATAGACATCATTTCAAATGCAATGAAAGAAAAATTTCAGGTTGATAGCATTTACACCGACTTTCAAAAAGCTTTTGACACGGTTCCACATTCGTTACTTGTTGAAAAACTTGAAGGGATCGGTATCGGCCCTCCGTTATTGGACTGGTTGTCTGATCGTCTGCGTGATGGTACCTTAAGGGTTAAGCTTAGAGATAATAATTATCTCCGAGCAGTTTCTCGTTCTTTCTGGGGTTGGTCAGGGTTCACCCCTTTCTACGCTACTCTTCCTATGTTTTATAAATGATATAGGAAAATATATTAGAGGAAGTCTATTTCTACTGTTCGCTGACGATCTTAAATTGTTTAGGATCATACGGAGTATTCAAGATTGTCTTTCACTACAAGAAGATCTTATCAATGTTGAAAGGTGGTGTGTTGACAATGAAATGCAATTCAATATCGGTAAATGTAGTGTAATGAGATTTTACAAAATTAAATCACCTATCCAGTACGATTATAAGTTGAACAATGTCAAACTGAGCTCAAGCCTAATTGTTAAAGATCTAGGAATACACCTCGACCACCAACTGAATTTGATTCAGCATATTTTCATCATAACTCAAAAAGCTATGAGGATGCTTGGATTTATTAAGAGAAAACTCAAAGATTTTAATAATATCTCTGCCTTAAAAAGTGTTTATTTTGCGAATGTCCGAAGTATATTGGAATATTCAACTGTAGTTTGGTCTCCTTATTATGAAGTACACAAAAATAATATTGAGCGCGTGCAACGAAAATTTTTAAGATGGGTTGCTTACAAAATGAGTATTCCCAAGGCCTCAATAAACTACGACCATCTACACGTGTCTTTATCAATGAAACCACTATCTATAAGAAGGAATAATTTTGATGTAATGTTTGTATATAAACTAATCAATAATTACATTGATTGTGAATACTTAGTATCTAAGATAAAACTTAATGCGAAAAATGTATTCCTTAGACATAGAGATCTCTTATACATCGAATATAACCCCACTAATTATGCCATGAATAATCCGATTGCACGAGCGATAAAAGGGGCAAATGCATCGTAGATTGATCTTTTTCAGATATCTATTTTTAGTCTTAAAAGATATTTTGAAGCTATTTGAACTTGTCAACTGTTCTTGTTGTTTTTCCTTGTTGTTTTTTTTGTAGATTTCAACATTTTTTGTTTGTTTTCTTGTTAATTTCAGGTCTCCCATGATCACAAAAGGACCTGGGCTTGAATCTATTATTTTAATCAGTATTTTCTTGTCTAATTTGGTATCTGGTGGGTTATATATGTTAATAAACCAGACCTTGTTTACTTCTACTATCTGAAATTGGAATTTTTTTGGCTTATTTTGGATATTTATGTTTATAATTTTGAACTTTATATTTTCCTTGATTAAGAGGGCTATTCCTCCCCAACGGTCATATCTGTCATTTCTGATAATTTTATAATTTTTTATTTTAATTATTTTATCTTTATCAAGAAGGGTTTCAGTCAAGGCTATCATATCCGGCATAGACATTGTCAGCTTGCCCATAAGTTCGTTATAATTAGCTATTATTGATCTTATATTCCATTGTATAATAAACATATTGAATATATTTGAGACTAGTTAGGTAAACAAAATAAAAAAGGGGTTTACATATACACATATATTTGTCGGTGGGCAGGATATAATGAAGGGTTAATATTCTCCAATTTCATCCATAGATGTATCATCTATTTCTATTTTATTCTCTGGAGGTTTATGTACTTGTACATCGTGAATAATTATTTTTCTCTCATTATTTATAATATTCTCTTCGAAATTTGAATAGTTCGACTGAGTTTCTATTTCATTTGTTGGATTAATATCATCTAAGTTTATAGATATATCCATTTCTGAGTTTTGGGTATTATAAATTTTTTCTTTATTATTCATGTTGTAATTTGGTTCATATTCGATCAGGCATTTTTTAATTTCATCTCTGTCATATGCTGGTTTTTGAGGAGCTATTCTTTTCCTAGGAGAAAAGGTGGTAATTCTGTGGGGTTTATTTGTTTTATTATCTGAATGTTTTTTTGATGCTTTTGTTTTGTCCGCATATGATATTCTGTTAACTGTTACCGGGAGTGTTTTGATGTTATTTTCCTCCTCGTATTTCGGAAGACTCGGAAATGCACTCGTACCTATATTGAAATTTTTTCGTCTTCGAAGCATGAGGTTCGCTTCATAAAAGGTATATTTATATACTGCCATAGCTTCTTTAATCAATTTTTGATGTTCGTATTCCGGGCAGGTTCTTTCCATCGCCGTATGCCCTTCTCCACAAAATATACATTTTGTTTCATTAGAGCAGTTTGCATATTCATGATCCTCACCACAATTTCTGCATCTCCTACTACTTTTACATAAATGTGCCGTATGTCCGAAACGTATGCAATTAAAGCATTGTATAACAGGATAGACGTATTTCGAGACTTCTAAAAAATTATGGTATAATGTTATATAGTTAGGTAATGTAGTACTTCTAAACGTAATTACGCAAGATTTAGTCTTTTTGTATTGTACTTCGCCATCGATTATAACTCTTTTCTTTAGTCTTCGAACATTAATTATTTCGTAATCGGATTTTCCAAAATCTATAATTTCTTGTTCATCTATATCTACATCTATTCCCGAAATGATACCTCTGACTGTTAAATATACTGCAGGGATGTATACATTATAAGCTGGAAAAGTATTATTTGATACAAACTTGTTTGCGTCTTCGGCCGTGGTAAACTCTATTCCATTCTATTTCTGCCTTTTTTGGATATTTTATTTATTCTTAATTCAAAGTTGTTATTTTCGAAAAAAAATTTTCCTATAGTCAATGGGTTTAGATTTCCCACTTTACCAATCTTACTTTCTACAAAAACAACATATGGTCCCTTATCATTAACTCCGTATTTGAATATGTGTTTATTTTCGTTCGCATCTTTTTTCGATGTTAAAGATTGTGATAATATGTCGACTTGAGTATTCAACTCGCTGTCTTCATTCAAAATTGCCTGTTTTTTCAGTTCATCTAATTCATTTTTAAGTATTATTAAATCTGCGAAAGAAAACTGCTCACTATTTTCCTGTATATTCTCCAATGTTTTTATCGATTTCGGAGTAATTGCCGTTTTTATCCGGGGATAAATCCCCGGACTATTATTTGCCATTTTTATCCCTTTCTACTGATGTTTTTTCCTTTTTTCATCAACTCTCAAAAAGAAGTGTACTTCACGTACAGTTTTAAATAGGTATATAAGAAAGAAAAAAATATGCAAGAAAAACCCCAAAAACAAATGAAAAATAACTTAACAGTATCCCAATGAAACCTTAAATCAAAAAGTAACAATCCGACTCCTGTTTTTCAACTATCTCACCACCTTGTAATAGGGGAAATAACACGCCACCAGGAAGAATCGAAATTGGTTAGGTCCGCACCGATCCCGGGCTGCTGCTTCATTCAATTAGCGCATCACAGAATCGGGGTACTATACGTTGCCACCGGAGTTGGTCAAGAGCGTCGACTAGGGAAAGGTCGGAGGGGGGCTTCGCTCAATTTTTAACGAAGGACATACTGAAGATTATTTTGTCAAGAAAAAGAGAGAAACAAATTCAGTCAAACTTAAGATACCTAACCAGTGTTCGAAAAAATCAATTAGTACATTAGATTTGAATCTAGACATGTTAGTATTGGAGGAGCGACTAGTAAAATATTGTGTCGGATGTTGGTATTTATTTTTGGGGGATTTAAATTATTTTAGAAAAGGGAGCAGTCTATTCGGCCTGCCGGTATTAAAATGGTTAAATTTTCATTAATTTTTTATTGAAGTTTGTTGGTAAAATACCAATGTGTGCGATAACAAATCGGGTTTCATCGAAAGGTAGCAGGAGTCGACTATGAAAAAAAAAATGCAACACACGCATTCGTCGTCCTACAGATTTGGGTTGTTACACATTTTACGCATCAAAAAAGAAAAGAAGTCATAACTCCAGAATATCTTACAAAAATTACGTATCAGCAAGGTTTCGAAGGTTACTTTCAAGGAAGCAATATATGGTTTGAAAGGATATACAGACTTTATTTTCCAACTAAACTACTCTTCAACAAAATATAGTAACATATTGAATAACTCGGATATTGTCAAAAAACAAAAATTTCAAGCATGTCGACTAACTTAGTCGGAATATACCTAGTGAAAATAAGATACTGGCGCTTTGTTATGTTTCACAAAAATCAAAGCCAATTGCAAAGATTTGATCTGTTTTGTACGTGAATTCTTATGAAGATTCACACAAGACAAGCGCTCTCAAGAAAGTGAAATGTCCCTGTTGAGCAATCCTGGAGTATAGCATAACGCTTACAGGTCTCGAACATCAGGTTAGGTTACCGAATGATGTTAATCAGAAAATTTCTCTGTGGTTACAGCTATCGAATTAAGGAAAACTGAAGCCAACATTTATTGAAACTTTCGAATTGTCCTACCAAACGATCTATATGCCTTGAGAAGAGTAGGAGGCCAGAATAGAACTATATCCGGACAAGCAAATAGTGAGTGGGTGCTAGTTTCAATGATGTGCTATGATGAAGTGAAATATTCTCACAGATTTCATGTTCTATACTGTACCTTCTGAGATTGTTCTTGTTATGTTATGATTCATCGTGGTTTTTCATGTTTATTTCATGTAATATGTTGTCCAAGGCACTTAAAACTCCATAATGAGTTTTCACTACTCCCAACTGTGTAAGGGTGCGTTCATACCGAAGATGCCTGGATGAGCGCGGTGGAGGTCGCGGTCGCGATCTTTACATCGATTTCAAAACAAACCTTCATATTCTAATGAGACCGTACATACCAAGGATGTTTCACCCGTTCACCCTCGCCGCTCATCATCGCGGTTTTCAGCGATGTCGATAGCAGATTTTTTTTTTTTTTTTTTTTTTGGTGTAGCAGGGGGAAAATCTGCAAACAGACGAACACACCCTCTCCTGAGGGGGAACAGTGTGGGGATTCTCACTCTCCGAGCTCGAGACCCACTAAAAACCCTTAACTGCTTCTTCATAGGTTCCGGGCATTTTGCCTATTAACCAGTTGACTCTCATGGTTTCTGGACTCTCACACGATCATAGTCGTGTTGATATTTGTATGCTGCCTATAGCTTTTATAGGTTAAGCTCTTCTTTGGTTACATTTAAATCCTTACCTGATCTCTGGGTCTTCGGTAGTAGGTTCTTGACCTTCTAGCTTCTTCCGTTGGATCGTAGTCGACTAATCTTCGTAGTTTCTCATTTGGATGTTGTTTGGCTTTGTCGAATATCCTTTCCGCCTTTCTCTTCATAAATTCTGTAACTGGTTCCCATTCCAAGTCCTTGTAGATTTGTTTGTTCCTAACAAACCAGGGTACGTCCATCGCCATTCTAAGGAGTTTATTCTCAGTGGCCTGTATTTTCTTGATGTGGGTCTTGGCTGCGAAGCCCCATGCCGCCGATCCATATGTGAGTTGTGGTCGCGCAATTGTTTTAATCATCGTCAACTTGATGTTCTTATTCATATGACTTCTTCTGCCTATGAGTGGATAAAGTTTACTCATTGCGGCTTTTGTTTTATCAACTGCACATTTGATGTGGTTTTTCCATGTAAGTCCTCTGTCAAGCGTCACTCCTAGGTATGTTGCTTCATTTTTCCATTCAACCTCTTCTCCATCAACTTCAAGGTTTTCTTCCATCCTCAATCTTCTCTTTTGCAGTAATATTGCTTGAGTCTTTCTTCCATTGATTTGGATTTTCCATTTGATGCACCATTTGAGTAATTCATCTATGGCTTCCTGCAGTCTCCGGTGTATGATCTCTGGGCGTCGATGTCTGAACGCTATTCCTGTGTCATCTGCGTACAATGTGAGCATATTTCTAGCATTCTTCGGGATATCATAGACGTATATTACATAAAGCAGAGGTCCAAGTACCGATCCTTGAGGCACTCCCGCTTCTAATTGTCTGATTTGAGAGGTTGCTCCATCTATTTTCACATAAAAGTTTCTATTCCTCAGATAGTTCCTTATAATCTTGCATAGCAGATAGCAGAACAAAATAGTTTGATTTTATATGGCGATCGGGCAGTTGCCGCGAGGTACCTTGCACGCTTATTGGCGCTCTTCAAATCACGTGACATTCACCAGGGTAACGTATTCATTTTTCAGTTCGTTTATGAGCTTTGACTGAAAGGAAAGCATCTTCGACATGTACTGCCAGGCATCGATGTAAACCTCGACCGCGACCGCGACCTCCACCGCGCTCATCCATGCATCTTCGGTATGAACGTACCCTAACAAGTAAGACCCAGACGAGAGGTCCCTAATTGATGCTTACCTCTGAGCAATTTTACAGTAGTGACATTGACAGGTAAGACACGGACGGGAGGTCCCTCCCTAAATCTGAGCGATTTCACAGTTTGTATGTTACAAATGACAATCGCAATCAATTGTTGGGATTTCAAGTGTCTTTTTCTCACGATCTGTGAGCATGAAGGGGTGATGGTTTTTTTCATCTGGCTCTTTTTTTCCATCAGTAATAATAATATACCACAGCGATGAGCCAGGGCCAAACATAACTTTGCTTCACAGGAAATCAATTGCTTGTATTATCTTCATTTTATCCTTACAATGTTCATAGAACAGTGCTGCCACCTATTTGACAAATTGAACGAGGTCGTTTCAATAGTCAGTATGGCCGTGTTACTAATTCATAATAATAATAAGTACTATAATTTCTATAAATATTCAGTGTTCAATACTGAGACCATAATTATCAAGTAAAAGCAGTACGTCGCATGCGCCGAATATTCTATGTTCGAAGAGCACTGAAGCTCGGGGCTCAAACTCCCAACCCTCTTCGTCTACTTACCTTCGTGCTAAAAAGTCTTATTCAACTTTGAACTAAAATAAACGTTGTACCTACCCTCGGCCAATATTCATTTCTAACATGTATTCAAAAACTGATATCTTGTCCTTTCCATGCAAATAATTATATTAGAAATCTCTTCAATTAGTTAACACAAACATTAATTGGATTCATGAAAAACCAGTGAAGTGCCAGTAGTTTTGAATTTCTCCCTCTTTTTTTCCTATTTTCTAATGAATAACTAAAGGGTCCTGTAGTGTTCCTCGAACAAATGAAGAACAGAAGAATCATCACTTGGAAGACTGGACCTGGTTGCAAGACCCTCCTGGTCAAAAAAAAGGTTTGGACTGTTATTAATTACTAAAGGAATTTTTAACGACGAGAGTGATCCTTCACAAAAATCTGCAGAAGGTTTATGACACAGAGATTATATTCTTTACAGTGCAATTGGAGAACAGGAAATTCATTTTTTTTTTAGTTATCATAATGTCTTCAGATCAGAAAAGTTTCGATGAAGGCTGTTTTATTTATTTTTCATTTTTTTACGAGAGTTTTACCTAGACAGTAGAATCTCCAGCGAGTCTGGTGGAATCACTTTGTTACGTAAAATATTTTTTTCTGCAGCCTTATGTTCGTTATTCCCTTAAATATTTTAGACTTGGGAAGAGAAGAAATACACAAAAATGTTACATGGAAAGCGCTCTCATAATAATAATAAGACAAAGTTATTGTCAAATTCGTTCTCATAGGTACTGTTTCTGTAAAGTTTTAGTTTCGATTCAATAAAACATACCAGAAGTTCCATTTTCGGGACGGCTTCAGAAAAAATAGTTTGTGTGATATAACTGAAAATATCATTCATTTTTAACAGCATGTATCTATCTTTTCAACCAAGACGAATAGGAAAAGTTTCTTTTGACGTCAAGAATCTTCCCTCAAAATTAATGTACAAGTCCAAGACTCACCCTGTATTTCAACAAAGATCACCGGGATTTTCCGTAATTTCTCGAGAGTAAAAATTTCTTTTCTTCTCTACTGGTTGTTCCCCTAATCGCCTTGTAGGAGTCAAATCTATCTATCTACCTGTTTTTCATTCGTTAATCCGAATTATCGTAAGTAGAAATTCTGCACAAAAATAATTCAATTATTTCAACTACAATTAGGAGTTCTCATTGATTCAATGTCAATATATTTTTTCCAGGAAAATTTCGAATCGTGTTTTCCTTGCTTTGATTTGACTGTGAACAAAATTGTCGACCCTCATGAATTATTATTTACGGTTTATTCAGAAAACAATTATTCAAATAGAGAAATGACAAGCATTTCCTCAAAACGAGAAATACACGAAAACACTTTTTCATAGTTATTGGGTGTTAATTTATTCGTTTTCAACGGTTACTAGAATAATGGATTTGGTCTCGTGTTAATTAATAATGGAATTTTTCAAACTATGAAATTGTCGAGGAACATCTGTTGTTCCGCAAAACATGTGTTTGGCCTACCCCAACATTTTTCCAATATAATAGGTTACGGAGACAACAATCTTCGCAAAGTTTATTTCCAGTGGTTGAATATTGATGTCTCAACAAGCTCTTCCCACAGAATTTCAGGTGACTAATTTGATTTAGATTCAATTGTATAGGAAAAGTGCTTCCAGCATGGTGTGTAAATTAGGTACCCAGAGTGTTTGAAAAACGCCACATGTTTTTCGAGTTCCATTATCGAAAAAGAAAAGGTGTTAAGTCAATTTCACCCATTTATTTTCTTACTGGTCAATTGAAAAATCCAGGTCCAGATTGAAGGATATCTTAAATGCTCATCGAAGCTCAGAAAGACCCCGTAGGTATGAACATGAAATTATTGATAATGAACATTGAGTTAATTACTCAAACTTTATAATTATTTAGGCTGTTTTTATCATCTCTTCGGTTTGTGTGTTTCGAACTATTCAGAAGAAATGATGGAAAGAACCAAAGTGATTATCCAACAAGTATGGTTTTCCAGACTATCAAAATAACTAATCCTAGCTTTGATTGCTCACATTAGTTGAAACCAACAGAAAATTTCAGATTCTATTTCGACAGTTTGATGAAATTGAAATGACGAAGCGGAAGATTAATTATGATTCATTCATATTCGAATGAAATAAATACTCTAAGGCCAGGTACTTTCATCTTCGAATAATTTTTGAATATATGATAAATGTGAATTTGTCAAATAATTTATAATCTGAAGGATGCTACCTTATTTTGGTGCTTTCATATGAATTTATTTGACGGATAACAATTCTATAAAAACACGGTATACTATCACGAGTGTATGGAGCAGTACATTCGTGAACAATTCTTTGTTTGTCCAAATAATCCTTGAAAATTCTTTTCACATATTCTCCTCCATTATATAAGTGGAGAACTTTCACGTTGTTCTTGAATTTCTTATTCTTCTTATAGAGTCATATTTTTTGAACATTTCAGAAACATCACTTTTATTTCTAATAAAGTACAGGGTGGGCAAAATTCGTTGTCTCGAAAACTATAGCAGCTAGAAGAAAACGGATGACACATTCTCGAGCTCTTTTTTCCTTACTATTCCAAATCTGAAAGCAGATCTAGCCCCAACGGTCATAGATTTTGAGTTATGAACGAAAATTGAGAAATTGTCATTTTCAATGAAGCTGAATAACTCGCTCATTTGCACTCGTATTCGAAATCCGTTGGTACATTCTATAGGCACTTTTTTATGTGGAATTCGAATATAATATTGAGAAATTTTTCGATCCAGTCATTTCATCCAGGGATTTCTGATTTTTCAAATGTAAACTATAGTTGAGAGTTCTTCATCTTGCTGCAATTTTTTTGCTGATTTAAAAAATGTATCATATGTTGGTATTCACATGAATGTTACACGAGAAAAAAATTCAATACTTTTTCCGGCTTTTCGACTCTCTGTTGAATTATAAGTAGGCTGGCTTACCATAGCAACCGTTGATTTTATGCATTATATTTTGTGAACCTGAGCCTCTATGATTGAAATCACGGATTGCTGAATAAATATTTTGATGATTTATTTGCCATCGTTTGTTCTTGGGATGTTTGGCATGCTTATCTTACGATGGTCCACAATTCAAACACTACCGTTGACAGAAGTACCTATTTTTCATCATCTTACTTCTGTAAAAATTATAATTATAGATACCTATCGTATTTCATTTATAATATTACTAACTCTTAAAGTTTTTTCATAAATAGAAAAACGATAATTGAATAAATTTTCTTCTTTATTAATCAGAAGAAAGTCTTTTACTCTCTTTAAAAGGATATCGGTCTCGATATTCTTCTATCGATATACAGGGTGGCCATTTGAAAACGAAACAGACGAGATTACAGACGAAATAAATTTTTTCGATAGAAATGCTCGGACAGGTCGATTTCTGTTTCGAAGGGGACAACTTAAGATGTAGGTTACGGACGCATAGCGCTTCAACCCTCACCCCCAATTTTTGAATAGGGAAGATGGGGTGAGTGATTCCTCATTTGAAAGGTATTTTTATACTGATTTCAGCACAGTAATTGTTTTTTCATTTTATGCATTAGTTCTCGAAATATTCTTAACTAAGTATTTGAAAATGAAGTGGTGTTTTCATGGCACTTGTAGTGTTTTTTCGTGAAAAATCGACATTTTGAGCTTCAAAACAACCATGACTGTGGCTTCCTTTGAAGCCACAAGTTGATTGGAGAATTCTGCGGTTCTATTCGCACATTGATTGTTTGCAAAAAAAAGTGAAATTATTTCCACCCGCTCTGCAAATGAATAAACCATGTCGAACAATGAATTAGAACACATACAAGTCTCGATTCAAAACTAAGAATAATTCACATGTCAAAGAACCAGTAAGCCAACTTAATGATCTGTTCGTAATAAATAAAAAATTATCGATTCTCATTTTTTTGAAAAAGATATGAATTCAATAATCAACAAAATGAAAACATTATTGAAGCCAACTGAGAAAACACTTCATAATTAAGTCGGAAATCGTTTCACGAATTGGGACTGGAATATTTCTGTGGCATCATTAATGATTTGATTTTCTTACCTGGTAATCTGATTAGAGATATGTACGTTTTTGGACTTTTTAGAGATTTCTATCGATCAAGTGTTACCGCATGTTATTGGAAATACTGCAAATTATATCGAAGATGATTTAGATTGAGTTTCAGCAAGATTGAGCTCTTTCGCAATACGCTTTGTTTGTTCGACATCTTGATTAAAGATTTCTATGTCAGTGGATTGGAGGAAGGAAGCCACAGTCATGGTTGTTTTGAAGCTCAAAATGTCGATTTTTCACAAAAAAACACTACAAGTGCCATGAAAACACCACTTCATTTTCAAATACTTAGTTAGGAATATTTCGAGAACTAATGCATAAAATGAAAAAACAATTACTGTGCTGAAATCAGTATAAAAATACCTTTCAAATGAGGTATAACTCACCCCATCTTCCCTATTCAAAAATTGGGGGTGAGGGTTGTAGTAGCAAGGGTTGAAGCGCTATGCGTCCGTAACCTACATCTTAAGTTGTCCCCCTCGAAACAGAAATCGACCTGTCCGAGCATTTCTATCGAAAAAATTCTTTTCGTCTGCAATCTCGTCTGTTTCGTTTTCAAATGGCCACCCTGTATAAAAGAAATAATTATTCGTCAGTCGGTGATTCCTATCGCAGAAGATTGAGTTCACATGGGATTATTTGGAGTTCACGAACCATAATGGATTTTTAACGGTCGCTATGGTTACGCCAGCCTCCTGAAAATTCAACAGGGAATCGAAAAGCAGGAAAAAGTATTGAATTTTTTTTCTTACGTTATATTCATGTGAATAGCGACATATGATACATTTTTGAAATCAGCAAAAAAATTGCAGCAAGATGAAAGAACTTTCAACAATAGTTTACATTTGAAAAATCAGAAATCCCTGTCGTATTTCGAAAATGACTGGATCAAAAAATTTATTGATATCATATTCGAATTTTTCATAAAAAAGTGCCTGTATGATGTAAAAACAGATTTCGAATACGAGTTCAAATAAGAGAGTTATTCAGCTTCATTAAAAATGATAATTTCTCAATTATCGTTCATAACTCAAAATCTATGAACGTTAGCCTGGATCTGTTTTCAGTTCTGGATTGGTCAAAAAGAAGAGCTAGAGTATCTGCCGTCCCTTTTCTTCCTGCTGCTATAGTTCTCGAGATCCCCTCAGTAGACAACGAATTTTGCCCACCCTGTACACATGTCTGTAGCTGGTGACAGCACCCTTGAACAGAACAAAATATTTCAACCCTCGAATTGATGAAATACTCATTGGTCCACATACATCACCATATACAAGATCACCGGGTTTCAAATTCACTTTTTCAGATTTTTTAAATGAAAATTTATATTATTTTTCATATGCACAAGCTTCACAAATAAATTCTTTCTCATCTACATCCTCAATTTTCAAGCCATTCACTATTTCATTTGAACACATATTTCTTATTTGTTTAAGGTTAGCATGACCTAATCTTGCATGCTATTTTGTATATTATTTCGATCGCTTTGAACTACATTGCATACAGAGTTTTGAACTACCGTGTTATTTTGGGTTCATATAAAATGTTCTCTGTCATTTCTGCAACCAAAATTAATTTATTGTCATTATAAATCAAAGACTTACAATTTTTCTTGATAATGGTGTAACCCTAACGCGTTATCACCCCTTCTGAATACAAGTTTCTTTTCAGGTCTGGTACATATAACACATTTTCTAAAACACTTGTATTCCATTCACCATTGATGTACCTCTTAAAGAATATTTTTCCCATTCCAGATACATTCACATACAGTTTGTTGCCTAATATCACAAATTTCTGTTCGCATTCAAAAAGTTCTGCAAAAAATTCTCTTCTGAATGTCATGTGAGCAGAGGCACCACTATCGAGGATCCAACCATTACCTTGAAGCTCTGTACAGAGTATCCCAAATTGCTTGATTTTGGCTATTTCTGGTATTTCTAGACTAGATGGGTAAAAATTTTGAAAGGAGTCCTGGGCTCGATTTTCGTGAAAATTTCATAACTGAAAACCGTTTCACCGTTTCATCTGCATTTGTCTTGAAGATATGACCAAATTTTGATATTTTGTCGATTTCGGAAATGTGCCGGTAAAAATTTTCTCCTTTTTCATTGGAAATACGATACCGTATTCAACTTTTTTGTATCTCTTGTACTAAGTGTGGAAAAAAAAAACAACTTCGTTATTTTAAATACGAATGCATTCTTGTTTTGACCTCATATCATAAAAAAAAAATAAGCTTTTCAAAAAAATATATATATATGTCGATATATTACTTTCTCACTAAAGGCAAAATCAACATTTTAGTGAAATTTGCATTTTTGATAGAATTCTATGAAACCATTGACCTCAAAATTGTTCTCTCCCAATAAATCCCCATCTCTATGACACGAATTGAAACTTTTCGTTCATATAATTTCATTTGTTAGCTGAAACACCTATAACTTCAAAAAAATCATGTAATTTAATTAGTGCAAGACTATTTGGTTTTCTGAAAAATAAGGGCACAGATGATGCAATAGCACTATTAAGTGATTTCATCTATAAAAATCTTAATTGCAGTAAACCAGCGGCAGTTACTTTCCTAGATTATTGTAGAGCTTTTGATACTGTCAATCACGAAAATTTAGTATCAAAGCTATATAATATGGGAGTGAGGGGGAATTGTTTGGAGCTCATTGAGAGTTATCTCAAAGATAGAGTTCAAGTTGTTAAAATAAATGGCACTATAAGTCAGCCAGTCGTTATTAATGTTGGTGTTCGGCAAGGTTCTATTCTAGGGTCACTACTATTCGTTTTACATATTAATGATCTATTGGTTTTTCAAGGTGATCTGCTTGCTTATGCAGATTATGCAGATGATACTGCGCTGTTCCTCTGAGTGGTCCTGACTGGAATGATCTTGCTTTTCAATTGTCAGAAAGATTGGATTCTATTTATGCATGGTTGTATTATAATAACCTTGTTCTCAACGTCAACAAGTGTTATGTTGTTACTTTTAGGATCTATAGTGACTCAGTTCCTGATGTCTTCCGAACTTCGGTTAATGGGGTTTATCTTGTTCGTGCTTCAACTACTAAATATCTAGGAATTGATTATGACTGTAATATGAGATGGAATAAGCATGTTGAAAGCATAATCAAGAAAACAAAATACAGAAGGTGGACAAACATGGACCTACGATGGATGAACGATCCTGTAATTTCGGTTCGAAAATTTTTATTTGGAGGTGACAACTTCACACTTTCTAAAATTTTCTTCTTCTTTATGATTCTGTGGGTGAACAAAAGTGGACTTACGTCAAATAGCAAAAATTACAGGGGCATATCGTTGCTTAGCGTGGCCGGCAAAATTCTCTCGAAGATTATGGCTAATCTTCTGATTCCACTCTTAGAAAAGATTCAACCTGAATCCCAGTGAGGCTTTCGACCAAATAGAGGTACGGTGGACCTAATTTTCAAACTGCGATAGCTGCAAGAGAAGGCCCGTTAACAACAATCAAGGATCTATCTTAACAGCCTACATCGATTTAAGTAAGGCCTTCGACTCGGTGAATCGAAGAGCGCTATGGAAAATCATGGCCCGCCTTAGAGTACCCAAAAAATTCTTAGCAGTGTGTAAAAGCCTTCATACCAACAACACTGATAGAATACAGCATAATGGCTCTACAACCGACCATTTCTTAACCAACTCTGGAATAAAACAAGGCTGCGTGTCAGCGCTTTTACTGTTCAATATTTTCGCCATAGCTGTCTCGATAATTGCTGACATGAGTATGCCTGTAAAAGGTGTTGGAATAAGATTCAGATTTGATGGAGGCCTATTTAACCTGAAGCGCCTCAGAGCAAAAACCCGTTGAAAGTTTATCACGGAACTTGAATATGCAGACGACTGCGCACTTATCGCTAGCAGCCCAGAGGATCTACAGATAATGCTGCACACCTATAAACATATATACGAAGCTTTAGGCCTTAGACTCTATATCGACAAAACCAAAATCCTGATAAGTCCGCCAGAAAGCCTGCAAACACATGTCAGCCTAGAGAATGAAACCCTAGAACACACACAGCACAGCAGTTCAAATACTTGGGAAGCTTCATAAGTACTAGGGCTAACCTAGACACGGAAACACACAACCGTATCAATTCGGCATCACGGGCATTCTGCAAGCTTAAGGTCAGAGTGTTTCGAAATCATGACCTCAATCTGAAGACCAAGACAGCTGTTTACAAAGCAGTCGTCCTCCCAACGCTTCTTTACGGAAGCGAAGGCTGGAGGCCTTACAGGCGACATAGAACAGCTTGAACAAACGCAACAACGTCATCTAAGACAGATAATGCACATCAGATGGTTCTACAAAGTTTCGAATGCAGATGTCTTGCAACGCGCGAGTTGTACGAAAATTGGGACTCAAGTAACGAGGGCCCGACTCAGATGGAGCGGCCACATTCTGAGGATGCAAGACACAAGACTCCCCAAAATAGCTCTATATGGCGAATTCACAGAGGGAGCCCTGAAACCATGATGCCAGTATAAGCGGTTTAAGGATACACTACATCAATCCCTAAAATCAATTAATGCCAATCATAACTGGGATTAACTAGCGTTGGACAGGTCACAGTGGAGATCTATGCACAGTTATAATGAAGACTCGAGAATAATTCAGATGCGGCCAGATCTGGTTGGTGACTATCCATGCCCGGAGTGTGGAAGGATCTGTAGGTCACGGTTGGGTCTCTTCAGTTACAGGAGGGCACAAAGTCGCAATTAGCCCCAAGAAATTATAAGTCTGTTCTTTTTTTATGTCTTTTTGTAGATTTATTCCCGGTAACGGGATACAGCAATGAATGAATGAATAGGTTTGACAAACGATCTGTACCATCCAAAATAAGTTTTTGTGATTTAGGGGTGCTGCTCGTCTGTAGCTGGTGGCCCACAGCAGACTCGGCGCTAATTTTGAGGGAGTAAATAAAGATATTTTGAGTGTGTTTAGGGTGTTCAAAAGCACAATTTAAAATTATTGTCATATATACAGGGTATTTGAAAACGAAGATATAGACTAAAGTTACACTTTTTTAAATATAACACCTTGTATTTGATCTCCAAAATGGAATGGCAACCCCAAATTATGAGAGTTTTTTCAGATCACCTTATACTTTAGAAACACCCATTACGAGGTAATTGAAAATATGGACATGGTTTATTTTGTCTGTTGTGCTTCTTACTGGGGCTTTCAAAATATCATAGAATTTCAAAATTGACACCCACTGCGATATTGAAATCATTTCAAAGACACTTCACAAGTGGGTAGACTAGTATCATGTATGTAAGGTCGTGTGTACAATCTAACATAATCGATTTGCAGGTACAAACAATGGGAACTATAGAGACATATGGAGCTGTCATCTTTAGTAGCACCCAATTGTTGATATTGGGAAGCCTTCTTACTGCAACAGTTTTAATCGGCAGCCAAATCTGGAAAATGCGTCATTTTATCAAAAAGGCATCAACAATACCCGGAGTAAGAGGAGCTGGATTCTGTGGACTCGGTCTGGAGCTTCTGCTTTGTTCTGCTGAAGGTAATTATAGTAATTTTGGACATCTGACCAACCCAAAAATTCTCAAGATACGCCTAAAAAAGTAATGAAGGTCCCAACATAATATTGACCAATCGATTTTGCTGGGGTCGATATACACGGTGTATATAAGCTACTATATTAGATCATCAAGCATCTTTCCATTTCATCTTTTCAAAAAAGAAGTAGGTATTTATTATACAATAAATGAATTACCGCAATTTCTTTGGCGACAAATATTAAATATTCTCCTCCTGATTGTTTTCGATATTAATAACGAATTCAGCTTGAAACCACCCATATTGATCAGTTCTCCTATACCTCTCCAATATGTTACCATATTTTATCGTTATTCATTTCATTTCGTACAAGACATAGGTACCAGATTCAAACATAACCCATTCAGATATCGATTGAAATTCTTTCTGGGGGACTCTGAATTTGAATTTGTAAATTTATTGGCACTTTGAAATTTTCAACAATATATATGTATAATAATAAAAGAATAACAATAATAAACCCAATTAGTCAATAACAACAATAATAATTCACCTAAAGTTCAGTCTTCTCAAATGCCATTTAGCTGAGATGGATCAAGATCTGAGTGTACAGAGCGTTCCTCAATGTGGGTCACACTCACATAGTTAGTCCTACTGTTATCTTCAAGTACTTCTATCCTTCCTCCGTTCAAATAGCATATCCAAAGAAATTTTAAAGTATGCTACTTTCCATGATCTTATTTCTGATGGTCCCATATTAAGCTGCTCATAACTCTCCCGGTAGCTGATTGTACATCCTAGGCCCAAGTTAGGATGCCTTTGGCATAGCGTAAGTCTCTTGTAGGGTATCTACAGATACTGGCTTGATACACTTCTATTGTTCTTTTCATGTTCTATATTCGATCTAGATAGATAAATAGATAGATATTTATTCATATAAAGAATTATTGCACAAATACAATAAAATTGAAATTCGCCAAACACACAGTTACTTACAAAAGGAAAAAAATTCAGACAATGAATATGGTTCTGACCTAATACTAAACTCATACAGAGTTTTCTTGAAAATTTCAAAATCTTTCATTTCTTTTATCACTTTAGGAAGTGCATTCATTAATTTCATTGCCAGATAAAGAAGAGAACTCTCTGTTATTGTCAAGCTATGATAGGGATGAAAGAAAGGTTCTTTTTTTCTAGTCCTTGAGTTGACATTTCTATAATCCTCAAAATAGTGAGGATGAAGGCACATGAAGACAAGAAATCTATGAATATATAAACCATGTAGTGTCGGTAAATTATGTTCTCTGAAGTGACCCCTACATGACTCTCTGTAACCTAAATTCAACAACGTTCTTAACATAGATTTCTGCCTCAAAAATACTAATTCAGAATTGGAGCTTCCTACCCAGAAAATTATGCCATATCCTAATAGAGATTGATAGTTGGAAAAATATACAATTTTTAAAGTATCTTGTGTCTTGACAATCTTGTGAAAAAACTAAACTCTGTTGAATATTCAGTGCGTGTTTTCAAAACTAGAATGGACTTACTTCATCTGGTCAATCACCTAAAATGGAACTATCCAGATAAACTCCCAGGAACTTTGCAGAGGTGGAAACAGTAATATGTTCGTTTATAGTGTGCGGGATTGCGGCTGTAAATCTATCTGTACTGAAAATTATGCATTCTGTTTTGGCCACGTTCAACATAAGATGATTCTTGCTGCATCAGTCCTCTATATCAGCCAGAACTGTTTGAACCATCTCCAGAGTAGACACAAATGACGGAGACCTCATGATAACATTAGTATCATCAGCAAAAGATACAAGCTCCACAAAAAGTATCTTAAAGATATAATCACGCAGCACTGAAGGAAGATCATTAACGTAAATTAAAAAGAGCAATGGTCCCAAGATACTTCCTTGAGGTACACCAGTGTTGCTTAAGTTTGGTGAGGACTGATATTCTTTACCATTTATAATCACCTTTACAGTCTGAGGTCTGTCTTCAAATAGCTCTCGATGAGTTTCAGTTGTTCATCTCTTATTCCGTACTTCTCTAGCTTTTCAATAATATCTCTGTATCCACACTGTCAAATGCCCTCGACAAATCCAAAAATAACCCAATTGGCAGTTCCTTTCTTTCTAATGCTGTTATTATGGAGTTGATAATTCGAATATTGCTGTCTCTGTGCCTCTTCCCTGAATATAGCCATGCTGACTTGGCGAAAATATCTTGAATTTCTTGAAGAAATTTATATCTTCGCAAAGTTAGAAAGAATACAAATTGGACGATAGCTACTTGGATTTTTCGGATTGCCTTTTTTAAAGATTGTTTTTATAATAGCAATTTTAAGGGCTTCAGGACACCATCCATATATGGTCTGATCATTATATGGGCTAAAAGTTCTGCTATAACATGTATACATTGTCATCAATTGGATGTATTTACCCTTTTTTTTTACTTTGTATACTTTTATTTGATTTTGATGGGATTACAAAAAACAATCAAATCGTTCACATATGATATATATTACGTTTCGGGCTGTGCCCTTTTTCAAATTTATAAAATTACATGACAAAAACAAAAACAAATAGTAGATTTATGATTCATTGGAACAAGCAGCTGAGGTTATGTTCCAATCTTTTCTTCTTCTTATGTTGGACTCAAGTTCTTCTCTTCTTTTTGGTATTGTCAATGATTGTCGAGTATATGCAACTCAAGTTTCTTATGTCTGTTCTGTCATTGATGAAATTGACATCTTGTTTGATATGAATCATTTCGAGGAATTCCCTTGGTTTTCGATTTTTTTCTTTCTCCAATATTTCTGTTTTCCCGAAGTCAAAAGAATGCTGGTTTTCGATGGTGTGTTTGTATAGGGCTATCGGCGCCTTTGAGTACTTATGTCCCTTCAGTCTGTCCTTTAACTTCTGTTGTGTTTGTCCCACATAAACGCCTGCACAGTCATTACATGGTATCCTATATACAACGTGTGAACATTCTTCCTTGGGGGTTGGTGCTTTTAGTCTAGAATATACCTGTGGTCTATGTGCTATTTTGATGACATAAGAAACTTGAGTTGCATATACTCGACAATCATTGACAACACCAAAAAGAAGAGAAGAACTTGAGTCCAACAAAAGAAGAAGAAAAGATTGATACATAACCTCAGCTACTTGTTCCAATGAATCATAAATCTACTATTTGTTTTTGTTTTTGTCATGTAATTTTATAAATTTGAAAAAGGGCACAGAGCCCGAAACGTAAAATTTGATTTGATTGTTTTTTGTAAACCCTTCAAAATCAAATAAAAGTATACAAATGTATACATTGTTGTATCACTTCGATAGGTATTCCATCATAACCGTAGATTTGGACATCTTCATCTTTCTTACTGTAGCAATTATTTCCTCTTTGGTGATATCAAACATGTAAAATGATTTTTTCAAGATGTGGTATGGAATCAGAATCGTACTCTGCATTTGGCTGATTTTCATCATTAAGTGCTGATTGAACATTAACAAAGAAGTTATTGAATTTGTCCAATAGTTGTTGAGGGTAGAGCACATCCTTGAGTTCAGTGTGAACTTGTTGTTTCTCTAATGATTTATTGACAAGATTCCAGACAGTTTTGGATTTATTTGTGGACTTTTGGACGATTTCTCTATATTGTTCAATTTTTTTTTTATCATAGAGTCATACTTTGTTTCTTTGTAAGCGGATAAATATCTGTCAGACTCCCTGGAGAGAAGGAATAGACAATCCAAAAGTTTCTAATACTCTTGAACAGTACTATTTGTAGATTTTTGTTTTGTGTTCTTATGAAAACTAAAAGTTTTAATGGGAAAGCTGGAAGTGAAAGCCTCATGGAATCTTCCGAAGAATGAATCCCACATTAAGTTTACATCTCCATCAACATTATCGAACAGCTCAGTCCAAACTGTCTGATATACAATCCACAAACTTCATGTTGTCCTGACTGAAATCTCTAAGTTGTTTTTGTTCTCTTGCTTTCCTGAGAAGACAAATTTTTGAGCAGAATAATTAGATATGTGTTCTTCGATAACTGCTGCAGTGCCTTCAATATTAGTAACAATATTATCTATGCATTTTGAAGAATTTTTTGAAATTCTTGTTGGCTCTTGGATTGTTATGCGATACCCAAAAGTTTCTATCAGAGACCAAGAGTTCCTAGTTGCTGGCGTATCCGATAGTATGTTGAAATCACCTGCCAGTATAATTTCAGATTTTTCTTTTAAGCAGCAGGTTAATACCAGTGACAGTTTTTCCAAGAAAATTTCAAAATTGGCGACTGAGGATTCAGGTCTATAAATACAGATAATATTAATATTTTTCGTGTTTAGGCGTACCTGGACTGCACAGCATTCAATGACAAATGGAATTCTGCAGTTATTCATATCCTCCCCCATCTTGAATGGGATATCATCTCTGACAAATATGGCACTACCCCCATGCTCTCCCTCATTTCTGCAGAAGGAGGATACAAGATTGTAACCTAACAATTTGTAATGTTTTAATTGTTCAGAAGTTCTCCAATGTTCAGTAACCTCTAAAAAATCAACACCATGTTCATTAACAATGTACTGGAGTACACTAAAAGAAGACCCTATAGACTGTAGATTCTGATGCATGAAACATGAGTTCTTGTGATGAAAAGCTTTGTCAGCAACTATTGGGTTAATATCGGAGGATTCATAAAATACCTCGAATTCTTTTGAAAAAAACCTCGAAAATTAAAATCTCTTATTAGGACACCTTCTATCCAGAAGTTCTTATTCATAATTTCATCATACCTGTCTGATGTCACGCCGACACTAAAAGATGAGTACCTAACCTAACCTAACCTAACCTAACCTAACAGTTTGTAATGTTTTAATTGTTCAGAAGTTCTCCAATGTTCAGTAACCTCTAAAAAATCAACACCATGTTCATTAACAATGTACTGGAGTACACTAAAAGAAGACCCTATAGACTGTTGATTCTGATGCATGAAACATGAGTTCTTGTGATGAAAAGCTTTGTCAGCAACTATTGGGTTAATATCGGAGGATTCATAAAATACCTCGAATTCTTTTGAAAAAAACCTCGAATATTAAAATCTCTTATTAGGACACCTTCTGGCCAGAAGTTCTTATTCATAATTTCATCATACCTGTCTTATGTCACGCCGACACTAAAAGATGAGTTCTTTCCTTTGCAGACAAGTTTTTTTACTTCTACCTTTTGAGATTTCAGAGAGTCACACACAAATTTCCTAATTGTATCCTCCTCAACATCTTTTCCAACGACTCTGCCAAGATAGATCCATTTCCTCAAAGGAGCACCCGAAAACGCCGAATTTTCTGATATTGAACCATTGCATATAGTTCCTTTCATTCGCGTTGGTTTATTTTTCCTTGATTTGACTTCTTTCCAATCTTCTGTTATCGTTAATGATTCGCTTACGATGGGGTATTTATCATCAAGCGACATAATGATTTTCCAGGCAACTGGTGAATGGTGAGTAGTTGGCTCTCTTCAAAAAATAGTCTAGTGGGGAATCTCCGTTCCTTGAAAAACATGGTTTTTATTAGGTATTTTTGTTCTGTGAATAGTGTCGCTGTGTTTGTCCCGTAATCTCCTTCCCACACTACTAGGCCATAGTTAATTATTGACTCAGCAAGTGCACAATATATACCCAGCATCAGTCCCCTGTGAAGAATATATCTCAGTTCTCTGAGATTATATGTTAACATAATTGAGTTATTTCACGTCCTCAGAAAGAATTCGAAATTGGGATCACAGGGATAGGACAAAAACCATTAAACAGATTCTTCAACAAGCCGACGTTTCGCATATATATTTATGCTTCTTCAAGGCTAAAAAACATATAAAGATATAAAACAATTATAAGCCAACGTCAAGGATACACAAGAAAGACATAACTCACCACATCGAATAACTGTTAGGTTAGACAAACATTAGCTGAACGGCAGGTACATACAGGTGAAGTCTGCATTAAGACTTCACGGTTTAAAATTATAATTCGGAGTACTATAAAGGTCCATAGGTTATCGAAAGCAAGTCTATAAAAAAAATTTTTTTACCCTAACAACAAAAATATTCCACCGCGCAAGGAGACAATTATTAAGGATCAGTCAGAACGTCACAATCGATAAAATCAATGCAATCGCCAGAAATCAGATTGAAACAATGCAGCGGCGTAGAAATTCACACTTCAGTTCCATATATTAACTCGAAATATTGATCATCTAGAATTTCTGAAACTTTTTATGTATATTGAATAGGTTCGAATATTGTGAACTTAGAGATATAGGGTCCGTCCTGAAATTAACAGTTTCATTTAAATGTATATAAATCATCTCACTTATGTTTCTCATCAAATAGTTCCTTTCCACATCCAAAATCTTAAAGTCAACAAAATCAAAGCTATGGCCATTTTCGAAATGGTGGTCCGCTAAAGCTGTTTTTTCCCTTTTGTTCATATTAACATTACGACCGTCATATTCGTGTTGTTTCAGCCGGTTAGTAATATACTGTTTAGTTTGGCCCACATAGCACTTTTCACAATCTTTACAATTAATCTTATAAACTATACAGGAACACTTCAATCTGCTAGTCTTATCCTTGAGCTTAGTGAAAACAGAATTAACAGTTTTTAAGTTATAACAGGCAAGTTTTACCGATAATTTTGATCTAAACAATCTGTTCATTTTCTCTGATAGGTCGGGTATATATGGGAATCTGAAAAATTTCTCAGCAGTCCTGTTTACTCGATTCTCGTGGGTGTTAGTACAACTGTTAAAAATACCGTTGATAAGTCCTCTTGGATAGTTGTTGACAACTAACATGTTTTTTATTATTCTTTTATTATCGTCATGGAAATCGCTGTGGCTCAATTGATTAGCTCTAATAATTAAGTTATTTACAGTTGCGATCTTCTGTGAAAACTGTTGGTTGGATGAAAAATTTGAAATTCGATTAGAGCTACTAGGTTTTTTATACCAGCAGGTCTTCAGTGTTCCGTCATCTTGGTGGTAGACCATAACGTCCAAAAATGGAATTTGTCTGTCCGTCTCTACTTCTATTGTGAACTTTAGCTTACTATGGTAACCGTTGAAGACAGCGAGAAGTTCATCAATACCGTTTTTTGGGATAGCCATCCACGTATCATCCACGTAAAGCTTGAGTGAGGGTATATGGAAAGAAAGTCTTTTCAGAGACTTCTTAATCAAATCGTTCATGACCAGGTACGCGAAACCACCCGAGGCAGGATTTCCCATGGCAGTACCCTCGTTTTGAGAGTAAATTTCGTCATTAAATGAGAAGTAACTACTCTGGAATATAAATTCAATTACTCTAATGAACATTTCCTTGGTCATGTCAGTGTAGGCTGCTATATAACTCCATCTTGACTTGGTCAGCTCTACAACTAAATCTTTTGGTACGTTCGTAAATAGGGAAACCACATCCAAAGACACAAGGATGTAATTTTCAGGTATGACCAAACCTTGTATGGACTCCGCAAACACGAAAGAGTTTTTCACATTATATTCTGAAGTTGTTGACACCTGTGTTAAAATGTTCTGGATGAACTTTGATAAGTTGTATGTTGGTGAATTTACACAGCTAACTACCGGTCTCATAGTTGGTGTTAGTTTATGGGTCTTTCTTAACCCATATAATTCAGGAGGGACCGCATTGTGGGATTTAAGACTCTTAGCTGAATCATCATCAATAACATTACATAGAACCATCTCTTTTACTATCTCATTTCCCTTTCGTTGGAATCTATCGGTTGGGTCTCCACCAAGTTTACTGTAGGTGGATGTGTCCTCTAACATTTCGTGCATTAGGTTCATGTATTCTTCCTTATACATAATTACCGTTGAGCCACCCTTATCTTACCTTGAAATAATCAATTCTGGGTTGTTTCTCAAAAATAATTTGGTTTGTTGGAAATCTTTTTTAATCGGGTTGTACAGTTTTGAAGAAGGTCTATTGCAATAATTTGTAATTAGTATTTATAGTACTCCGAATTATAATTTTAAACCGTAAAGTCTTAATGCAGACTTCACCTGTATGTACCTGCCGTTCAGCTAATGTTTGTCTAACCTAACAGTTATTCGATGTGGTGAGTTATGTCTTTCTTGTGTATCCTTGACGTTGGCTTATAATTGTTTTATATCTTTGTATGTTTTTTAGCCTTGAAGAAGCGTAAATATATATGCGAAACGTCGGCTTGTTGAAGAATCTGTTCAATGGTTTTTGTCCTATCCCTGTGATCCCAATTTCGAATTATATGTTAACTTTCTTATCTTATTAGTGGTGTATTCTATATGTTGTTCCGCATACAAATCCTTTGGTCTTACATTCTATATAGTTTTCATGAACTCTTCTCAACTTCCGAAATATTAGAAGATTATTCTTCTTTAGTCCAAACATCAGGACTTTAGTCTCATCAGTATTTAAAGATAGCAAGTTGTAGTCTAAACAGTTCTTTATTGCATATATCGCTTCTTCCCCTTTTCCAACAGCTCCCTCCTATGATTGCTCACTTATGATGATCACGGTGTCGTTCTCATAGCAGAATACTGATTGCTCCTCAAGTATCGAAAGCACATTATTCATGTAGATGCTAAATAGAAGTGGCCCCATGACCATTCCCTGCGGTACTCTACAACTCACATTCGTGGCTCCATTTCTCGCATCTGATACTTTTACCTTTTGTATTCTGTTGTTGAAGTATGATTTGAATAGTTGGTTTGGTATTTTTCTGATTTCAATCCCTTCCATTTTTTTTAGTAGAATATCGTGCTGGAACATGTCAAATGCCTTCGCAAGGTCCAAGAAAATGCCCATTACCTTTTTTCCAACCTCCATATTTTCAAATATACATTTCGTAACCTTATTAGTCCGGGAGGCAGGGGCTTTGTTTTCAAGGAATTCCATTCCGACTGAATTTAATACTGTATGTTGTAGTCACATGGGAAATCACGAAACCGATTGTCAGCTTCAATACCATCGGTGGGTGTGGGCCTGGGAGGCGGCGGAACTTCGGAAAAAATGCAAAATTTTAAATGATTTCATCCCGGCTGAAAATTTTTATGTGTAATATTGATGATAATTAGAAACAAAATAGTGAAGTCAGCCGATCGGCGGAGGGTGGAAAATACGTCAGTCGAGCGCGTGAAGTTGGGAAAAAAATTTGAAAATCAAGTTATTTCATCCCGAATGAAAACACCTCCATATGATTCCTTACATATATGGAAATATAGAAATGACCGTCAGCTGCGTGTCTAGCGGAGGAAAGACCGTCAGTCAGAGCTAAAATGTATGAGCGCGCTCATGCATTTATACGGCGCGCGGAATTTTCATTGGTATGACTGATGACTTTTTCTCATCAGTTGATCAGCTTACGGATATTTTAACATTTATATTTATCGAAAATATGATTTTTATTGATACCAAACGGGTTTGTTACGATTTACCCATGATACAAGTAGGTAAAGCAGCAACATCATATAATATACTTAATTATATGCAATAGGTAATACATATTTTTATTTAGTTATCAACATTCAAATATCATTTTTTCATTTATTCACATGAAGGAACAAAAATTTGAATTGAGTAATTATAAATTATCCTCTTCATCCGAACCATCACTATCGTCCGAGTTATCGATGGTTATGTCGCACACTCCATCGGTTTCTGTTTCGTTTTCTTCTGGAATAAAAAAATCAATCAATCAATAAAATCATGTTGTTTTATGCTTTTTTTGGCATATATAAATAAACGAAAAAAAAATTTCATACCTTCAATGTTCAAGTCGATATTACTGATGCTCGTAATGGATGGTGGCAATTGGTCTCCCACAAACCATTTAAAAAAATATTTGTCTTCAATTTTCTCCCATCCATAGTCGGATGGTAATAAATCAGTAGGCGCAGGGAGATGTGCATTTCTCCAAAGGTGGGCGATGTATGCCGTTCGGATGAAATGCTGATTCAGTTCAGCCTTACAGGGCAGGAATAACGATCCGTAATTTTTTTTTCCAAGTTTATTGGATTGCAATCATCTTTATTGCCGTATGCCCTATTGAATGTTAACACACGATCAGTGTTAATATCATCAATCCATATATTCTGCAAACATAGCTTTCCAAGTATGTGAACAATTGATCGATGTCACAATTGGGAATTTGTGAAATGCCACTCAGTGCCTGGATGCACGTTGGAGACTTCCGGAGAATTTCAAACGGTTTTTATTTCCTTTACGGTAAAATGCTGAATTGAAATCGCATTCACTAAAGGCATGAAATCCTGGCAATGCAGAGCACAAATTTGGACCCAATGATACAAACAATTTGGTGACATCAATGAATGTCTGATTATTGCTGGTCCCATCATGCATCGAGATTTGGACGTTCTTTTCGATGAAATTCATATTTCCCAACATGATGATCAAGATATCTGTATCAGAACGTCGCATTGTTACATGAACATCAGACTTCAAGTGACAGACATGGAAAACCATCTTTGTGACTGCTTCTTCGTGACCTGGACACGAACAATGGATCGGATGATGGTTGAACTTTACCTTGTTCAACTTCATATTTGGGGCATTCTATATAGTTTACGAAAACTGTTTTATTCCCAATCCACGATGCCATGTGATCATTTGACCAGTCGTCTATTAAAAATTCAACAAGTGCTTCTTTGAAAAAAATATTTTTCAATGCATCTGAGAAATTTGCTGGACGTATTTGATCGGGTCCATTTATTTGAAATCGCTGCCCTCTGACCCTATTTCTTAATGCATGCTCGTTGTCCTTTACAGATGGCATCAGATTTTGTGATATCTTACTAAATGATGATGGCACATCTCTGATTGAATGCATAATGAAAAAACCGTCATAAATAATTACGTCGCACTGATATGGTGGGATGCTGTCGAGGTCCTTCTGAAGAGTTTTCAACAATACCGATTTATCGGTTTTGCAAATCGTCCCATCTAGGTGACACAAAGCTAGTGGGACAGGTGTTAAGGATATGCTAGAACTTTATCGATATTTAGAGTTTGTTCCAAGTGAAAATAGCATTTGAATTGAATGGGATCTTCCGGCAACCAACATTTTTTGCTTCGGTGCAGCCGCTGCGAAATTCAGGATGTTACTTCTCTTGATGACTTTTTCAAATCTTTCCCGATCTGCCGAACATTCTAATATAAATTATTTCCGTTGTTCATTCCCAAGTGTCTCCACATTCAGCAAAAAATTGTCCTTTGTAACGGCTTGACCTGTTGAAATATTATATGATGAATTTTTGTCTATGTCTTTCGAAAAAAGGTTCATATTTTGTTTTATATGATTAATACAATTCTCCAACTGTAAGGAATGTCTCTTTATTCTGCTCTTCTCAAGATCAGCTGTTATGTCTTGGTCAGGCCAAAGGTCGGTTTCCTCCATAACGTGGGCAATAATTTTTGAACATATGCTGTGACTTTTACACCATCGCTGACGAGCCTTGATTGAATTGGTAGTGTGACTGATTCCTGTCAATTTATTGGCAGCATCTGCATTTATGGTTTGTTCCAATGTCAAGTCTATGGGCTGTCGAGAGAATGGTTTGTCAGTGCGTTTGATTCCCATTGATCCACTACTTAATCGCAAAAATAATCCTGGATGTGTTTCATATACTTTCATTAATTTGTCATTGTATATTACGGTATAACGTCCATAGTTTGGCTGATCAAATGCGAAGAAGATATTTGCAATATTAGGTAATATGAGTTTGAAGAGTTCGACATTCCCAGTGCGTATACTTCGGCATAGCATGAAATAATGGCTAATTAAATTCATATAGATCATATAGAATTGAGGCGTTTTACCATGTTCGCCAATTTATGTTTGTCTTTTATATTCGGCATATTTTTCGAAAAATGCTATCATATCATCATGTGCAATTGCTGGATTCCTAGATTTTTCATTACTGAATTCAAATAAATAATTTTTGATATTATCGGTCACTTGGATGTTACATCGCTCAACAAAACTTTCAAAATGTAAATTCTCAAGTGCTAAGTACAAGAGAGGATGAAGGCGCTTGCATCTGTTGAAATGTTTACCATTTATAAAACAATTTACAGAACGATTGATAGTGGTCGTGGGATCGGAATAAATTTTACAAAGAACTTCAACTTCTTCTATGAGCGACGTTTCGCAACTTTATTGTTGCTTTCTCAAGCTCTAAAAAAACATACAGACAACAGTGAATATATAGACATTACACAACAATAAAAAAATTCTCTACCTAGAATTCAACTGCGTTCCTCTAGTCCATGACAAAAAGATCGTAATAACATGTAGGTAAAACAGGTGACAGCGACACACTCCTTCCCGTCGTCAAATCCATACTGAATTTCATATGGTTGAATATTCATTATTATAGTATATCTGAACGGAAAAGAAATGCGCCTCCGTCACCGCTTTCATAAGAAGAGAAACATGAAAATACCGTTGAACAGGGAATTCACAAAATCTCACGAACTGGACAAATATTGGACAAACTAACTATTCTATTTTGAACATCAATATTTCTTAAATTAAATTAAATTACACCTAAAAAAAAACTACCTGAATTTAATATTTTGTCGGGCGTACATATTTAGTATGTTGCTACATATAATGCTATGATTAGCACAGTCACTTCTTAGGTTCTTAGGCCAAGTTTATTTGGATCATCTCCCCCACGTTGCGTTTAAACCAATTGGCCTCCCGATCTAACACTGTGACATCTTCGAATATAAAAGAGTGTCCAGTTTCAAAATGGTGTGAAGCTAACGCTGTTTTGTTTGGTTTATTCTGATTCTGGTTTTTACAATCGTTGGTATGTTGGCTTATCCGTGACTTTAGGTACTGTTTGATCTGGCCAATATATGATTTCCCACAAGAACATGGTATCTTATATATTACGTTTGACAACGATAGTAACGGTGTGGGATCTTTCAAACGCGTGTATAAACACTTGGTGGATCTGACATTGTAAAAGGCCAATTTGGTATTGCTGTCAAACACTGTACTTATTCTCTGTGATAGCCCATCAATGAAAGGAAACTTATAAAACTTACACGGAGGCTTTTCTGAGTTGTTAAAGGCCCTATGTTGTCTGAAGTAAGAATTTATGCATTTATTCACGAAGGTATTCGGGTAATTGTTCACCTTGAGAATGTTTTTAATAGTTCTCAAATTGGAGTCATGAAAGGTATGGTGACTGAGGTTCATCATTCTGTGAAGAAAACCCTTAACAGTACTCAACTTATGGCCAATAGGGTGGTAGGAGTGGTAGTTTAAAATTCTGCCTGAGCTAGTTGGCTTGGTGAACCAATTCGAAATGCTTAGTGATAGAAACATCTATAAACCAATCTGCAAAGATCCTACCATGAAATATCAAAAACGTGTGAATGAGTTTGCGAAAAATTTGGTAGAGAATCAGTTTATAAGTGAAACACTTGGCAAAAAGATTATGACTCACAATTCGGTCCCCCCTAAGATCTACGGGTTGAGAAAAACACATAAAGAAAATTTTGCCTTAAGACCAATTGTTAGCTGTGTTAACGCCCCTTGTTATAACTTGGCAACCTTTTTACATCAGATACTCTTACCAGTAACAATAACTTTCAATTACAAGGTAAAAAAGTTCATTTGAGTTTGTGAAGAACTTAAACAATGTACAGCTGCCTGATCAGTACAAGCTCATTTCATTAGATGTCATTTCACTCTTTACAAATATTCCAAAAGGGTTAGTTCTGAGCACACTCTCTAAACGATGGTCTTGCATATATCCGCATATACTAACATTCCAAAGAAGATATTTCTAGAAATGATCGAGTTTTATTTCGATTCGAGTTACTTCAGTTTTGGAGGTAACATATATTTACAGCTAGACGGAAGTGCCACGGGCAACCCTCTTAGCCCAATTCTAGCAGAGATAGCAATGGATGAGTTGGGGTCTTCGGTGTTGACGAACTTACCTTTTGTTCTTCCCTTCTTCTGGTTATACGTGGATGATTCGATCACAGCAGTGCCCGAGGACGAATTCGATACCATCCTAGATTACTTCAATGCATTCAACCCAAAACTTCAGTTTACCATGGAGACGGAAAGAGATAATAAACTGGCCTTTCTAGATGTTGAAGTACATAGAAAAGAGTGTGGAACCCTACTTACGAATTGGTTCACCAAGCCAACTAGCTCGGGCAGAATTATAAACCACCACTCCTACAACCCTATTGGCCATAAGTTGAGTACTGTTAAGGGTTTACTTCACAGAGTGATGAACCTCAGTCACCATACCTTTCATGACTCCAATTTGAGAACTATTAAAAACATTCTCAAGGTGAACAATTACCCGAATACTTTCGTGAATAAATGCATAAATTCTTACCTCAGACAACATAGGGCCTTAAACAATTCAGAAAAGCCTCTGTGTAAGTTATATAAGTTTCCTTTCATTGATGGGCTATCACAGAGAATAAGTACAGTGTTTGACAGCAATACCAAATTGGCCTTTTACAATGTCAGATCCAACAAGTGTTTATACACGCGTTTGAAAGATCCCACACCGTTACTATCGTTGTCAGACGTAATATATAAGATACCATGTTCTTGTGGGAAATCATATATTGGCCAGACCAAACAGTACCTAAAGTCACGGATAAGCCAACATACCAACGATTGTAAAAACCAGAATCAGAATAAACCAAACAAAACAGCGTTAGCTTCACACCATTTTGAAACTGGACACTCTTTTATATTCGAAGATGTCACAGTGTTAGATCGGGAGGCCAATTGGTTTAAACGCAACGTGGGGGAGATGATCCAAATAAACTTGGCCGACACTGTCAACCTAAGAAGTGACAGCGCTAATCATAGCATTATATATAGCAACATACTAAATATGTACGCCCGACAAAATATTAAATTCAGGTAATTTTTTTTAGGTGTAATTTAATTTTATTGAAGAAATATTGATGTTCAAAATAGAATAGTTAGTTTGTCCAATATTTGTCCAGTTCGTGAGATTTTGTGAATTCTCTGTTCAACGGTATTTTCATGTTTCTCTTCTTATGAAAGCGATGACGGAGCGCATTTCTTTTCCGTTCAGATATACTATAATAATAAATATTCAACCATATGAAATTCAGTATGCATTTGACGACGGAAAGGAGTTTGTCGCTGAACCTGTTTTACCTACATGTTATTACGATCTTTTTGTCATGGACTAGAGGAACACAGTTGAATTCTAGGTAGAGAATTTTTTTTATTGTTGTGTAATGTTTATATATTCACTGTTGTTTGTATGTTTTTTAGAGCTTGAGAAAGCAACAATAAAGTTGCGAAACGTCGCTCATAAAAGAAGTTGAAGTTCTTTGCAAAATTTGTTCCGACCCCACGACCACTATCAATCATTTAGTTGAAGGAATACGATCGACAAATTACTGAATTTACAGAACCACTTGCTGATATATCGGCGTTTTCCATAATGTTTGTCAGTCCACAATTATCAATGAATTTTCCCACTGCTTTAAAATACGCCATCATGATAGGTCCTTTCGTTTGCATAAAAAGTGTAGCACTTTTCTACACTCGTGTTAATCAAATGATTTACACCAGTGTAGAGGAAGTGTATTTTATCTACACATAGTCAAAAGGAGATGTAGATAAACTATACACCTCCTCTAAACTGGTGTAAATTCAATCAGCAAACGAATACTAAAATCGAGTGTAGAAAAGTGCTACACTTTTTGTGCAAACGAAAGGACCTAATGTGAAATGATCCAAGGTGAACGAATAAATTGTCGAATTTCGGTTTTTCTGTGCTTCGCAGTTGAAGAGCAACTTTCGCGATAGCGAGATGGATGGAGATTATTGGTGGTGAGGTAAGATATTTTTTGTTTGACACTGTTGTCTTCAGGTCTTCTACTATTATATCCAACCCAAGCTGGTATATTGGATAGTTTCAAATAATGGGACACCGCCCAAGCAAGATCAATATATTCAAATTGCTTAATATATACATCACATGCGATTAAAGGACTGTCAGTGGATGTCAGTGTTTCACGTATTTTTGGTTTTTTATTCTACGACTGCAGCTCAAACGTCACCTCATCAAAAGTTCGACGTCTCTTCTTTAGAATATGAATTGTCAATGTCGAAAAATATTTTATACTGCGAGCAAGGGTATCTATGACCACATAGTAGTGTAACGCTAAGGGAACGAAGCTTTGATGCGAACCACTAGATGGCAGCTTCGCATGTGGAGGCTCACTTATCGATCGATGGATCGATACAGGCCCGTCTTACGGATCTTCAATACCTCCGTCGTAGCGGTTTATTATCTATTTCGAAATAAACCGATATTTCTGCTTGAAAGAGATATTTCGGATCTGACGGAACGAATTTCATATTGTTATATATCACTAAATATAAATTTATTTAGTGAAAATCTCGGTAAAATCTTCAGAGTCCGTGATAGAATGTCAGATTACGATAACTTGAACATTCGGTAACATTTAGAAAAAACACTTCTATTATTATACATTGATTATAAACGGTTCTGACCACAGAACACTAAAATAAAAAAAAACTGAAAACTGACTGAAAAACTGAAAACTGACTGACTGACTGACTGAAAAATGGAAGTCTGTGAACTCCTGGAAATTGACATTTCATTGTTGTGAATCGTTGAGTAATAAGATAATATTATATTTCAGAAATAGGTACAGAAATAAATATCATTGAAAAAACTAGCATATTTTTTTGGCACTCTTAAAAGTTGAATAGCATATTTTTAGCATTTTCTGAACGCAACACCAGCATATTCTGTTGTAGTGGTGGTGGCAACACTGATAGTCTGCAGTATTGCAAGTGCAGGTCCTCTCAAAGCCACTATGAGTGCAGTAGCCTTTTCCTGATCGCTCCATCCATTGGCTGCTGCCACCGCTTCGAACTGTTTATGGTACAGGGACCATGGCAATTGACCATCATAAATCGGTGGTTTGAGATAATTATTTGATGTGGCAACCCTGTTACGCTGCTCTTGTATTTTCAGTGATGCGATTTTCTCTTCTAATTCTTCTCGCACCGCACTAACTTCTTGTGTTATTTTTCCCTGCATTCCTTTCACCGTTTTCCAAACTATATCGATTTCTTCCTTTACATCTTCTCGTACCGCACTGATTTCTTCCTTTAGGCATACAATTATTCCTTCGGTTTTCTGAAAAATCTGTTCAAGGAATATTTTTTGTTGTTCTCTTTGTTCTTTCTCCTCTTGTTTTTCTATTTCTCGTCGTTCCTCTTCTTTCTGCCGCCGTTCTTCATCTTTCTGTCGACGATCCTCTTCCTCTTGTTTTTCTTTCTGACGACGTTCCTCTTCCTCTTGCTTTTCTCTCAACATTCGACTTTCTTGCTCAGCAAACTGCTGTTTGATCATTTCCATTACGGCCTCCATGTGATCGTTGTTTGTACTCCGTGTATTTACCTTCAATTATTCGAAATATTCGCTGAAATCCCACTTCTGACAACAACTGTTACGAAACTGGGGTTCGTTTTCAGTTAAAAATGTTAATTAACAATTCCAAACTATCCTTTATTTATACAAAACACTAAAATACTAATTCGCCTATTTTCCTATCACACTTTTTTTTAGAACTGCCTCCTTGACAGTCATGGCAACTTATATTCAATTCGTAACAGTATTTTCGAAATATTATACACGTTCACCTTTTGGGAAATTCGCGTTTTGACTGAGGTTGATGAAGAATGAACATATTTAAAAAGGCGAAAATCTGCCCCCCCCCCTTATTGGTATTCCCTTTCGAAACTAATTGGGGATGGTTGTAAACCCCGTCGAAATGAGTCACCTTTAAAGTGACAACGTAAATTTATCTCGGCATATTTTTGGAATACCCAAAATATGCAAATAATTGAAGTCATAAAATGAGAGATAAATGTAACGGCAGTTTGGTACCTTAAGAAGAGAAATCTGGGCGAACGTTGGACCGAAGGTATCACGTGTCACCAGAAGAATAACAAAAATAGTGTTCAAGATCAATGGAGAATATTCTTTTAATATTCAAAATATGCAAATATTGAATTCATAAAATGAGACATAAATGTAAAGGTAGGTTGGTGAAGAACAGTGAAGAAGAGAAATCCAAGTGAACGGACGGAAGAATTACAAAGGAAGGAGGTATTCAAGATAAATGGAAATGGAAAAACACCTTTTGATAATAATCGGGGATGGTTGTAAACCCTATTGAATTAATCTACCTTTAAAGGAACAACGAAAACTGATCTAGGTATCTATACCTACATGTATCATGGATAAATCGTAACAAACCTGTTTGATATCAATAAAAATCATATTTTTGATGAATATAAATGTTAAAATATCCGTAGACTGATCAACTAATGCGAAAAAAGTCATCAGTCAGACCATTGAAAATTCCGCGCGCCGTATAAATGCATGAGCACGCTCATATATTTTTGCTCTGACTGACGGTCTTTCCCCCGCTAGACACGCAGCTGACGGTCATTTTTATATTTCCATATATGTAAGAAATCATATGGAGGTGTTTTCATTCGGGATGAAATAACTTGATTTTCAAATTTTTTTCCCAACTTAACGCGCTCTACTGACGTATTTTCCACCCTCCGCCGATCGGCTGACTTCACTATTTTGTTTCTTATTATCATCAATATTACATATAGAAATTTTCAGCCGGGATAGAATCACTTCCGCCGCCGCCGCCTCCCACGCCCGCACCCACAGCTACTTGACCAGCTGACGGTCAGTTTCGGCATTTGCAATGTGACTACAACAGTATAGTATTAAATTCAGCCGGGATGAAATTCCTTGAAAAAAAAAGCCCTGCCTCCCGGACTAAATATAGTGCCTTTTCTGTATTGTCTTCTTTATTGAAAGCAAATTGTCGATTTGATATTGTATGGCACTCTTCCAAGAATGAGGTTAGTTTATATTTTATGCACTTTTCCACCAGTTTGCCCAGTGTGCTGATTATTTCTATTGGTCTGTAATTCAATGTTAGTTTTCTGTCTCCCTGTTTGTGTACCTACTTATATAATCATTGCACTTTTGAGTACTTCCGGATAGGTTTTGTGCCGCTCTGTGCCCTGGCCGCTCCTTCCTTTGCTCGGGCGCCAGTGGGGCAATCAGTGAAACCCCACGTCTCTCACAGAATCTTCAGAGAATTAGAGAGCCCGGGCAGACTTAAATGATCAGTGGAGAAGGGTAGCAGTGAAAACTAGGGTGACTCTACAAGTACCTTGTCTTAAACTTACAAACTTGTCGTATTTCTAACTGTACTGCACGGTAAAAAACCTTATACACTTTTCTCGGCACCTCGATCTCAACTAATTCGCTCTTGACCTTCAGCGCCGGGCCTCGAAGAAGTACCCCTCTCCGCAGTCTCCGCGGAAAACTGTCCCCACTACGAGTAACTAATATCCGCATTGGATATAGTCAAATTGTTCGGTCAATCAACCGGCTCGGAAAGAGATAGAAACAATTGAAGTGAAGGAAAAACGGAACAATGAACTGATACGATCGCTTGGCTTTTTCTATACATTCCATTAGTTTATTGATGCAATTTTGTGTACTCAAATTGACGTCTTCATTTTCTACCAATCGTTCCCAATCGACTTCCTTTATCAACTTTTTCAGTTCAATATGGTCAATATTCTTCTCTTTATTTTTCAGTTTTATTTTGAGAATAATTGTCTCATATCATTCGTTAGTACCACTGAGTTTATACTGTCGCAATCAAGTGTTTTATACTTCAGGAAAAAATGATCGATGCATGTTTTAGTGTTGGCTTGTACACGAGTGGGCCTATTTACTTATCTTGAATAGAAAGCTGTGCAGAAGAATTACATATTCACTTGTATCCCTAGAACCCATGTAAAGCAGATTGATGTTTAGGTCTTCCAGAAACAAATATATCCTAGTTGGATTTCTCATTATATTTTCAAGCAGTGTCTCCAAATCCTGTATGAAAACTTCTTTATTACCCGAAGGAGATCTGTAAGTTGACAGAATGTTAGCATACTTTAAATATTAGGTACTATAATATTTATAGATACAGAATCATTAAAAACTATAATCCAATAAGAACTCCGACATTAGTCAACACAACAGATGGAGCACTCAAAAAATATATAAAGTTCCCCTATTTGCCTGGTCTCAACAAAAAGATTTCTGGACTTGTTGGACAGTGTGCGGAGGATGTCAGACTGGTTTTCTACAGTTTGTTTTCCTGTAAGTCACTTTTCACCAAGTTAAAGTGTAAGGAATCAATTTTACAGAGCAGCAACCTCGTATATAAGATCCCATGCATTGATTGCCCAAAGTGCTATGTGGGCCAGACGAGGCAACTCTTGGAGAAAAGGATAAAACAGCACAAATACAATTGTAATGGTTATTTTAAATTTGATGACAACAAGACAGCCCTGGCACATCATCACTTTCAAAGTGATCATAATTTTGATTTTGACAATGTGTCCGTCCTAGATTATGAATGTAATCAACTCAAAAGAAATATCAGCGAAATGATATATATAAAATTGAATAATACAGTGAACAATAGGACGGACACACAAAATTTGAGTTTGGTTTATAATAATATTTTAGAACTTTATAAAACCGTGATTACCTGACGATATTTTGTAATCCGTTTATCTACGACAGGTTGTCATAGTTCTTGCGCTGGTCCCATGTGGAAATTGATTTTCATTCCGAAGTCGTCATAATATGTGAAACAAGGTGTCTTCAATCTAAGAATTGTCTGAGCTGAACTCTCGAATTTCCAATGCATCACTGGCTGTTCGTGAAAAATATCAATATCTTGTGGAAAACATGATTATGGCTCTGGTAGGTTTCTTTGTTATATTTCGCTCTGTTCTCTGTACCATCATGATAACTGATACTTTTTTGTTATTGTTTCTTGACGTTTCTCAAATTTCAAAATCAACATATAAAAGAAGAGAATGAAGAAGAATGTTTGTACTTGATGAAAATTGACCGAAAGTACCTGAGTCATTGATAGATTATTGAAGAAATTCATGTCTTTTGCCTTTTACATCGTGTTTGTGATCATGTTGTTGTTTGTAAAGCTCTTGTCAATTTGTTTGTGTTCTAATTAAGTTTTTTCGATCTTTTTATAGCCCTGAAGAAGCAAATATACTTTGCGAAACGTTGGCACTTAGCTATGGTTTGTTAATCAACCCACGAATTCCTAGTTCCTGTTAACCATTAGTAATTAGGTACTATTTTTTTTACTATTTTTTGGTTCTCATCTCTTCTATCCTATGATCAAGGTCCTCCTTGATCACAGCTATAAAACCCATTCGACTCACTCTGATTACTGCATGCTACATACACACCAATAATGTGCTAATTACTGGTGATTTCAATTGTCCGGACATTAAATGGCCTTCGGGGCAGTGTTCTTTCGGATCTCCCTCATATCAATATGCAAAATTGTCGCAAGACTCCAGTCTGCACCAATTAATTTCGAATGCATCCAGATACAGAGAAGGTCAAACCCCTTCCTTATTAGATCTGTTATTCACCAATGACCCCAATTTGCTGTCTCCAATTCAATATCTACCACCCCTTGGCAGGTCTGATCATCTGGTATTGTTATCTGAACTACAACTCAGCATATCAAGTTTCCCTCAATTAATACATAAAACAATAAAAGTGACAAACTACGAGAGAGTTAAAGAGCTGCTGTCAAGAGAGAATTGCCATGAGGTTCTTCCTGAAGGCGCCGATGTCGAAACGTTGTAGTCAACATTCTCCACAATCTTCAACAGAGCAGAGACCTCTTGCTCAGAAGAAAAAAATGTCAAAACGGTGGATTGCTGGAAAAGCCATCGGAATGATAAGGCAAAAGAAATCCCTATGGCAGAGGTATCTCAGAAGCCGCTCCCGAAGCGACTATGAAAACCATAGATCTTTTTCAAACTATTTGTCGAATGAGTTACAAAAATCCAAAAATTCCTATGAGCACCAATTAGCCAGCTCTAAAAACAAAAAAAGGCTATTCAAGTACCTGAGATCCTCAACTAACAGCGAAGTAGGCATTCCTCTAGTAAAAATGGCACTAATTCATTATATCAGGATGGTAAAGAAACCGCAAATGTATTATGACTTTAGCCTTGCGGCTTTCACACTCCTCTCCAGAGGAAAATTCACTTATCCCAGATATCTCAGATATCAAAAGGATTAAGCTCTGTTGGAGCCCTTTCCAGGTTTTCGGGCTCATGATGTTGGTCGGGTCCGGGTCGCTCCTCGCCTCCCTGCTGTAGGTTGGATTCCTGCTCCACCTGTACTTCCTGTCGGCGCAGACGGTGTTCCTCTGCATTTCCCATGTACTTGCGTACAGTTCTCGCCGTTCCGAGCAGTACCGCCTTCTGCATGACTCTATAGATATTTTCGTCTAACTGAAGTTTCCTCAAGTTCTCCAGTAGTTTCTTCGGTATCAGGCCTGTAGATGAAATGACAATAGGGATGGTCTTCATATCTTTCAGCTTCCACTGTCTTCTGGTTTGTTCCTCGAGATCTCTGTATTTTGAAATTTTTTCAGTGTGCCTATCTAGAAGATTGTTATTATTTGGAATCGCCACATCGATGAATAGTGCTCTATCCTCATCCTTATTGAGCAATATGAGGTCTGGTCTATTGTGGGTTATTTTCCGGTCTGTCAGAACCGTGCGATCCCAGTAGAGCTTGTGATGTTCGTTTTCCAGCACAGCATCCGGATGGTAATTGTAATAAGGAACCTTTTTCGAGCTTAGAAGTTGGTGTTTTAGTGCCAATTCTTGGTGAAGAATCTTGGCAACAGCATCATGTCTATTCTTGTACTCCGTGCCCGCGAACTTCTGACATCCCCCGGTGATGTGCTGGATAGTTTCATGTGTCGCACAGCCATAACGACAGCTATCGTCCGCCACTGAGGCATCCTTGGCGATGTACTTCATGTAATTTCTTGTTGGAATAACCTGATCCTGGATGGCGAGCATGAAGCCCTCTGTCTCAGGAAACAACCTTCCGGAAGTCAACCAGTAGTTCGACGCAGATATGTCGACGTAATCATGGTTGACCTCGTTCTGGTGCCTCCCATGCAAAGGCTTGCCAATCAGTTTCTGCATTTTACATTCTGCAGAGTGTTCGACGGTTTCCAAGTGATCCTGTTGTAGCTTTAATGGTGTAGAACTATCAGCAACACAAACTACTCGATGGAGTTCTGACGAAGCTGCTTTGCTCAAGAAATATTTTCGAAGTCCTTCAATTTCCTGGGACATACGGTTGGACAAATCAACAATTCCTCTACCCCCAAGATGTCGTGGCAGCTCTGTCCGTTCTATTGAGCTTTTGGGGTGATGTTTATTGTGTTTAGTCAGCATCGTCCTTATTTTTCTCTGTAAAGCTGCTAAATCGGTGGTCGTCCAAGAGATAATACCAAATGAATAGCTCAGCGCCGAGCAAGCGTAGGTGTTAATCGCTTTTATCAGATTCTTGCTGTTAAGACCAGTTCTCATTATCCTCCTCAATCTTCGGGTGAACTCCTCCGTTAATTCTTTCTTCATTTGGGTCTGATTGATTTTTCTTGCCTGTTTTATGCCTAGATACTTGTATGTGTCTCCTTCTTTTAATGCTTCAATTTCTGCACCTTCCTTGAGTTTGAACGTACCATCTTCTATTTTCCCTCTCGTTATGTTAAGCAGTCGACATTTTTCTAGTCCAAACTTCATTTTGATGTCTTCCGAGAATCCTTCCACCATTTTCAGCATCAGTTGCATTTGTTTTTTGGTAGATGCGAAGAGTTTCAAGTCGTCCATGTAAAGGAGATGATTCAGTTTCATCATAGTTCTACTGCCGCTCTTGATGGAAAATCCGTAGTCCGTAGAATCTATGAGACAAGGGATTCAGGGCCATGCAGCACCACAGAGGGCTCAGCGAGTCTCGTATTATTATTATTATTATTATGACTTTAGCCTTGCGGCTTTCACACTCCTCTCCAGAGGAAAATTCACTTATCCCAGATATCTGAGATATCAAAAGGATTAAGCTCTGTTGGAGCCCTTTCCAGGTTTTCGGGCTCGTGGTGGTGGTGGGGTTCGGGTCGCTCCTCGGCTTCCTGCTGTAGGTTGGATTCCTGCTCCACCCGCACTTCCTGTCGGAGCAGACGGTGTTCCTCTGCATTCCCCATGTACTTGCGTACAGTTCTCGCCGTTCCGAGCAGTACCGCCTTCTGCATGACTTTATAAATATTTTCGTCCAACTGAAGTTTTCTCAAGTTCTCCAGTAGTTTCTTCGGTATCAGGCCTGTAGATGAAATGACAATAGGGATGGTCTTTATATCTTTCAGCTTCCACTGTCTTCTGGTTTGTTCCTCGAGATCTCTATATTTTGAAATTTTTTCAGTGTGTCTATCTAGAAGATTGTTATTATTTGGAATTGCCACGTCGATGAATAGTGCTGTGTCCTCATCCTTATTGAGCAATATGAGGTCTGGTCTATTGTGGGTTATTTTCCGGTCTGTGAGAACAGTGCGATCCCAGTAGAGCTTGTGATGTTCGTTTTCCAGCACAGCATCTGGATGGTAATTGTAATAAGGAATCCTTTTCGAAGTTAGAAGTTGGTGTTTTAGTGCCAATTCTTGGTGAAGAATCTTGGCAACAGCATCATGTCTATTTTTGTACTCCGTGCCCGCGAACTTCTGACATCCCCCGGTGATGTGCTGGATAGTTTCATGTGTCGCACAGCCATAACGACAGCTATCGTCCGCCACTGAGGCATCCTTGGCGATGTATCTCATGTAATTTCTTGTTGGAATCACCTGATCCTGGATGGCGAGCATGAAGCCCTCTGTCTCAGGAAACAACCTTCCGGAAGTCAACCAGTAGTTCGACGCAGATATGTCGACGTAATCATGGTTGACCTCGTTCTGGTGCCTCCCATGCAAAGGCTTGCCAATCAGTTTCTGCATTTTACATTCTGCAGAGTGTTCGACGGTTTCCAAGTGATCCTGTTGTAGCTTTAATGGTGTAGAACTATCAGCAACACAAACTACTCGATGGAGTTCTGACGAAGCTGCTTTGCTCAAGAAATATTTTCGAAGTCCTTCAATTTCCTGGGACATACGGTTGGACAAATCAACAATTCCTCTACCCCCAAGATGTCGTGGCAGCTCTGTCCGTTCTATTGAGCTTTTGGGGTGATGTTTATTGTGTTTAGTCAGCATCGTCCTTATTTTTCTCTGTAAAGCTGCTAAATCGGTGGTCGTCCAAGAGATAATACCAAATGAATAGCTCAGCGCCGAGCAAGCGTAGGTGTTAATCGCTTTTATCAGATTCTTGCTGTTAAGACCAGTTCTCATTATCCTCCTCAATCTTCGGGTGAACTCCTCCGTTAATTCTTTCTTCATTTGGGTCTGATTGATTTTTCTTGCCTGTTTTATGCCTAGATACTTGTATGTGTCTCCTTCTTTTAATGCTTCAATTTCTGCACCTTCCTTGAGTTTGAACGTACCATCTTCTATTTTCCCTCTCGTTATGTTAAGCAGTCGACATTTTTCTAGTCCAAACTTCATTTTGATGTCTTCCGAGAATCCTTCCACCATTTTCAGCATCAGTTGCATTTGTTTTTTGGTAGATGCGAAGAGTTTCAAGTCGTCCATGTAAAGGAGATGATTCAGTTTCATCATAGTTCTACTGCCGCTCTTGATGGAAAATCCGTAGTCCGTAGAATCTATGAGACAAGGGATTCAGGGCCATGCAGCACCACAGAGGGCTCAGCGAGTCTCGTATTATTATTATTATTATTATGACTTTAGCCTTGCGGCTTTCACACTCCTCTCCAGAGGAAAATTCACTTATCCCAGATATCTGAGATATCAAAAGGATTAAGCTCTGTTGGAGCCCTTTCCAGGTTTTCGGGCTCGTGGTGGTGGTGGGGTTCGGGTCGCTCCTCGGCTTCCTGCTGTAGGTTGGATTCCTGCTCCACCCGCACTTCCTGTCGGAGCAGACGGTGTTCCTCTGCATTCCCCATGTACTTGCGTACAGTTCTCGCCGTTCCGAGCAGTACCGCCTTCTGCATGACTTTATAAATATTTTCGTCCAACTGAAGTTTTCTCAAGTTCTCCAGTAGTTTCTTCGGTATCAGGCCTGTAGATGAAATGACAATAGGGATGGTCTTTATATCTTTCAGCTTCCACTGTCTTCTGGTTTGTTCCTCGAGATCTCTATATTTTGAAATTTTTTCAGTGTGTCTATCTAGAAGATTGTTATTATTTGGAATTGCCACGTCGATGAATAGTGCTGTGTCCTCATCCTTATTGAGCAATATGAGGTCTGGTCTATTGTGGGTTATTTTCCGGTCTGTGAGAACAGTGCGATCCCAGTAGAGCTTGTGATGTTCGTTTTCCAGCACAGCATCTGGATGGTAATTGTAATAAGGAATCCTTTTCGAAGTTAGAAGTTGGTGTTTTAGTGCCAATTCTTGGTGAAGAATCTTGGCAACAGCATCATGTCTATTTTTGTACTCCGTGCCCGCGAACTTCTGACATCCCCCGGTGATGTGCTGGATAGTTTCATGTGTCGCACAGCCATAACGACAGCTATCGTCCGCCACTGAGGCATCCTTGGCGATGTATCTCATGTAATTTCTTGTTGGAATCACCTGATCCTGGATGGCGAGCATGAAGCCCTCTGTCTCAGGAAACAACCTTCCGGAAGTCAGCCAGTAGTTCGACGCAGATATGTCGACGTAATCATGGTTGACCTCATTCTGGTGCCTCCCATGCAAAGGTTTGCCAATCAGTTTCTGCATTTTACTTTCTGCAGAGTGTTCGACGGTTTCCAAGTGATCCTGGTGTAGCTTTAACGGTGTAGATGTATCAGCAACACAAACTACTCGATGGAGTTCTGACGAAGCTGCCTTGCTCAAGAAATAGTTTCGAAGTCCTTCAATTTCCTGGGACATACGGTTGGACAAATCAACAATTCCTCTACCCCCAAGATGTCGTGGCAGCTCTGTCCGTTCTATTGAGCTTTTGGGGTGATGTTTATTGTGTTTAGTCAGCATCGTCCTTATTTTTCTCTGTAAAGCTGCTAAATCGGTGGTCGTCCAAGAGATAATACCAAATGAATAGCTCAGCGCCGAGCAAGCGTAGGTGTTAATCGCTTTTATCAGATTCTTGCTGTTAAGACCAGTTCTCATTATCCTCCTCAATCTTCGGGTAAACTCCTCCGTTAATTCTTTCTTCATCTGAGTCTGATTGATTTTTCTTGCCTGTTTTATGCCTAGATACTTGTATGTGTCTCCTTCCTTTAATGCTTCAATTTCTGCACCTTCCTTGAGTTTGAAGGTACCATCTTCTATTTTCCCTCTCGTTATGTTTAGCAGTCGACATTTTTCTAATCCAAACTTCATTTTGATGTCTTCCGAGAATCTTTCCACCATTTTCAGCATCAGTTGCATTTGTTTTTTGGTAGATGCGAAGAGTTTCAAATCGTCCATGTAAAGGAGATGATTCAGTTTCATCATAGTTCTACTGCCGCTCTTGATGGAAAATCCGTAGTCCGTAGAATTCAATCTATGAGACAAGGGATTCAGGGCCATGCAGAACCACAGAGGGCTCAGCGAGTCTCCTTGGAAAATTCCGCGTCTTATTGGAATAGGTCCTGTTGTAATGGAGCAATCTGCTGCTTTCATTTGGAGACTAGTACGCCAGGTTGACATGGCGTTTTTCAGGAACTTAACAATATTGGGATCCACCTTGTAAATCTTCAAGATCGTCAAGAGCCATTCGTGAGGTATAGAATCGAATGCTTTTTTGTAGTCTATGTAGGCAGCGTAAAGATTCCTTCGCTTGGAGAACGCTTGATTGCAGATAACTGAATCTATTATTAGTTGTTCTTTGCACCCTCGGCTGTCTTTGGTGCATCCTTCCTGTTGCATGGCGATGATGTTATTTCTTTCGCAATGGTTGTGAATTCGGTTTGATATGCACGATGTGATTAATTTGTACATCGTTGGAAGACATGTGATCGGTCGGTACTTGGATGGGTCTTCTGTATTCCTTTGGTCTTTAGATAACAGGTATGTTGTGCCATGTGTAAGGAATACTGGCATTCTTTCAGGATTTTCAATGACATCATTTATTGCGGAGGTCAATTTGTCATGCATGATCCAAAGTTTCTTGATCCAGAAGTTCTGTAATCCATCAGGCCCAGGTGCTTTCCAGTTGTGCAGTCCTCTGATAGCTGATTTTACTTCTTCAATCGTGATCATGTCATGCTGCATCGGCTCATATTTTATAGCTTCAGATTTTTCATCTTCAATCCATCCGGTATCTCCATTGAAGTGAGGTTTCGTTGATAATTGTTCGGTCCAGAATTGTTCAATGGCTTCCTTTGGTGGTAACTTTCCATTCTCTCCATCCGACGATGTGAGTGACCGGTAGAAAGATTCTTCCGACTTTTCGAATGAATTATTGTCTCTTTTCCGGCTATAATTGCTTTTATATCTCCTCAAGCGTTCTGCATACAGACTTAATTTTTGCTTCAGAGTGTCGAGGCAATGGTGAGCTGTAGCATTCTCCGTCTCTCGTTCTGTGTGTGTCCTGTTTCTATCCATGATCTCTTTGGCAGCTTTCACAACCTTTTTTCCTCGATTCCCGTTCAAGTACTCCGTCAGTCGTCCAATGTCTCTTCTTAGCCTTTCTGTTTTGTGTTGAAGACGTTTCTGCCATGCTGGCGCGTGTAATTTGTGTAATTTTGGACCATCGTTGTTCGTTCGGCGAATTTTTGCCCCCATGGTTTTCGCTGTCGTCAGCGCTGCACAGTGAAAAACTAGATGCAGATATTCCAATGAACTTCCGTTCTGTAGGTATTCAGGTAAAACGTCCTTATTCAAGATGTCGATTATAAGTGACAGTTTTTTGGATGTATTGAGTCGTGGAGGTGCTACTCGATGAAGAGGATCTGTTCCTTCCAGTTCGGCAAAGTATCTCCTCATGTCAGAGTCAACTTGTCGGTGGAGCTCTTCCCTATCGTCCTGGTGTTCAGGCTCATTTGCTTTGCAAGAAGGACTTTCAGTATCAATGTCTTCTGGGTGTTGTTGCCCAGGTATGTGAACTTCATCAGAGGTGTTGGTGTTATTCTCCATTGCTAGCGGACGCTGAAGTTCTCGTTTAATTGCGTCGATTCGGGCCGTTGGTACTAGTTCATTTCTCAGAATTACGCGGTACTGGTCTGCCACTCGTTGTTCAGTGACATTGACATTTGGGTAGGCAATGCAGAATTCCTCATGGAGCCTTTTCCTATAGTTGTTCGTGTTCTGCCCTAGTCCCGTGATGGAGTTATATATGCGCACAATAGTTTCATTCATGGACGTTGTCCACTTCATGCGCTTTCTCACTAACCCCGCTTGGGTGAGCACTGGCTGAATATCCTGCGCAGCACCTTCAGCGGTTCGAGTCGGCAATTGAATTGGACTCGTTGGTTGCTGTTGTTGCTTTGGAGCAATATATATTATTATTATTATTATTATTATTATTATTATTATTATTATAAAAGATACAGAGTTGAGTATAAAATACTATAGAACTCTTGAAAAAGAAACATAATAAAAATAAGCAATATTCATCCAATGACAAGGAAAAAAAAGAAAAAACAGAAAAATCCCCAATATGTGCTGAAATATCCTAAATAACACTTGTCCTCCAGATGTTGAACCGATTCTTGAAAACATTAACCGTCGGAGCTCCAACAACATGAGGTGTAAGTTGATTCCAACAAGCGAACACTCGATTGCTCAGGAAATGCTGACGGGCTCCCGTATGGAATCTTTCCCGCGCTAGCTTCATGTCATGTCCTCTGAGATGGTTGGTGTTCAGCACAAAAAGATGCGACAGATCATAGCCGAAAAATTCTTTTAATGCTCTGAACGCCACAATCATGTCCCCACGGATCTTTCGATCCGCGAATGTATCAAGACACATTATATTCAGACGATCTCCGTAGGTAGGTAGGGTATTCTCTGAGATATTTTCTGCTGCATTCACTGACGAGCCAACAGGCCCAGTTTCTACTCCACAGACATCCCGTGCAACTTCTGAATTGACTGATATCCTATTTAGTGAAGACCTAATCAAGAAACCTATTTCGAAACTTAAACCCTCTTCAGCTCCCGGTCCAGATGGCATATCTAGTTAAAACAATGCTCAGAGGTTCTTGCACTTCCATTTTCTATCATCTTTCGACAATCATTCATTTCTTCCAAACTACCATCAGCTTGGTTGTACGCCTATATCACACCCATTTTTAATAAAGGAGACAAACTGGGCCCAAAAAATTACAGACCTATCAGTTTAACATCAGCCACTTGCAAGGTAATGGAAAAAGTTATTTGTGATGCCATCCTAACTTTTGCAGTTTCTCGTGAAATTATACCTAAGCAGCAACATGGGTTCCTACCTGGACGCTCTATCCTTACCAATCTTTTACCGTGTATCGACGATTGGACTAAGGCTTGGGACTCGGATGTTCCGGTGGACATAATTTACCTAGACTTTGCCGAGGCGTTTGATCGTGTACCTCATCGTCGTCTCATAGCTAAACTGGAACATTTGGGCATACGGGGAGCTTGTTTATCGTGGATTGAGTCCTTCCTACGCAATCGCACGTTTCGTGTCAGGGTTGGGAATGTCACGTCATCTGAATACCATTTCACCAGCGGTATCCCACAGGGTACAGTGTTGGGCCCTATTCTTTTCCTTCTGTTTACGTCGGATCTTTCATCCTTTCTCCAATCAAAATGTGCATTATTTGCCGACGACGCAAAGCTATACAACAATCCTGTCATTTGCGTTGATGTTCTTCAGGGTGATTTTAGTACTATTAGCAACTGGTGTAAGCAATGGATGTTACCTCTTAACGTGGACTCCATGTGGGCAAGAAAAATCCCAATGCTGAGTATTACTTAGACAATAGATTATTAAAATGTGTTGATGAGCACTGTGATTTGGGTTTGATAGTAGCATCCAATCTTTCCTGGTCTAACCATATAACATCTATATGTAATAGAGCAAAACAACTGTGCTATTCAATATATCGTCGTCCTAAGATACAAATTGCCTAACTCACAAAATGACAGTTTTGCAGGAGAGCTAAAAAACTTTTTTCATTTGAATTTTCATTAGAAGCAAACTAAATTTAAATATGTTTCAACATTTCTTGTCTTTCAAATTAGAACTTGGGCCGCTGTCAGATCATTGGTGTGTGCGTTTGTCACTAGAAGGTACTAATACCTTTGTTTTTATCAAAAATGGACAATTTGCATCTTAGAACGACGATATCGTTCTTTCCATGGATGCAGCCTACAAACGTGTAGGATTCTGTATTTGACATATGTCCGCCCATTGCTCGAGTTTGCTGTGCCTGCTTGGTAGCCTTCCCTGAAGGTTGATATGGACACATTAGAGGCTGTTCAACGCACTTGCACTCCCATATGGTCGCAACCGTCCAGATTATAGTACACGACTCCAACTCTTGAACATCCCGACGGGAGTGATGTGATCTTTTACTTACCTACCGAGCAGTCCACGGCTGTGCTAATACTGACCTTGAGTCAATGTTCAGGAGAAACCGGAATCACCTACGAGACCACCCTTTCAAGCTTGGCAAGGAAAAATTTAAGACAACTGTTCGACAAAACTTTTTGTCGAACAGAATATTGGAGAGCTGGAACAGATTGCCACTTGACGTAGTGACTGCAACTTCAGTCAATTCATTCAAGAATCGCTATGACAGATATACATCTCAAGTCTCCAATTTAGCTTTTTTTTTAGTTACTTTCACATTATATATTGTATTGAGTTTATAGGTATATTACCTCAACTCTTATTGAATTTAATAACAATAATTCTTCGTCTTGGTTTCTATCTGGAGGGGATTGAATCGGACACCGTTTCATATTGGGTGGCGCTCTGGGTAAATGTATAGAACCCAGTAGAATATGCCAATATTGAATAAAGTTCCATCTATTCCAAACGTTCTCCACCGTAGAAAAATGCTATGTTGCTCTGATGAGGCCAAATGAGGCTGAAACCCTGGTCAGCATCTGCTTTTCTTCGGTGGAGCGTACTCCATTTGGGGCCTTGACGATGGCAAATTGGCTAGTTCAATTCAGATCGTAACACTTGTTGATATTCATATCGTCGGGTAGTATGCATCTGAATTTATCCTTATTATTAATAATAATAATATTTCCTCATAAAGAAATTACTCAAGTCTTGGTATTATACGCATTTAACCCAAACTTTCCAACAATATCAGGAAACTATCATATTTTTTATAAATGCTACGAATATTTACAGGTACCTATATTATTCAAATCATCACAGTCATCAAATTATCTATCCCTACCAAATTATCACTGTCGTTGTATTCATCTAGTATATTATTTAGACTTGTGAACGTTATTATAGATAGAAGAAGGCTCGAAAGAAAAATCATGATATTCTGAGTACTGTTCTGAAAACATTGATATTTCATGAACCGTATGAAAGAGCATTCTGAAGTGAACAAGCCCATAAAATTTGATAGAAATCGATTCTTACAGTTGATAGTTATGGCTATCGCAAATTTAGACCAATGTTAATAAATCAACCCGTTTCTCCGAGACTAATAGCCTTAGGATACAAAACAAGCAAATTCTCTGAAAGACCTGGATCACCTGCATTTACCATAAGGCTATTGTCAACGACTCTTGAAACCGCCTGTATAGCTTAAAATGACACGATTGACATGTTGGCAAATAGGGGTCGAACTTTACCTGGTAGATCGCATCTGAAGGGAGACCTCGAGAACTGTGGCCTTCCTATAGTTTAGAGGGATGCGGCAAAATATATTCGTCAATGAAACCCATAGAAATTTCGTAGTGAAACATGTTTTAGAGATCTCGGTGTCCCTAGACAAAATCTTACCACCATAAATAGTGTTGGAGTAAGATAGCTCATATTTCGACGTTCGTCATTTGGATACAAGTGCGAAATATGTGACGAAAAATTGACATCAAAACTTAATAGTTCAATTTTGTATGTTGGAAAAAGTGTTTGGTGACAAACCGCTTCGCTGCAATAAATCAAGTTTCTCTAAATGAAAACCCTTTAGAGTTGAATAATTAGTCCGCAAAGCTGTCGATTTGTTTTGGTTTTGACAGGGCCTATCAGTTAATGTTACAGAAAGTCCGGTCGGTGAGTGAATGTGCGATTCGGTGAAGTTTTCCCAAAAGGAACACCAAAGAAAAGCCTATTCATGAAGAAAGATGACACCCTCAAGGACCAGCTTCTGGAAGTACCGTGTGAGTGCTTTTCGTGCGGTGTTCATTTTCCTCTTGTCGGCTTCAATAACTCAAACAAGGTGAATATAGTCCACTACTAGCTCGTACAATGATCTGAGCTATTTTCACCGCAAAAATTAGAATCAGGTCGGGGCACTTTTTGACTCCGGCTCAATTATCAAGAATCGGTGTGGGAGACTCCAATGCTTATTACACAGATAAATTATACTATGGGCTGATTGCTCTGGGTCTAGACTACTACTGCCTTGGGAATCAGACCGCTGGACAACACAACCGATAAATTCTTAGCAGTGTGTAAAAGCCTTCATACCAATAACACCGCTAGAATACAGCATAATGGCTCTACAACCGACCATTTCTTAACCAACTCTGGAATTAAACAAGGCTGCGTGTTAGCGCCTTTACTGTTCAATATTTTCGCCATAGCTGTCTCGATAATTGCTGACATGAGTATGCCTGTAAGAGGTGTTGGAATAAGATTCAGATTTGATGGAGGCCTATTTAACCTGAAGCGCCTCAGAGCAAAAATCCGTTCAAAGTTCATCACGGAACTTCAATATGCAGACTATTGCGCACTTCTCGCTAGCAGCCCAGAGGATCTACATATAATGCTGGACACCTATAAACACATATACGAAGCTTTAGGCCTTAGACTCAATATCGACAAAACCAAAATCCTAGTAAGTCCGCCAGAAAGCCTTCAAACACATATCAGCCTGGAGAATGAAACTCTGGAACAGGTCGAGCAGGTCAAATACTTGGGAAGCTTCATAAATACTAGGGCTAACCTAGACACGGAAATACACATCCGTATCAGTTCGGCATCGCAGGCATTCTGGAAGCTAAAGGTAAGAGTGTTTCAAAATCAATCTGACGATCAGCTGTTTACAAGGCAGTCGTCCTCCCAACGCTTCTTTACGGAAACGAAAACTGGACTCCATACAGGCGCCATATTAAACAGCTTGAACAAACGCAACAACGTCATCTAAGATAGATAATGTACATCAGATGTTTGCATAAAGTATCGAATGCAGAAGTCTTGCAACGCGCGAGTTGTATAATAATTGGGACTCAAGTAACGAGGGCCCGACTCAGATGGAGCGGCCATATTCTGAGGATGTAAGACACAAGCCTTTCCAAAATAGCTCTGTATAGCGAATTGACAGAGGGAGCCCGGAAACCAGGAGGCCAGTATAAGCGGTTTAAGGATACACTACATCAATCCCTAAAATCAGTTAATGCCAATCAAAACTGGGAACAACCAGCGTTAGACAGGTCACAGTGGAGGTCTATGGTGTACAGTTATAACGGAGACATGAGAAGAATACAGCGGCGGCCAGAGACAACAGATTGAAAGCATAGCCTGAAGGCTGCTCCAGCATTCCTAGCCTCTCTCGCGGCTCTCCTGCAACTTGCCATCCGTTCTTGATTGCTCTTTTTTCAAGACGCAGTGCGACGTTATTATGATGGGTCATCCTCTCCCAGTGCATGACACTGCACTTTTGTAAGACATGGGCGAGAGATTCTCTGGTATTACACCCTGCCCGGCACATCGCTGCAGGACCCCGAGCCCTCGGGAGTCCGGCTGTTGGTAGGCAATTCGATCGTAGTTGAATAGCTCGGACGTAATCTTCCCCAGACCAGTATCGTGGGGGTTATCAATATAGGAGCTACATGCCTGATGGAGCTCCCCCAGTCCACCACCATGGAAGGAGCGGTGTAGCTCCTCGGCCCTGCCATTGTCTTTCATGCTGCTGGTCGCATTGGATGGTCGGATCATTTTCTCAACTCGTCTTAACCAGGGGGCAGCATGTTCGATTACTACATCTAGCAGCTGGCTCGCACCTGCGAATTTGCGAGAACTGTTGGTGATGATAATTGGAATATTGTCACGGAAGCAGAAGATTCCCAGCCCTCCCTCCTTAAGTGGAGCGTGTATAAAGGCTTCGCTCACATGATTTGGCAGATGTAACGATTTTTGACGCCCCATTTGATAGCCCTATCTGCTGCTTTAAGGGTTTGTAGATGGACCTGTGGGGTCTGTAGTGAGTGGATGTATCTTGGTGTGAGATGAAATTTGATCAATTGTAGTTTTTGATACGGCTTGAGGGGGGCTTTGCAGATTCTTCCAACCTGGGTTCTCAAGGTTGGGATGGAGCACTTTGAAAACCCTGTAGGAGAAAATTTTCTCCCCAGGTACTCCATCATCTGTCTTACACCCACTTGCCGGACAGGTTGACCATAGATGTGGAATTGGCTAGTTGTATAAGTGTCTTCTGCCCTGCGCTCTACCCACGGATATGGCGATGCACTTTTCGACACTCAGGTCCAGGTGGTGGGTGCGAAAGAATTCTTGGCAGGAGTTGAGAAGCTTCCTCGCCGTCTTAACATCTTCCGCCAAGATGATTAAGTCATCGGCATACGCCATGCAACTGACGTTGATGTCGCCCAAGGTTATTCCAGTCCTACCATCCAGATCTTCGATTGCCTCATCCATGACATAATTGAAGACGGTCGCCGACATTGGGTCGCCTTGCCTAGTGCCTCTGTTTATGAGGAGGGAACATTTTCTTCTCCGGCACAGGATATCGTTGTAGAGGCGTCCCTGCAATTTGCCATGACATATTGTCTTGTATTTTCATCAACTCCCTTTCTCGTGAGTGCTCTTTCAATTGTGGCTTGAGATAAGGTGTCGAACGCCTTTTTGATATCAATTGAGATGATTGAATAGCCTCTTCTGGATCTTCATCTGGATTTAATGAGAGTATGAAGGGAGATGTTGTTTGCAAAGACGTCGTCGATGTTGATGATCCCTCTTTGATTAGTGTTAATCGGAACCTCCACCTCATCTTCGGTTGACAATCTTGTTGCAGACTCTTAGGCCCGTATTAATAGTCAGATCTCAAGTATTGAGAATGTCTCAAGTAGCGTCTTGAGACATCAGTCTAAAATAAATTTGACTTGAGACTCTGTCAAGATGACGTCTCAATCGGCGATCTCACTTGAGTAGGCGCTTATTAATAAGTGTGACTCAAGTACTCGAATGATCTCAAGATAGGTTTTGGGAACGTCAAATTTTGAGTATGGTGGAACCCTGACTCAAGATGATCTCGAAATGAAAGTTGGGTTGGTTTGCTTTGTGAACTGACAGTAATTTAATTGTCTTTTGTGCTTCCAAAAATCGGCATTATTAAAGTCAATATGGAATCCATGGAAGATGTGGTCAACTACTACGACGAAATCGATTTCATGAAGTTTATCGCAACAGAAAATCAGACTTTTCAATTAATGTCCAAGCCATTGTTGGGCCTAATACAGAATTTTTGGATATTGTAACAAGATGGGCAGGAAGCATGCACGACTCCAGGATCTTTCAAATGTCCAGAGTTCACATGAGGTACACACAACGTGTACTGGATGGGCGTCTTGTTAGGGATAATGGTTACCCATCATTACCATTTTCACTAACACCTTTAACACCTCCACCATAAGACGCTCCATCAATAAGGTACAACAGAGATAGACAACTTAAGATTTATTGCGATTTTTTGCATTAATTGACTGTTACAATTTCTCCTATAGCGTCCTCAACGCGGTTTTACCCCATATCGTTGACTCATCTAACTCCAAAGATAGAAACTCCGCCTCCCCCTCAAGTTTGAAGTATTGAGGATACTCTAGTCCTGCTGGTGATATCTCACAAGGTCTTCTGTAGGCCTCATGCTTTAGGACGGAAGCTGCAGTCAGATGTTACGTCCAGAGTTCTGCTGTTTGTAAAGCTAGAGTGTCCTACTTCGATGGCACTACTTCCCACAGATTACAGAAAGTTGTTTCTGTAATCTGTGCTACTTCCGCGGTCTGGTCGAAAAACAATCTCTTCATCAACATCCCTTTTACCTATTTTCGCGTGTGAATTTGTACCCCGAGATCCCATCTAGACCACATGCATCGGCGGCTGATTAAATATGTGGCATATTCGTTCGTTCGAGATCAAAAAACCTGCTCCGTTACAATTTATTGTGAGCCACAGTATTGAAAAATATCAAGCAGAAATAAAAATACTAATTTCTCTTTTCGTTTTGCAGTCTCAAGAATATCTCAAGACCATTACTCAAGATATTCATAAGTTGAGTTTCAAGTCTCGTTTCTTGAGATAGTATCGAACTGATAATGACTTGATATGAGTTTATTAATAAGCCGTCATCTTGAGATGCTGTCACTATCTTGAGAAAGTATCAACTGAGATAGGTCTTGAGACCCGTTTTAAGATTTGACTATTAATACGGGCCTTAGTATGAGGCTGGATATAGTGATTGGCCTGCAGTTTTTTAAGTTCGACAGGTGGTCTTTCTTCTTTGGAATTAGAGTTGTTCTGCTGTTATTTAAACATCTCGGTACTGCCTTGGTCAGCAGCATGACTTTATACAATAAGAGGAGCTTCAATTTGGGAATTCTTGTGATCTGCCGCAGGGTTATGCCATCAGAACCAGCTGCGCCCTGCTTGGTAGTTTTGAGGGCTTCTACCAGATGTTCTTCGGTTATGGGTCGGTACTGGTTCAGCTCTCTTCATTATTGGAGCTGGATCAGGTGGGGATTCTTCTGAGAGGATGTTTCTATACTCGCTCTACATTTCCTCGTTTGGTGGTTTTTCCGACTGGTGGATGGGGTCAATGCCTTCAAGAATTTCCTCTGCCAGTTTTTTCTGTTCAACACCCATCTCCTTTGCACGTCTCTGAAGGCTGCGGCTCTTCTTTTTCTCCTCGAAGCTAGTAGCGGTACTCTTGTTTCATTCCGGGTATTATTTTTCCTGACTTTGCCGTACTTTTTGGTAATGTTTTCGTCAAAATCGTTGAGAGATCTTATTCTGTCGCTGCCGGTACAAATTTCGGCAGCGAAGCGTATATCCTCCTCGTTTTCTAGGCGAGGGGCAATATTCAGTATGTATTGCATGATTGGATCGTCAATTACCGGTCTGAAATTTTCCGGCACTGGGTCCGGGCCTAAGAGGGTTTTCTCCACCAGTTCGGGCCCCGCCTGCGCCTTCTCAACTAATGCCTCCATTTCGGCTCTGAGGTTCCTGTCGTCTTCCTCCCGCTGCTCCCTAATCTCTATCTCCTGGCATTCACGATGTCTGATAATGGCGTTTAGCCATTCAGCGGTTCTGCGTTTTTTCTTGATTGCCTCTTCTGAACGTCCATATAGGCCACTCAAGAACGCAAGTAGGTTGCTGCCGGTGTAGTCAGCTTCCTCAGCTGCCAGATTTATTACTTCGTCGCTGGTCCAAGGTCTTCTGGCATTGCTGGCTGCTTCCTCCAGTTCCTGATTATAGTCCTGAGGATGGGCCTGCCTAATGTGTTGTCTCTTCCTGGCGTAGGTGGCGAAAGATCTTTCGCATGTCGAGCATCCATTCGGGTCTTCTACTGGTGCAACTCTGCAGTACAGCCTCTGATGTTTTGCGAGGGCTTGTTCGGTTGCGCAGGTTTTGCCGTTTTGGCATACGCAGCTAAACCCCGCAGAGGGTTGGGGAGACGGTAACATCTGGCATCTGGTATATAAATGAAAACTCAGATGTTCTTCTTTAGAGGGTATTCCCGTCCTCTTCCCTGCTCTTCGTTATGAAGGCTTGTCTCCTTCGCGCTGTTCCAGTCCTTTGGAGGCGGTAAGGAGCTTGAAAGGCACGCACGCGGCCTTCGAGTGTAGTTCCACCACTTAGTTCTTGTCTCAGAGTTCGTATGATTCCTCGTACCTGGTCCGATGTGATGGGATTTTCCTTCAAATACTAAGTCCTACAAGGAAGGTCTTGTGATCCGACTTTGTCGAATTCTTGGCTGTTCGGCGGTGTTTATAATTCGTAGTTTTCGTGAATTTTGCTCGGTAGTTGTATTTGGCTATGTTATTCAGCCTAAGGGTCCCCACACGCGGACAGAGAAATCGGGTATACCTCTCGTAACTCCTGTTTTCCAACTAACATGTATTGTGAAGCGACCTGAATTATGATGCCAAAAGATGGTGGGCGTTCGTTCAGGGGGCCTCAAATACCCTTAGAAATCTACGTTTTACGACGTTTATATAGAATTTCTAATTTTGTTTTCATGAAAGATGTAAAAAACGGAGAAAGAAGTCGTGAACAACAACAATGCAGGCGTTAAAAAAAAGATCGAATCGGTGGAAAATCGATGTTATTCACGTTTAATTTGAGAGGTACGTGGATTGTATAGATAGATAGATAGATAACCTTTATTTGATCTAAGAATCACAGATTGTTGATCACGTCACAAAAGAGAAGAAAAAAAGAAGAAAAAAAAACACAATGATTAATAGAAAAATTCAATAGCACCAGAAAAAAATTAAAGTCCTTCAAAGGATTTTTCACTAAGAAACTCGTTGAGATTGTAGTAGGCCTTTCTCATTAAAAAATTTTTCAAGCTTTTCTTCTGCAACACTGCACTGCCATGCTTAAAGCTTGGGGGCAAGATATTCCAGATCTTGATCATGAGTTACGTTTTTTTGTATGTAGGTAAAGTTGGTTCTTTCCACACAGAGGTGAGTTTTACCTCTAGTGTCATACTCATGCTTCAAGAGCAAGGTTTTGAAATCCTCATCGTTTTTTATCACATACATTATACATTCATATATTTATAAGCTGGTGAGTGTTAAGATATTATGCTGAATAAAAACATTCTTACAGCTTTCTCGTTGGATCTTCTTGAAGATTGTTGTTAGGCATCTTCTATCAGCCTCAACGGAAACCGCCTAAAAAATAACGCCATACCGAAGTCTGGAATGCACATAGGCATGTTATGCAGACAGGGCAGCATCAATCCCAACTCTGTCAGTGATGACTCTAAGAGCATAGCAATATTTTGCTAGACTTATTGCTATATTATCGCCTTGCGGTCTCCAATCAAGGTTGCAGTCAATATGAACACCAAGGAAAGGTATAGAGCTCTCAGCTGTTACGTCCCTATCCTGGAAAGTCACCTGCAGTGCTAATTTTTCTCTCTGAAAATTAATAGTTTTGTTTTATTGATGTTCACTTCCAGTTCATTAGATTGGAACCATTTATCCATGTTTACAAGACTCCTCATTACATCATTCTGGCACTCATCCGCAGTGACACCACTACAAATTTTAGAAACGTCATCAGCATACATCACAGTGTCAACATCTGTTTCCCGTACCAGATCGTTAGTGTATATAATGTACAGGGTGGGCAAATTTCGATGTTTTAGCACTACAGCTTTTAAACCAGAGGAGATAGACAAAATCTGATACCCCATTCTCGTTCTCTTTTTCCGAGAAACTTACCATAGTAGTAGTGATTTTTGGTCACTTTCTTTTGTTTTCGAGTTATAAGAAAAAATTGGAAAAATGGCGATATCGAAATAAATTTATATCTCCGCTAATACTGATGATGGAGCTCTGAAATTGAAACATTATACAGGCACTTTTTAAGTAGAATCCAGTGGCGTGCTTGCCTCTTAAGCAGGATTTTTGATTCTCATAGAAGGTTTGAGTTTTAGTTCGAAGGCCTTGTGTATTCTGATAGTAGATATGCAAAGCTTGAGCCATGGTGAACCTTGGTTTCTTCTTCGTTAATTTCTTCATTCTCTTTCTTCTTCTCTTCTAAGACTTTGAAGAGAATCAGAAGCTTAAAGCTTACTAAGGAAATCAAAGGATTTTACATGAACAATAGGGGATGAGTCATCCTTAAGCATGAAGATCATTCCATTCTTGGTCCAAACATATTTAAAGATTTTGGACTTAGCTGCAGATCTTGCTTCTTTATACAGAATTTTATTCGCTAAGGTTAGATGCTCATTGACGAAGAAACAATCAGACAGACCAGGTATACTCATTTTTGAAGAACCATTATCCCTGCTCATTCGTCTGTGTTTCGATAGTGCCAGAAAATCCTCCTTTACTTTTCTCCTACGGAACTCCACTATAATACTCTTAGTTTTGGTTGGGTCGGAATGTTTGGGTTTGATACGATGTACATGTTCAATTTTATCAGACTTTAAATCGATGCTAATGTAATCGCCAATTTTCTTTACAACTTCTATTAAATTCTCATTGGACTTTTCTGGTATTCCCTGAATTTCTATATTCTTTGAACGTGCAGATTGTTCAACATCATTTATTCTAGATTCAAGGGAAGTGACATTAGCCTTAAGATCTGCATTTTGTCCGAGAACTTTACCTGTTGCTCGCATCCATTCGTCAATCCGATTCAGTTTAACTTCAAAATCAGATACCTTGTCAGAGCAAAACGTGACAGAGTTCGAAAAAAGCAATTGCTGCTCCTTAATTGCTTTGAGTTCAGTATGGATACCGTCCAATGCCGTCATCAAATCGCCACAGCCAGAGTTCTCTCTTGCAGCCGCAAAAGATCGCGTAGTCGGTTTATTAGTTTATTAGCGATGCCAACGCACAGACAGTGGAAAAACGATCACATGAGGCGGCACATTTTATACCGGCTTTCTTCTGTTAACAATATCGACACAAATCGCACAACTTTTACTCATTATTAGTAACTGATAGGACACCCCGAAAATTTGTCAAGTTAGGAACTTTAGTGAAGTATTTTTCTCACTATTCGCGGGTATGAAAATCAAAATTTTCCATCCACTTTATACCGTATAAACTCGGAAAATTCGACGAGGTCTCGGCCAACACCGGTATTTTCTACCACATACAATTAACGTAGGTATGTATTTTGTTTTCTCGAACTCACATAAATTTGTATTAGTTGAGTAAACTCATTTCTATTCCATTCTATTATATGTTGAGTAATTGCTGACTGTAATAGCCTCTGGCACATGACCAACTGTGTAGCCGAACAATAAGAATACGACATTCCTCATCCATGATACAAGTTTCTACTTTTTTCAGACACCTTCACCAAACTCTACACGTGCTTTGGAAAAAGTTTTGGTTTATGCAAGATGTGGTTAGGAAACAAGTTCATCGTAATAATAAGTGAACCCGATTATTTGGAAAAACTTATTTCGAACAAAGATTGTTGGGAAAAGGATACCATATATGACGTACTCAAACCGTACGTCGGTGAGGGTCTGATCACTGCTTCAGGTGAGTTTTTAAAATAAATTCTAAAAACAAAATGTCAAGAGACGTGTGTGGGTGAACTAACTATGCCAAATCAGAAAAATGTTCAATAAAGACAATTTTTATGGAACACTTAACTTCGTTAACTTTACCCATCATGTAAAGTTCACTTGAATATTCTTCTACGTAAAAATCTTCACCGATATTTCGGAACAAAAAATTCCAAAAATAAGTCATATAAAGGAATATTGAATTTCATATTTCTCATTTAATAATTTGAAATTTGTAACCCATCTCAAAAAAGGAACGGTCACCAAATAAATTCTTTCGAAACCCACCCTGAAATTTATATTTTCGGCAACTCTTTACTAATTGGTCTATAGTCTCTTCTGTGCCACACTCACATCTCGGACTATCAACAGCATTTCCTTTAAATAGCAAGCTATCACACCAACCACCGCGAAGTCGATTGAGCGTACACCAAATCTAGGGACTCATTTTGAAGAATCAACAGTCAAGCCTTCATTGAAGAGATTATACGAATTCCATTCTGTTCGCAAAATTATTGGATAAAGGCATTGCAACGAAGGGTTGAGCAATTTACTATGTAGAAGAATAAGAGAACTAAAACATAGTTCAATTGTCTGATTAGTTAATCATGCATAAAATTGAAAGCTATGATAATGTAACGTCATTACCCCGTGAATAAGCCCCTGCCGCCTTTTTTTTTGGTGTAACAGGGGGAAAATCTGCAAGACAGACGAACACACCCTCTCCTGAGGGGGAACAGTGTGGGGATTCTCACGCTCTTGAGCTCTTGAGACCCACTAAAAACCCTTAACTGCTTCTTCATAGGTTCCGGGCATTTTGCCTATTTAACCAGTTGACTCTTATGGTTTCTGGACTCTCACACGATCATAGTCGTGTTGATAGTTGTATGCTGCCGATAGCTTTTATAGGTTAAGCTCTCCTTTGGTTACTTAAAATCCTCAACTGATCTCTCGGTCTCCGGTGGTAGGTTCTTGACCTTCTAGATTCTTCCGTTGGATCGTAGTCGACTAATCTTCGTAGTTCCTCATTTGGATGTTGTTTGGCTTTGTCGAATATCCTTTCCGCCTTTCTCTTCATGAATTCTGCAACTGGTTCCCATTTCAAGTCCTTGTAGATTTGTTTATTCCTAACAAACCAGGGTACATCCATCGCCATTCTAAGGAGTTTATTCTCAGTGGCATGTATGTGTGTATGCGCGGCGGGCTTTAGGGGAGTAAGTGTTCTCAATAGAGCGAGTGAACAGTATATCCTATTCATTGGGAGTCTTTAGACGTTCAACCCTTCATCTATATCAAATTTCTCATCGATTGTTTCACGTCGATTGAGGGAAGGAAATTCTATACTGCTGAATTCCAAAAAAGTCACCAATTTTTGATGAATTTGCAATACAAAATATCGGTATGTCTCACAGATCTCTCAGATGCTTGCAGCAGAATAGTACATATTCGAAATAAGATCTCTCATAGAAAATATTTAAATCAACGTCAGCAATAATCCAGGTAGTTTCCAGATTCGCCATTCACAAGAACCATCACGATTCTCTTCCTCTAACATGGTGCAAGAATTTTTGTTTCTAAAGAAAAAAAAACAATTTCAGCCGAAAAATGGAAGAAGAATAGAAAACTGCTGAATCCCACCTTCAAGCAGAAGATCTTGAATGGTTTCGTTCCAGTGTTCTGCAAATATTCTACTATTTTAGTGGATATTCTAGAAAAAGGCGAAGAGAATTCTAATTTCAATATTAACCAGAAGTTCATGGCTTCTACTCTAGATACAACATGTGGTAAGATTTTAATCGAACATTTCATAATTTATCTATCGACTAATTACCGAATAAGCTTCAGATTGCCTGAAATTGAAGAATTTAAAAGAGTCATATTTATCGAAAGCAGAATATACATTATTCCTTAGGAATAAAAATGAAGGCGAGAAGTACTAGGCTAACTCCTACTAACAGTTGAAAAGCTTAAGATGGGATTATCTCGTGTGTCAGATCAATAAAAGGGATGATACGCTGAATCACGAGCAGTACCTACACCAAAAATAAGAATTGTATACAGGGTGTCCCACGTTTATAAGCAAGTTATAGAGGACTAAACATAATTTTGTACTTACAATTTGTATGTTGGGGTTTCCGACTGATAACGTTTTCCCCAAAATATTTTCAGGCCTCTGCATCTTCCGGTTATACCGAAAACAGGCTACTTCTTTCTTATTTCAAATGGCACACCTGTATATCTCTGCATCGTTAGATGTGCCATATTTCAGTTGAAAAATCAACGGGAGATTCCACTTGTTTAATATTTCTGCTATAAAAGTTCTTTAGGAAGAATTTTCAACTTTTTCGATGCTGCCATTTTGTAACATTGTTTACTTTTTGGACGAAAAATGTGGTGTTTATGAGAGGATCATCAAGTTGGAAGATTTATCACAGGATCGACAAAGCCACCCGTTGATGCCAATATTTTCCCGCATTATATAATCCTCTAAGGAAATATTGAGACACTTGATATGAAAATTATTTTTACATAACTTGCAAGAAATTGGATCGTCGCAAACGATCAATCTTGTTTGAACACAGAGAGCAGCTGATACCACGTATTCTCGACATGACGACTTATTCAACAATATGTTAGAGAATATAAGATCCAGCAACCTACCGTTGCAGTTCAACCTGGTATTTATCTGTTTGAGGTCCAGCACCTGTGAGAAATCTCTCAAAGCCATACTTCTATCATCATCAATAGAATCATCTATATACATTGAAGTTTCCAACAATGAGCAAATTTTTATTCAATTTTCTCACCCTGGACGCTCCTTACCTTTGCTAGGGCGCCAGTGAATCCCCACGTCTCTCACAGAATCTCCAAAGAATTAGAGAGCCCTGGTAGACTTGGATGATCAGTGGAGAAGGGTAGCAGTGAAAACTAGGGTGGTAGCGTCTTCTTGGTCTCTGCCTTCTGACGGTTTTTAATCGTTTTCTGACGAAAATTTAGCTCTAACTGATTTAAGGAACTGTCTCTCACTGGCAAAAATAACTAGCAACAAAATAAACGTTCAGTTCTTTATTCCCACTGGATTAAATTATTATATTCTCCAGGAAAATACGGTTGAAATAGACGGTAAATACGGTTAACTTTTGAAATCCTGGCAAGTCAATCCCTCTGCCGGCGGAAATCGGTACGGTGGCTGGTCTCAGTCCAATTGCAGTGCACCTTATCTCTCGCCCTCTCTCTCTCTCTCTCTCTCTCTCTCTCTCTCGCTCTCTCTCCTTCTCTCTGTGACCCTCAAAATGGCTGCCAGTCAGACAGCAGGTCGGAAGAAGCTGTCAACCTGTAACTTGATCTGTCGGAAGTCGGCAATATATTAACAAAATAAGCACCAAAAATACGGTAGGAACCCCAAGTCCTCCTGGGACCCAACGGCGGTCAAACGGTCGCGGAAGCCGGCACTCTACACAGCCTACAATAACTAGATCAAGTTTAAATGGTAGGTAGGTATTTTCAGCCAGGCTCTCGACCTTCAGCGCCGGGCGTCGAAGAAGTACCCCTCTCCGCAGTCTCCGCGGAAAACGGTCCCCACTATTGGTAACTCATTTCCCCATTGGATATACTGAAATTGTTCGTTCAATCAGCTGGCTCGGAAAGAGACGGAAACAACTGAAGAGAAGGAAGAACAGAACAAGTTGAAAGACCTTTTTCGAGTCAGAAATTGTACGGTACCGAAAGAATTCAAAAATATATGAATTCTGAAAACAGAAGACATATACAGTTTTCGCTACAAATATGGGACTGGTCGGTGAAAAACAATGACATAATGTCAATCGGTAAAGCCCCCCTATGATAATATAACGGTTCTCCCAAAATATTTCGATTGTCAGATCCTATTATGAAAGTATCGGTGAAGAAGGTAAGTACGAGGAGAATGCTCGACAGAGTACAAAGGCTTGCCTGTGTGTGCATCACAGGAGCCATGAGGACGTGTCCAACTAGGGCGCTTGAGATCATCACAGACCTCACACCTCTACATCTAGTGATTGATAGGGTAGCTCATGAGGCCATCCTCAGATTATCTAAGGAAGGAACAGGTAACGAGAGAATCAAGAGTCAGAGAGTTTGGTCCTCCCTGAACGACTACATCTCATCTGCAAACCTTCCTAGTGACTTAATGATCAAGAAAGTAAGCATTGAGAAAAATTTCAGTACAATGCTAAATAAAAGAAGAGATTGGGAACGGGAGTACACCGCCTACAATCTTAAAGAAAATACATTAAAATGGTATACAGATGGTTCTAAAACCGCTACAGGAGCTGGCGCTGGGATTTATGGGCCAAGTACCAAGTGTGCACTATCGTTAGGCTCCTGTACAAGCGTCCTTCAAACGGAAATACTGGCAATCGAAAGATGCCTAGATGTAAATCTAGAAAGAAACTATCAGAAGTGTGATATAGCTATTCATACAGATAGTCAAGCTGCCGTAAAGGCACTGAGCTCCTATGTCATCGATTCAAAGCTGATTTGGGAGTGCCGGAATAAACTCAATGATGTAGGCAAGAAGAATAAGGTCTCTTTAATCTGGGTTCCCGGTCACTCGGGAATCGTAGGAAACGAGAAGGCCAATAAACTTGCCAGGGAGAGCGCACAAACGCCACTCACTGGCCCAGAACCCTTCTGTGGTATAGGAAAATGCACCTACAAGAAGGAGTTTATGGAGAAGGAGAAAGCCGAAAGGGAAAAACTCTGGCGGAATCTCCCAGGAATGGATCACTCCAAAAAGTTCCTTCGGAACTTTGAAACTGCTAGATCCAAAAAATATCTGGATCTCAGTAAGAACCAACTACACCTACTCACTGGCTTTCTCACAGGACATTGTCGCCTAAAGAAGCATCTGTTGAGAATGGGTTTGTCGGACACAGACGAGTGTAGATTCTGTGGGGAGGAGGAGGAAACTCCTATTCACCTGGTTACGGAATGCTTTGCCATTGTAAGCCAAAGAAAAGAGTGCTTTGGACGAGAAACTTGTAGGAGTGGGGAATTATCCTCGTTGAAGCCGTCCCAGATATTGGATTTCATCAGATCTCTGGATCTGGAAGGCGAGCTGTAAAGGGCGCGATGAAAACAGCTCTGTTAGGGGGCACAATAGACCTTAAGGTCGCAGTGAACTGTAACCCCTTCTCACTATATACTATATATACTATCGGTGAAGAAATTTCTTTTTGTGGCGGGGCAAAAATCTGCCTCGTCACAGAAGCTTCGATGTAAAATAGATATTTGTTTTTTTTGTTAGTGATCTCCTTAGTTTTTGCTGAATAATTTCTTTTGAATGGTGCTGTATATGAAGTTCGTTAACCCTGCGTTAGTCGCGCCCTCTTTTAGATCGTATTCACTCGCGTGGTCTACAAGTGTAGACCATATTATTTATTTTAACTTTAAATATTACGTTGATATATTTCAAAGATTATCTATGATGATATCGTTTATTTGACCACTTGTTATTCATATAAATGAAACTTTGTGATAAAATAATGCTTCTCTTTGAGAGGAAATCGAAAAAACTTCAATGTCTCAGATTTCAACATTTTTTCGTTCGAATAGGTATGGTCTACAATCGTAGACCACGCGAGTAATGTAGGGTTAATTTGGTGTGGAAATGTTTATGTTTTGTGGTGTATATGAGGACATACCATTCAATAATTATTTGTGTTGTCGAGATGCGACCGATAAACGATAGGCGGTGATCTCATTGTTGTTTCTTCTTCATATGGATTTAATTTTTTGTTTGGGTGGTGTTGTTTTGTTGGAGAGCTCGAGTCTCTGTTACGTTTTCTCTTATGGCGGACGTTTTTCCACTCGCCGTTGTCCTTTATTTCCATTTCGGTGTATTCTCCGTCACTTGAAGAATTCATCATAAATTTCCAATTATTTTCAGCGCACTTGCTCGTGATAAGAATATTTCGTATGCAGTGGAACGCTCGATGTGACCGTTCAGTTCGATTATTTAATCTCGAATAAATAATTCTCATTTATAGGAAATCGACAAATGTGTGAGCATAAACGAATGTACTTACAGATGTTAATTCTGATCAGTGGGTCCTACTTGTGGTTGTTATTCGTTTGAAGAAATTGCAATATTTTATTAATTTATTTAATACCGAAAATATTCAGCATAAATAGGATAGAACCGCAAACACGTGTTTGCAGCTGCTGTGTAGGATATGCACAGAATGAATAAATCACTGGAAGTGCTGGAGATACTTTCACAAGATAGAAGAGTTAGTGAACAAAAATAAAATTTATTGCACTGCACTATCTAATTTTATGTGAGCTTCGCCTATTCTGTATGAATCTCATAGGCGAATGATGTGGTGAGAACGGGGTCAATAGTATAATGGCCCAACAACCCTTTTCGATAGTGACTCAGTATGCTTCCTAGGAATAATTTGATTCAAATCATTATTTCCTAGGCAATGTCCCAATAGTTATGAATCACTCCGTATATTGATATTTTAAAAGACTATGTTTATTCGTTACATTAATGTATTATATCAGGTGTCTCTTCGAATGAGTTCCCTATATTTCGCCACTTCATACAAACGCTTCATAACCTGAAATAATTTTGAATTAACTTGATGGCACCTAATATGAGTAATACGGTTCATAAATAACAAATTACTAATAATTAAAATTAATTGAATAGAGCTGAACCCACCAGAATTCCGTTCTTTAAATAGAGGGATTTATATAATAGAGGTACATACTTCGAATTTCAAAATTCTAGGATTTTTCATCATATTATAACATTAACTCCAGAATAAATCGATGAAGAACATTCGTCTGAAAGTACAAATATCTCCGGAGTTTTTCGGAAATTAAGTGATATAATAATCGAAATCCCATCAAAATTCGAGGCGAAATTCAAAAATTTCATATTGCTATTTGAAGAAATTACCTTCGTTACTGCTAGTGACAGAAACTTGAAAATATTTCAGATTTTCTCGTAAACACGCTGTCACACTGAGAATGATTCATGAAAATGTCTTTTGTAGTTCACAGTAAATTTTGGTTGGAGTTGAGAAGAACCACTCTGCCAATTTCTTCCTTCTCTATCAGGATAAGAGTTTTGTTACTCTGATGAAATCAACTAAGAATTGAGCCATAGTTGGGATCAACTCTTTCCTGTCATACTGGTCTTTTCGTTGATACCTTGAAATTTTTGTGGGTAGCTGTTTCTAACATTTTTTAATATTAGAAATTAATTCAGATGCAAACCACACTCTGATATGAATATCAAGAAGTGTTACGATCTGAATTGAATTAGCCAATTTGCCATCGTCAGGGCCCCAAATGGAGTACGCTCCACCGAAGAAAAGCAGATGCTGACCATGATTTCGGTCTCATTTTACCTCGTCCGAGCAACATAGCAAAGCTCACAATGATTCGGCAACAATCGAATGCAACAAAGCAAATGTCATTCGACCAATTCTAGCCCCACTACAGTCTTGCATCTCAGAATTCTTACTTGTATTTCAGAATTCCGACTTGTAACTCAGAATTCCGACTTGCAAGTCGGAATTCCGACTTGTATCTCAGAATTCCGACTTGTTTCTCAGAATTCCGACTTGTAGCTCAGAATTCTTACTTGCAATTAGGAATTCCCACCTGTATCTCAGAATTCTGACTTAGCAAGTCGGAATTATAAATTGGGATTTTTTTTGTGTGGCCCTTCAGCGCTTTCGTAAGTATGTCATTAGATATGAATTTCATTTCATAGTTTGAATAAACAGTTGAAGTCTACCTCAAAAAGTAGATTGTACAAAGTTGGTTAATTTCGCCATATGCATTAATAGTAATTAATTGAATTTGTGAATTTATCTTTCAATTCTTTAGAGGCAGTTATGGGAGTGCGTGTAGATGCTCAAATTTCTTCCAACACTTTTGGAGACTGGCTAGACAGGTAAATATGATTTCAGATATAAATGAAAAAATTCTGTTGGACAGTTGAAGAATTATATCACTATCTCATCTCAGCAACAACCTTGACATTTTTCGAACGAACAATCGTGCGATTTTGACACCGAGTCTCTTAAACTCATGTTTTTATCAAGAATATATTCGCGCAATTCACCAATTCGTCGAGAAGATGATGACGTTATTGGAGGCTTATGTGAAGCTCACAGACAGAACTGTGGTCGTTAGCAGTGGCGTAGAATTTGAACGTAATCAAATCTTTTTGCAGATCCTTATTCCAAATTCGCTTGATGAAATTCGAAATGAAATATTTTTCAGGTTTACAATCGAAGAAAATGCCAGGCTTTGAATATGTTTTTCTGTATTTGGAGTTATTAGAGTAAAATATCCCAATATGCTACTCACAGACACCAAAGCATAAATCTAAAACATATAAATTCAAAATTCCAAGTTCACTGAAACACATCTTCAATTTCGATTTTGAGTGATAATGAAGGTACATATTTTTTCACTCGGAGTATCAAAATTGACGAAATGAATCGAAGAAAACTCCCTTTCTCTCATCCTACGACACTGACCTATAAGGAAATAGGAAATGGGAAAACTAAACACCCAAACCATAGCGAGGTAGGCCCAACTCGTGCTGTCCGACCGTGTATGTATCTAGCAGCGACGTAATACGATAGTACAGTTTAACTTGGTGATAACTGCGTGCGTTGTAGGTACTATATAGTATAATAACTTGAAGCGTTCGCTAGGCTGATGCGGCTTGCAGGACCAGCGTGACCAGGAAAGGAACTTCGAAATAAAATAATTTCGGGCGAACGAGGCGTCATGTTGATCGAAATAAGTTGTACTACGTTATGCGAGGGAATTAATCGACATTAGAATATCAAAATTGATCCTTGAGAATAAGTGTTTAAAAATAATAAGTTATTATAATTTTTTATTGCTCGATTATTTTTGCATACTCTGACGAGCAATCATTGGGATGCATTTTCATCCTCTACAATCTCACAAAGAAAAAATATAAAAGTCCCAGGAATATCCACTTTAATTTTTTAGAAACTGTTCATTAAAAACCTATATATCCTACTAAGTAGGGGCCCTAAATTTGTCTTGCGCTTGAGGCGCCTGATGTTGAGCGTCCTGAGTAAGTTCTCGGAATCAGCCGGATCGTAACAATTGCTACGTCACACAATCGTGCATTGGTATACTTCATTCAATTTTATTTTAGCAGTCGGTTGGCCATGGAAATTTGACACATTTCACTCTGTATAGTACGAAAATGTGCGGTTATGAAGCTTGTCAAAACATTTTTGGGTTTTAAATCAACGCTATGTTGCCCGTTCTACGTAAAAGTTTCTGTTATTACGCATTTTATCACAATGTCGAATCTCTTCGGAAAATATGTGACGAACATAATTGAAGTTTATACAAAATGTTTGAAGACATATCAAATCCAGTTATTTGCATGGAAAATACAAGAGATCAGTATAATATCATAATATGCACTAGCTTGAGGAGAGTTAATGTTCGATATCTTCTTTGGCTTATATCATTTGTAGATTTCAAAAATATTAACCCGAAGATGAAATGCATATGATGCAGTGGTTGGGAATGGGTATCTCCCGAAGGAATTAACAGATAATTACAAGAATGTTAAATTCTTCAACAAAAATCATCTTGCATCAATATAAGTAAAAGAATAAGGAAGTTTCAAGTTAAGGTGCAACTTTACCGTTGAACAAAAATTTCACATGAATAAACAAGTAACAGGGCAACTTGCGCGTATTTGTGGCTATTCATCTTAATACATTGATGTAATAATAATAATTAGGTATTTATTAGTACCTTAAGACATTTACATTATATAGGACAAGTCAAATGAAAAATAGAAAAATCCATTTGAGGGAACTTATTCTCCGATGACATTTATCGAAAATCCTATAGTAAACTTTTCGCATTAATTCACTCAAACATAAAATTTTCAAATGCCACCACTTTTTTGGGTCTCCCAATAGAAGGAAATTCTTTGTCATCCTCTTCATTCACAATCTTTCTTATTGTGAAAATATTCAGCTGAAATATAAGTCGTTTAGATTCACATGAAACATTATATAAATTCTCTTACATTGAATATGTTCGCTACCGTCTGACGTATTGTGGATTTTAGAATATCAGGGTATAACTATTTGAATGAGCGGACCTGAATTCTAAATAGCACTTCCTGAAACCCTGTCTCTTTTTTCAATCACTTTCGACATTTTCGAATTTTCGTAATAAAAGTTGATATTAGTTGTGGCAACGGCGTTATGACATTAACGACATTTCATGAGTGCCAACCTTACTCCGTTCTAGTTACAAAAACTTGAGAAAATTATTTCATGGCCAACCGACTGCTAAAATAAATTTGAATGAAGTATATGTACACATATAATGAAATGAGGCGCTGCCGTGCAATCAATTCAAATAATTCAATTCTCACCCACTGAATTGTGTTCATCTTAGTCTTTCCTCACATAATCCAACAAGGGTAGTAACTGAAATAACTGGTCATACGTTCATCTCCAAAGTCGACTATGTTCTTACCAATGCTAACCAATCTGATTATGATGTGGAAATTTTTGAACCTTGGTTTCTATTGGTGACCACCGAGCTAAATTGTTGCACTTTCTTGTTAGATCGAGTATAGATAGTCCAAGTTAATACGAATATTTCAGGAAATGGACAAGAAAGCATCCTGTTCGATCGTGAATTGGGTTGCCTGACTCCGGTTTGTAAGGCGTTTGTTGACCCAGTCGCTCCTGACGTTATGCGGAAGAAAGCGAAACTTTGTCTTCTGTCAATCACGACAATAACATGGTTTATCGTCGGATGGTCCGAAAGTTTTGATTAAAATCAAAATATCTTTTATTATATCGCCGCATTTATAGCACTATTTCATCATCATCTTAGAAATCATCTATATTTAGTGATATTGAGCAACTTTGAGTGAAGTGCCTTGTGTCATCTATATCACCGAAGTTAGAACCACGAAGCCGGTGCAGAAGGAAGGTTAGGCCCTGTTTTCCTTCCCTTCAGAACCCCCTTTCTGCTACCAGACTAGTGGAGAATCTCCAGGTTCCTTCTTAAGCCCGTTGGAGTAAGTAATTGCAGTTTCACCAGTTCAGTTGCTCAATATCCGCAATAATTATCATATGAAATTGGTCGCACACTCTTTGCGGCCAATTACATCCACAACTTTGTTTCTCGCAGAAATTGCGATTTTCGTCCAGTTTATGAAAATGACGATGTCGATAACTGTTTTGAAGCATTTGTTTCTACAATATGTAACAGTTTTGAATTTTGCTGTCCTCTGCTGAAGTAAATCACTTGCAGACAGCAATCGAAGTGATGGATTACTAAAGAGTTAGTTCTGGCTAAACGCGAACTTATGAATATAAACTGGTTACACTCGAATATCAAAAGTCAGATTTCTTTTAATCTATACAAGCAGGCCAAGTTGTCCTATATTTCAATGATCAAAAAATATGCCAAACTCAAGTTTCATAGTGAACTAATCGATAATTCCGACAACAAGAATCAAACACTTTGGTCGATGGTGAATAACTTGACTATGAACGAGGTGGTGGAATCGAGCCTATCTCCCACAATATCGATGGTATCCTACGTGATGGAGCTGGAGGGCGAGCTGTAGATAGCGCAGTCGCTAGAACAGCTCTGATGGGAGGCAGTGGGGGCACAATAGACCTTGAGGTCGCTGTGAAACGTAAACCCCTCCTAAACTATAAACTAAGTGATGATGCTGATGAATTGGAATGGGAGTTCAGCTCCAGTTTCAATATCTGCAAGGATTTTGAAGTTGGTAGGCTCAGATATTAATAATCACTTCGCCCATTGTATCCATCTTTCTGTCAGATCTGGAATATTTTCTGCAATTTTCAAAAGTGCCTTAGTCCTACCTATTTATAAAAAACAGGACACGCACAACATCGCGAACTATCGACCAATTTCCATTCTGAGTATATTTTCTAAGGGCTTCGAGAGAGACGTGCTTAACAGAATAGTAAAGTTCCTTGACAAATTCAATATACTGACTGATTCCCAGCATGGTTTTCGGTCAGGTCGCTCAACTCAGACAGCAGAAGTTGACCTATGCAATTTAATGCAATTTTTTGACCAATCCAAGGCATTCCATAGTCTTTCCTACCATTTCATTATAGAAAAGTGCTATAACCTCGGGTTCCGAGGTGTAGTTTTAGATTGGATTCGTAACTATCTGGAGAGTAAATCTATGTCTGTTAGGGTTGAAGGCTCGCTATCTACTGAGCACGATGTGAATCTGGGAGTACCCCAGGGTTCCGTCCTCGGGCCCCTTCTGTTTCACTTTTTATCAATGATCTTCCTGACGATCTCCGAGTTATTTTCATCAACCTAATAGCTTCTCAAAATATCACGCCCTTAAAGAACCTTTCAATAAGTTTATTCGCTGATGATGCTTCTGTGGCAATTACAGCTTCATCTTTCGAGGAGCAGCAGCGGAGGTTGTGTGAGCTTCTCGTATAGAGCTTTGTGAGTTGGTGTAATAATAATTGCTTTCTTATAAACGTGGAGAAAACTGATTGTTTTTATTTTACGATGCGACAGAGTGTTTTTTTGTCTAGGATAGTTCTAAATTTCTTGGCATTTGTCTGGATAACAACTTGAACTGGTAGAGGCATGTTTAATACTTCTGTGGCAAATTTAATAGTTCTTTTTATGCTCTGAGTAGAGAGAGGCATCTGCCCCCAAGAGAAGCTCTCATAAACATATATTACAGTTTGGTTTATAGCCATTTGTCATATAATATCGTACTGTGGGGAAACTCATCGGATTCTGCTAGGGCTTAATATACCACTCCGTTTTCCTGTAAACTTCTTTCCATAAAAAATGTGATCTTGACATTATCACGTATTTTGATTCTAAATGTTTCAAATATGTTAAAAATAACGGAGAAAATGTAATTAGGCTATCTAGTTTTCATAGTAACAACACTAGAAATGAGGGAACACTTTATATTTCCAAGCACAGAACCACCAAGTTTCAGTCACCAGTCACCAATGTATCAGTGCATCAAAGTTTATAATCAGTTGTCGTATAAAATTCTATCTCTGAACTGTGTGGAGATATCTATTAAAAACTTAATGATACAAAAGTGTTATTATAGAGTAAACGATTACTTTGACGATTGTATCGTTGAATGATTGTATTGTTTTTATCTATTGACTTGTAGTATACATGTAAGATCATGTCACGAAGGATCAATATATATATATTATTATTATTATGTTATACCAACAAAATTTTCCAGAAATGTCCATTTCTGAACCATGTGAGTTTATTGGTATGATATTTTATTCATTGTCCACTTCTCACGGAGGATGACAATTTCGATTCTCTTAATAATGAATCCAACACCTTTTTTGATATCTTGATCGCCAAATTGCTTTCGACACAACAATTGATTCGAAGTCTCTTCTGGTTGAATGTTTTTCTCTTATTAAAAATTGAAAATTAATTGAATATTCTGATCCTCTGTCGCACCATCGGAAGAAATCTCACTCGGTCAACTACAACTAGTTTAAATCAAAAACTCGTTCTCCTTGCAACGCCAGCGCATCTATTGACCAAAATATTAACTATCTATTGGTACATATTTTAGGGGACAAATAATCTGTGGTCTGCAAGCAGCGATCATTTTAATTTTCTATCTACTCTCTATACTGTCAATTAAGCTTGACGTTGCCATAGTTTAATTGAACACAGTTACTCTATAGACCTCGCCACCCAATACGATATCTCTTTCTATATCTTCTTGGTTATTACCAGATGTTTTAATTCACGAAATCACGTTTAACATTTGACAACTTCGACTCAACTCTCTAGTTGAGTAATCTTCTTTCAGAGGGCGAAAACTTATTCAAATGCAAAAAACAATAAACGACTAGTTCACACCAGTATTCCATAGAGGTTTTCTGCTTCTCACAGTTGTTAGGTTATGCTTTGAAATATTTTAAACGACGAAAAGCGAAAAATGTATAAAATTTCAATAATCATTTTGGAAACATAATATTCTCACAAAAAATTTTTTAGGAATTTCATCCATCATCGATTTTTCAAGAGTCAAGTTTTTTCATTACCTAGAAGATTGTATGTATTTCCAAACTTTCAGAATTTCGAGTAGGTAAATATGCAGTATGAAAAATATATTCGAAAACATTTTTACAGGTTGATGGAATTCTGCAGTTTGCGAATCACCAGGTTCATTTATCGTCCAGACTTCATTTTTTATCTGATCCACGGTAAAGCTTTCGCCTATGCGCTGGGGAACCTCACAACCTTCACAAAAACTGTACGTAATAACAGGAGATATTTACTCTGAGCTTCTTTTGAATTTCAAATGGTTTCAGGTATTTGAAAGACAAAAGCAGATATTTAATCAGGAGATGGCCGTGATGCAGGAAGGAACTCACTTAGAAGATGGTAAATATATACCTTGTATTATTCGTAAGAATGGTAATCATCAAAAAATTTATTTCTGATTAAAATTTATGAGCACAAATTTTTGCAATGATGAAACATGTGGTGAAATTTGTTAATTCCAATGCAGATAATAAAGGCCCGCCAAAAGTAACTATCATTCATCTTGGCGAGAACAACCACGGCATCAATATTTCCTGAACGGTGTATAGATCGAATCTGTAAGGACCGTAAGATTAATGGTAGTTTAAACCAAGAATGAGGGTTTAAACTTTGGATAACGATTATTTCTTAAGATCAAACATAGTTAATCTATCAAGGATGGTTTAAACTATCGATTAGTTAAAACCTTCGGGACGGTAGGTTTAAATCATTCAAAAGGGATTAAACCCTATATGTTCAATGAAACTATTTGCTAGCTGTTTCTATGAAGTTTTTTGAAGCTTCTTGTTTTTTTAATTCAAGAAATTGTGTTTAGGTTTGCGTTGACGGTTAGAGAATTATTGAGTTGAATGTTTCAAAATGAACATGGAATTGGAATATGATAGTGATTCGGATTCAGATATTGAAATCTTGCACGAGTTGAATGATTTCAATAGGTATCATGATAGACCATATATTATCCGTGATCGAGAAAATCATTGGGATAAATGGGATGATATCGAATCCATTCGATCTCCAAAACTTCTGCAAGGGCAATTTTGAGTGAGATTGAGAAAAAATAAGCCACCCTACCTCAAGGTGAAAAATCAACATTCAATTGCATATGTGTCTCACTCAATTGTCTCACGTGCAATCCATCTTCTGAATTGCTATGTTCAAAAGCAATTCCTTATTTCCACTTCGAAATTTTCCTTTCGTTAGATACTAAATATAGATATTTTCAGAAACGAAGCACTGAATGCTATGTATCAACTATAGGTTTTACTTCACACCTCAATAATTTAACAATAATAATGCTGATACAAAGATCACAACAGAACACAATAAATAACTAAACTGATCGCTGCAGTCTGACAGAAGCACTGATCCAATGATTAACACAGAAAACTAAGAAATGACAACCAATGAGTCACAATTAGTTCAAATAGCCAACTATTTTGGCAACTGCACAGGATTAGTTAATCTCATCTCATTTTGTACTTGATCTTAACACGACGGTTTAAACCATAGGTTAACTTTAATCGGAGATTTCTTACTCGGAAGTTTAAACTACGATTAATCTTACGGGCCTGAGACAGCCTTGTGATATTGGTGTGACTATATCACATGACTTATGCTGATCGGCCCATATTCAGAATACACTAGCGCATAAAACCGTGTAACTCCAACGGAAGTCACTTCAGCGTTGTTCCATTAGGACCTGCAAAATATTATGTACAACATATATTCGACCTCATCTCGAGTACGCTGGACCTGTCTGAAATTCTTCCCTAGTTCTAGATCAACAACTTTTATTAGAACGTGTTCAACATAGGGTTATCTACGCGCTCCATCATTTACTATTTCATTTAAAATTTTGACAATGTTATAACTGGTAGATCTTGGATGATTTCGTCAGTACGTGGTAGATCTTGAGCCTTATGAAGTTGGCCACCCCTGCTTCATGGCTTCCGACGTCCTTCTATATGAAGGCAGACTGCGACTTTTCGACCTCACCTCTTTCATGCACGGCGAGCGTGGTAATCTGATGGTGACATTTCGGGAGGTGCACAACTCTATCGGTGGTGATCTCAGTGCTCTGTTCAATCTTTAACTTGCTCGGTCATAGGTATAAACTGAAACATGAAGTGTTCCGGTCGAAATGCAAACAGGAGTTTCTGTGTAACCGTGTTCTCGGTGTGTGGAACTCCCTTCCTGATGAGGTGGTTGGTTCTCCGTCGGTCAGCATATTCAAGAACCGATTGGACAGATATTTTCGAAGGTGATGTGTATGCTCGGAATATCACAGGGGTGATTTTTGGATTTTGGGTCACGCCTTGATTTGTTTCGATTTTTTTCTTGGTATCCTTTTACATATGTCTTTCTTTTTTATATTACATTATTTTTTAGTTTCTACGATATATGCCTCATTTCTCATTCAAATCAATAACAATTATTATTCAATGTTAATTTCAGTTTTCATTCGATCGAATACATCAGTTTTCTGAGGCGTAACTAACGGATGGGCCTTTAAAAATCATTTATTTTCAAGTCATCTGATTAGCAATAATAAACTGTAAAGTGATGGACAAGAAACTGGTGGAATAAAACTAATCTAAGCGACTCTCATTGTCTGTCCAAATTTATGTGACACGGTTCAGCATATCGAATGATTTTTTTATTGCAGTTTTCTGACGGGAGTTGAAAAGTGAAGTAGGGCTTAATGCTTCCCTTAGAGACTCCTCATTCCAACAGTCAAATTGGGATAATCTGGGGACTGCGGATCCTGTTGTATCTGATTTGAAACAAACTTTTCATCCCCACAGTCAGAAAATTTTTTCTTCTGTGAAAACTCATCTGATCTTTGGGCAGTTTCAAATTGAACGGTCATCTTATTCGCTTATTAGACAAATAGTGAGGAGTATAAAGTTCCAGAACTGTTTCTACAAGCAAATATCTGTTAGACGAATAGAATCATCACATAAATGCAATATGAAAACCAATGATATACGGTCTTATCTACTAAAATGGGTCAGGCGATGGAACAATTCTGTTGCAAAGGTCTAGTTTCATCTCCTACGGAAATATCATTCATTCATTGATCCATTGCTGTATCCCGTTACCGGGCATAAATCTACAAAAAGAAAAAATTAATAAATAAAGGTGCGAACAGACTTATAATTTCTTAGGGCTAATTGCGACTGTGTGCCCCCCTGTGACTGAAGAGGCCCAACCGTGACCTACAGATCCTTCCACACTCCGGGCATGGAGTCACCAACCAGATCTAGCCGCCGCTGTATCCTTCTCGAGTCTCCATTATAACTGTGTACCAAAGACCTCCACTGTGACCTGTGACCAACACTAGTTGTTCCTAGTTATGATTGGCATCAACTGATTTTAGGTATTGCTGTAGTATATCCTTAAACCGCTTATACTGGCCTCCTGGTTTCAGGGCTCCCTCTGTGAATTCGCCATACAGAGCTATTTTGGGGAGTCTTGTGTCTTGCATCCTCAGAATGTGGCCGCTCCATCTGAGTCGAGCCCTTGTTACTTGAGTCTCAATTGTTGTACAACTCGCGCGTTGCAAAACATCTGCATTCCAAACTATGTGGAACCATCTAATGTGCATTATCTGTCTTAGATGACGTTGTTCCGTTTGTTCAAGCTGTTTAATATGTAGCGTGTATGGCCTCCAGCTTTCGCTTCCGTAAAGAAGCGTTGGGGGACGACTGCTTTGTAAACAGCTGTCTTGGTCTTCAGATTGAGGTCGTGATTTTGAAACACTCTGTCCTTTAGCTTCCAGAAAGCCCGTGATGCCGAATTGATACGGTTGTGTATTGCCGTGTCTAGGTTATGCCTAGTATTTATGAAGCTTCCCAAATATTTGAACTGCTCGACCTGTTCAAGAGTTTCATTCTCCAGGCTAATATCTGTTTAAAGGCTTTCTAGCGAACTTACCAGGATTTTGGTTTTGTCGATATTGAGTCTAAGGCCCGAAGCTTCGTATATATGTTTATAGGTGTCCAACATTATATGTAGCTCCTCTGAGCTGCTAGCGATAAGTGAACAGTCGTCTGCATATTGAAGTTCCGTGATAAACTTGGTACGGGTTTTTGCTCTGAGGCGCTTCAGGAAACAGTCCTTCATCGAATCTGCATCTTATTCCAACACCTCTTACAGGCATACTCATTTCAGCAATTATCGAGACAGCTATGGTGAAAATATTGAACAGTAAAGGCGCTAACAAGCAGCTTTGTTTTATTCCAGAGTTGGTTAAGAAATGGTCGGTAGTAGAGCCTTTATGCTTTATTCTAGCGGTGTTGTTGGTATGAAGGCTTTTACACACTGCTAAGAATTTTTCGGGTACTCCAGGGCGGCCTATGATTCTCAATAGCGCCCTCCGATTCAGCGATTCGAAGGCCTCACTTAAATCGATGTATGCTATATAGATCCTTGATTGTTGTTCACGGGCCTTCTCTTGCAACTGTCGCAGTGTGAAAATTAGGTCGATTTGGTGGAAAGCCGCACTGGGATTCAGGTAATAGCTTTTCTAAGAGTGGAAGCAGACGACTAGCCATAATCTTTTAGAGAATTTTACCGGCCACACTAAGCAACGATATGCCCCTGTAATTGTTGCAACTTGACGTATCGCCTTTGTTCTAATAGAGGTTGATAACTAAAGCGTCTCTGAAGTCTTGTGGCACATATCCTTGTTCCCAGATCTTGCGGAATAATGTTAGGAGACTATTGACAATATCTTCATTAAGGGCTTTGAATATCTCCGCCGGAACGCCATCTAGACCAGGTGACTTATTATTTTTCATAGTTTCAATCGCACTTATGATTTAGGACATTGAGATTTCGTCATCAAGCGATATCTGGGGATTTTCGGGAGCGTTCTATGCCCGGTATTTCTTTCGCTGTATTTGTGAGAGATGATTTGAAGCGTAGCCAATGACTCTCAATGTCGTCGTTATAATTCGGTGGTGTTAGGCCATCTTTGACGGCAGCTGTGAATCTTTCCTTTGTAGAAGGGTTTTGTAGTTTGGAGATTTGAAGGCGCTCTCTTTGTACCTTCAGCTTGCGTTGGTATTTTTGAAACATTGAGCTCTTCATTCTCGAGATTTTCAGACTATGATTAGTCCAGCACTCCAAATCTGCTCTGGGTTTAGTGACGAACACCTCTTTGAGATCTTTTCTTCTCACGATCACATAGTCTAGAGTATGCCAATGCCCTGAGCGCGGGTGGCGCCAGGTCCCCCTTGAATTGGGCTTCGTAATAAAGTAGGTTTTCGTTATACACAGATTGTTTTCTGCACAAAGAGCCAGCAGACGTTCTCGGTTCGAATTGATCCTGTCTGTGCCGTGTTTCCCTATTATTCCTGGCCACAGTTCTGAGTCTTGACATCTACCCACTCTGGCGTTGAAGTCTCCAAGGAGAATAATTCGTTCCTGTTTTGGGATGTTACTTAATGCAGCAACGAGTGTTTCGTAGAAAGAGTTCCTTAAATTGTGAGAGGACTTCAAAGTGGGTGCGTATACTGCAATTATGTTCACAAACGTGTTATGTGCTGCAGGAAAGCGTAGGGTCATTAAACGTTCTGAAATTCCAACTGGATTTTCGGTTAGTTTGGCGGCCAGATCGTTTCTAATGGCAAAGCCTACGCCATGTTATCTGATTTCGCCTTCCGGCAAGCCCTTCCAGAAAAAAGTATACGCTTGTTCTACCAAACTACCTTCGTCCGAAAGGCGTGTCTCGCTTAAGACTATTGCAATGTATGTTCGTTGCAGTTCCTTATCGATTAGGGCAGTACGCCTCTCTGGCCGGTCGGCTTTGGGGTTGTCTAGCAAGGTTCTGACGTTCCATGCTGCAAAAGCTATGTGCTTTTGATTGGTTGTTGTACGATGATTCACTCGCTCGGTCACCCTCTCCAGGAGATCTGAATGGGAGGGTAAAGATACAAATTTTGTCATGTTCGACTGATTCATCTTTCTGTAGGAGACGGAAATATCACGATATTTCTTGTAAGATATTTTGTTTCCCTGAGCTATTTGTAATTATTTCGATATGGGAATTGCGTTTTTTAGATAAAGGGAGGGTTTCCTTCATCACACTTCGCCCACCCGAAGTAGCTCTTGTGATAGCGAAATGCGTGTGGTCGTTTAAAAACTTTTCCTTGTAAAAATCACATGTAGTATTTTCAGTTTGAATGTAGACATACTTACTAAATACTTATTCGAGTAGGCATGACTCGAATGAAGTAATAACAAACATTTTGCTGAGTTCTTTCATGATGTTTGGAGAGTTTTTTTTTGCCAAATGAGAGACAGCCTACTCTATTGACCTAAAAAAATTATAACTTCTTTTTGTAGCAGAAGATATTTTTTTTATATTTCAATTTAGAAACAACTAGTATATATTTTCCAGAGGAACAAAAGTATCCCACATTTTTGAAGCTTCTGCTCGAGGTATCCTACAATGGCGGACAACTCAGTGACCAGGAAATTCAAGAAGAAATAAATACGTTCATCGCAGCTGTAAGTAATGTATTCGCTGAAAACACATAGAATTTCTTCCTTCAACCTGTTTAATTTTCAGGCAACGGATACTAGTGCAACTACATTATCGTATTGCTGTCTTCTGTTGGCAATGCATCCGGAATATCAGGTGAGCACAAGTTTGATGCGAATTTTGCAACTATTTCAAATGAGCTTTTCAGAAAGAGTATTCATTGTAGATTTTGAGGAAAATTCGGCTTTTAGAAAATGGGTACACTTTCGACTGGGCATATAGAGCGCTGGGGCTGAAAATCAACATTGCTAAAACTAAGATTATGTGTACCCCACAAAATGCTGAAAGGATCAGAGTGAAGATCGAAAACGAAGATTTGGAATATGTCGAATATTTTCATTATCTTGGAAGCGTAGTAAGCAACAAAGCCACAATCGACGACGAAATCAGAAATAGAGTCGGTGCGGCATCAAGAGCTTTTTGGGGCCTAAGAGAAAGAGTATTTGACAATCACGACCTGTCAATCAGAACCAAAGCAGCAGTTTACCGAGCTGTGATAGTCCCGACCATGACATATGCGTGCGAAACGTGGACAACGTACAGGCGACATCTAAAAACATTGAATCCACTACAACAAAGGCACCTGAGGCAGATAGCGCACATCAAATGGTTTCATGAAATCTCCAATAAAGCTGTTCTCGAAAGAACTAACAGCCAGAGCATTGATGTTTTAGTTGGCCGAGCGCAACTCAGATGGGCCGGGCACGTTCAGCGTATGCCCGAAAATAGACTTCCCAAATGCGACTTTACGGAGAGCTAGTGTGCGGGCAGAGAAGACAAGGCGGGCAGCTAATGAGATATAAAGACTCTCTTCATGAGAAACTTGTACAGAACGACTGGGAAGCTCTGGCGGAGGATAGATCGCAATGGAGACGTGTTGTGAATAGCTACAGCGTGGAATCGGACAGACGAAATCCATCAGCGCAAGGAAATTTTGAATGTCCTGAATGTGGCAGAGTGATCACCTCGAGAATACGTCTTTTCAGTCATCGAAGGACTCACCGAAGATAGGATCTGTGTGGGAGTTTCAACCCTTTCTTCTATCATATAATGAAATGTAATCCTTCTGTGTAACGTTTTATACTCGTCATCGAGTTACAGCAATATATATATTTTAAAAGATGTGGAATAAAGAATATAATTTTCTAAGGCCGAATCTGCGCTATCGACAAATCATTGAGTGCCAATATTTGGCACTGGCCCATTACCATTCCCTGAAATTTTCAGGGGTTCGAGAGTTATGCCGATTGAAAATTTTTGACGACGAAAAACATAAAACATCCTGTATCTCTTGAACTAATATAGTAAGGACATTTTTCGAACACTGATTTAGAATCACCAAAATGTCCTGCCTGTACTGTACAATCATTTATGAAACACCCTGTATACAGGGTGTACCAAGTTCGAGGGCCTAGTAGACGTTTCTGGAGAACTGGACCTATTTGAAATCTGAAAATTTGGATTATGATATTGTTCGACATTATCTACTGAGCTAGAATATTCTTGAAGCGTGAGCACTTTCAGTTATACAAGAAATGGAAATTAATAAAAAAAAATCTTTTCAATTTTTTTCGTTTCTGATTTGATAGAGTATTCAATTTTGAATCTATTTCTGCTCAAATCGTTGCATTCGTCCAAATGATTTTCATAATATTGAGAAAAAACTGAAAAAAAAAGAAAGATATGCGTATCCAGTATTATATTCGATATTCCTATTCTAAATATCTTAAGCACAAACCGTTTTCACATTTTTGAAGTCGAAGAATGTGGGAAAATTGTACATTTTCGGAATCTTGAAAAAGTTGCCACAGAGTTTTTTGGATGCTGTGTCAAAAATGGGGATCAAGATTTGCCCATAACCCTAATTTTTTATGATTGCGTTAGATTCTGCGAAGAAAAATAATGACATTGTACAAATATGTCAATGCTCTAAAAATGAATAATTCTTGAGTTATTTAGGATTTTCTGAATGTATGCCATAGAAGATAAACTTTCTCAATAATCCACAAGTGAAAAATCTCTTTTCTGAATTAATTTTGTCGGAAAAAAACTCAAAACACAGAATTTGAATGAATAAGACAATAAGACACTTATGTATACGCCTCAAAACATCACGGTTAGTTGCCCGTCTGATTTCCTCCCCTTTTAGTGATCGGAAGGCAATCTCAATGAGACCTATCAGATCTTCTTTGTTCCGAATGGGTGTTTCATACACCTTATTTTTTATTGTACCCCATAAATAAAAGTCCAGTGGTGTAAGGTCAGGGGATCTTGGGGGCCAAGAGAATGAGGAACTGGACGACTGAACATTTTATTGAGTTCTTTAGAAACCTCCAGCGAACTGTTTACTGGAGCTCCATCCAATTGGTAGTATGCGGTACTCGACTTACTCAATGGTTATTCATCTAAGAAATCAGTAACTAAAGTAATTGTAATGTAATTGCAACAATTACAGGGGCATATCGTTGCTTAATGTGGCCGGTAAAATTCTCTCGAAGATTACGGCTAATCGTCTGGTTCCACTCTTAGAGAAGCTTTTACCTGAATCCCAGTGCGGCTTTCGACCAAATCGAGGTACGGTGGACCTAATTTTTACACCGCGACAGCTACAAGAAAAGGCCCGTGAACAACAATCAAGGATTTATACAGCCTTCATCGATTTAAGCAAGGCATTCGACTCGGTGAATCGGAGAGCGCTCTGGAAAATCATGGCACGTCTAGGAGTACCCGAAAAATTCCTAGCAGTGTGTAAAAGCCTTCATACCAACAACACCGCTAGAATACAGCATAATGGCTCTACAACCGACCATTTCTCAACCAACTCTGGAATAAAACAAGGCTGCGTATTAGCGCCTTTACTGTTCAATATTTTCGCCATAGCTGTATCGATAATTGCTGACAGGAGCATGCCCGTAAGAGGTGTTGGGATAAGATTCAGATTTGATGGAGGCCTGTTTAACCTGAAGCGCCTCAGAGCAAAAACCCGTACCAAGTTTATCACGGAACTTCAATATGCAGACGACTGTTCACTCATCGCTAGCAGCTCAGAGGATCTACAGATAATGATGGACACCTATAAACATATATACGAAGCTTTAGGCCTTAGACTCAATATTGACAAGATCAAAATCCTGGTAAGTCCGCCAGAAAGCCTTCAAACAGATATCAGCCTGGACAATGAAACTCTAGAACAGGTCGAGCAGTTCAAATACTCGGGAAGCTTCATAAATACTAGGGCTAACCTCGACACGGAAATACACAACCGTATCAATTCGGCATCACGGGCATTCTGGAAGCTGAAGGACAGAGTGTTCCAAAATCACGACCTCAATCTGAAGACCAAGACAGCTGTTTACAGAGCAGTGGTCCTCCCAACGCTTCTTTACGGAAGCGAAAGCTGGACTCCCTACAGGCGACATATTAAACAGCTTGAACAGACGCAGCAACGTCATCTAAGACAGATAATGCACATCAGATGGTTCCACAAAGTTTCGAATGCAGAAGTCTTGCAGCGCGCGAGTTGTGCTACAATTGAGACTCAAGTAACGAGGGCCCGACTCAGATGGAGCGGCCACATTCTGAGGATGCAAGACACAAGACTCCCCAAAATAGCTCTATACGGCGAACTCACTGAGGGAGCTCGGAAACCAGGAGGCCAGTATAAGCGGTTTAAGGATACACTACATCAATCCCTAAAATCAGTTAATGCTAATCATAACTGGGAACAACTAGCGTTAGACAGGTCACAGTGGAGGTCTTTGGTCCACAGTTATAATGGAGAATCGAGAAGGATACAGCGGCGGCCAGATCTGGTTGGAGACTATCCATGCCCTGAGTGTGGAAGGATCTGCAGGTCACGGTTGGGTCTCTTTAGTCATAGGAGGGCACACAGTCGCAACTAGCACTAAGAAGTTACAAGTCTGTTCGAATTTTTTTTTTTTATTTTTAGTTTTTTTTTGTCTTCTTCTTTTTGTAGATTTATTCCCGGTAACGGGATACAGCAATGAATGAATGAACTAAAGTTTTGAGAATTTTCAAAATACTGAACACGCATATCTCCTTTTTTCAGTTTTTCCTCAAAAGTTTGAAATCCATTTGGACAAATACAACGATTTGATTCTGAAATATATGCAGAATTGAATATTCTATCATATCAGGAAAGAATAATGAAAAGAAATTTTTCGGAAAAATTCAATTTCATTCCCTGTATAAGTGAAAGTGCTTAGGCTTCAAGAATATTTTAGCTCAGTAGATAATGTCGAACAATATCATAATCCAAATTTTCATATTTCAAATAGATCCAGTTCTCCAGAATCTTCTTATAGGCTGTCGAACTCCGAACACCCTGTGTATGTATCTCAATCTGACACGCTAGAGTGTATACAATGATCGTTTTTTTTTGGCTATTCTGACAGGCTGACCTAAGCAATTCTCCCTATATATAGGCCCAAATTTTGGTAGTAGTACTCTAATGGGTCTATAGCTGCAGTTTTACAATCATTCATGAATATTCCGTACTTTCTACTTTTCAGCAAAAAATCTACGAGGAAGCCGTTGGTATATTGGGAGAAGATAGGGACGTCACTCCTTCAGATATACCCAAGTTTCAATTCCTGGATATGTGTTTGAAAGAGACGCTCCGCGTATTTCCAGTTATTCCCTTCGTTATGAGAATTGCATCTGCTGATATTGAACTTGGTAAGTGAATATTTTTACTTGCCAGATATGGGTAAATCGAGAAATGATGAATACATTCTACGATAATATATCGAATGTTAAACCGCATTTCTCACTGCTCCGCAAGTTTTCGATTTTCAGCCAGTATTAGCGAATATTTTTGTGAAAATTTATATTTATTGAAGGCTTATTTCGTCGGCTTTTCATCAATCGCTTCATTTTATCAAGAAAGAATAAATATAGTGTTACATTTTCACTGTGCAGCGGTATTGAAGAACTAAGAAGTGGGCATAAAAGCTTATCAGAGATCACAGCTGTGTTTTGGAATCTCCTTGTTGATAACGTTGTTATCGTACTAGTGTAATTCCCTCGTCTCCTGTGGCTTACCTTATTTCGAAATGTTGAGTCAAGGAACTGCGAAACCGCACTGCATGTACTGTAAGAAAGCCGTCTCTAATCCAGTTGGTTGCTCATAATGTGATGCCCTATTTCATCCCAGTTGCTCCGTGAAAGCCCAGGCCGCCATGGAAGACAGAAAATGTTTTGTTCTCAACACCTGAACGATAACTTCGGAAACCTTGACTCTGAGAGAATAATCAAACAGCTCACTCTGTGACAAGCTTTTTCTCTCACCCTGGACTTTCCCTACTTTTACTCTGGCGCCAGTGGAGCAATCAGTGAAACCCCTCGTCACTCACAGAATCTCCAATGAATTAGAGAGCCCGAGTAGACTTGAGTATCGAAAGGGTATCGATGAAGACTAGGATGGTAGCGTCTTCTAAGTGTCTGCTTTTCAACGGTCTTTAGGCGTTAAAAAGAGTACTTACATCTTCTAACCACAAACCTAGATGAAACTGATTTAATAAATTGACTATCACTGGCAAAATAATTGGCAACAAAATAAACGTTCAGTTCTTTATCCCTACTGGATTAAATTATATACAGAAATGTACAAGTAATAACAAATGTTGATGTCAACCGGCAGCCTGGTCGGCGTGAGGCGGCTGATGGAATACGGTCTATCCAGGAAAATACGGTTGAAATTGACGGTAAATATGGTTAAATTTTGTACGGCCACTCCAGAGGAGTGCGGTGGAAATAGACGGTAAATACGGTTAACTTTTGAAATCCTGGCAAGTCACTCCCTCTGTCGGCGGAAATCGGTACGGTGGCTGGTCTCAGTCCAATTGCAGTGCACCCTCGCTCTCTCTCTCTATCTCTTGAGCACCAAAAATACGGTAGGAACCCCAAGTCCTCCTGGGATCCAACGGCGGTCGAACGGTCGCGGAAGCCGGCACTCTACACAGCCTACAATAACTAGATAAAGTTGAAACGGTAGGTAGGTATTTTCAGCAGTCCAAGGGACTAAAGAAAGCGGAAAATAGCGAAGATATCCTCTCAGGTATGCACTACGTAAGGAATAAAAATGATACAAGTGACTTGCCTTAAACTTTAAAACTTGTCGTATTTCTAAGGCCGTTTCCTGACTTGTCGGTGCATCAATGGTGCGGTATCAGTATGCTCGGTATACTCGGTACCGAAAGCTTACCGAACGCCTATATTTCAATGACCGTTTGCTAACTGGTTCGGTATAAGCGGTAGCGGGAAGGGATCGTTTCGTTTTACTGCATCATTATGAGAATTATTGTGCTAATATAGAACATATTGTAGGTGAATTCGAACATCAGCAGGTTTTCATAGCTGGAGATTATAATTTGTGAAATGTTAGTTGGCATGATAACTCTTTCAGTAGCGTTTCTGATCCTTGTGCTCGTCTTCTGGTTGATGCTCTTGCTTTTGGCGAATTGCACCAGGTAAACTCAGTTAGAAATATGCATGATGGTATATTGGATCTCGTTCTGTCTGGTGATGCTGATCTCTTTATTGAGCCTGCTGTGGATGTTCTCTATCGATTGGACCTTTACCACCCTGCACTTTGTGCACACATTTCCGTTGGATCCTGTCAGGTCTCTTGAGGTCGGTAGTACATATTTCAATTTCAAGAAGGTCAACTATGCAGAACTCAACAGATATTTATTGGATTTGAACTGGCCTGAGATTCTGTCCGAGTCTGGTCATGTGGATGACCTCGAGCATACTTTCTATGAAGTTGTCATGGGGGCCATTGATAAGTTCGTGCCCAGTATCAGAATAAGGATCTCTGTAGGATTGAAGAGACTTAATTTCCAAAGAAAAGGTATCCATCGAGTATACAAAAAATACAAACGTTGGGAGGATTATCAAGCATTCAGTAAGATAAAGTCGGAGTGTGCTGCTTTGGCGGCCACATGTTATTCAGAATATATTTCTAATGTTGCAAATTCGTTGAGAGAGAATTTCAAATCATTTTGGAATTTTGCGAACTCTAAGAGAGAATTTTTTCTTCTTTTGATTCTACATGTTGTACTGCGCCGCCGTCAAGTGGTCAACTTGGCGATGATATTTTATCTTTTTCAGTTGAGGAAGTATCGGGCTGTCTGCATTCGCTGGATACCAACAAAGGTCCTGGACCTGACGAGATTTCACCCTTTCTTCTAAAGAACTGTTCCTCATCTCTTGCACTTCCACTTCAGATAAAACTCAATTTATTTATTGATTCTGATGATACACGTGTAAAGCATCAGCATAGAAATACCAAACGAGAAGAAGTTCGACTCCCGTACTAAATTTGTTGACACTGTTTTCAATCTATTGTTCTAGGCTCTAGAACAGCGCCGCTCTGAAATCGCACCGCTGGAAATCGAAACTACTGCTCTGCGGCATCGGTCGTAATTAGCGGGCCAAAACCTATTCATTCGATTTGAAATTTTGAACCCCAGTAGACTTTGCGTCGTCTTACTTGTAATTCACAAATGAAACTATTTCATTCATTTACAACAGAACTAAGGATACTACATTAGGTACAGATAAATCGATGACAAATTTGTTGATTGAAAAATGAATCGTGATTTTTTTTCAACTATTGAATTGTAGGTACAGAAACAATTAAAATTGAAGACTGAAATTACCCACCGTAGAACTAACAAGGTATACCACCTAATAAAACGACTGCATTGCAGGGGGTATTGTAAAAGTATTCAAGTACAAATTATTGGAAAATAAAATAAGAGCAGTTTAGGAAGGAGCGGAATTTTAATTAAACCTTAAACCATATCTCTAAGGAGTTGTTCTGCAGATAATGATATTGGTTAGGAATATAATGACATAACTATTACAGTAAACCAGAAATGAATTATAGGTATTCTTGTAATTGCTCCTGTTGACTGGATATTCGAAGTCTTCTCTTCGGTAAACTCTCTGTTTCTTCTGGTAAACCATTTTCGAGACAAATTTGTTGAAGGAATGTTGAGTTTTCAAATACTGAAGAACTTATACTTTCTTCAGCCATCGGTGAGCAGACAAATTCCAAGCTTCATGATTACACAAACATAATTATCAAAAAACCAATCACTTACCACTAAAGCAAGAAACGGAACTAGAAGAACGTATATGATTCCCACTATTCAAACAAATTATTGAAAAAATAAAAACATTTCTTGGAAGAACTTCGCCAAAATGAATCTGTCATCAGAACAGTATTTCATAGATTGAAAATCTATGTAGGATTTCTATCAAAGATATTATTTTTGATTTCTATAGTAACACGACTCGACTCTAGCGCCCTAAAGTAATCGCACCGGCTGAAGGGCGAACTAAAGTGGTTGCATTTCTGCCTATATAAGTTGGAAGGGGTAGAACTTGTTCCATAAGCTGAATCAGTAAGAGGAATACCTATATCATAACATGGAATTGAAATACTTTAAATAGAAACTTCACAAAGTCAGTATATGCTACCTCAACATTATTAGCTAGGTTTAATTCAAGAAAGAATCTGTGAAATAATAGGATTTTGTGTCTAGGTAGAGTGGATCACCAATATCGCCGCTCGATTTTATTCCACAATGCATCCTTTTCAAATGAAGTATTTCCAAAGAATGTTGATCTTTCTTTACGAAACTAAATCAATCAATTGACTTCCGATAATTCCGATAAATATCTTGATTTACTAGAAAAACTCTGTCTGTACAAATCTCGAAAAGAGTACTGACAAACGTCAAAGTTTGTTTTCATTTCGCAGCGCCCCCAACGGACAAAATGCGAATCGCGAGGGTCGAAAGGCGGACGAAAGGCCAATAAGCCAGTAAAGGTGAATCTACCTACAAGGTGGATCTCCTGGCCATGCTGGTCTCTATTATAATCGTATACAACTATACATACCGTCAAGCCTCATATGTTGTGGTAAATGTTATTTTGAATTGTGAAGAACAGATTTTTTCAATATCGATTCATTTTTTTCAGATAATTTCGTCATACCAGAAGGAACGTCGATGATATATAGCATATTCACTTTGCATAGAAGCCCGAAATATTGGAAGGATCCACTCAAGTTCAATCCCTACAGATTTTCCCCTGAAGAATCGGCCAAGATGCATCCTTATTCTTATATGCCCTTTATGAAAGGTCCAAGGACCTGCATAGGTGAGTTCGCAAAAAAAAAACAACAAATAAAGTGGGCCAGCTGAAAAATTTCCTAAGTTTGTCTAGCTATGAATTCGTCATAACTTGTGGATTTTCATTCTAGATGTAAAGTTTTGTTCATTGTCTATACTCCTCTATCTCAAGGAGTCTTTATTTTCAATTTCTTCTTCTTGTACAGGGTAGGAATGTAAGACAGTTAAAAAATTTTTTTTGTTTCGGCGAACAATTTGGAAATAGAAGATAGCTCTACAATGTTAATTTTGACGCTGGGTGGATTGCTATGTCAACACCTCGGGACCTCTTTGTCACTTTTCGGGTACAATGCGTTGCTATGAACATATCGCCATTTCATAAAAATCACCTCTTCTTTTGCTAATTCTAGCTATAACTTCGACATTTCTTCACCGATGTTGAGTTTTTCGCCTGTGGTACAAAGCACAATTCTCAGCATTTACGCAACTGGCGCAGAATTTTTTTTCCAGCACTTTTTCGTTGTACAGGGTGTGTACAGGGAAGTGAAAAATTCGTATATTTTTTTTCGAATTCAGAAACCATGAAGACCTCACAAAGTTCTTCTTCATGTTGGGTAAATTCTTCTCTTTTTATGTCATTTTGTAGATTTATTCCTGGTAACGGGATATAGCAATGAATGAATGAATGAATGAATTATTGGGTCATTACATCAAAACGTTATCGATATACTGAAGTATTAGACGGAGAGCCAGAGCCAAAAAAAGTCTCTGAGTTTCTTAAGCCTGGTTTTTTCTCAGGTGATTACAATCATAATATACAATAAAATGCTGCGGTCAGTCAAGTGGATGTTAGAACATGTGCCTCTGGTGCGCGATCAAACATGTCGTGATAACCGACATAATAAAATCAATTTCTTAAGGCTGAAACTTTATAAACTTTTGTATTTTGGTATCTAAATCAAAATTATGATAGTCAGTCAACGTCCAATCGGGACACAGCTGGTCAGTCAGCTTCAATGTGCGTAGCGCGAGGCGTAGCGTCGTTTAGAAGGGTGCAATTCGTTTATTAAGCGTGAAAATTTTTTGTACCTACTACTGACTATATTATTAATGAATAAAATGGTCAGTCAGCCATTCCGTAGAACAACGCCCGTCAGTCAGTGGATAAAAAATTAAATTTTTTTCGCTCTCTATAGATATTACATCATAATCATTCAAAGTACATCATAATCATTCAAAGTAACACATTTATTTCAATAAGGCACTTTCATGTCGCAATTGTTCCTTAAAATCTCAGAAATAAAATTCGTTCGAAATCAACAGTGTACTCAACTAACGCAGGTATACGCACAGGTAAGAACTCCTTGATTTTCAAACATTTTTAACTAATATTCATTTAATTCATTAGGGATAACAAGCTATAAATAATCATCACATAATTCATCATCTGAATCTTTCATATCATTATACTCACTATCGGGATCTGACACGTCAAGCTCAGGTGTTGCAGAATCTAAAAAATAAATAAATTTGTGATTGTTTAATTCAGATAAAGATATTTCTATACCTGTATTTTCTTGTAAAGGTTGAATAATATCATCCTGTACAAGTTCTGGTAATTGATCGCCTTTGAACCAATGACACTCATATTTCTCATCCACCAATTTCCAGCCGTAGTCAGTAGGAGATAGCTCCGTTGGAATTTGACGGTGAGCATTACGCCAAATATTTGTAATGAATCTCGCTGAATCTCGAACTGTTGCATCAATTCTGATTGGCATGGTGGCATACTCGACCCATCTACATTGATTATTTTAATTTTAAAACGATCGTTTGTGGTACTAAGACATTTATACGTCTTCTAAAATAAAACGAATCTTGCCTCGTCAATTGATTTAATTTTTTTCAAGACATACAAATGGAAAACAAATCCTAGAACCCTATTTGAAATATTATTCTGGTTGCTTTCATCTGCAAGTCCAAGGTCAGCGAATGTTTTTTGAAAATCTTGGCTCTGCTTCATTATCTGCAGAGGTTTTTTTTACCTTTCTCATAAAAAGCTGGATTAAAATCACTTTCAATTAGAGCATGCAGTCCAGGAAGAGCATTGCAAACAGAATTTCACAATTTTTGATGCATTCTACGGATATTAATCATCCTTTGATGATTCCTAGTCCCAACTTCTATCTACGCGCATTAATGCTGACTGACCAGCTGTGTCCCGATTGGACGTTGACTGACTATCATAATTTTGATTAAGATACCAAAATACAAAAGTTTATAAAGTTTCAGCCTTAAGAAATTGATTTTATTATGTCGGTAATCCCGACATGTTTGACCGCGCACCAGAGGCACATGTTCTAACATCCACTTGACTGACCGCAGCATTTTATTGCCTATTATGATTGTAATCACCTGAGAAAAAACCAGGCTTTAAAAATTCAGAGACTTTTTTTGGCTCTAGCTCTTGGACTATATTATCACTTCCTAACTGTGGCGTTCGAAAGCTAACACGTGAATTCTGGGGAAAGTGGTTTCCAGACAATGCAGATGGGTGCTCACGTCAGCCTGAGTACCTCAGTTGGGGAGAATACCTGACCGGTAATGAGGGGGTCGTAGGTTCGAATCCTGTTCTGGGTGGTACTTTTTTCAGAATTCAATTCCTGTCTGCATGCCGTTAGAAATTTTCATAATATTATTATAATTCAGACACTAAACTATCATAACGATTGTCTCAAATGTCACAAATGCTATCGTGTCCGAGTCTTAAGATATTGAAGATCAAAGGTCAGAAAAATGGTTTTTCGCGAATATATCGGTTCCTATTGCTTAAATGAGATTTGTCCTCATTATGAAAGTTCTGGTCTACAACTTTTGTTCAAACATTTTTTCCATACGATCAACCGTTTATGGGGTAGAGCGCGAAGAGTGCGCTGCATATATGACTGCCGTCATCATAGGAGAAGAAATTGATTTGCTCGTTATTTTAATTGGACGTTCTCAAACACGTCAACAACAAATTTTCCTAAAAATAGTTGGCGAAGGCAATGTCAAGACACAAATATATTCTTCTAAAAGTTTTGATCAATAACCTCTTACTAAAAAACACCTTTTTATTTTTTCACGCATCCAGTGGCTGTTACACGACTTCTGCGCTCTTTAAAAAAGAAAAAAAGACCGTTACTAGAGCATTGGAAAAAATTCTCAATTTGGATGAACTGGTGGAAGTATTTCAACAAGAAAACTGCCCCGTACAAACATTATTTGAAAATGGAGTGCGCATCTTGTTGGCACTATTAATGCTTCAGAATCTGAGGACAACATAGATCATTTCCGCTACACGCAATTCGTCAAATTAACGAAACGAAATAAACCTGTACAATTATCAACACTTCCACCAACAAGTGAAGCAGCTCATCAACATATGAATCGTGTGTACTACCAGATTCAAACTTGGTTAGGGAAAACTTAGAACCTCAAAAATGGGGCTGGATGCTTGAGAATGAAATTTTTTGAAAAACACAGAAACTCAAATATCTCGGAAACTGTTGATTTTTGGTTATCAAAAAATATGGCTCAAACGACAGCAATTGAGTGATACTAACACCTCCTCCAAGGTTTACGTCTAATTTGGAAACACCCTGTATAGGTACACGCAGCGGAGAGCGATTTTGTTTTATAATATGAAGTTATTGTAACACTCACTTGGGCGTCAATTTTGGAACTCTATAACTTTTAGTTCCACAGCTATGAGCGGAGCCCAGGTTTAAGCTAATTTTTACATGAAATGTTTTCGTACACATTAAAAACATAATTCTTTTTTTTCAGGTCAGAAATATTCTTTCATGGTGATGAAAGTGATGTTGACAAAGGTTATCAGAAGGTTCCAGTTTGAAACCGAGTATAAAAGCGTAGAAGAGGTAGAACTGAAGTTGAATTTGGCTATAAGACCAAAGAACGGATTCAAATTAACTTTGAAACGCAGGATATGAAACCACTGGCAGGTTTTGTGAAATGAATTGATAATAAATATGATTTTTACAATACCGCAGATTTTTAATTCAAGTCTCATTTGATATAACCTGACAGACTCGTCGAGAGTTGGACCTGCGCAGAGACAATGGAAAATCCAACCTAACCATTAGATATGTTGATGGTTTTCCAAGAATAGTTAGATAAAAAAAAAACTAGTTAGGGATAATCTAAACTTCAAAAAGCTGAGTGTCTATTGGTAGGTTGAAATTGTTTGATTTGGCTAAGAATATAAGTATGTCGGATTATGATGTAATTTTGCTCACCGAGACGTGGCTTGACTCCTCAATTGCCGATGCTGAATTACAATTGCATGATTATAATGTTTTCAGAAAGAATAGATCTTGTCTGACGAGCTTGAAGGAAACTGGAGGTGGTGTTTTGATTGAGGTCAAAAAGAGTTTACATTCTTCTTTATTGTCTATAGTTAATAATAATGTTGAAAACTTGTTCGTTTTAGTCAAGGGCAAACCAAGTATAGTGTTTGGATATATACCACAGTTTATATACCACCAAGCTCTTGTTCTTTGAATAGATTTCAGATGTATGAGAATCGTTGTGCTAATATAGAACATAATGTAAGTGAATTCGAACATCAGCAGGTTTTCCTATCTGGAGATTATAATTTGGGGAATATTAGTTGGCATGATGCCTGTTTGGGTAGCGTTTCTGATCCTTGTGCTCGGCTTCTGGTTGATGCTCTTGCTTTTGGCGGCTTTCACCAGGTAAATTCAGTTAAGAACGTGCATGATGCTATATTGGATCTCGTTCTGTCTGATGATGCTGATCTCTTTATTGAGACTGCTGTGGATGTTCTCTCTCGACTGCACATTGTGCACACATTCCGTTGGATCCTGTCCGGTCTCCTGATGTCGGTAGTACTTATTTTAATTTCAAGAAGGCCAATTATGCAGAACTCAACAGATATTTATTGGATGTGAACTGGCCTGAGATTCTGTCCGAGTCTGGTCTTGTGGATGACCTCGGGAATACTTTCTATGAAGTTGTCATGGTGGCCATTAATAAGTTCGTGCCCAGGATCAGAATAAGGATCTCTGTAGAGTTGAAGAGACTTATTTTCCAAAAAAAAAGGTATCCATCGAGTATACAAAAAATACAAACGTTGGGAGGATTATCTAGCATTCAGTAAGATAAAGTCGGAGTGTGCTGCTTTGGCGGCCACATGTTATTCAGAATATATTTCTGATGTTGAAAATTCGTTGAGAGAGAATGTCAAATCATTTTGGAATTTCACGAACTCTAAGAGAGAAAACAACGACTTGCCGCTTAATATGCACCTAGATGAAGGTATTGCTAGTGTAGATTCACATATTGCTGAACTTTTTGCCGAACATTTTAAAACAGCATATTTACCAACTTTTGATCCTACATGTGGGTGTACGGTGCCGTCGTCAAGCGGTCAACTTGGAGATTATATTTTATCTTTTTCAGTTGAGGAGGTTTTGGGTCGAATGCATTCGCTAGATACCAACAAAGGTCCTGGACCTGACGAGATTCCACCCTTTTTTCTGAAGAACTGTTCCTCATCTCTTGCTCTTCCACTTCTGATAATATTTAATATGTCTTTAAGTACAGGTATTTTTCCTGAAAATTGGAAGTGCAGTACAGTTAAACCTTTGTACAAATCTGGTGACAGATCTGACATTAAAAACTACCTATAGACCTATATGCATCATTAGTGCCATAACGAAAGTTTTTGAATCCTTAGTGGAGGAGCGATTGCGCAGAGACATATCTTCTAAGCTATCAGAACAGCAGCACGGTTTTGTTTGTTGAAAGCGTTGAATCGAATCTCCTTGTGTTTGTTCAGTATGTTATGGATTCTTTGGAGGGGGGAAAGCAGGTTGACGTCATATATACGGATTTCTCCAAGGCATTTGATAAGGTGAATCATGGTATCTTGAGGGGAAAGCTATTGGCATTTGGTATCTCGGGCAGATTGCTCAGTTGGTTAATGTCATACTCAGATAGTCGTTCGCAAAGGGTTAAGGTTAGGGCTTCTTTCTCCTTGTCATATGTGATCCGGTCGGGTGTTCCACAGGGCAGGCACCTTGGGCCTTTCCTGTTTCTAATGAACATTGATGACGTTAAGACATGTTTCAGATTCGCAAGGTTCCTCCTTTTCGCGGATGACTTGAAGATATTTTTGGTAATCAAAACTTTATTGAATATGCTCAATCTCTAATCTGATCTGGAGAGACTCGAACAGTGGTGCAGGTTAAATGCTGTGTTTATTAATATTGACAAATGAAAACACATGTCAATATTAAGAAAGGGATGCTTTTTCCATTCTCGATATTTTTTAGGAGGAGAGAAATTGGTTGAGGTTGGTGTGGTGAGGGATTTAGGTGTTTTGTATGACTTCAAGATGAGTTTCAGTCTGCATATAGAGGATATTGTTGCTAAGGGTTTGAGGTCGCTTAGTTTTGTTTTGAGACATTCCCATGAATTCAGTGATATCAACACTATAAAACATCTGTATGTAACTTTAGTAAGACCTCATCTTGAGTTTGTATCTTCTGTGTGGTGTCCTTATACTTCACAGGCCAGCGACATGATCGAGAGTGTTTAGAATAAATTTCTTCTCAATATTTCTCATAGAATGGGCATTTCTCGATTAAATTTTTCGGCAACTCACGTGAGATCTGTACTTCACGTACCAACTTTGAAGACGCGTAGGATTAGGAGCGACGTATTGCTTTTCACTAGGCTTTTTATGGAAAAACTGTCGACGACTGAGCTTCTTTCTCTCTTTGCTTTTCACGTTCCACCCAGAAATACTAGGGGGTCTGCCTTCCTCAGTGTTCCTAATTACAGGCTAAATTACACACGGGCATCTCCCATTCCCAGGATTTCAGAACGGGTGAATATTACCGGACGACTTGGCATCGACTTTACCAGTGCAGCTTTAAAACACCTTCTAACGCAGCTCCTACAAAAAGATGGATCAGTCGAACAGGACAAAATTTGTATCCGGAGGTAAAATACCCTCCCATTCGGATCTCCGGGAAAGGGTGCCTGAGAAAGTGAATCATCGTACAACAACCAATGAAAAGCACATAGCTTTTGCAGCATGGAACGTTAGAACCTTGCTAGACAAACCCAAGGCCGACCCACCAGAAAGGCGTTCTGCCCTAATCGATAAGGAACTGCAACGAACATCCATTGCAATAGTTGCCTCAAGCGAGACACGCTTCTCGGACGAAGGTAGCTTGGTAGAACATACTTATACTTTTTTCTGGAAGGGCTTGCCAGAAGGCCAAATCAGACAACATGGTGTAGACTTTGCCATTAGAAACGACCTGGCTGCCAAACTAACCGAAAATCCAGTTGGCATCTCAGAACGTTTAATGACCCTACGCTTTCCTGCAGCGAATAACACGTTTGTGAACATCATTGCAGTATACGCACCCACTTTGAACTCATCTGACAACTCAAAGGACACTTTCTACGAAACACTCGTTGCTACATTTAGTAAAATCCCAAAACGGGAACGAATTATCCTCCTTGGAGACTTCAATGCCCGCTCAGGGCATTGGCACACTCTCGACTATGTGATCGTGAGAAGAAAAGATCTCAAAGAGGTGTTGGTCACTAAACCCAGAGCAGATTTGGAGTGTTGGACTGATCATAGGCTGGTAATCTCGAGAATGAAGATCTCAATGCTCCCAAAATACCAACGCAAGCCAAAGTTACTAAGAGAGCGCCTTCAAATCTCCAAACTACAAAACCCTTCTACAAAGGAGAGCTTCACAGCTGCCATCAAAGATAGCCTAACACCACCGGATTATACCGACGACATTTAGAGTCATTGGCTTCGCTTCAAATCATCTCTTACAAATTCAGCGAAAGAAATACTGTGCACAGAACGCTCCCGAAAAGCCCCAGACTGGTTCGCCGACAAAGAAACTCATATCGCACCCCTTCTGGAGGCAAAACACAAAGCGATGAAAACAGCAATTAACAAGCCTGGATGTTTTATTGACATAAAAGGCGTTTTTTTAAGCTATTAAAACTGTTTATGGTCCAAGCAGAAAAGCTAACTTTCCTATAAGAGATGCTGATGGAGCTATTCTAACTGATGATAGAAGAATTCTCGAAAGATGGTAGGAGCATTACTCACAGGTCTTCAATCAGAATAACGACTCGGATTTATCCATTTTAGACCTGCTCCCCGCGTATAGTCCGATGACATCGCTTGATGACGAAATCTAAATGTCGGAAATCATAAGTGCGATTAAAAATATGAAAAATGATAAGTCACCTGGTCTAGACGGCCTTCCAGCGAAGATATTCAAAGCCTTGGATGAAGACATTGTCAATAGTCTCCTAACACTATTCCGCAAGATCTGGGAACAGGGAGATGTGCCACAAGACTTCAGAGACGCTTTAGTTATCAACCTCTATAAGAACAAAGGCGATACGTCGAATTGCAACAACTACAGGGGCATATCGTTACTTAGTGTGGCCGGAAAAATTCTCTCGAAGATTATGGCTAATCGTCAGCTGTTACCTGAATCCCAGTGCGGCTTTAGACCAAATCGAGGTACGGTGGACCTAATTTTCACACTGCGACAGCTGCAAGAGAAGGCCCGTGAACAACAATCAAGGATTTATACAGCCTACATCGATTTAAGTAAGGCATTCGATTCGGTGAATCGGAGAGCGCTATGGAAAATCATGGCACATCTTGGAGTACCCGAAAAATTCTTAGCAGTGTGTGAAAGCCTTCATACCAACAACAATACCAACAACACCGCTAGAATACAGCACAATGGTTCTACAACCGACCATTTCTCAACCAACTCTGGAATAAAACAAGGCTGCGTATTAGCACCCTTACTGTTCAATATTTTCGCCATAGCTGTGTCGATAATTGCTGACATGAGTATGCCCGTAAGAGGTGTTGGAATAAGATTCAGATTTGATGGAGGCCTGTTTAACCTGAAGCGCCTCAGAGCAAAAACCAGTACCAAGTTTATCACTGAACTTCAATATGCAGACGACTGTTCACTTATCGCTAACAGCTCGGAGGATCTACAGATAATGTTGGACACCTATAAACATATATACGAAGCTTTAGGCCTTAGACTCAACATCGACAAAACCAAAATCCTGGTAAGTCCGCCAGAAAGCCTTCAAACAGATATCAGCCTGGAGAATGAAACTCTAGCACAGGTCGAGCAGTTCAAATACTATATAAATACTAGGGCTAACCTTGACACGGAAATACAAAACCGTATCAGTTCGGCGTCACGGGCATTCTGGAAGCTAAAGGATAGAGTGTTTCAAAACCACGACCTCAATCTGAAGACCAAGACAGCTGTTTACAAGGCAGTGGTCCTCCCAACGCTTCTTTACGGAAGCGACAGCTGGACGCCCTACAGGCGACATATTAAACAGCTTGAACAAACGCAACAACGTCATCTAAGACAGATAATGCACATCAGATGGTTCCACAAAGTTTCGAATGCAGCGCGCGAGTTGTACAACAATTGAGACTCAAGTAACGAGGGCCCGACTCAGATGGAGCGGCCACATTCTGAGGATGCAAGAAACAAGACTCCTCAAGATAGCTCTATATGGCGAATTCACTGAGGGAGCCCGGAAACCAGGAGGCCAGTATAAGCGGTCTAAGGATACACTACATCAATCCCTAAAATCAATTAATGCCAATCATAACTGGGAACAACTAGCGTTAGACAGGTCACAGTGGAGGTCTTTGGTACACAGTTATAATGGAGACTTGAGAAGGATACAGTCACCTGGTTGGTGACTATCCATGTCCGGAGTGGGGTAGGATATGTAGGTCACGGATGGGTCTCTAGTCACAGGAGAGCACACAGTCGCAATTGGCCTTGAAAAGATTATGAGTCTGTTTGCACCTCTTTTTTTTCCCTTTTTTCGTCTTTTTGTAGATTCATTCCCGGCAACGGCATATAGCAATGAATGAATGAAATACTTCATGGACGAAAACAAGAGTATGTATTATAAAAAAAAATTAGTGAGAATGTCAACAGAAAAACTTTAAGAATATTTATGAATTTATGATGAAGGGTCTTTCACCAATTAACGGACAAATGAAAACCGTGAATAGAAGGCAATAAGCTGTGTTCAAAAATACCCTATATTGGTGCCTAAAGTACACCGTTTCCGTTATAAAGGGGGTTAACTGAAATGTTTTCTGAAGTGTTGATGTTGAGGTCCAAAATTTTCATTTGGATAAAACTCCTAAAAATTGTCTATCGATTCAACTGGAAATTTATATTTAGATTGAAGTTGTTAGTTCCAATGAAACAGAACAAGAGAATTTGAGAAAAATCAGGACCGGACTCAGTGAGGCTGACCTTCGAACCCATGAAAAACACCCTGTATGTAGTTCTTCATCATAATTTCAACATTTTCTTCATCTGCAAGTATTATTGTCTAATAGTAAATGAACCATTGATATGCCCCACTTGTGGATCAAGTTTTATAAATAATTGTTTTGTGATCAGACGCCATTGGAAATATTATGTTGTATGTAGTCAACAATTATACCATATTCGGTCATTCAAAATTATAAAATGTATTGTGATTGATACTACGCTATCTTGAAACTAAATATCTTGATCTTTCACGCTCTTTGTATGTAGGCGATCTCAATATCTTTTTACCACCCCCGAACACTTCTTCGTATTCCTCGTTTCTGTTCCTTTTATTCTCTACTCCGCTCATTTGCGATCTTCCGTTACAGTTTTCACTTTCTAATTCTAATAACTACCGTCGGTAGATCGGCTCCACCAGTTCCCTGCTCAGTTCAAGAACTAGCCCCTATCAACCGCTGGCTCGCTAGTTACAGAATGTCTTTCTAATTTGTTATTGTTATTATAACAGAAATATATATTTAGCAAGGTTTTATAATACGTTTTCTCCACAATTTTTCAGTTCCAATATGCCGAAAAACTGAAAAACTTCACCAGCGCCCTGTATTATAATAAACTCATAAAATCCCATAATGAAGCGCTAGGTATGAAGTAAAAGGAAAAGTCTTTTAAGCACTTCTGTTTGTGGAACCATTTATTTAATCATCCGGTGACATGTTTCGGCTAATCGCCATTATCAAACCAAGGGACTCTGAAATACCGATTGAGGTTTTAGTTGGAAAATTGCTAACAAAGTTTGCTAACAAAGAAATAAACAAAATAAATAACCTACAATGCAAAACTTACGATTTTAGGTTCCAAAGTCATACGGTAAAAAACATATCAGTCAAAAGGTAAAAGCCAAAAAGTACACATAAAATTGGATCTAGATCAAGTGAGCATATAAAATGAAAGATATGACAGATAAACAAAACACAAACGGAAGACGAAAAACTACATTCGCGCAGACAGGTTCCTGCTCTTCTTCTCTTAAGCGAGAACAGTGGCGTCGGCAGAGAGAATCAATATAAGAGTTTATAAGTGTCCTTTATGTTGTTCGTCAACATCGAATTTAACGCTTTGTATTCTGTACTCTTGAGGTGTTTGTAAATTGTAAATTCTTCTAGAATTTCTTGTCTGTGGTTGAATTCGCAGTGATGAATTAGATGGGTGTTCTCCTCTAAATCAAACTTGTATTTTTCTTCTCTTAAATGACAACCAAAAATTGATTTGTCATTATTTGGGTTATTTGCACTAGCCAGATGTTCTTTGGTCCTTGTTCTAATGGATCTGCCGCTTCTCCCCACATAAACGACATTACAACCTGGTTCACCACATTCCAATCTATAAACGCCCGGCTTGTCCAACATGTCGATTGGGCTCTTGTTCCTGATGAGGGATTGGTGTAGGGTATTCTGGGATTTGAAAGCCACTCTAGTGTCCTCTACCTGCTTTACTACGTTGCTCTCATTTTATATGAGATACCCCCGTAGAACGGAATGCAACAGAATTTCCGATTTGAATTATCACAGTTCCCGGAGTTCTTGAGTTCGGTTCTTCTGTGGTCCGTCTTCTCCTTGCCTTATCAATAAGTCGATCAATGATTCCCGGGGAATATCCGTTCTCTACCGCCAGATATTTTAAAGTGTTCACCTCCTCAATATAAGCTTCCTGGCTTAGAGGAATATTAAGTAGCCTATTGATATTAGAGTTAAAGACTGCCATCTTATGACCCATATAATGACATGATGTTTCACTAATTTTGGTGGAAGTTTGCGTGGGTTTTCTATATATACTGAACGTCAACTTGTTTTGTTCTCTCCTGATTGTGAGGTCCAGGAAGTTTATTTCACGATCCGATTCCAGCTCCAGCGTGAAGTTTATGTTCAAATGGAGTCCGTTCAACCAATTGTGGAACTCTCTCAGTTCCTCTTCGCTACCAATCCATGCTATAAGGATGTCATCCACATATCTAAACCAAAAAAGGATTTTATCTTTGAAAGGATTGTTCACTATAAAAATTAGCATTTTCTCGAAGTAGGACATGAAAAGTTCGGCGAAAAGAGGGGAAAGGCAGTTTCCCATACTAAGTCCTTTCTGTTGAGAAAAGATTTCACCCTCAAAATTGAAGAAGTTTTGTTGAAGGCATAATTCTGTGAGCTGGTACGCACACTCAGTCAAGTCATCAGAAAGTGGAGAATCTATCAGTCTGTTCTTGAAAATTTTTAAGGTTTGTGGGACTGGTACAGAGGTGAACAGTATTATGATTATAAGAATTTTTATAGTATTCTTTTAATGGCAATTGTAAATTCACAGTACCTATGAGTTCTTGTATATTGATGTTGGAAAGAACGGTCGGATATCAGATGGAAGAGTACTCGAACAAACCACATTTTTCAGACACTTAATTTCAAATAAACTCAAGTTGCATAATAATGCAGAAACTATTTCAGGTTTAAATTTCGTGTTCATAGGAGATGAAGCATTCTCTTTACATGAAAATATTTTAAAACCGTTTTCACAACGTGATCTTACGAATGAAAGGCTTATTCATAATTATAGATTATCAAGGGAAAGGAATGTTGTTGAGAACGTTTTTGGTTTGATTGCAGGCGAATTCCGCATTTTACATACTCCTATAAATGTAGGAGTTGAAAAAATTTGGAGCTTCATTATGGCAATATGTGTACTTCATAATTTCTTGAAAAAAAAAACAAACAGGATCATATGCTGGTGGGAATACTTTCTATTTTGTAAATTCAACGTCACACGAAATAAGGCACAATGCCGAATGGCGAGAAAATGAAGTGAAAATGGTTGGTTTAAAAAGTACTCCACGTCAGAGCACCTACTCATCCGCAAAATCCAATCGCGACAATTATGTTACGTACTTCAATGGAGAAGCTGCAGTCTCATGGCAAAAAGACATGCTTTATAAAAGAAAATCCTAAATTTTCATTGAAAACTATTCTGACATTTAAAGACAATTCGAGTTGAAAAACCAATTGTCAACAATAAATAAATTATAAAATAATACAAACCGTTTCATTGCTTCCTGACTTCCTTCTCTCCTTTTCAGCCACATCAAAGTGCAGTTCTCTTTTGACCACAGAATTTTATTTATTTATTAGTTATTATTATTATCGTCAGCGTCAGTCAAGCAAGTATCTTCTGGGGTTGTAGGACTGTTTGCCATATTGTCCACACTGTCTGTGGGTATCTCATAGTCTCGGGTAAATAGTAAAAGGTCGAAATACCAAAGACTTGGCACGTATTGCTCATGAGTAGATGCTCCACTTCGTTTGAATTTTTCAATTTTCTTCAATTCCTTACGAAAGGAGCACCACTAATTCATCATATCCTCTATTTTTTGAATTTCTATTTACATATTTTTTCTACTTTACCTTCCATAATGCTGGATGAGATTTATACATCTCGATGTATTCTGTGATAAATTCCTTCGTTAATTGACGGAAATCAGTCATGTCTTATTTTCTAATTACAATTTCCTCTCAAAAATTCAGAAGCGTACCCTGCAATGGCGCGTAGATAAATGGTTGGTAGCTTGGAACGAGGTTCGCCACCCTCCAAATAAAATCATCTTTTAAATTCCCTTACGTTTGATCGTGCCGCGTGAGGCCAGTCATTCAAGCACGTTCAATAATGCCGTAAAAGGCGTGTCATCTCCAAAATAACGTCAGTGTATGCCCAGCTATTGGCTGTCTGTGTCCCCGTCCTCGAGTTTCCAGATTCCTTTTTTCCGCGTCTGCGCTCCTTAGAGCGCAGACTTATGCAGTACTTATACTGCAATGACTCCGTCTTCACGTTGCTGGTTCCTGCAGCCATTTTCTGCTGAAAATGATTTTGAGCCGCCATTTTGTTTTCAGCCAACGCCATCATTTCTTCTAGGGAAACTGTAATTTTCTCTTCCAGAAATCTATTCAACACTGGACCTTTTTCGTAGCCAAAGAAAAATTTATCACGCAGACAAATATCAAGTTCGGTACCAAATTTACATCGAACTGCCACACCACGAATGCGTGCCGCCCATTCCTTTGGTGACTCCTCTTCTGTTTTTTTTGCTTGATGAAATTTGTACCTTTCAGCTAATGGAATTTCTTGAGGTAGCATCTGCTTGTCGAAAAGACGAATCAAACTATCCAACGATTTTTGTTCAGGTTTTTCTGGACTGCAAAGACTGTACCTTAGCTTGTATGCTTCTTCATCCAGCATATTTTACAGTATTGATCTTCTTTTCGTTGCATTTTCATCATTGTCTAACCCATTTGCAGCAAAATAATTGTTTAATTTTGCTCTGTAGATTGACCAGTCCGATGTAGCGAAATTAAATTCTCTTAATTTGCCCACAATTGCTTCTGCCATTTCTCGTCGCCAATGTAACATTCTTACTAGGGATTAAAAATGAATATGTCCATGTCTTAACCATTTATTACAACAACTGAATATCATTTCCATATGTACACTTTACACCAGTTCAGGTTCTTATCTATATCTATCTATATATTACCCAACATATTACAATATACATACATTGATCAACCCTAATACACTAAAAAAACATTCGTCATTTTTCGGATGAACTGTGTAAATGCGACCAAGAGCATCAGTTGAACGCACATCTGGATTGTTGAGCACCAGATTACCTTGTCTTCGACTTTGAAAAAGCATTCCAAGTTTAATAGCGAGTTATCTCAGAGTAAAGTTCGTGCAAATGGATCACTTTGGCATATGGAAAAAAAACTGGTCAATGTTGTCGCTGGAGGTGTTTCAGCTCGTTGAGCCATATTTGTACAATTGTAGTAAACTCTATGTCCATTTTATAGATGAACTGCCAGGTGTACAACAGTCGGAGAACGTTCGTGTATCGGAAGTCAGGGCCGCTGTCAGGACCGGCAAACCGGGCACCCTGCCAGGGCGGCAAATCAGTTGATAAAACGATACAAATTTGTTCACACTAAAATTTTTTTTCTTCAAAATCGAGAAGACGAACATTACTTATTATAAGAGTGAAATCGAAAAGGCGGCTTTCTGCACTTGGTCGCCAAACAATTCACATATGTTCTCAAAGTGCCGAATAAAAACGCATTTCAACCAGAAACAAGGGGAATACCGCCAGATGGAAAACGATCGATGATGCCGCATTCTACTCATAAATAGCTATCAAAGTCAGCCTGCAAATATATCCACCGCAGCGGGCACTCACCTTTTTTTTGAGTACATGCTCTGTAGCCAGTCGGTCTCTTTGATAAACGTCACTCGATGGGCCTGTTCCGATATTGCTGGTTTTATTGGCCCGCAGTCGAATAACAATAGAACTCGAACGACTGGGCCAAAAGGCATCGTCTCCGAAATACTGACAGTACTGTTCAGGAATATCGGAACAGACGGACTGTATAGTTTTTGGGACGGCTTCCAAGATAATTCAGAAATAATTTTTATATTCTGCTTGCCAATCTGAATTCGAAATATTCATTTCTGGGAGGAATTCAACCCTTACATGTACAATAGTACATGAATACGAATTGAGACTGTTGTAGATTTTCATATATCTCTTTATCTGTGGAGTTTAGAATTTCAAATTGAATCATATTGAAGGTCAGTTCTACAGGGTGTTTCCTAATTGAATGTCAATATTTATGGGGGTGATTTTTGGGCCCATTTTAAGAAAAAAACTTTATATGAACATATCTCCCAAACGTCTTACCTTTTGAGATACAGGGTGGTAAAGTTTTCAAAATAAATAAGACGCGAAGAACTGAATTTAAAGACTGATGAACTGTTACACGAAATAATGACAACCGCCTTGACAACAGAAATATCAAATTCTTGACCACAGCTCACTACGATAAGTAGCAATTCTTTCTTACTTACATATATAATGTGATTCATTTCAATGCAGAGAAATGTCTTTTATTTTTATGAGCGAAAACCGTGCATCGTATCGAAAAAAATCATGTGATCAACTTTGGTAACAAATGATTGGGAATTTCAAAAATAATTTTTATTTCAGGAAGAATCTGTGGCGTACCATCAATGTCTGCCAAAATAGGTAGGTCAGATTAGGTACGAACGCCACTGGTGGAAATTTAAAAAAAAGTGATACATTAAAAAATGCCTCTTGATTCATAGTACATGTATGACAAGTTTCATTAAAATATCTGCAGTGGTATTGTAGATATTAATAATAAATTATTTATTTTCGAAAATATTACCACCCTGTATCTCAAAAGGTAAGACGTTTAGGACATATGTTCATATGAAGTTTTTTTCTTAAAATGGGCCTAAAAATCACCCCTATAAATATATAAATAGTGACATTCTTTAAGGAAACTCCCTGTATATCTGTATTTTTCAAACGTTTTACTGTATGTATTTTACTGTATGATACCGGCGCCGGCATAGTTAGAATATATATAACCTACTCTTTTGTATTTCTGTATTCTTATCGTTTTTTTAGATTCAACATTTACTCAATTTATAAAAAACACTTATTTCTAAATATCTACTTTTGAACTGGTTGTACGTTATTCAATAAAAATTGATGTACTTGAGCTCAATATAGTCACAGCAAGGTGGCAAAATATTATTTTGCGGGGGCGGCGAAATTGTATTTTGCCGAGGCGTCAAAATGTCTGGCGGCGGCCCTGTCGGAAATGAAAATATTCGCCAAATTGCCTCATTGCAGGAGCTGACATATCGACCAATTTGATACGCGTGATCTCATCATTGGTATTGGGATTTTGTACGCCAAAAACCGCCATATCACTGCCTGTTGTGACATACCTATTTAGAGATATATTTGATTTACTTCACTGAATTGCAGTACTCCACATTGCAATGGACCTTGAATGATTTGAAAAGAAGTGGTGAATAAGGAACAATCCAAGTATTATCTACTATAACATCATTTCCATTAACCCTCCCATTTTTTTAGAATCGGCTCGTATTGAAAGGTACAGGCTGTTGAAAACCCATAAAAAAATGTTATTTTAGTTCGCACAAACGGTTTTATCGAATGGAATGATTTTCGGAATATAGTTTTTCATTTATTTGATGAATCTTGTCCGAACACAAGATATCACCCACGTCTTCCAATTTTCTCATTATGACCATTACGTACCATAAAAATACCAAAAATTCAAAGAACCCACCTCCTGAAACTAAGATGGAAGCTACCTAATGAATATTTGAACGTTTTGTAAAATGAAAGTATTCCTCATATTTTCTCGAATAATGCGTCGTTTTCGAGTAATGTGATGTTCAAAAATGAAAAATATCTAGAATATTCGAAAAATTGGGTACTTTGGCAGAATGCAATATCCACAGATGTGTAGTGCCACAGTCACTAATTTTTCTGAAGGTAATTTTTTTCTCCTCATTAGGAAAACTTAAAAAAATAGTATAAGAAAAATGTGTTACTTCTGACCTCAAGAATCTACTATTAACATATTTGTAGGTACGAGTCGAAGACTGACCCTGTATCCCAATGTCTCGTCGAAGAACATGCTATAAATTTGAAAACATACTTACTCAACATGCATCGATATTTTGTGCTGAAACATGGTGTCAAATATATGGTCCAAAAAATGTAATTTTTTTCGTGGATAGGTAAACATATGTACATGCGGACATATTTCGTTGAAACTACCCAAATATTACGTACTAAAATGTTAAATTATGTGAAAAAAACCACACAGATTCATATAATATTAATTTGAAAATTTTATACTTATAATTCCCGATGAAGTTCTAATCTTACCTACTTGAAAACTTATTTGGAAAAAATTATTCCAACGACGATTTTTCAATGAAATTTCGAATTGTATGGCAAAGGTTAAGAAGTTCAGGAGTTAAACATAAAAATCATTCTTTTCATGAGGGTAAACTGATAATACAAAATGAAATGAAAGCTTGAACTTTTTTTCACAAAATTTTATGTAGTTTTCTTCATCATGTTATGTTAAAATATTGCATAGATATTTTTTTCTGTTTCAATCTATTGATGTAAATCTTTATAAAATTTTATTTTCCGTATTATTTGGGGGATTGATCTTTTTTATATTGAAATTAATAAAATTCGAAAATAAAACTATTTATTATAAGAAATTCATTTAAAAATACATAGGTGGTTGTAACATAAAATGGTGAAAACTTATTATTCGATGTACTCGAACACATGATTTCTTCATGAATGGACCAAAAAATATCCAATTTATGAGAAATATTACGAAGAATCATGTTGAATAATTAAGGAAAAAATTAAAGTCGAAGTTGAACAAATAGAAAAATTTATATCGATTCGAAGTCAAATTTCTAGCGGACATTCAACGGTTTAGTTTTCAATCTGTAGTTTTTTCGCCTGTATCGACACTATCTTGGTAGTAAACTTCCCGCAGTCCTTCTTCAATTTATCATGTTTGTTCATGAAGTCCGTTACTTTTTTCCATCTTCGGTTGGTTCCTTGAGGCATAATCTTCAGAGCTTCCTTCAAATATTTGATTTTTTCTTCGTTCCTCAGTCTCTTGATGGGTACCGTTGGTGGTTATATTTTGTTTTTCCGTTTTGATTGAGGTTTTTCCGTCGAATAATCCAGTTTTGCGGCTCTGAAGAACGCAGTTTCACCTTCATTTTTGATTTGTTCGTTTACTTCTTTCCATTCCTCGATGTTCATCGTTTCGCAGATTGTTTCGACGGCCGTTATGTGTTTCAAGGTCTGCTCTGGATTTTCGACGAAATAGTTGTTGGATTTGCAGATATCCCTGAGTGTTTTACGCTCTTTCTTCAACGCATTTTTCTGCATTTCCCGCTTCAATTCTGTCCTTTCCTTCAGCCTCCGCTTTTTCCATGGCCAATTTCGCTTCTTTCGCAGCTTTTTGTTCGTCCTCTATACGTTTCTGGAGGACAGCTTCTTTAGCTTTCTCAGCCTCTAACTTACGATCCTTCTCCGCCTGTTTGAATTGAAAGATCCTGGGGTCGTTCTTCTAAGCTAAGTCGACCAAAGTCCGCAACCTCACCAGTTCTTTCTTCTTCTTCCTGGCTCTTTCAGCCTTGTTCAGCTTGTCAGCGTGCCTTTTCCCCTCGCGACCCGATAAGGCGACTTTATTTTCTTGATCCTTGTACTAAAACTCCCGCCATGATTTGAAATCGTACCAGAAGTTATAGAAATTTTCAACTTCTTCGACTTCTTCACCGACCATCTACCGTTGAGCTCGAAGTAATACGCGCACGTTCCATAAAAATCTTTTTTTATTTCGTGGCTGCTCGGTAGGCCGTCGTCGAACTCTGGATCGACGGAGTCGTACGATTTCCTCCTCTTGGGGTCGCCCAGGGTTTCGTAGGCCATCGTAATGCACGTGAAGTTGTCGTCGTTCACTTTGATATCGGCGCCTTTGGCCTTGCGTTTATCCGGGTGGTGATGCAGGACTTTTTGCCGATAAGCAGAGCGGATGGTTTCCTCGGAGGCGTTGAATCTCAAAGTCGGGATGCCCAGGACGCGGTAGTGGTCCTGGTGTTTCCAGTCCTTGGGATCCAGACTTCTGAGATACTCAAAGTCGTCTATAAATTCCACTTGGTCGTGTTTCACCTCGCGAACCTTGTGTGGTAAAAATTGTAACACCTTCACTCCGGCACTATTACGTTTTAGGACGTACCGATATCTAACAGCTACTAGGGTTGTTGTGTGAGATTCAGCCCTGATGGACCGCACTTAGGAAATATTTAGACTAGCACTGGTGTAGCTAAATAACAGAGGAACTGTACCAGAGTTCGAGATTTTATAGCAGAATTGAACGTTTGCGAAATGAATTTTGAACAATTACCTATGAGTTTCCTCACCGAACTTTTTCCAAGCCGAATGGACCAAATTGAAAAAGTGTTCGAACGATTTATTGGCCCTAATGACTTTTTCATGTCTTTCTTCGAAAGGGGTAGGTTATCCGTTTTTAATAGGGAATTCAAGGAATTTGGACAACGATTTATGTAAATGGTGACGGATAAGGACATAAGGGTCCTTCTAAACTACCGGCTTAGGAAACGGTTTTGACGACTTGAAAAATAGTTCTGGAGGAAAGATATATTGTAGCTTTGCATATTCAGCGAGAATTCAATAAGTAGGTACCTACTTGCATTCGCTCGCGTTTATTCGTTTAAAAGTGAAGGTTACGTTCTTTATTCTAGGACATCTATACAACAACTGAAGTACATTTGTGAAGAAAATATGTCCCCCTTTATCTTCATATATAACAGTAAATTGTTGAAACGTGGACCATTTCCACGTGATCGAGTTAAGTTTAATCAATTTCGGATTCATGAATTTAAAACTGAGTAACTAATATTGATGTATCGGTAGATCCTGTATTTCTCTATTTATCATTGGCTTAGCTTGGAATAAAGGTGCCTTTTTATGCGGGAAACCCAAATGGAAGGTAGAAATGCCATAAAAGATCAGAAGATTTGTTTTCGTTCATACATTCGTCGATAAAATTGAAATATTAAGGTGATTGTCATCATATTCCATAAGGACAAGCAGAATAAGTACTGATTGGAGACAAAATTCATCGTAGCCTATTTTAAATACTGGGTAAATAAAAATTAACGTGCACAAATCGCATATTCTCGCTATTTACTATCTTATAGGAAATTTTGTAGGAAAATGATCGGATAGATACAAGTCAATTTTTTTTTAATTAGCTACGCAATTTTTCCTATTTAATTGAGGGAGGATAGTTTGTTAACAGGCTTTGTGCCCAGAAATGAGAGACCTTTTGTTGATGATTTGGCCCTTGATGCATTATATTATGATTATAGTTAAATGTGAGCCATACACAATATCTGAAAACATACTTACTCAAAATGCATTAGAATGTGTAGAAACATGGTGTCAAATATGCTTCCAAAAATATTGATAGGAAACATCAACATATGTACATGCGGACATATTTCGTTGAAACTACCCAAATATTAGGTACTGAAATGTTAAATTATGTGAATAAAACTACCCAGATTCAGATAATATCAATTTGAAACTTATAATTTCCGATAAAGTTCTAATCTTACATACTTGAAAACTTATTTCGAAAAAATTATTCCAACGATGACTTTTCATTGAAATTTCGAATTTTACGGCAAAGCTAAAGAAGTTCAGGAGTTAAAAATAAAAATCATTCTTTTTATGAGGGTAAACTGATAATACAAAATGCAATGAAAACATTTTTTCATAAAATTTTACGAATTTTTCTTCTTCATGTTATGTTAAAATATTGCATGAATATATTTTTTTCTGTTTCAATCTAATGAGAAAAATCTTCATAAAATATTATTTTTCGTATTATTTGGGTGACTGGCACTTTTTTATATTGAAATTAATAAAATACGAAAGTAAAACTATTTATTATAATAAATTTTAAAAAAATTACATAGGTGGTTGTAACATAAGATAGTAAAAACATATTATTCAAAGTACTCAAGACTCAAACATAAACATAACTAAACCAGTCCTTTTCATATGATTTTTTCATGTATGAAGCAAAAAAATCGAGTTTATGAGAAATAAAAAGCACTTGTCAATAATTCAGTAAAAAATTAAACTCGAAGTTGAACAAATAGAAAAGTGTATATCGATCGATTCAAAGTTAAATTTGTCGTGGTACACTCACTCAAGATTCATTCTTTTTGTCGCGGATATTCAACGGTTTCGTTTCAAGCAGGATTGTGTAGTTTTTTCGTCTTTATCGACACCATCTTGGGAGTGAACTTTCCGCAGTCTTTCTTCAATTTATCGTGTTTGTTCATGAAGTCCGCTATTTTTTTCCATCTTCGGTTGGTTCCTTGAGGCATAATCTACAGAGCTTCCTCCAAATATTTAAGTTTTTCTTGGTTCCATCCCTCTGTCACTTGATGGATACCGTTGAAGGTTATATTTTGAGCCTTCCCTGTTTTTGGTTCAGGTTTTTTGGTCGAATAATCCAGTTTGGCGGCCCTGAAAAACGCAGTTTTACGTTCGTTTTATATTTGCTCGTTTATTTCTCTCAATTCCTCGATGTTCATCCTTTCGCAGATCGTTTCTACGGCCGTTATGTGTTTCAAGGTCTGCTCTGGATTTTCGACGAAATAGTTGTTGGATTTGCAGATGTCCCTGAGTGTCTTACGCTCTTTCTTCAACGCATTTTTCTGCATTTCTCGTTTTTTTCGATCGCCTCCAATTCGGGCCTTTCCTTCAGCCGCCGCTTTTTCCATGGCCAATTTCGCTTCTTTGACAGCTTTTTGTTCGTCCTCTATCTGTTTTTCGAGGGCAGCTTTTTTTGATTTCTTAGCCTCTATTTTACGATCCTTCTCCTCCTGTTTGAATTGGATGATCCTGGGGTCGTTCTTGTAGGCTAAGTCGACCAAAGTCCTCAACCTCGCCATTTCTTCCTTCTTCTTCCTGGCTCTTTCGGCTTGTCCGTGTGTCTTCCCCTCGCGACCCGAACAGGCGTCTTTATCTTCCAGATCCTCGTACGAAAACTCCCTCCATGATTTAAAATCGTACCAGAAGTTATAAAAATTCTCAACTCTTTGGATGGTTGATCGGGGACCGCCGATTTTGGGCACGTTCTTCCTCTCCGATCATCTACCGTTAAGCTCGAAATAATACGCGCACGTTCCATAAAAATCTTTTTTTATTTCGTGGCTGCTCGGTAGACCGTCGTCGAACTCTGGATCGACGGAGTCGTACGATTTCCGCTTCTTGGGATCGCCGAGGGTTTCGTACGCCATCGTAATGCACGTGAAGTAGTCGTCGTTCGCTTTGACTTCCGCGCCTTTGGCCTTGCGTTTATCCGGGTGGTGATGCAGGACTTTTTGCCGATAAGCAGAGCGGATGGTTTCCTCGGAGGCGTTGAATCTCAAAGTCGGGATTCCCAGGACGCGGTAGTGGTCCTGGTGTTTCCAATCCTTGGGATCCAGACTTCTGAGATACTCCAAGTCGTCTTTAAATTCCACTAGGTCGTGTTTCACCTCGCGAACATTGTGTGGTAAAAACTGTAACACCTTCATTCCGACGCTATTACGTTTTAAAACGTATCGATATCTAACAGCGAGGGTTGTTGTGTTAGATTCAGCCATGATGGACCGCACTTAGAAAAATTTTAGACTAGCACTGGTGTAGCTTAATAACTGAAGAAATGTACCAAGATTCCGAGGTTTTATAGCAGATTTGAAAGTTTGCGCAGTGAATTTTTGAACAATTACCTATGAGACCCCTCACCGAACTTTTTCCAAGCCGAAATGACCAAATTGAAAAACTGGCCGAACGATTTATTGGCCCTAATGACTTTTTCATTTCTTTCTTCGAAGGGGGTAGGTTATCCGTTTTTAATAGGGAATTCAAGGAATTTGGGCTACGTATTTATGTAAATGGTGACAGATAAGGTGATAAGGGTCCTTCTAATTTACCGGCTTAGGAAACGGTTTTGGCGACTTGGAAAATAGTTCTGGAGGGAAGATATATTGTAGCTTTGCATATTCAGCGAGAATTCAATGAGTAGGGACCTACTTGCATTCGCTCGCGGTTATTCGTTTGAGAGTGAATGTTACATTCTTTATTGTAGGACATCTATACATCAACTGAAGTACATTTGTGAAGAAAATATGTCCCCACTTTATCTTAATATAGCCATACATAACAGTAAATTGTTGAAACGTGGAACCATTTCCACGTGAGCGAGTTAAGTTTGATCAATTTCGGATTCATTAATTCAAAACTGAGTAACTAATATTGATGTATCGGTAGATCTTGTATTTCTCTATTTATCAGTGGCTTAGCTTGGAATAATGGTGCCTTTTTATGCGGGAAACCCAAATGGAAGTTAGAAATTCCATAAAAGATCAGAAGATTTATTTTCGTTCATATATTCGTCGATAAAATTGAAATATTAAGGTGATTGTAATCATATTCCATAAGGCCGAGCAGAATAAGTACTGATTGGAGAAAAAAAATCATCGTAGCCTATTTTATATACTGGGTAAATAAAAAGTAACGCGCACAAATCGCATATTCTCGCTATTTACTATCTTATAGAAAATTTGGTAGGAAAATGATCGGATAGATACAATTTTATTTTTTTTCATTAGCTACGCAATATTTAATTGAGGGAGGATAGTTTGTTAACAGCGAGGGGTAAACCGCTGAGCAAAATCTGTACACCAGACATCCCCATAGTGAAGGGACATCCTAAGACATCCCAAGACATCCCCGAATTTACTTAGACGAGACATCCCCGGACTTCCTGAGATATCCTTGGAATTTCTCGAACTTCTTTGGTCTTTTACACACATTATTACATCTCAAAAAAACCTAATATAGAGAATTAAAAATCTCTTTCAACATAAATTTGCTATGTACTTGATTATCCGTGGGTGGGGATGATCTATTACATACAGTTGTTGAGTATGAATAGTGAGGGACAATTTGCCAAACTCAGTTGAGTTTATTGAAATTTAAAAAGCAGATGTCTCTGCAGTCATATAGCTACGAATAGAATTAGAAAATGATGATTGTTCTTGATATTTTGATCATTTGCAAGTTGATGTTGGTGTCTCATATTGTTTAATTTTGGCTGTTTCTCGAAAAGTTAGGCCGAATAAAAAAGAATTATTTTGTAAACTTGTAAGAGGGAAACCTTTTTCCAGTACAATAATCAGTTTTTGAGATATAACTAAATTTCTATATTTTGTCAATGTCGAAAATGTAGTATATTACAATATATACGATATTGATATATCCGGAAGAAATAAAGATTTTCTGGAGCAACTTTTTACTAGAAATATGATACTTCCTTCCCATTTTTATTTTTCTCTCGAATATAGAGTGAATCAAAAAACAACTTTGTTATTTAACATATGAGCGATATTCATAAGATATTCCGAAAATATACATATGTAACATATTCCTAATCCTATGATCTCAACCCAGTGATACATAAGTAATACGAGTATGTATGAAATAATTTATAAAAATGATGGATTTATCGAGCGGAAAACGATTTTTGAAGCAAAATGCGCATTTTAGTAGAATTATTACATTCTATAAAATAATCTATGAAAATATCGACCACAAGACGCTTCCACACCTAGGAAAATTCAATTTCTGTTTTATGTGTTATAAGGGCGTTATCAACCTTTTTTTCTGGAGAATGGATAAGATTATTTCGGCCAATAGATGCTTCTGTCTAATATGAAATTCACTGGAAAGAAAGATTGATATCGCTCTATGAACTATACCAGAGAAATAGTGTGAAAATGTCTGGCCTGGAAATACGTGAAAAAGCCAAAATCGAGCAGTTGGGACACCCTGTTCAGATACTTCGATTATCCAGTGAGGAATCTCGGAATCTCGGAAACTGGAAGAGTTTGAGCGAAAGAGAAGGAACTTTTTCGAGTTTTTTTCGGACAAACAAGAATAGTGGAAACCTTGGCCTCCCACGACCAAAAAGTTATGTGAATTTTTTGAAATCTACGAAACCTTCATTTCAAATCACGCAACTCTTTCATGTCTAATTGAGGAACTTGCTATGTACCCTCTGCAAGGGTTGGATGGTAGTTAGAGTTTTTTGAAAAGGCAACCCTCACTATCTGTTCCAGAAACCTTTTGTTACTGAGGATAATTCTGTGTTCGATGAGGTTTTCCTAAAACCCTTTTCTTATTTTAAAGATTAAATGATTGTACTCAATTAATTCGAATATTTTTTTCCATTTATTTCTCTACGTAAGTAGAGTGTGAGTCGATTTATATACACCGAAAAAAACTAAATGGTCCATAAATAAATAAAAAGGTTTCTGATCCAGGGCTCATTTGAGTTCCGTTCCATAGTGTGATGGTCAGATTTCGAGAACTTCTTAGAATACACAATGGAGAAAAAGAAATAAGCCTACACAAAAGGTGATGAAGAGTGCCTAAGGCAGAATATACTCATTATCGTAAGCAAGTGCTTAAAATACCTCGCGATTGCAGTAAGGTTACATAGCATTCACAGAAGACGGAAAGAACACAAACTCTGTTCTCTATTAAATAAGACATATTAGTCGGCTCAAGCATAGCATTCCTTGAAGAAAGGACACCACATTGAATGTTCAAGAACAAAAATAACCACCAACATAAAGAGTTATCATCCGGTGATGTGATATGGAGCCATCGAAATCTATAAACAAAGAAAATAATTTCAACAGAAATAAATAGAGTCCTTAACTACATAGCGCTTGGATACCAGTCACCAATAAGACGATTTTGAAACCAGTGCAAAATGGGGCATGCGGATACATAAGAGCTGGCAACGTTTGCGTGCTCGCCGGGTGGGGATAGGAATACAACTCCACCTGACCACACTACTTTAATATAAATGAGGGGTTAAAACCGGTAAGATACAATATTAGAACCAAATTTCTTTGGAGATGCATGAAGGACTATGGCTTTAAAGACCGGAAATATCTTTTAGTCAAATACTGGGTTTGTGATGAGTTCCTAAGAAACAAGGGGAGAACCAACTCGAGAACCAATCTAATCAACAGACGACGATCACGCGACAATGGGATTTTTCATTTTCCCCCTTTCTTCCTTGGTTTTAGTTCTCAGGAACTCTACACACGAGCACCATTTTATATTAACGAAATGCGCTATTACAAATATTATATATTATATACCCATTCTTCGATGTACAGGTTTTTCATCATGAAAAGCTTCATAGAAAAATTTCAAGATTCAATGATTCACGGATAAAAAACAGCACTTTCTCTGCCAGAAATATTCTGTTAAAGTGTAATTATAGCCGAAGAACTATTTTTTCAGCTTCCTCCTAATGTATCTAATTGCTGGATGTGGCATCTAAAGGTGCCTTGGTCGCTCGTAGTCTTGTCTATACAAGTATGTGCCTACAACATTCTGGGCGAAGGAAACAGAATTATATTTTTTTGGAATAAAATTTCTGAAATCTGTAGCACTGATAACTATGTGGAATCTTTGAAACTACTAGCAGCACCATACTTTCTCGCATTGCTTTTAAAATGCGATTTTTTCTGTCGAGGGAAAATCCTAGATTCTTGATTTCATAATTCAGAATTTCAGTTAAAATAGCGTTTTAACGCTACATATTTACTATTTGACGATCATAAAGATTGATCGAGAAATGAGCAATTGATTGATAGATTCATATCGATTTGTGTGTAAAGTTTTTTCACGTAAAAATCATCGAATTTTGGTCATTGAGTCCTATATATCCAATAATACGCATCACTCTGCTAATATACAACTCGAATTGAATAATTTTTATTCGATATCTCAGTAGATATGCCCATAAATACAATTCAGATATTCCAAAGACATCATCGGACAACCCTAAGACATCCCCTGACATCCTTAAGACATCCCCGGACGTCCCCAAGACATCCTCGGACATCCCATGATATCCCCAGACATCCCCGGACATCCCTAAGACATCCCGGGACATCCCCGGATTTCCTCGGATATCCCCAAGACATCCCGGGACATCCCCGGACATCCCGGGACATCCCCGGACATCCCCAATCTTGTACACCAGACATCCCGGTACATCCCCGGAGATCCCCAATTTTGTACACCAGACATCCCCAGCGGTTTACCCCTCGGTTAACAGGCTTTGTGCCCAGAAATGAGAGACCTTTTGTTGCTGATTTGGCCATTGATGCATATTCAATATTCAATGACTGAAGAAAGCACCTTATATATGATCATTAAACTATTAAACTGCTTGCCGAGAATCATAAGGACTACGAATAATTCAGAATTTTCAAAAGAGCAATTTTTTCGATTATAGTTAAATGTGAGCCCTACACAATATCTGAATTCAAAAGTTATTGCCAAACATTGTTGTACTAAAAGTTCTACTGTTAATGTTATCATTTGTAATTTTGACTTGTTTCCTCTTCATTGTATGCCTTGTGACTGACAATGATTTGGGAAATAAAACAGTATTCTATTCTATTCAAAAAGAGCAACTCTTCTAGTAACAAATTTATTTCTAGAAAAAAAATCTTGCATGTAACCATTACAAAAATATAGTAAAGAGAACAGGAAATTCTAATATAAATAGGAACAGAAGTAATTTCCTGTTATGTTCAATAAACGATTACAGTACCTCAATTCCTGTAGCCTATGGCCTAAGTTACGACGAAGAAGAAGTTATAAATTTGAAAACATACTCAAAATGCATTAATATTTTGTGTAGAAACATGGTGTCAAATATGCTTCCAAAAGGTAATTTTTTTCGTTGATAGGAAACATCAACATATGTACATGTGGACATATTTCGTTGAAAATACCCAAATATTAGGTACTTAAATGTTAAATTATGTGAAAAAAACTACCCAGATTCAGATAATATCAATTCGAAAATTTGATACTTATAATTCCCGATAAAGTTCTAATCTTACCTACTTGAAAACTTATTTCGAAAAAATTATTCCAACGATGATTTTTCATTGAAATTTCGAATTTTACGGCAAAGCTAAAGAAGTTCAGAAGTTAAAAATAAAAATCATTCTTTTTATGAGGGTAAACTGATAATACAAAATGCAATGAAAACATTTTATCATAAAATTTTACGGATTTTTCTTCTTCATGTTATGTTAAAATATTGCATGAATATTTTTTTTCTTTTTCAATCTAATGAGAAAAAGCTTCATAAAATATTATTTTTCGTATTATTTGGGGGACTGGCCCTTTTTTATATTGAAATTAATGAAATACGAAAGTAAAACTATTTATTATAATAAATTCTTGAAAAATTACATAGGTGGTTGTAACATAAGATGGTAAAAACATATTATTCAAAGTACTCAAGACTCAAACATAAACATAACTAAACCAGTTCTTTTCATATGATTTTTTCATGTATGAAGCAAAAAAATCGAGTTTATGAGAAATAAAAAGCACTTGTCAATAATTCAGTAAAAAATTAAACTCGAAGTTGAACAAATAGAAAAGTGTATATCGATCGATTCAAAGTTAAATTTGTCGTGGTACACTCACTCAAGATTCATTCTTTTTGTCGCGGACATTCAACGGTTTCGTTTCAAGCAGGATTGTGTAGTTTTTTCGTATGTATCGGCACCATCTTGGGAGTGAACTTCCCGCAGTCTTTCTTCAATTTATCGTGTTTGTTCATGAAGTCCGCTATTTTTTTCCATCTTCGGTTGGTTCCTTGAGGCATAATCTTCAGAGCTTCCTCCAAATATTCAATTTTTTCTTGGTTCCATCCCTCTGTTACTTGATGGGTACCGTTGAAGGTTATATTTTGAGTCTTCCCTGTTTTTGGTCGAATAATCCAGTTTGGCGGCCCTGAAAAACGCAGTTTTACCTTCGTTTTGTATTTGCTCGTTTATTTCTCTCAATTCCTTGATGTTCATCCTTTCGCAGATCGTTTCTACGGCCGTTATGTGTTTCAAGGTCTGCTCTGGATTTTCGACGAAATAGTTGTTGGATTTGCAGATGTCCCTGAGTGTCTTACGCTCTTTCTTCAACGCATTTTTCTGCATTTCTCGTTTTTTTCGATCACCTTCAATTCGGGGCTTTCCTTCAGCCGCCGCTTTTTCCATGGCAAATTTCGCTTCTTTGACAGCTTTTTGTTCGTCCTCTATCTGTTTTTCGAGGGCAGCTTTTTTTGCTTTCTTAGCCTCTATCTTACGATCCTTCTCCTCCTGTTTGAATTGGATGATCCTGGGGTCGTTCTTGTAGGCTAAGTCGACCAAAGTCCTCAACCTCGCCATTTCTTCCCTCTTTTTCCTGGCTCTTTCGGCCTTGTTCAGCTTGTCCGCGTGTCTTTTCCCCTCGCGACCCGAACAGGCGTCTTTATTTTCCAGATTACGAAAACTCCCTCCGTGATTTAAAATCGTACCAGAAGTTATAAAAATTCTCAACTTCTTGGATGATTTATCGAGGACCGCCGATTTTGGGCACGTTCTTCCTCTCCGACCATCTACCGTTAAGCTCGAAATAATACGCGCACGTTCCATAAAAATCATTTTTTATTTCGTGGCTGCTCGGTAGGCCGTCGTCGAACTCTGGATCGACGAAGTCGTACGATTTCCTCCTCTTGGGGTCGCCCAGGGTTTCGTACGCCATCGTAATGCATGCTTTGATTTCAACGCCTTTGGCCTTGCGTTTATCCGGGTGGTGATGCAGGACCCTTTGCCGATGATAAGCAGAGCGGATGGTTTCCTCGGAGGCGTTGAATTTCAAAGTCGGGATGCCCAGGACGCGGTAGTGGTCCTGGTGTTTCCAATCCTTGGGATCCAAACTTCTGAGATACTCCAGGTCGTCTATAAATTCCACTAGGTCGTGTTTCACCTCGTGAACCTAGTGTGGTAAAAACTGTAACACATTCACTCCGGCACTATTACGTTTGAGAACGTATCGATATCTAACAGCGAGGGTTGTTGTGTTAGATTCAGCCATGATGGACCGCACTCAGAAAATTATTATTATTTTTATTATTAACCAATACAATTCGAGTGGAAGTGAATACCTATAAACTCAAATAAGCTTATATATTTATAAAAAAATTCAATTTTCATCAAGTGTACAAAATAAAAAAATTCAATGTACACTTCCCCAGAATAAAGATAAACTAGTGAATGAATATAAAAAAAATATCGAATCATTTCAAATGTGAGTAACACAAACAGGACACAAAAATTCGGCACCAACACAGCGAACATTTCTTCACCATTAAAGTTGTCCCAGTCTGTCTAATCCATTTTTAAAGCTATTGGTGGTAAAGCTATTGACCACGGAACTGGGAAGTCTATTCCAGGATGAAAACACTCTGTTGGGTAGGAACATCTGCCTTGCAATGGTCCGGAAATTCTCCTTCCTCAATTCAAAATCGTGACCTCGAAGATTATTGATATTTTTGCAGAATATGGCTTCCACCTGAGGACCAAAATCTCCATGCATACACTTGTATGTGAATATCAGGTCACCTCTAGTGCGTCTATCCGCAAATGTTGTCATGTTATTCAGACGAAGGCGGGTCTCATAATCAGGTCGGACGATTCCATATGGAATTTTGGTATTCCATCTCTGTATAGACTCGAGAGTATTTATCTCCCCAACAAGGGCAGTACACCATCCCGTGCGATGGTCATCACCTTGTCGTGGTGCAGAATCTCAAGACTCGTTTTGAGGGGAGCAATGAAAACCAAGAATGACCAACAACAACAGGAAGTAACTATGACTTTTTGGCTCCCAGAGCTCATGAATTCATGGACTCGGGGCAGACCCAAAGAGTAATGTTAGTACTTCACTGTTGTATTTCCTTATGCGTTCCCCACTATAAAAGTTTATACGTTACAGGAAACAACGAAAACGACAGAGGGGAAACAAGCCAGAGAGAAGAACAGGAATGACCAACGGGAAGCAACTATGACTCTGCTGGCCCCTCGAATCTACGGATTCGGGGTAGACCCATGTGTAATGTTAGGGCTTCCCACCAAGTCGAAATTGGGTGAGGAGTAACTATGGTTTACTTGGCCCCTGAAGTCTGCGGACTCCGGGTAGACCGAAGGAGCAATGTTAGTGCTCCACACCACAAACCCCGAACCTGAATTCCTTCCGGCTTCGGACGGTTCGCATAAGGAAGCGGCGTGGTCAACTATGGCTGCCTTGGCCCCCCTAATCTACAGATAAGGGGTAGACCCAAGTAGTTACGTTAGTACCACATGACAGAAGTAACTATGACTCTATTGGCCCCCCGAATCCACGGACTCGGGGTAGACCCAAAGAGCAACGTTAGTACTTCGGACCAAGTCGGGTGAGCAGTAACTATGACTCACTTGGCCCCCAGAGTTGCCCGCAGACTCTGGGCAGACCCAAGGAGTAACGTTAGTACTTCACACCACAATATCCCGAACCCACATTCCTTCCAATCCAAGGGCTAAAGTCTAGGCGTTGAATCCGCCGGAGACAGAGCTAGCAAGCAAAGGCTTCGGGAGATTAGCAGGAGCAATTGGCGTGGTAAACTATGGCTATCTTGGCCCCCCAGTCTGCGGACGAGGGTGTAATAAATCGGAATAAGAGAATTCGAATTAATTTGGGATAATTGAAACGAGGTATCGCTGGAACCTTCATACATTGTTGCAGCCGTGCTGCAGAGGCGATTTTTAGTTGGAAATATGACACCTTGAGGCGCTTGAGATCAGGCGGTATCAAGTCGCGGGAATTTAAATAATAACCAGCTCGATAAGAGTTGAAAGAGTTAGTGTCACTCAGTCAGAAATTCTGCAGATATTGATACAATTTACGTTTTCGGAGAGCAACCGGCGATCGCCGGCCTATGTAATTGATTCCAATATCCGGTGATAAGGACTTCAGAACGGGTGAAAACAGTCAGTCATGTAGATTAAGAAAGATTTATTAGTCTGGAGACCCTGAGAGGAAAACAGTTCTCAGAATTCGAAGTAGCCGAAATTTTCTTGTAACCGCCGAGCTTGGGAACGCTGATTTTTCAACCCAGCAAGAATGATCGTCCAATGATTTCGATTTTGGGACTTTTTGGTACCACCCATAGCGTGGGAGAGAAAGACCGGGGAAAAAGTACATCGGAAAAAGTTAGTCAGTCGGTCCGGGTAGCGTGATCAAAAATAATACCCCTTTAAGTCGGTCCGGGGACGTGATCTGAAAAATATCGAAAAATATACCCCTTCGAGTCGGTACGGAAGTTGAGGAATTATAAGTCTTTGTAGAGTCAGTCATTAAAGAAAGAGAAAAGGGACTTAGAATAATCAGGTTTTCACGAAGTAAGAGAAAAGTATAGGTAGATCACGGAATAGAATCGGAGATCGGTCGGCTCATAAATATTTGGAAAAGTTCAGTATAAAGAAAAGTCCAGTCCTTTGTTTTTGTTGGTTTTGTTGAAGTAGGAACGGAATATCGGGAATTAGGTAGTTAAAGAGAACGGGAATAATTTGGAGTTAAAGTCAGTTTTATCCGGAATCAGTAAAGTAGCATTCGAGGAGTGATCGTTTATTTTGATTCGTAGTAAGACCAGATATAAAATTGTGTTGGAATTTTGGATAGGGAAACTTAAAGCGAAAAACGTTTGCGACGGAAAAGTGCGGGAAGTTCGGTTGAGTGTAAAGAATTCGACGATTAGTGCGGGTAAAGTCTGGTGTCGAAAAGTTTTCATCGGCAGCGTCAGACAAACAGCAGTCGCAGAAAAAGGTAGAAAGTTCCAATTTTTTTTCGTCCAGAGTCTTGAAAGCTCCTCTATAATTCATTGATTACGTATTGATTAATATTGCGCGTTAAGTTGGGAAGTTGAATTTTAACCCAAGATTTTTGGTTACGAAAAATATGTTTTATTGTTTTGCGCTCATTTGCTTAGGTTTAAGAAATTGAAGATTTCTTTTTGTTGGTCGTCTTCGACCGAGTACGTATTTGTAGAGAAGTTCCAATTTTTATTTTGCCAATAGATTTATTTGTTAAAGTTTTCATGAGTTTCATTTAAACTTCTCCCCAGAAAGAAATATCAACTTCAAGACCTGTCCTTCGTGCGACGGGCCGGATCCACATTTTTTTTTCCCCTTTCGAGGGCCTTCTTATTGTGTATTTAACATCTAAAAATAATCACCCCATGACCAGTGGAAAGCCGCTCTTCCACTGATCAAGATACGGGGTGCATTATTACAAGGGGTAGACCCAAGGAGTAATGTTAGTACCACCTGCAAGAAGCAACTATGACTTACCTGGCCCCTCGAGTCCAAAGACTCGGGGCTGACCCAGGGAGTAACGATGGGGCTTCGACCATGAGTAACTACGACTTGCCTACCCCCCACCGGGAATCCGAACGCGGCTGCAAGGAGTACGCCTCACTTTTCCCCCTCGGAACCATGGGCTTGGCATAGATCCAAGAGGCACAGATTGTAGTTATGTCAGAGTGACTATGACTCACTTGGCCCTCAAGAATCCCGGATTCAGAGGAGACCCAAGGAGTAACGTTAATGTCTGGCAGACACCGCAACCTCATTGTGTAATCTCCCGAGGGACCAGGGCTAGAACGGCTCACCTAGGATGAGTTCTGCTGACCACCGAAGTGAGCCCAGCCAAGACCTTCCGAGGATCTACCCCTACATGCTGGCGTTCCGTAATCAAGGCTAGGGGGAAACACGGAACGGAGGTCGAGCCAGTCACAGGCCCTCCACGAGGGCAGACCGACTGTGAGACCGATAATTGAGGTGCGAGCTCCCCCTACATCCCCAATATCCAAGTAGGTAAGGAGTGAGCCGCTTCAATGGCACTATACCGTGAAATACCAATCGCCTTGGTGAACCGGTTTGTGCCCAAATCGACCACGCACTTTAGTCAGAATCGGCGTCCTTGGGATTCCGACTTTAGTGTAGAGGAGGGGGTTTTGGTGGGTGAGAGCCCCACACGAATCCGCAGCATTGAACCGCCCGCTGTGGAGAAGCCGGTATCGGTTTCCCCCTAACTCTAGGGCTTAAAAAAAAAGGAGGGCAGTACACCATACTGTACCAGCGTATTCCATGATAGGGCGTATGTAAGACTCATATATCAGTTTACAAACTGATCTTTCAGAGCCTCGAAAGGATCTCTAAACCAAGTAGGTAAGTTGACGGGCCTTAGCTGTAATTGAAGCAACATGGGTGGACCAGGTCAGATCGCCAATTATGTCAAGCCCAAATCACATTGACTGGTGACAGGAGAGAGACAATAATCGTCAATAACATAAGAAATACGCGGATTATTTCTGCCTATGTGCAGCACATAACATTTGTCTAGGTTTAGTGGAAGCAACCATTCCCGACACCAAGCGGACAGTTTGTCAAGATCCCGCTGGAGAGTTGTGGGGTTGAGAAGGGAAAAATTATAAATCTTGTTATCGTCCGCATACATAGAACATGTTGACAAAAACAACCAGGGAGATCAGAAGTATACAGAAGGAAGAGAATGGGACCGACAACCGATCCCTGAGGGACACCACTTCGAACATGCCACTCAGAAGATGAGTAAACATCACCAACCCTCACTCTAAAAGTTCTGTTGGTCAAAAACGCACGAATCCACTCAAGAAGAGCCCCTCTCAGCCCCAGATGGTCCAGGTTATGAAGTAGACGTTTATGTGGGACACGGTCAAATGCTCTAGGAAAATCTAGATAGATCACATCAACTGGAACGTTCTCATCCCATGCCTTAGTCCAATCGTTGAGACAACAGATTAGGTTAGTGAGGACTGAACGATGCGGTAGGAATCCGTGTTGTTGATTGGGAAAAATCTTATGAGTTGAGAAGAAATCAATCACCTGGTCACAAACTATTCTCTCCAAGACCCTAGGCAAGACCGACAGAAGACTTATAGGTCTATAATTCAGTGGAGACAGCTCATCACCCCTCTTATAAATGGGAGTTACAGAGGCGGATAACCAATCGGAGGGTAAAGTGCAGCTGGAGAGAGATTTCCTAAATATAAGAAACACCGGAAACTCCAAGACTTCAGAACAATTCCTCAACAAACGCGGCGAAAAACCGTCTCGGCCAGGGGAACTATCCACCTTCACCCCAGAAAGATATTCCATCACCAAGTGCTCGGACAGACTAACAGTATCCATATAATTACTCGCTCGAGCAGATGTAAGAGTAGGTAAGCTCCCTGAAGGCTCAGGGGTGAAAACTTCAGCAAAGGTATCGGCCAGAACGTCAGCTGTTTCACGAGGACTGCTGCAGGCGTCACCAGACGGCTTCCTCACAATCGGAAAACTGACCTTTGAGTTCATAGTGGTTCTCAAGTACTTAAAAACTGCTTTCTGTTAGATTTGGACGCTAATTTTCTCTCTAAATTAGTTTTGGCGGAATGAATACTAGAAGAAACAAAATTTGAGAAATCCCTGTGGATCCTGTAGTCAGTATCTTTTCGACTGCGTAAATATCTCTGCCAAAGGGACCTTTTGCGTCTCAGAAGTTTCATAATTTGATCGTTTATCCATGGTCTTGTCGGAATGTAAGTAGATGTGACCTGCCTGGTACCAGCAGATATGGCTTTGTTCAACTCAGCCTCGAATAACTTCCACATCTCATCAATCGTCAGATCAGGCGATAAAAGAGAGCTTCAGTTAACTGATGAGAGAGTTTCCGATATGCGTTCGTAGTCGACAATCTTCCTGACTCTTTCTTGCGGAGACTGTAATGAAGTAGGTAGTTGTATCTGGAGTTCCGTAAGTAAAACGTCATTATCCGACCTACCAAAAGGTGGGAAATGTTCATCAGATATCAAGTTTCTGTCAGACACAAAAAACAGGTCAAGCAACAAAGAAGTCTGGCCATGTCTGTGTCTAGTAGGCTCATTCACCACCTGTTGGAGACCCGTGGATGTAACAAGTTCAGCGTTGGGATGAGAGGGGGACCTGACTGACGGAAGATTTATAAGCGGCCAATTTAAGTCTGGACAGTTGCAGTCTCCTGCAATGAAGATATTAGAAGATGATTCAGATATATCCCTGAGATACCGAACCGCATCGACATCATCAGCACAAGAGCGATCCATAAATGCACCCAACCACAATCGAAAATTGGGAATTAGATATTGTTATGAAAATGTTATCGATATTTGGCCAATCTTGGTGAGACACGTCAATCCTGAATTCGTGAAACAGACTATCATGCACATACGCACACACACCACGATAACCCACTGCAGCTTCACTATCATGACGGAACAATGAGTAGTTCGATATAGAATAAGCAGAGTCTGGAACAGAAGGATGCAGCCAGCTTTCAGTAATTAAAACTAGGTATGGCTTATGTGCTCCAACAAAGGAAAGAAGCTCTAAAAATTTTGATCCAAGGGACATTATGTTTGTATACATTAAAGGCCATACATTTAGGGTTTGATGTTTTTTGAGACATATTTAGCGGGTACGGTATTCACTACTTTTGGACTTCCGCTGACATACTTGATAGTCAAATGTGTTTCGCCCGACGCTTGTCTCCTTGCCAGTTCCTCTCGCGTCATCCTCAATTCATCCGCCTGTTTCCTCGTTTCATCATCAAAAATTTTTATACCTCGATATTCCCGGTGTCCAAGAAGCAGAGATTTGTTCCTGAGTAGAGACTTGGCGACAACAGAGCTGGAGAAAGAAACCGCCATGATTGGAAATCGTACCAGAAGTTATAGAAATTCTCGACTTCTTGGATGGTTGATCCGGGACCGCCGATTTTGGGCACGTTCTTCTTCTCCGACCATCTAACGTTGAGCTCGAAACGAAAATTCGAAAAAAACGAAATTCAGGAAAAAATTATAGTCGAAGTTGAACAAATAGAAAAGGGTATATTGATTCAAAGTTAAATTTCTCGTGGTACGCTTACTCAAGATTCATCCTTTTTGTAGCGGACATTCAACGATTTCGTTTCCAATCTGTAATTTTTTCGCTTGAATCGACACCATCTTGGGGGTAAACTTCCCGCAGTCCTTCTTCAATTTATCATGTTGGTTCATGAAGTCCGCTACTTTTTTCCATCTTCGGTTGGTTCCTTGAGGCATAATCTTCAGAGCTTCCTTCAAATATTTGAGTTTTTCTTGGTTCCATCCCCCAGTCTCTTGATGGGTAGAGTTGGTGGTTATATTTTGTTTCCCGTTTTTGATTGAGATTTTTTGGTCGAATACTCCAGTTTGGCGGCTCTTAAAAACGCAGTTTTACCCTCGTTTTTGATTCGCTCGTTTATTTCTTTCAATTCCTCGATGTTCATTCTTTCGCAGATTGTTTCGACGGTCGTTATATATTTCAAGTTCTGCTTTGGATTTTCGACGAAATAGTTATTGGATTTGCAGATATCCCTGAGTGTTTTAAGCTCTTTCTTCAACGCATTTTTCTGCATTTCTCGTTTTTTGCGTTCCGCCTCAATTCTGGCCTTTCCTTCAGCCTCCGCTTTTTCCATGGCCAATTTCGCTTCTTTGGCAGCTTTTTGTTCGTCCTCTATACGTTTCTGGAGGACAGCTTCTTTGGCTTTCTTAGCCTCCAACTTACGATCCTTCTCCTTCTGTTTGAATTGGAAGATCCTGGAGTCGTTCTTGTAAGCTATGTCGACCAATGTCCGCAACCTCACCATTTCTTCTTTCTTCTTCCTGGCTCTTTCGGCCTTGTTCAGCTTATCCGCGTGTCTTTTCCCCTCACGACCCGAACAGGCGTCTTTATTTTCTAGATCCTCGTACGAAAACTCCCGCCATGTTTTGAAATCGTACCAGAAGTTATAGAAATTCTCGACTTCTTGGATGGTTGATCGGGGACCGCCGATTTTGGGCACGTTCTTCTTCTCCGACCATCTACCGCTGAGCTCTAAGTAATACGCGCACGTTCCATAAAAATCTTTTTTTATTTCGTGGCTACTCGGTAGGCCGTCGTCGAACTTCGTCGCTTCTTGGGGTCGCCGTGGGTTTCGTACGCCATCGTAATGCACGTGAAATAGTCGTCGTTCGCTTTGATTTCCGCGCCTTTGGCCTTGCTTTTATCAGGGTGGTGATGCAGGACCTTTTGCCGGTAAGCAGAGCGGATGGTTTCCTCGGAGGCGTTGAATCTCAAAGTCGGGATGCCCAGGACGCGGTAGTGGTCCTGGTGTTTCCAATCCTTGGGATCCAGTCTTCTGAGATACTCTAAGTCGTCTATAAATTCCACTTGGTCGTGTTTCACCTAGAGAAACTAGTGTGGTAAAAACTGTAACACCTTCACTCCGGCACTAATTCGTTTTGGGACGTATCGATATCTAACAGCGAGGGTTGTTCTAATCTTACCTACTTGAAAACTTATTTCGAAAAAATTATGCTAACGATGATTTTTCATTGAAATTTCGAATTTTATGGCAAAGCTAAAGAAGTACAGAAGTTGAAAATAAAAATCGTTCTTTTTATGAGGGTAAACTGATAATACAAAATGCAATGAAAATATTTTTTCATAAAATTTTACGGATTTTTCTTCTTCATGTTATGTTAAAATATTCCATGAATATTTTTTTTTCTGTTTGGATCTGATGAGAAAAATTTTCATAAAATATTATTTTTCGTATTATTTGGGGGACTGGTCCTTTTTTATATTGAAGTTAATAAAATACGAAAGTAAAACTATTTATTATAATAAATTCTTAAAAAACTACATAGGTGGTGGTAACATAAGATGGTAAAAACATATTATTCTAAGTACTCAAACAAAAACATAACTAAACCAGTTATTTTCTTTTTATATGATTTTTTCATGCATGAACCAAAAAAAAATCGAGTTCATGAGAAATAAAGAACATTGGTCCAAAATTCAGGAAAAAATTATGATCGAAGTTGAACAAATAGGAAAGGGTATATTGATTCAAAGTTAAATTTCTCGTGGTACGCTTACTCAAGATTCATCCTTTTTTTCGCTTGAATCGACACCATCTTGGGGATAAACTTCCCGCAGTCCTTCTTCAATTTATCGTGTTTGTTCATGAAGTCCGCTACTTTTTTCCATCTTCGGTTGGTTCCTTGAGGCATAATCTTCAGAGCTTCCTTCAAATATTTCATTTTTTCTTCGTTCCATCCCTCAGTCTCTTGATGGGTACCGTTGGTGCTTATATTTTGTTTCCCCGTTTTTGATTGAGGTTTTTCCGTCGAATAATCCGGTTTGGCGGCTCTAAAAAACGCAGTTTTATCTTCGTTTTTGATTTGCTCGTTTACTTCTTTCAATTCCTCGATGTTCATCGTTTCGCAGATCGTTTCTACGGCCGTTATATGTTTCAAGTTCTGCTCTGGATTTTCGACGAAATAGTTATTGGATTTGCAGGTATCCCTGAGTGTTTTACGCTCTTTCTTCAACGCATTTTTCTGCATTTCTCGTTTTTTACGTTCCGCCTCAATTCTGGCCTTTCCTTCAGCCTCCGCTTTTTCCATGGCCAATTTCGCTTCTTTAGCAGCTTTTTGTTCGTCCTCTATACGTTTCTGGAGGACAGCTTCTTTTGCTTTCTCAGCCTCCAACTTACGATCCTTCCCCTGCTGTTTGAATTGGAATATCCTGGGGTCGTTCTTGTAAGCTATGTCGACCAATGTCCGCAACCTCACCATTTCTTCTTTCTTCTTCCTGGCTCTTTCGGCCTTGTTCAGCTTATCCGCGTGTCTTTTCCCCTCACGACCCGAACAGGCGTCTTTATTTTCTTGATCCTCGTACGAACCCGCCATGATTTGAAATCGTACCAGAAGTTATAGAAATTCCCGACTTCTTCGATGGTTGATCGGGGACCACCGATTTTGGGCACGTTTTTTTTTCTCCGACCATCTACCGTTGAGCTCGGAGTAATACGCGCACGTTCCATAAAAATCTTTTTTTATTTCGTGGCTGCTCGGTAGGCCGTCGTCGAACTCTGGATCGACGGAGTCGTACGATTTCCCCCTCTTTGGGTCGCCCAGGGTTTCGTACGCCATCGTAATGCACGTGAAGTAGTCGTCGTTCGCTTTGATTTCCGGGCCTTTGGCCTTGCGTTTATCCGGGTGGTGATGCAGGACCTTTTGCCGGTAAGCAGAGCGTATGGTTTCTTCGGAGTCGTTGACGCGGTAGTAGTCCTGTTGTCTCCAATCCTTGGGATCCAGACTTCTGTTCGTGTTTCACTTCGTTAACCTCGTGTGGTAAAAACAGTAACACCTTCACTTCGGCACTATTACGTTTTAGAACATATCGATATCTAACATCTACGGTTGTTGTGTCAGATTCAGCCATGATGGACCGCACTTATATTAGAAAATATTCAGACTAGCACTGGTGTAGCTAAATAACTGAGGAACTTTTTTTTTTTTTTGGTGTAGCAGGGGGAAAATCTGCAAGACAGACGGACCACCCTCATCTCCTGAGGGGGCACAGTCTGGGGTTTCTCACTCTCCTGAGCTCGAGACCCACTAAAAACCCTACTGCTTCTTGAATTTTGGTTCCGGGCATTTGCCTATAAACCGTTCATCTCTTGGTCGGTTTTCTTCTCGCACACTATCGTGCTGGGATTTATGTGTTTATCCTCTATTGGATTAACACTTTATTGAATTTTTCAATGAGTTTCTGTTGTTATTTTAATCTCTTTTTAATTGATCTCTTGGTCTCCTTCGGTAAATTCGCATTCTCCTTTTGTCTTCCTCTGGGTCGTAGTCCACTAGTCTCCTGAGTTCTTGATTCGGATGGTTTTTCGCTGTTTCGAATAATTTCTCTGCTTTTCTGTTCATGAATTCCGTTATGGTTTCCCATTTCAGGTCCTTATAAATCTGTCTATTCCTGACAAACCAAGGTGCATCTATTGCACATCGTAGCAGCTCGTTTTCAGTGGCCTGAATTCTTTTGATATGGCTCTTTGCCGCGAAACCCCAGGCAACTGATCCATAAGTAAGTTGAGGCCTAGCAACGGCTTTGATTATCTTCAATTTCGTCTCTTTCGACAGGTGGCTTCTTCTTCCTATCAGAGGATAGAGTCTATTCCAGGTAAGTCCTTTGTCAAGCGTTATTCCTAAATATTTGGCTTCATTTTTCCAGTCGATTTCTTCGCCGTCAACATCCAGTTTTGTTGTGGGTCGCAGTCTTTTCTTCTGTAGTAATATTGCTTGGCTCTTTTGTCCATTGAGCTTGATTTTCCACTTTATGCACCAGTCATTTGTTTCGTCAATCGACTCTTGTAGCACTCGTTCTATTATTTCAGGGTTTCGGTGTCGAGTTGCTATGCCTGTGTCGTCAGCATATAACGTTAGCATGGTTCTTGGATTTTTTGGAATATCGTGGATGTATATGTTGTACAGAAGTGGCCCAAGTACTGATCCTTGGGGTACTCCAGCCTCTATATCTCTTGTTGAGGAGCATTCTCCTCCCACTTTCACGTAAAATCTTCTATTTTTGAGATAATTCCTGATCAACTTGCATATTTTGATCGAATATCCAGCAAATCTCATCTTATATATTAATCCTTCATGCCATACTCTGTCGAATGCTCTGGCGACGTCTAGTAAAACAAGACCTGTAGCTTGTTTATTTTGGAATCCCTCTGTTATGTACTCTGTGAGCCTTAATAATTGTTGTTCTGTTGAATGCTCTCTTCTGAATCCGAACTGTTCTGGTGGAATTAGTTCCAGATTTTCGGTTTCCTCATTTAGCCTCGTGGCGATAATTCTTTCTACTACTTTTCCTAAAGCCGACAGTAGACTTATCGGTCTGTAGTTTTGTGGAAACTTCTTCTCTTTGAATGGTTTATTGAATACTATGACTTCTGCTGTTTTCCATTTTTCTGGGCAGTGTTCTGTCCTCATAATTCCATTCGCGATATTTGTTAGAGCGGCTATACCTTTTCTAGGTAATTTCTTTAACATAACATTCGTTATTTTATCGCTTCCGGGAACTTTCCTCTTCTTCAAACTTCTAATTATTTCCCTGATTTCATTTGGCGATGTTGGCTTGTCTATTTCAGCAGTCGCTGGTAATTCATCCATTTCTTCATCATTTTCTTCAACCAGTTCTTCCAAATCTTCATTATCGTCGTCTATCCTGTAATTTATTCTCGATTCTCGTTCGATCGAGTCCGCCAATGCATCTGCCTTATCAGTATTGGTATAAGCCATTCCCCTTTCTCCGTGTAGGGCTGGAATTTTTGTCTTTTCTCCTCGTAGGCTTTTTTGCATTCTCCATGCAGAATGATCGATTGTATTCAGTTTTCGAACCCTTTTGTTCCATCTGCTTGTTCTTAGATCTTTCAGGGCATTTTTCAGAACTTGGCTATGTCGGTTGAGGTTCCTTCTATTTAGATCATTTTTGTTCATCCTATGTATTCTTCTGAGTCTTCGATTTTCTTGTATAAGATCTTTTACTTCTTTAGGCGTATCGCCATGCGGATGACTTGGAGCTGGTCTCTTCACTCTTCTCGTGCTTTTTTCGTAAGCTTTCAATATAATCTGTTCCAGTTTATCAACCGCAAATTCCAGATCGTCTGGAGTGTTTATTGTTGGAATTTCTGTTATTTCCGATTGTATTAAATGGCTGTATTTAGTCCAATTGGTATATTCTCTTATGTCCAGCAGTTTTTCTCTTGGTTCTTCTCCAATTGTCAATTCCACGGGATTGTGGTTTGAGGTTCCATCTTCCAAAGTTTCAATCGAGAATTCTTGAGTTTTTTTTTTTCAATATCGCGATATCTATTACATCTGGTATTCCTCTTCCAAAAGCAAGATATGTCGGTAGCTCTGGTCCAATAACTATGGCATTTTGTTTTTCGGCGAAATCCTTGAGTTTTTTTGCCATTTCTATTCTCTGTTATGCTATTCCATAATGGGGATTTACAGTTGAAATCTCCGATGGAGATTTTCGGGTTTGATCCTTCCAACATGTTGTTTATCTCTTCTTCCAATAGATTGTTTTGTGGTGGCTTATACGCCGAGGTTATTTCGACTCTTTGCCGATTTAATTCGGCAACAATCGTCACTTTTTCTGTTTTTCCTTGTGTTTCGTCGGATCTACTTTTAAAGTAGTGTTTCAGATCTGTTCTCACCATTATTGCTACTCCTCCTCCGGTGTTTGTAATTCTGTCACATCTATATGTTTCATAATTCATGAGATTCAGTCTTCTGTTCCGGTTTATTGTTGTTTCCTGTAGGGCTATAATATCAGGTTGTCTTTCTGATATTATTTGTTCTATCTCGGCTTTCCGAGTGTGGATCCCGTTTATGTTCCACGAAATTATCTTGAGGGATTTCTTCCTAATATCCGTAAGGTCCATTAATTCAGTTTACTGAATAATGCTTGGAGTTTTTTCTCCATTTCCCTCTCAATTTTCAACATTATCTTGTTGAAAATTTTTTCCGTGAAGATATCTGAATCATCGGCTGATTCAGATATCTTTTTCTTCTCCTGTTGACTGTTCACAGCTTGTTTCATTGTGAGCTTTTTCTGTCCTTCTTTTTTCTGGACGGGTTTTGGAGTCTCCCTCTTCTTTTCCTGCTCTGTAGGTTGGGTCTTCGCTACTTCCTGAATTTTTTGTTCAGAAGTTGGAATATGGAATATGGAATTCAAGGAATATGGACAACGTATTTATGTAAATGGTGACGGATAAGGAGATAAGGGTCCTTCTAAAATACCGGCTTAGGATACGGTTTTGACGACTTGGAAAATAGTTCTGGAGGGAAGATATATTGTAGCTTTGCATATTCAGCGGGAATTCAATGAGTAGGTGCTTGCATTCGCTCTCGTTTATTCGTTTAAAAATGAATGTTACGTTCTTTACACTAGGACATCTATACAACAACTAGAGTACATATGTGAAGAAAATATGTCCCTCCTTTATCTTCATATAGCCATAGCCACAGTTAACAGTAAATTGTTGAAACGTGGAACCATTTCCACTTGAGCGAGTTAAGTTTAATCAATTTCGGATTCATGAATTTTAAACTGAGTAACTAATATTGATGTATCGGTAGATCTTGTATTTCTCTATTTATCACTGGCTTAGCTTGGAATAAAGGTGCCTTTTTATGCGGGAAACCCAAATGGAGTGTAAAAATTCCATAAAAGATGAGAAGATTTATTTTCGTTCATATATTCGTCGGTAAAATTGAAATATTAAGGTGATTGTAATTATATTCCATGAGGACAAGCAAAATAAGTACTGATTGGAGAGAATAAGTACTGATTGGAGAAAACAATCATCGTAGCCTATTTTAAATACTGGGTAAATAAAAAGTAACGCGCACAAATCGCATATTCTCGCTATTTACTATCTTATAGGAAAATGATCCGATAGATACAAGTCAATTTTTTTTAATTAGCTACGCAATTTTTCCTTTTCAATTGAGGGAGGATAGTTTGTTAACAGGCTTTGTGCCCAGAAATGAGAGACCTTTTGTTGCTGATTTGGCCATTGATGCATATTCAAAAAGAGCAACTCTTCTAGTAATAAATTTATTTCTAGAAAAATAATCTTGTAACCATTACAAAAATAGAGTAAAGACAACAGGAAATTTTTATATGAATAGGAACAGAAGTAATTTCCTGTTATGTTCAATAAACGATTACAGTACCTCAATTCCTGTAGCCTATAGCCTAAGCTACCACGAAGAAGAAGTTATAAATTTGAAAACATACTCACTCAAAATGCATTAATAGTTTGTGTAGAAACGTGGTGTCAAATATGCTTCCAAAAATGTAATTTTTTTCGTTGATAGGTAAACATCAACATATGTACATGCGGACATATTTCGTTGAAACTACCCAAATATTAGGTATTTAAATGTTAAATAATGTGAAAAAACTACCCAGAGTCAGATAATATCAATTTGAAAATTTGATACTTATAATTCCCGACAAAGTTCTAATCTTACCTACTTGAAAACTTATTTCGAAGAAATTATATATTGACATTAATAAAATACGAAAGTTAAACAATTCATTTTAATAAATTCTTAAGAAACTACATAGGTGGTTGTAACATAAGATGGTAAAAACATATTATTCAAAGTACTCAAACAAAACCAATATTCATTGTAACGTGCGTTTCTCGGAGAAGCCTTAATCTCGAGCGCCAGCTATTCTTTTCAATAGGAAGAATAGCAAACCTACCAGAGTAGCTGCTAGCCGGAGACAGAGCTCGATGTTGTCTAGGGCGGTAGCGACAACGAAGAAGTCAAAATCGAATTATGTAAAAGTTTATTCACACCTTCGGAAACTAATTATATGTACAAGGGAGATATGTGTGATATAAAATATGAGTGATTCTATCAGTGAAAATACATTCGGGAAATCTTATCCGGTCACGAGCACTTTATGAAATTTATACCGGGTGTAGTGAAAAATTAACGGTTCAATAAAAATGCGCCAACCAGAACTGACGAATGCTAAGGACTTGCTATACGGTATCGGTGTGTAGTTGTATTTCTCCGGGAATGAAACACAATAAGGGCGGGTCTGTTCGAGACTTTTATTCGCTGCCCCAAGGGTTTTAGCACGCCATGACTGACAGCGAAGAAAATGTCTATTTTTAACGCAACTACGGGATTTCACTGACTACGTGCGGTATCTCTTATTCTCTGCCCCAAGGGTTATAGCACGCCATGATTGACAGAAAAGAAGAGATTTCGGATCTAACACTTATGACGCGGAACGCGGACAGGGGGGTTGACGGAACTTTCCCTTCAGTACCCCAAGGGCTAGGGCGGACCTGTTCGAGACTTTTATTCGCTGCCCCAAGGGTTGTAGCACACCATGATTGACAGCGAAGAAAATGTCTATGTTTAACGCAACTACGGGATCTCACTGACTACGTGCGGTATCTCTTATTCTCTGCCCCAAGAGTTATAGCACACCATGATTGACAGAAAAGAAGAGATTTCGGATTTAACACTTATGACGCGGAACGCGGACAGGGTAAAGAACGATAAAATACAACAGGAAACGATACAGTACAGCAGTGTCAAAGTTAAAGAAGTAACGGCGTAGGTCTAACAAAGAAACTGAACGGTACAGACGGGGACCTACCTCCTTTGTTTCAAGCACTCGAAACTCAAAGGATTTAAAAGAAAAACTAAAAAAATTAACTCTAAGCACTGATGCAAATAACACAAAATGATTATTCTTCAACGGCGAAAGAATACCGAAAATTAACTGAATTTATAACAGAAGTTAGAAACCACGTTAGAAAGCGGAATGTACTCAAGCGAAAGGAAAGCACTGAAGTAAAATTCAAAAGTGACCGTCGCGGGGGAAAATTTGCTCTTATAGGCATATCCCCTCTCACGGTAAAAATCTGAAAATTCCAGAATGCGACAAGAATGAAAAACGTCGTCAGCTCCGGTTTATCGCATATCAACAGATGAAAAACGTCGAAATCTTCAGCGGCATGTAAGAAAAACAACGTGAAATACAGATAAGCGGTTTTTTACATTTACTCTGCCTGTCGGAATGAACGTACGGAATATTCGAGAATTAAAATATTTTCAAAGACGGAAATTCAAAACGAAAAAAATGCACTAAGATGAACTCCAATTTTCCTCAGAAAACTGGGGTTCATCACACCCCCTCCATCTCGGAAGAAATTAACTTACGATGAAATAGTGAGTTTAATTTCACGACTCTATCTACCCCTAGAAATAGTGACCTTACTTTCGCGCGCGCCACTGATATACTCGTGACCAGTTTACACAACTCGATCAAGTACTTATCTTCTCTATGGTTGGAATGGTAGTTCCAATGCGCACGCAGAAACGTCAGCGTCAGTCATTTCGGCGCAGGTCTCCGCCATCTTGTCAAAGAATTTTGTTCAGCGTTCCGTGGATAAATGGTGTATAATAGTGGAAAATCTTCTTTCTCTATGTGGAAATCCATCTTTATCGCTGGTCGGAAACGTGCCATGTTTCATCCCTCCGGTGAGTACCTAATTTAACTGTGTTTGGCGGGTGTTTGAATTCCATCGTGGTTTTGTAGGTTACCCAGGATTCGTGGGAGCTGCAACAGGTGGAAGACCTCCGGTACGTGGGGCTCAATGGACTGAATGGACCGGTTCACCCCTTTCTATACGGACGTTGGGACTCTCGGAGCCGGCAGGAGACTCGCAGGTGGGTAATTTCTAACAATAAACTCTCCAATCTTCATCGTTCCTCGTGGTCCACTTTTCTTCTTGGAACGCTTTTTCTCTGCTTTCTGTTTTCAGGTAGACGGTGTTTTCTTCAGGTAAACAGTGTTAAATTGACGGTACAATAATTTCGATTCGGTTCAGGACAGAAATTGGTTAGATCTATTGGATTAATAGACGGATATACTCAGTTGTAATGTGAAACAGTATCCTTTATTGGTATTCCTTACATAAGTAACAGATTTTTCGGACAGTTTTAACAGGTTTGATTTATAATTGCATGCTGAACGGATGAAAATCTGTAGATACAGTATTTCGGTCAACGGTGGTGCCTGTACCGAATTTGAACGGAATTGTTACGGTGTAGTCGGTTATAATTATGTTTGATAATGGGCATCCTATTAACGAGATTTCTCCTTGTAGGTAGCTTCGGCTTCTTGGACAGGCACGGAGGGCTAACTCCCTACTGGTTCTACCGGCTGATTCTTGGTGACAGATTGTCCGGATGCACTAGTGGTATCACACTGTACGGCAGCCTCTCTATGACGGTGATGAGAATGACAAGGACAGTTTCTAGTCAGTGTACCTAGCAGTTATTCAGATCAACAGGTAAACGGAAAATAATGATATAATCGGTAACGGAAAAAAATAACGGATTTCCTCCTTTTAGAGGTTATTTCTATAGAACGGTTAACGGATCATGACAATAATATATATTATGCATGAAATGGTTTTAAATCTTTAATGTGTATGTTAGTGATTTTTCTACCCTCTGTATCTTTCAGGTCATAGACGACAGGTGAAACTACTTTAACGACGGTAAACGGTCCGGAAAACTTCGGAGCCAACTTGGCGGCGAAACTGTCAACGGCCGAGGATAAAGGACGGTTCCGGCGTAGAACTTTATCTCCCACATGGTATCGGATTTCTCTTCGTCGAAGATTGTAGTGGTGAGCCTGTTGCTGGAAGGCACGGTACAGTTTAGTACGGACGAACTCATAAGCCTCCTGGAGATGTTTGATCTGTTGAGTACGGTAAGTCATGTCTCTATTTTCTTCTTCTGTACGGTTGGATTCTCCGCTCATTTCCTTATTGTGGGGGTTTGTCGAATAAATCGCCCTCGGGACTTCTAGTTCCCTTCCATAATTTAAAAATGCCGGTGTAAATCCAGTAGACTCCTGTTTAGCGGTATTGATGGCAAACGTTAACTCTCCTATCTTTTCATCCCAGGTGCGTTGATCGGCTTCACAAAACTGTGCTATGGTCTTCAGGGTACGGTTAGCTCTTTCTACAGGATTGCACTGAGGAGTATACGGTGGTGTGAAACGGTGAGCGATGTTCAGCTCTCGGAGACTGTTCTTGAATAGTCTGCTGTCAAATTGTACTCCATTGTCGGATATTACTAGTTTTGGGCAACCGTATTTCAGGATGACTTGTTCGTAGAGGGCCGAATAAACAGTTTTGGCGGTAGCTTTCCGCAACGGACGACACTCTACCCACTTTGTGAACCGGTCTTGCATTACCACGATGTAGGAGTTTCCCTTTTTTGACCGTGGCAATGGTCCAACTATGTCCGTGGATACTTCCTTGAACGGCGCATCCGCCATTCGGTGTGGTTGCATCTTACCAGGGGTTTTCTGTTGCGAAACTTTGTACTTTTGGCACGATGTGCAGTTCCTCACGTATTTCGCAATGTCTCTAAACATCCCTGGCCAGTAATAATTTCTGGCTATCCGTGCAATCGTCTTAGCAATCCCCATGTGACCTGCTAGTTCTGAGTCGTGGTTTTCCTTCAGTACTTCTGTTCGCTGTTCGGTCGGTACACAGAGTTTCCAGGGTTGGCCGGTTCCATCTTCGGTGAAGTCGGATGAGTCCCAGAAATGTCGTAACAGTTTTCCATTTTCAACGGCGTAGTCAGGAAAATTTGCTGGGTCTTTTTCCACCTCCTGTAACTTTTTGTTGTACCATTTGCACTGGGTTGTTTCTATCTCGGACAAACATACGGAATCTAGGGACGGCAACGGGTTTCGGGACAGGCTGTCGGCTACTTTGTTCATCGATCCTTTACGGTACTGGACTTCGAAGTCGAATTGCTGAAGGAAGACGGCCCATCGAGCAATTCTTCCGGACGGTGACTTGATGGAGTTAAGCCATTTCAGACTCATGTGATCGGAAATTACTGTGAAATGGAATCCTTCTAGGTACGGTCGCAGTTTCTCTATGGAAAATACTATGGCGAGACATTCCTTTTCTGACACGGAGTAATTTTTCTCTGCGGGGTTTAGTGTTCGGCTCACATAGGCGATTACTCTCTCCTCTCCATCGATCACTTGTGTTAGGGCACCTCCAAGGCCCATGTCACTGGCGTCAGTTTGCAGAACGAACGGTTGGGTGAAGTCTGGACAAGCCAGTATCGGAGATTCTGTGAGTTTTTGTTTCAGAAGTTCGAAGGCCTTCTGCTGGTCTTCTCCCCATTTCCAACGGTGTTTCTTCTGCAGTAATCGAGTCAACGGAGAAACTAAATCGGAGAAGTTCTCTATGAAACGACGGTACCAGCTGGCAACTCCAAGAAATCGACGCAGTTCTCGGACGGTTTTCGGTATTGGCAAAGACACTATTGAAGAAACTTTGTCGGGATCGGTACAGATGCCATCGGAGGTGACGACGTGTCCAAGGTATTTTAGGGATTTCCGCACAAAGTCACACTTGTCGGGGTTGAGACGAAGATTGGCTTCTCTCAACCGTCGGAATACTTCTCTCAAGTTCTCCAGGTGCTCCTCAAAAGTTTCCCCCAGGACAACTATATCGTCCAGGTAAGCGAACGCTTCCGGTTCCATCTCTGGGCCAATGACGGTGTCTAGGAACCTCTGGAAGGTGGCTGGGCTTGCATGTAAACCGAACGGCATCACGGTGAATTGGAACAGACCTCTTCCGGGGACGGTAAATGCAGTAATCGGACGGCTCTCCTTTGCTAATGGTATCTGCCAGTATCCTTGTTTCAGGTCCAGTGTGGAGATGTACTTCGCTTTTCGGAGTTTGTCCAGAATCCCAGAAATGTACGGCAACGGGTATGCATCTTTCACAGACACTTGGTTAACAGCACGGAAGTCGATGCAGAAACGGTACTTTCCGTCTTTCTTCCTGACCAATACAACAGGTGAACTCCACGGTGACTTGGAGGGTTCAATCACTCCCTCAGCCAGCATACGGTCCACTTCCTGATTGAAGATCTCCTGCATTTTCGGATTTAGGGGTCGGTACCGTTGTTTGATCGGTTCGGTGCCCGGTTTCAGTTTGATCTTGTGTTCAATCAGGTCGGTTGTACCATACAGGTCTTCGAACTTCTTTAATTCCTCGGTCAGAAATGCCTCCAGTTCTTGTTTCTGAGATTCTGTCAGTTCCAACAGGTGTTCTTCGGCGGTGTGAACTTCTGCGGTGGTTTCGACGGGAGTCATCGGTTTCGAGATCAGTCGGCCTTCCAGAAAGCACTCGGCGGTACTGAGATTTACGGAAAACTTGAAAGTCGACAGAACATCCATCCCCAGAATAATGTCTACCGGTAAGCTTGGTACCAGTAAGAATTTCAAATCAGGCAGTGTGTAGTTGGAAATTTGCACGGTGGTGGTGTACAGTTTCGGCGTGACGGTGGTTTTTCCGTTCGCTATTACTGCAAAACTGTTGTGCATTGTTTGTCCTGTGATTCCTTTACTTTCACAATGATCGGATACGGCCTGACTGCAAAAACTCCTGGTCGCTCCTGTATCTATCAGTGCTCGGAAGTGTTCGCCGGCTATTTTGACCTCTATTAACGGTCGGTTATCATTACAGGTGGTCGGTGTCAGTGGAGTCAAGATTCCGGGAGATGTGGTCGACTCCGTCTCCAATCTCCCCTTCAGTTTTCCGAACACGGGCAGTCCCGTGATAGAATGTTCTCCCTCTGACATCGAGAACAGAAGATTTTCGGTGGCCTGCGACATTCTCGACGCATGTGGCCATACCCACCACATCGGAAACACTGTGTCTGGAAGGATACTCTCCTCCCTGATGATGATTGGGTCCGGTCAGCGTGGTTATTTTCGGCTCGACGACGGGGTGGCGGTGTTGAATTTCCGGATCTACCTTCGGACCTGTCTCCAGAAGTTGGACGGTGTGATTCCTGTTGCTGGCCTATTGATTCTCTGGACCTGGGTGGCCTTGGACGGCTTTCCCCCGGCGGAGAAAGTCGTGTCTGGTTGGCTGGTGTCGGCGGGATTGATTTCCTATGATCAGTTGTTTGTACCTGTTCTCCGGTATCCACAGAAAAACTCGCCTGGTATCGGTTCAGTTGGCGGGGAGTGTACGTTAGGTGAGGTTCCTCCACGAAACCTGGTTTTGAGGGTGGCCGGGTGTACTGGCTCATCTGCCATTGGACCAGTTCAAAAACTTTTCCTTTACGGAGAAGTTCATCATACGTCTTGGTCTCCTGGAAGGCCAAGGCCTGCTGTAAGGGCGGAATCAACCTCTGTCGGATGAGTCGGATCTGCTCCACCTCGGATGGTTTTGTATAGGTGAGTTTCTGGAATAAGTTCTGCATCCGGGTAACATACAGAAGCAGCTTTTCTTCAGGACCTTGTGTTCGTCTTTTTATTTCCTCCAACAGATTCTCCTCATAGTTTACAGGCAGAAACGCTTCTTTCAGTTGGTTGCTGAAATCCTCCCAGTCCTCGAAAGTACCTCTCCTGGGAATAAACCAATCCCTCGCATCCTTTCGTAGTAATTCATAAACTGATTCGAAAACTTGTTCCAGGGACACTTTACGGGATTCAGCCAGCCTCTCCACTTCCTCAAAGAATCCGGTCACACTTCCAGTGCCATCAAAGGAAATGTTCCATTTGTGTACTGGGACAGTCGGTATTGTTGATCGGGACTCCGGTTCTGATCTGGCAGGTGTTGTGATGACTGGTCGGTCAGAACTTATCCAAGGTGCAGGTAAGTGTGGAAAAGACACCCTTCGTGTAGAATTAATCCATCTACCCTGTGTCGGACGGTCAGGTGTTGTTGTCCCACAGTCCTGTGACTGTGTGAGAGGTATCGCTGGTAACTGTCGTAGTAATGCTGTACATGTCTGTCTTGTCTCATTCATGACCTGTTCTAATGTTGGATTTCTTACAGGTGTACCAGTACGTGAGACATCGACCGCTACAGGAGGATCGACACCATCTCCCAAGTCGATAAGCGATGGCTCTCGGAGCCCTGAAATCCGTTCCGGTTGGATCGGTGACACACCAGGTGAACTGGGCACCTCCACATCTAAGAGAGACCTCTGATGTCGGTTAGATGGCTGCGGCTGTTCACGATTACTCTTCTGACGTAGCTCCTCTAGTGTTTCCAACGCCTTAGCTGTAGTCGCCTTCATTTGTCCAACTAGTTGTAACTGTGTTGTGTCTGCAGTAACAATAAAGTCCAGCCTTCCTTGTATGTGTATTAATCGGGTGTAAATTCGCGAAAATTCGTTAGCCGCATTCTCATGATTGAAGTTCTGAAGGGATTCCACTAAATCGGTGAGTTTATTTTGACAAATCTCAATCTCCGAGGCGGGATTCAATGATGTTGGGGGTAATAGAGGTTCATTAGACTGAAGTACTTGTCGTAGTAGACTCCGTTTAGTCATCACAGTACCCGGTATCGATTGTCCTCTCAGTTGTAATTCGTATGTAAGTTCATCACTGAGTAACCGGTTCACATCCATGTTCGACATATTATATTTAACTAAGTCCGATTCAGAACGCACCAATACTTCACACTCGGTATGTCTTTCACAATCCGTTTAAGTTCTAAGTCCAACCCGGTGAGTTAATCGTTAGCTAACCTACTCACTTAAGTTCGAAGTGGGTATCGGTGTAACCCCAAAAAAAAATAAAGTCTAAGTCCCGGTGTATCAGAAGAAAAAAAAAAAATCTAAGTTCAAGTCCCGGCGCACTAAAATAATCTAAGTCCCGATGTATCACACTAAAAATTTTACAAGTCCGACGTTACTCGAAAAAAAATTTCAATCAGTCCCACTAAAGTCCGAAAATATTCGCGAAATACCGCACACACTCGCAAGTCGTTTCGTATAGTCCGGAAAATTTCCCGAAATTCGAATCGCACCAGAACGCACAGGTTAATTTCCAAACAGTTTTTCAAGTTCAATATTCGGAAAATAAATCGCAATAATCGAATTTCAGCTTTCAGAAAAATCAGAAATAATTGGTAAGTTTCAACAGTACAGGTCAAAAGAAAATAAAAGCAGGTAGACAAGTTATCAATAGGGTAATAGGTGATTCACTATTAAACTGATAGGTAAATCAAACCTATTAAATTTTACCAATTGTGACAATAAATTTTCAATGTTTCAAAGTCCGGAAATTCACTCACCTTCAATACGAAATTAAAACAGTTCAATTCAATAAATCAGAAATAATGAGAAATCGGAAATAATTTTCACTGATATTAAGGCGCAACAACAGTTCAGTTTTCAATAACTCAATAAAGTAATCGGCAAAAGGAATAATCACAAATTAATTAAATTATTTCCAATAGGTTTCAACAATAGGAAAATTTTCAGAATATAGTCCAATTCAATTCACAGTATAACAGTTCAATACAGAGTGGCAGGTAATAAAACACAGTTTTATTATTTTTCACAGTTCTCGGTTCAAGAAATAGTTACTCACTGTTCTTAGGTTTTACTCACTGTTTCGGGAATTCACTCACTGTCCGGTTAATGTTTCTCACCTCTGTTGTTTCCTACTGGATTTTGCACAGTCCCTGCTCGTTGCGCCATTTTTGTAACGTACGTTTCTCGGAGAAGCCTTAATCTCGAGCGCCAGCTATTCTTTTCAATAGGAAGAATAGCAAACCTACCAGAGTAGCTGCTAGCCGGAGACAGAGCTCGATGTTGTCTAGGGCGGTAGCGACAACGAAGAAGTCAAAATCGAATTATGTAAAAGTTTATTCACACCTTCGGAAACTAATTATATGTACAAGGGAGATATGTGTGATATAAAATATGAGTGATTCTATCAGTGAAAATACATTCGGGAAATCTTATCCGGTCACGAGCACTTTATGAAATTTATACCGGGTGTAGTGAAAAATTAACGGTTCAATAAAAATGCGCCAACCAGAACTGACGAATGCTAAGGACTTGCTATACGGTATCGGTGTGTAGTTGTATTTCTCCGGGAATGAAACACAATAAGGGCGGGTCTGTTCGAGACTTTTATTCGCTGCCCCAAGGGTTTTAGCACGCCATGACTGACAGCGAAGAAAATGTCTATTTTTAACGCAACTACGGGATTTCACTGACTACGTGCGGTATCTCTTATTCTCTGCCCCAAGGGTTATAGCACGCCATGATTGACAGAAAAGAAGAGATTTCGGATCTAACACTTATGACGCGGAACGCGGACAGGGGGGTTGACGGAACTTTCCCTTCAGTACCCCAAGGGCTAGGGCGGACCTGTTCGAGACTTTTATTCGCTGCCCCAAGGGTTGTAGCACACCATGATTGACAGCGAAGAAAATGTCTATGTTTAACGCAACTACGGGATCTCACTGACTACGTGCGGTATCTCTTATTCTCTGCCCCAAGGGTTATAGCACACCATGATTGACAGAAAAGAAGAGATTTCGGATTTAACACTTATGACGCGGAACGCGGACAGGGTAAAGAACGATAAAATACAACAGGAAACGATACAGTACAGCAGTGTCAAAGTTAAAGAAGTAACGGCGTAGGTCTAACAAAGAAACTGAACGGTACAGACGGGGACCTACCTCCTTTGTTTCAAGCACTCGAAACTCAAAAGATTTAAAAGAAAAACTAAAAAAATTAACTCTAAGCACTGATGCAAATAACACAAAATGATTATTCTTCAACGGCGAAAGAATACCGAAAATTAACTGAATTTATAACAGAAGTTAGAAACCACGTTAGAAAGCGAAATGTACTCAAGCGAAAGGAAAGCACTGAAGTAAAATTCAAAAGTGACCGTCGCGGGGGAAAATTTGCTCTTATAGGCATATCCCCTCTCACGGTAAAAATCTGAAAATTCCAGAATGCGACAAGAATGAAAAACGTCGTCAGCTCCGGTTTATCGCATATCAACAGATGAAAAACGTCGAAATCTTCAGCGGCATGTAAGAAAAACAACGTGAAATACAGATAAGCGGTTTTTTACATTTACTCTGCCTGTCGGAATGAACGTACGGAATATTCGAGAATTAAAATATTTTCAAAGACGGAAATTCAAAACGAAAAAAATGCACTAAGATGAACTCCAATTTTCCTCAGAAAACTGGGGTTCATCACATCATGTGTGACAGCTGTGAAGTCAGGTCGTGGATTGGTTGCTGTGCAAACTTTGTGTTGTGCTTCAGATCGATACTTGAAATTTGGACACTGTGTGCACAGATAAGTCAAGACAGTATTGAACAGCAATTTGAATTTTGAAATTTTCTCAATTTGTGTTTTACACTTCTAATTATTGCAGTTCGATGTTATAATTCTACCTACATTTCGTGCACATATGCATATCTAATATCTGATACGGATGCTTATCATATCACATTACAAGAAGTTGAACTGATAAGATAGAAAGGGAATTCCCTCTGTTTTTACCCTTTGTTTACATTTTTTCCGCGGCCTACCTGTGTTTGTGTTTAAAAAGTCTCTTACATCGGCCCGTAGGAGTGAAGCGAGTTTTTCTTGTCTGATATAATATCCTTCTGTTACACTGGGTAGTAAGATAACGATTGGCAACAAAAGCGTTGTATTGTTTTCCTTCTTTTGTTTTCCCTAGATTGAAGTAATGTTTAATTCTAATGATTTAACAGCGGTCCTCAGGGAGGAAATTTCAAAACAGACCGCACTCGTGAGGGAAGATTTAGATACGGTGAGAAAAGAGATCCGAGAGGTGGGGGAGGATACCAGACGTTATATTGCCTCTTTGGATGGTCGTTTGTTGAAATTGGAGGAGGAAATAGTTGATATTAAAAGAATAATAATAAAGAATAATATAATTGTGAGTGGTTTGGTGGTCGATGATGCGGATTTGTTGAATTCTTGCATTTCGCGAATTAACGAATTACTCGAAATTAATCTGAGTCCAAATAATATCAATAACATTTACAAACTCGGCAGGGACCAGCATTCTCCAATAAAAATTGAATTTTCTTCGTATCTCACGAAAAATCTTGTTCTGAAAAATTCAAGAAAACTTAAAGGTAAGAAAATATATATCAACAACGACCTGTGCCCGGAGGACAGACGTAAGGATGAATTGCTCAGATCGAATTTGAAGCAGGCTCGATCTAAAAACTTGAATGCTTATATACATAGGGCCAATAAAAGCGAGAAATGGAACAACCATATTGGAGAGCAGAGATGGATTCGTCAAGTACCTTGGGATCACCGTAGATAGACATATGAGATGGGAGTACCACTGCGAACAACTAGCAAAGAAACTGCGCGGCTTATTACATAGATTCAAACGTCTCAAAAAACAACTCAATCTGAAATATCTAAGGATGGTTTATTTTGGCTTGGTGCAGTCGCTGTTGACATATGGTATTTCGGGCTGGGGGGCAGCATATGATGTGCATATAGAAAAATTGAATATCATTCAAAAATGTATACTGAAGATAATTTGCGGTCATAGCATGCTGTTTCCTAGTGACGAGATATACAGAGTCGCACATGTGCTGGATTTGAGGCAACTGTATTTCATGAAGATTGCAGCACTCATAAAGAGACGAAAAATTGAACTTAGGCCAATCGATCATAACTACTCCACTAGACGCAAACTCGACCACTATAAAGAGAGTAAAACGATGAAAATGATAGGTCAGAGATCATGCATATATTTGGCTCCCAAAATATATGGAACAATCCCAATTACGTTGAGAGCTTTGAGAGACCCTGTGACATTCAAGAAGGAAGTGATTCGGTGGCTACTCGGTTTGAACAGAACAACTATACATAACGTTATTAATAACAAAATATGACGAAGATAAAATACACATTCCCTAAAGTGACAATTATTACCAGATTTGACTTAAGTGCGTTTGTTGAGCAGTTCCACATGGTGTATCCTGATATATTTAACTTTCGATGTATATAATGTCCATTTGGGCCAGAGAATTTTTTTTATTTTGTTTCCATTTTTTGTAGTGGCTGTCTTTGAATCGTATTTCTGTTGTGAGACTAACAATAATAATAATAATAATTTTATTTAATCCTTTGAGACATGGTTCATGTATAGGACAAGTCATTTTACAACCAAAAGAAAAGAAAAACAATATATTTCATTCAATAACAGAGCTCAAAAATTCACTTTTGCTGTAGAAACATTTCTCCAGCAGAAGCTCCTTGAGTTCCCTCTTAAATCTATAGTATTCTAAATTTTTTAGCCTATTTGGCAGATTGTTATAAAGTTTAATTCCACTATACATAGGTGAATTCTCAAATTTTGATGTTCTATGCACAGGGATTGAGATAGTGTTCTTATGCCTTGTATTATATTCATGATATTGAGAGCATTTCATGAGAGACTGAGTATTGTTGTGAATATGTAATAAAGATCTTAAGATATAAATACATGGAAAGCTCATTATTCTATGTTCCAAAAACATTGGCTTGCAGGACTCCTGGGGTTTGAGACCGAAGATCAGTCGAATTATTCTCTTCTGAGCAATAAAAACCTCCCTACCGCCTGCTGACCCTCCCCATAGAATGACGTTGTAATTCATATGTGAGAATGCCATTGAGTAATAAATACTAATCAACACACCTGGCGGAAATATATTTTTTAAACGTTTCAGTGCAAAAAAGGCACTGCTGAGCTTTTTGCAGACAGACTCGGTATGACTCTGCCAATTTAAATTTTTGTCAACCTTCAGGCCCAAAAACTTCACACACTCAGAAGATTCTAATCTTCCCAGAGGAAGATCAAGAACCAACTTTTCAACAGATTCGCGTATCTGAAAGTGAACTAGATTTGTCTTATCAACGTTCAGTATCAGAGAATTTTTCCGGCACCAGTCCGAAAAATACTCTACCAACATCTCGCATCTACTCTTTAGTTCCCGTAAGCTTGATGCTGTTATCAAGAAGGACGTGTCGTCCGCAAACAACAAGATTCTAAAATCAAACAGGATGATGAAGTAAATTTTAATAGAGTCCGGTAAATCATTTACAAATAAAATAAACAAAAGTGGCCCCAACACAGATCCATGTGGTACACCCATTTGAATAGGATAATCTTTAGAACTTTTTTGATTACTGTAGACAAACATTTTTCTATCCGCAGGATAACTTTTAACCCATTCGAGAAAAATTCCCCTGAATCCTAGATGGTATAGTTTTTCCAAGATGAATTCAAAATTCAGACAATCGAACGCCCGAGATTCGTCGAAAAACAACCCTGCCACAAAAAGTCCACTATCCAGGCAGCCATGTACATAGTCTACCAGTTGACATGCCGCGGTCTCAGTTGACCTACCAACTCGAAATCCATGCTGGCAACTTGTTATTGTTGAGAACTTATTGAGGTAATTCATCATCCTTTCATACACTAGCCTCTCCATCACCTTCGCCAAAGAGCTCAATATAGATATCGGACGATAATTAGCTACATCGTCAATTGCATTTTTCTTTTTATAAATAGGGATAACCTTAGCCGTCTTAAGAACAGAAGGAAACCTTCCGGATGTTATTGAAGCATTGACGAGGTGGGCAAGATGCTCAGAGATCTGAGGAGCTATCGCCTTTAAGGCTCTCATTGAAATTATATCTCTTGCGCAACTAACTTTGTTCTTTAAAATTCTGATGACGCTCACAACATCATCGGGCAAAACTGGTAAGAAAAAAAAGGTGTTATCTGATAGAACCTGTGTCCTACAGGATGTGGACCTGTTGTTACCATAGTGCTCGCTGAGGCTGATAACACTGATACTGGAGAAATACTCACCGAAACACTCAGCCACCTCTGATGGGTCGGAGATGATCATACCATTTCTTTTTAGAACAATTTTTCGAGAGGAGTGATCAGTGCCCAATTCACCTCGGACTAAATTCCAGATGGTCCTATTTTTATTGTTCGAGTGATCCAGAACTCCCTCAAAATAGTTGGACTCAGTGAGTTTCAAAAGACTTGTGTATTGCCTTTTGGCTTTCCTATATTGTTGTTTGGACTCATCAGTTTTCAGATTCTGGCACAACCAATGAAGATTTTTTAGGTTACTACTCGCTTGCCTGACCTCAGCCGTAATCCAATCAGGCTGTCCCCTCGAAACAGAACGAGTTCTCTTGAGCGGAAAAGCAGAGTCGATCAGAGATGTCAAAATATCACAAAAACGATCAAACATGATGTCAACATCATGGGACTCATAGACTGCATCAAAGTTAGAACATGAGAGAAAAGTGAGCTTCTAGAAGTGAGCCTCTGTCTCTTTATTTCAGTTTGTTTACACAATATTATTCGAAGTGTTCATTTTGTTTTTATGGTCAAATAAACTTTATTATTATTATTATTATTATTATTATTATAAACATGACTTAACCAGTTCTTTTCTTCTTATATGTTTTTCTCATGCATGAACCAAAAAAAATCGACTTCATGAGAAATAAAGAACATTGGTCCAAAATTCAGGAAAAAATTATAGTCGAAGTTGAACAAATAGAAAAGGGTATATTGATACAAAGTTAAATTTCTCGTCGTACGCTTACTCAAGATTCATCCTTTTTGTCGCGGACATTCAACGATTACGTTTCCAATCTGTAATTTTTTCGCTTGAATCGACACCATCTTGGGAGTAAACTTCCCGCAGTCCTTCTTCAATTTATCATGTTTGTTCATGAAGTCCGCTATTTTTTTCCAAAGTCGGTTGGTTCCCTGAGGCATAATCTTCAGAGCTTCCTTCAAATATTTGATTTTTTCTCCGTTCCATCCCTCTGTCTCTTGATGGGTGCCGTTGGAGGTTATATTTTGAGTCTTCCCTGTTTTTGATTCAGGTTTTTCCGTCGAATAATACAGTTTGGCGGCTCTTAAAAACGCAGTTTTACCCTCGTTTTTCATTTGTTCGTTTACTTCTTTCAATTCCTCGACGTTCATTGTTTCGCAGATTGTTTCGACGGCCGTTATATATTTCAAGTTCTGCTTTGGATTTTCGACGAAATAGTTATTGGATTTGCAGATATCCCTGAGTGTCTTACGCTCTTTCTTCAACGCATTTTTCTGCATTTCCCGTTTTTTGCGTTCCGCCTCAATTCTGGCCTTTCCCTCAGCCTCCGCTTTTCCCATGGCCAATTTCGCTTCTTTGGCAGCTTTTTGTTCGTTTTCTATACGTTTCTGGAGGACAGCTTCTTTGGCTTTCTTAGCCTCCAACTTACGATCCTTCTCCTCCTGTTTGAATTGGAAGATCCTGGGGTCGTTCTTGTAAGCTAAGTCGACCAAAGTCCGCAATTTCATTATTTCTTCCTTCTTCTTCCTGGCTCGTTCAGCCTTGTTCAGCTTGTCAGCGTGTCTTTTTCCCTCGCGACCCGAACAGGCGTCTTTATTTTCTAGATCCTCGTACGAAAACTCCCGCCATGATTTGAAATCGTACCAGAAGTTATAGAAATTCTCGACTTCTTCGATGGTTGATCCGGAACCGCCGATTTTGGGCATGTTCTTCTGCTCCGACCATCTACCGCTGAGCTCGAAGTAATACGCGCACGTTCCATAAAAATCATTTTTTATTTCGTGGCTGCTCGGTAGGCCGTTGTCGAACTCTGGATCGACGGAGTCGTACGATTTCCCTCTCTTGGGGTCGCCCAAGGTTTCGTACGCCATCGTGATGCAGGTGAAGTAATCGTGCTTCACTTTGATATCGGCGCCTTTGGCCTTGCGTTTATCTGGGTGGTGATACAGGACTTTTTGCCGATAAGCAGAGCGGATGGTTTCCTCGGAGACGTTGAATCTCAAAGTCGGGATGCCCAGGACGCGGTAGTGGCTGCTCGGTAGGCCGTCGTCGAACTCTGGATCGACGGAGTCTTACGATTTCCGCTTCTTGGGGTCGCCTAGGGTTTCGTACGCCATCGTGATGCAGGTGAAGTAGTCGTGCTTCACTTTGATATCGGCGCCTTTGGCCTGGCGTTTATCCAGGTGGTGATGCAGGACCTTTGGCCGGTAAGCAGAGCGGATGGTTTCCTCGGAGGCGTCGAATCTCAAAGTCGGGATGCCCAGGACGCGGTTGTGGTCCTGGAGTTTCCAATCCTTGGGATCCAGACTTCTGAGATACTCCAAGTCGTCTATAAATTCCACTTGGTCGTGTTTCACCTCGTTAACCTTGTGTGGTAAAAACGGCAACACCTTCACTCCGGCACTATAATGTTTTAGAACGTATCGATATCTAACAGCGAGGGTTGTTGTGTTAGATTCAGCCATGATGGACCGCACAAATATTTAGACTAGCACTGGTGTGGCTAAATAACTGAAGAAATGTACAAGGATTCCGAGGTGAATTTTGAACAATGAGTCCCCTCACCGAACTTTTTCAAATAGTCCAGTAAACACAGCTCTGAAATCACTTTTCTCGAAATAAGCTGCATTTTTGATATAATGTTTGTAACGGTGAAAGAAATATATGGTCGAAAATGCAGGTGTCAGAATTATCAGGAACTTTGAAAAATTCGAGCAAATGTAAGGAAAGTCGAGTTTTTCTCGAAATTTTCGAAAATGAGGAGGTTTATCAAAAAAAGTTTCGAACAGAAGTTGTAGAGCGGAAATATGATGCAGTTCAGGATCATTCACATGATACCTCTGAGTTTCGTCATCAGAGTGCTAATTTATTCGATTCATTAAATAGTTCGCAGTTTCAAAATTCAGAAGGAAAATACACCAGAAATTTCACATAAAGTTCACTAACATGTGAGACAAATTATAAGGGATTTCAAAAAATCCACCAATTGATCGTAATTCCACCAATTGATATTAGTAATATTTGATACATAATAATTGTATCTTTCAAGTATTTTTACAATAATGTATGTGCATTTAACATTCAATAATTAAATGATTTATCAATTGTGACGAACCAGATTTTGTTCCGCCACAAAAAAATTAAATTTTTCCACCGATACTTGCATAATAATGCCTGATAACCGAGATATTTTTGAAGGAGACCGAAATACTGTCATAGGGGGTGTACCGATAACAATAGTGGTGTGTTAGATTGAAAGGAGCCTTACCGATAATTGTTAGTTCATAGTTTTCCACCGGTCAGTTCATGTTAGTAGGAAAGACCGTATCTCTTATGTTTTCAGAAATAACTTATTTTAATAATTCTTTCCGTTCTACCATTTTTTTGTTTGCTCTGAAAAAGTTCTCATAACTTTTTCTACTTTCCTTCTCATCCGTTGCCTCTGTCTTTTTCTGGGCCAATTGAATAACCGTATCATTTTTGCTTTATCCAATGGATTGGTGAGTTTCCCATAGGGGGGAGAGTTTTTCCGAGTAGAGAGGGGATATTTCTTCGCGGCCCTGGAAGGTGAAGAGAAAAAAGGGACAATCGTTGTTGAGAGGTGAACGAGTGGAGTGTGTGTAAAGTTAGTAAAACCGTACTTACGAAGCAAAGGAAAATCTAAGGCAAGTGATTGTTGAAATTATTACCGCTTCATTGCACCTTATGGAATAATATTCTCTCTAGACTTTTGCTTGGCTGAAAATCCGAATTAACCGTAGATTGACCATTTCCTGCTGTATATAGTGTTTTCCGTTACCGCAGGGTGGCATTTGGGTCCCAGGAGGACGTTGGGCCCCCCTGATTTCTCCGATTCCTGAATATTTGACCGTTTCATCCCGATTTCCAACCGTTTGAATTATAGTTATAGGTTAGATTCGCCGAGCATATAGTTGGGATTTCATAACCGTCAAATACCCTCACCGCCGGACTCTGTGGCCGCTGTTTGACAGCCAGCCCGCTTGAGGTCACCGAGAGAGAGAGAGAGAGACCGAAGGACACCGGATCATAGACAAACCACCGAGGCAGAGATAGAGGGCGTACCCCGGTGAACTGGTGTTTTCAAATTTCGACCTGACTGAATTCCTTTGATTATTTTTAAAACCGTTCGTACTTTTCATTCAATTGTGTCTTGCCTTAGTTGAAATATTTTTCCGAAACCGTGCATGTTTCTTTGCACTTAGTTTAATTGAAACTTGACTTACTTCCGTATATTTTACCGAAACCGTGCATGTTTCTTTGCACTCAGTTTAATTGAAACTTGACTTACTTCCGTATATTTTTCCGAAACCGTTCTTTGCACTTAGTTTAATAGAGACTTGACTTACTTCCGTATATTTTTCCGAAACCGTCCATTTTCCTGAAGTGAAGTTTTGCCAGCCGTCCTGCGCCGACCAGACACAGCCGTTGACGTCCACGATTTAGTGTACCTGTCTATTTTCTTTTGTGTACAGTTTATTTTAATAGAAATAAATAGTTGAACATTTATTTTTGTTGCCAATTATTTTGCCAGTGAGAGTCTATTTCTTAAATCAGTTTCATCTAAGAGTTTAGTTAGAAGAGGTAAGTACTCTTTCTGACGCCTAAATACCGTTGAAAAGCAGACACTTAGAAGACGCTACCGCCCTAGTCTTCATCGATACCCTTCTCCACTGATACACAAGTCTACCTGGGCTCTCCAATTCTTTGGGGATTCTGTGAGAGACGTGGGGTTTGACTGATTGCCCCACTGGCGCCCGAGCAACCGTAAGGAGCTGCCAGAGTACGAAAAGTCTATCACACAATATTTCATGATTTTATACCACAAATAATAGAACACTTATTATGAGAACCCACAGGTTAATCAGTTGCCAGTTTCCGCTTGGAAAAGTGATTAATCATCAAATTCATCACAACTGAGAAATAGCCCTTGTGCGCGACCTCTTATTCAAATCTATATAAGCAAGACAGATTTAAATTCGATTTGAATTTTTCCGCCTTCCCCCACTTCTCAGACACCTAAGATGGAGGTCAATACTGTTGCCAATGGGAGTTAACACTTCTAATCATTTGTGTTCTGAGCTGAAGACTGTGGTTGAATATTGACATACTATTCTCGTATTATTTATTGTTATGAAGTCTTTGCAGTTGAATTACTTTGTCTTTGTCTGTGGTACTTTCACTTCTTCTTCTTCAAGTGTTCCAGTCCTTGTACTTAACTGAACACAATATATGACGTTAAGATGTTTTCTTCTTTTTCTTCAGTGCCGATTCACAATGGACGTAACCGTAAAAGTCCTGTCGAAGTTCGTACACATAACAATGTTTATACAATTTCAAAGTATTAAATTTATGAGTTCAATTTCAATTTCTAATCCTGGCTACCACAGTTCACGTTAGTTTACATCCAGTACTCTAAAATTATGAACATATAGTTATGTGTACAAACTTTGACAGGAGTTTTACGACTACGTCTATTGTGAATCCCCACTTACTTCTGCGCTAAGATCTTAGAATTCCAAGGCTAAGATGTTTAGGCAACTCAAAATACACAGTTATTGTTCACATCGCCATCTAATGGCGATAATAGTAGAATGGGGATTTGTTCAAAACCTTTCGTTAGAAAATTTTTCGTAGGCTTCGATAGAAAGACAGGTGTAATAACACCTGGACTCAGATGCGATAATACATTAGAAAATGTGGTTCACCGAATTAATATCAAATATAATACTTTCACGAAAACACTATTAACCATAGCGAAACCTACTGTCGTTAGTCGCTAGAAGGAAAATTATTTCCTTCATAACAAACAGTTCATCCAATCTTGAGTTATAAATGGTGTAACCCACAAAATGGCGACTTAATATCGTTTTATATATCAGATTGAAAAATGAATAAAAATCAGGAGGAAATTAGAAAATCTACTGACAGCTATATCGACATGAGTCAATTGATTTGATTATTCAGAAAGCCTAAAAAAATATCTCGAAAACCAATCTGATATTCTTTGTAATATCATTGAGTATTAACACTGAATACTGAAAGATGATATCCAAATTGAAACTGAAATTTCTATTAGGCGGGATAGCATTGTCTCGCCCCGAAAAAATATAGGAAAAAAAATAATCTTCTTGATTTTTATTGCAAACAATCAAGTAACATTACAACCTGAACTGCAAGGAAAGATGGAAGGCTAATGGGGCCCTGCTAGACGATAAAAGACGTGATTCAGGAATATCAGGTAGTGTAGTCACTCACGAGGAAAGCACAAAACGGACACTGAGTTCAGATGTCATTGCCAACATTAACTGGAAGACAGCGACTTAAGAAGGGGATCGCAAGTATTTCAAGGTCATTTGTCGAAGAAGGCTAAATATTTTATATCATTTTATTAGTTTTAAACGTAACATTTCCTCTTTCAAAACTCTTCCCATTGTGGCGGGTGAATCAGACATAACCACATTAGCTTTTTTCAGAGCTTCAATTTTTGAGGATGCTTTTCCTTTTCCCCCAGAAATTATAGCACCTGCATGACCCATTCTACGACCTGGTGGTGCAGATTTCCCAGCGATAAAAGCAACTACCGGCTTGAAATTCACTCCGATATTCTTTTCAGATAAATATTGTGCTGTTTTTTCTTCGTCCTCACCACCTATTTCTCCGATCAATATTACTGCTTTTGTTTTCTTGTCTTGAAGGAAGACTTCGATACAGTCTATGAAACTTGTACCATTGAATGGATCTCCGCCAATCCCAACTACCAAAGATTGTCCTAATCCTTCTTTAGTCGTCTGATTCACTGCTTCATAGGTAAGAGTTCCAGATCTGAAACAATCGAATCGATGTGAAAGCTTCAGAAAGTTTCAAAGGAAACAATGTGACTGTGGAGTCACTGGTTGTCGTATGGCGGAGGTTGGAAAAATAGTTTATTATGTTCAACAATGCCTACGATGTGAAAAAATCTAAAATTTTCTTCAGATGCTGTGATATATTTATTGTTATACTAGCTGACCCACTTCAGCTAATGTGGGGACACAACATGGTCTAGTGCTCTGTGAGTACCGCTTAAAACAAACAAAAATTAGAAAGAAATCACCCATCTACATCACTAAGTTCAACACGGAGTCACTAAAAGAAGATAGCACAAGAGATTTGTACCAGCGCAGATTGAACGAGAAAATTTCTCAGAACATTATAACTTTGGAGGACAGTGTAGACATGGCTTGGAATAAAATCAAACAAAACATAATACACAGCGCGAAGGAAGCAATAGGGCAAAGAAAAATCAATATAAACGGCAGAAAAAATACCAAACCTTGGTTTACTGAGGAAGTGAAAGTCCTGTCAAAGGAAAAGAAGATGGCATACATTAGGTATATAAATAATAGGTCACCCGAAGAGTACCAGAAATATAAGGTAATAAGAAATAGAAAGAATGATGGGATTAAACAACTAAAAAAAAGAGTATTGGGAGCGGTATTCTGTCGAGATGGAACATGATCTATACGGATGCCAGAAGAGAATATGGAACATGCTTAGAAAAAGGAAGAAGAATGTAACAGAGGAAGTACAGATGAACAATATAACAACAGAAACCTGGACAACATACTATCAGAATCTATATAGCAATTGCACGGACAATAGAGAGGAACAACGACAAGAGTATCAGGAAACATATGACGAGGAAGACACTATAACTATGGAAAAAGTTCAGGCAGCCGTACAACAACTCAAAAATCGGAAATCACCCGGAATGGATAACATCACAAATGAAATGATCAAATACGGAGGAAGAGAAATACATCAAGAAATAACAAAACTTTTCCAAAATATCATCAGAACCGGTGAAGTGCCTCGTGAATGGAAAACCAGCTTATCCGTACCAATATACAAGAAGGGCAAAAGAAAGGACCCTGATAATTATAGAAACATAACTCTGTTGAACTCCACACACAAACTGTTCACTAAGATATTGACTAATAAAATCTCCAGCCAAGTTAACATATCCGAGGAACAACAAGGATTCAGACGCAACAGGTCAACGGTGGACGCGATTTTTATTTTGCGGCAAATGATAGAGAAATCAATCGAGTTCAACAAACCAATGTTCACATGCTTTCTCGACTTAACAAAGGCTTTCGACAGAATTAGACTCCACGACGTTCTTGAAACCCTTCAAGCTAAGAATATCTCTGAAAAATACATCAGAATTATTAAACATCTCAATACCCACAACACCACCAGGATAAAAACACAATGTGGATTATCTGAGGAGATCAGCATATCCACTGGCATACGACAAGGGGACAGCCTGAGTCCACTACTTTTCAATCTTGTAATGGACCGAATTGTTGAAAGAGTGAAGACGATACGGGCAGGCTATAAGATGGGACGCCGCTCCTTCAATATCATGTGCTATGCTGACGACGTCTTTCTAACAGCTGAAGATGAAGATGACCTCCAGCGCCTTGCATACGAATTCACAAAAGCTGCAGAAGAGCTGAATATGATTATCTCATGCGAGAAATCCAAGACCATGGTTTTCGCCAAAGAGCCTATCCGATGCAAGATAGTAATTAACGGAAAAATCCTAGAGCAAGTGTCAAGATTTATCTACCTAGGAGTGACAGTATCCAGTGAACGACGCATCGTAGAAGAAGTCCGAACACAGGCGCACAAAGCAGCTAAGATCGGAGGCTGCCTCAGAGATATAGTCTGGAACAACAAAACCATGAGTCACAAAGCGAAAACACGCATATACAAAGCGTGTGTGAGACCAGTGTTCACATACGCCGCCGAAACGAGGGCAGAAACGTCGACAACGAAGAGAATGGCGAGAACGACCGAAATGAGGATACTAAGATCAATCAAAGGGATAACACTCAGAGACCATGTGAGGAGTTCAGACATAAGGAAAGAACTGGAGGTGCAGGATGTCGTCAGATGGGTGAGAGCACGCAGGAGGTTCTGGAGAGACCACGTGTAGAGGATGCTGGATGAGAGACTAGCCAAATGGGCGGAAACACAAAAACCCAGCACACGCAGACCATTAGGACGCCCTCCAAAGCGTTGGAAAGAGAGCTGGAACTCGTTGTCCCAGGAAACACAATAACAGGCAGAAATCAGAAAACACAGGACATAGTCCTATTCAAAAGTGGAAGAAGAAGAAGAAGAAGACTAGCTGACCCGGCGATCTTCTTTTCGCCTTAGAGATACATGAAGTTGTACTATTGGTATTTTTTCAAACAGAAGATATATTAGGTGAAATTAAAGTACAATATATACAAAAAATTTAATTACATTGAAATAAGTATGTACATTGTTTTCTACATTGAAAGAATTATCTTTATTTAAGAGGTAGGTACCGAATTGTGGTACATATTATAACTTTTTGTTTTGAATATTGTACAATTCCTTCATTGTAGTACCTTCCCGTACAACCAACTGATATTTATGTGTTACCCATGTGATAGTTGGCTATCACTCTGTGATACACGGGTGATGCCACAGTGTTATAAAGATTCGGCTATCACATACATATCGATCTCTGATATCAATGTAGTATAATTTTTTTTTTATATCAAATAGATACCGATAAATTATAACACATCGGTGTCGGAAAGTTCTATCACGCAGATATCGAAAATCGACATTCAGGTGATATCGAAAAAGTATCTACTTGATATCAGAAATCGACGTCCTATGTGTTATTCAACACTTTAGTTTTTTTTTTTGAACAAAATCGGAATTAAAAAATTAAATAGATCTGATGATGCAGAATCTTGATGTAATATCTTGATATCGATTGAAATTCATTCTGGGAGGATTCTGCATTTCTTAATAAACTTCTTGGGGTTTTCACTCCCAATCTCTGAAACAAAATCAATTGAAAATGAAATAAACGATTTGCTCCTGCTTAAATTCTTGCACTAATTTCTCAGGAGCAAATCAACTAGAAAAATTGTTGCCTGATAATGAACTGAAAATGAAGAACGTTGATTTTATAATTTTATGTTGTAACGTTTCGGAGTCTATATCAGACTCCTTCATCAGACGAAAAATCAATTTTCGAAAATCTTGTGAATTGTATCTTTTATTTGACATTAATTGGCAATACATAGAAACAGAGACTGCATAGAATCGTTGATTCATTTAATTTTGAAATTACCACATGACAGTTCCTTCTTCAGTAAATTGATCCAAATATGATCTATTCCTACCGAACATTTTGCCAAATTACTATCTTGATCCAATAGAATACACGTAGACTCTTTAATCTTTCGTTTATAATGGTCTGGCTCCGTCATTAAAATTTTAGTGTTATTCCAATCCATCATTTAAGGTAAGCGCACATACATCGGCATCGGACGGACGGCATGGAAGGAACGGCACGGCAGCGGCGGAATTTTTATGAAGGTATCGCACCAAAGATTATAGAGATATATACTCTATAATCTTTGGTATCCCACATATAACATCGGAATCGCCGGAGGAATAGATTAGTTGCGAATATGACTTCAAGCGGTGAGGAACTAGCGTTTGTTCTGGAGGAAGAAGAGTTTCAAAAGCGAAGGAATCGTAGACGAATGTGGATACATGACATATGTAAAAAAGGAAGGATTTTGGAGAATATGTTCATTTATTTCCGGACTTGATGAAGGACGAAAAAAAAAATGGTTGCTATAATTTCTGTCACTTAAATTGTACAATTCATTATAATTTTGTACGCGCAGTATTAAGTTCTCCTGAAAACTCATGCCTTTGCCGTGAATTCCTATTTCGTATGACTACCTGTACAGGGTGGGCAAATTTCGATGTTTTAGCACTACAGTTTTTAAACCAGAGGAGATACATAAATTCTGATACCCCATTCTCGTTCTCTTTTTCTGAGAAACTAACAATAGTAGTAGTCATTTTTCGCCACTATCTTTTGTTTTCGAGTTATAAGCAAAAATTGGAAAAGTGGCGATATCGAAATTAATTTATATCTCCGCTAATACTGATGATAGAGCTCTGAAATTGAAACATTATACAGGCACTTTTTTACGTAGAATCCAGTGGCGTGCTCGACTTTTTAGCAGGATTTTTAATTACGAAGCTATGACCCAAAGTTATGTTTTTTTAAATGGGAACACTACTTTTCTGTGCAATTTCTTGAAAGCTTAATTTTCACTGATTTCCAAAATATAAAACATCATGTGGTTTGTATCAATATAAATAATAGAAAATGGTCAAAAACCTTTTTTCTGAATATTTCTAGGGTTTCAACTTTTGATGAGCATAGAAAAATATAGCATCGTATGATTACCACTGTTTCCTTCTATAAGTCCTTTCATTATTATGAAAATTCATGAAAAATATCTTGATTCAAATTTTGTGAATATTGGTAACTTTTTACCAATATTCATAGAAAGAATGACATTGCCGGAAGGGGACTGCTTTTGTTATAGGAAACTCTATTTCTGTGCTCGTCAAAAGTTGAAACCATAGAAATATTGGGAAAAAGTGGATTTGACCATTTTCTATTATTTATATTGATACAAACCACATGATGTTTTATATTTTTGAAATCAGTAAAAATTAAGCTTTCAAGAAATTGCACAGAAAAGTAGTGTTCTCATTTGAAAAAACATAACTTTGGGTCATAGCTTCGTAATTTAAAATCCTGCTAAAAAGGCGAGCACGCCACTGGATTCTACGTAAAAAAGTGCCTGTATTATGTTTCAATTTCAGAGCTCTATCAGTATTAGCAGAGATATAAATTTATTTCGAAATCGCCATTTTTCCAATTTTTGCTTATAACTCGAAAACAAAAGAAAGTGGCCAAAAATCACTACTACTATTGTAAGTTTCTCGGAAAAAGAGAACGAGAATGGTGTATCAGATTTTGTCTATCTCCTCTGGTTTAAAAGCTGTAGTGCTAAAACATCGAAATTTACTCACCCTGTACAAGCCCCTGCATGTAGAGACTTGTAAATTGACGCAGATGCCGCGGCAATCTCCGATTGGTATCGCACATATGTCGGGATCGGCCGGCACAGCACGCATCGGTCGGAATTTAATTCTCGTTCCTCAATTCCGTCGGATGCGATGCGATGCGATGCCTGCCGTCCGCACATATGTGCGTTGCTCCATTCCGTTCCATTGAAAGTAATTTATTCCGATCCGTACCGTCCGTCCGATGCCGTTGTATGTGCGCTTACCTTTAGTCTCCCGTATTAGAACAAATATGCCGTCTGTTCCGATATTCCTGAACAGTACTGTCAGTATTTCAGAGACGATGCCTATTGGCCCAGTCGTACGAGTTCTATTGTTATTCGATTGCGGGCCAGTAAAACCAGCAATATCGGAACAGGCCCATGATCTGCGATCTGTAATCGATTAATTTCTCTATTTTTAATATTATTTTTATGTTGGCGTTTTCTTATTTCTAGAGGTCTGGACGTTTCACCTGTATAAGTTTTACCACAAATACAGGGTATGTTGTAAATACAATTTTTTGATTTTTGTTTTTCGTTCAAAGGTTTAGTTTTTGTTAATATAGATCTTAAATCATTTTGCGTTTTAAAAACATTTCTTATGTTGAATTTCGAACCGATTCTTCTTATTTTTTCTGAAAAGCCATTAACATAAGGAATTACCTTCAATAAATTTGGTTGTTCTTGACGGTTTGTTGGTTGTTCCCGATCATTATTATGATTTTGGTAAGTCATTTTTCTCTCTAAATTTAATATTGTTTTTTCAATAAAATTTTTCGGGTATTGATTCCCTAAGAAAATGTTAAATGAAGTCAACTTCATTATTTCTAATTTCGGGTGTAGATGACATTAAATTAGCTCTATCATAAAGTGTTTTAATAATACCTCTTTTGACACTTACTTGATGATTGGAATAAAAATTCAAATATGTATGTATGTATGTGTCTTTTTTCGGTATATGCTCGTTTCGAAATAAGGCGGTGAACACATATGAGCGGCCGCGGCCACGATCACGATCACGATCGAGAAGCGTCCCATGCAAATGTCATATTCCGCACGCAATATCACGGTCTGTTCAGCGATAGAGCGGGGTTCAGTCGCGATGTCTCACGATCGTGATCGTGATCGCGGCCGCGGCCGCGGCCGCTCATATGTGTTCACCGCTTAATTCGAAAACTTTTTTATTGAAACATCTAGGAATGAAATTTTGTTATCCTGCTCTAATTCCATTGTGAATTTTATTGTAGGTTCTTTGTTGTTAATATGATCAAAAAAATTCTTTAGTTCATCTTGATGTCACTCTTTGATGCTTTGAAGTCAGAAAGTTTATTACTATTTCAGAATGATGTTTATAGCTGCACAGCAGTATTGCCATTGTATGGTATTGCTGTGATATATTCTTTTTAGGTTAGGTTGTTTTGTTGGGGGTAAGTACTGATACAGATTAAAAAAAAATGCATAGATTAGATGAAATAAAACAATGCGAAGATATTGTAGATTGGATTTTGAGTAATAATCTCAGCCAACCTTTACAAGACTTCGATCAAATTTAATTACACAAAGTCGACCGTCAATCGTCAAAATAGAGGTTTCAGTGTTGTTTGGTACGATAAATGTAATTGGTTAACTGAATTGATCAAACAAGAAAAATTATTTTGCTGGCCATGTTTACTATTTTTTCATCAAACAGAATATACTTCATGGTCTAGAACGGGGTTCTCAGATTTGAAAAATTCACCGCGTTCTAACGAAAGGCATAACAAGCCAAAAGTGCATATAGCATCCTCTTGCATTATTGAAGAAATATACTTTATTGACTGATAAGAAATTGTTCCAACACTCCTCGAAAACTTTTAGCCTCTTCAGCTCTCATGACCACGAGCCGCCTCTGGTCCGATAAATATCACTGTGTTTCAACAGAAATTTTTCCGCCTTCACTGCTTTCTCCCATAAATCTGAGAATAAGCATTTTGAATAAATTATATGGAAAATAGTTATTTATAGTAATAAAAAGCAGTATAGTAATTTTTATGACTTACCAAAAACTCTAGTGGACACCTCATTCACTGCATAAACTGGCTACTTTTTGTAAGGCATTTTTTGTTTCTTAACATGTTGACTATACCATGCATCACATGATGCATAGATTTTCGACAGGAGTCCATGAGTCGTAATCATAAAGAATTTTACGTTATTCGAGAAACGTCAGCATCAAGTCTTCCATTGGAATTGAAAATTTTGAACATGAACACTTCCAAATGGATGGAGAATTAATTAATGTGTTGGAAGTGGAGGGAGAGGAAAAAATTAGAATGGGGAAGGTCAACGTGTTAATGTAATCCAGTGCATATTTCGCATGGTATTTCACCCTTCCATTCACCACCCATGAAACCGGTAATGCAGAAATATCTTTATTTTTGAATTCGTACACTTTGTACTCCTCCATTTTTCAAATTCAGTCACAAAATCAATCACACTGGCTGATTACCGAAAATAATTTGATCGTCGAAATAATAAACTGCACAGTCACGTGTACCCTCCTCTCTATATCTATCTTATATTAATAAAAGAGGATCTACGGTTTACTTCATAATTTATTGTTCAAACGATCGCACCAAATTGGGCAATTCTTTTTTTGTTGTGTTTATTATTGTTAGGGCAAGGTTTATATAACAAAATATTCCCAAAAAAAATTGTACAGAACAGAAAAAAAGGCATTCCTTTTTCTTACGACCAATCGAGCAATCATAGAGTACCTATAGGTTTTCGACATTTGGACAAAAAATTGAGTTATATCGAGTAAATCGAAAATTTAAAATTTTCGATCAGAAGTTATTATTATCTACCCTAGAAATAATTTAAATGGCAAAACTAGGTTTGCCGGGTCAGCTAGTACTCTATACTCTAACAAATCAAACCAAAAATTTGATAAAATAACTGACTCCAAAATTCCGATTCCGATTGTACAAAAATCTGCTGAGCGATGAGCGTGATATGGATATAAACAAAGGAAACTTGAAAAAGTGAAATCATCGATTGTTAAAACCGTAACTTCTGGGAAGTTACCTATGGAGGATACCCAATACCTATGGAGGGTACCCAATACGCACTCCAGGCTGAAGTGCCATCTATAAATTAAGCAGAATACTTCAAGTTTTCTACTCAACTCGTCAAGCCATGTGGTCGGTCGTTTTCTACGGTGACTTTGAATTCATAATTTCATATAGCCAACGGTGGTATGGCGGTATTTCTATTCTAGATTGCTGCTGGATTTCTTACAATTCTTAAAATGACTGAAATGAGCTAATAACTCTTTAAAATATAGGCATAATACCTCATCTCATAACTTAATTTTAATAATAATAATAAAAAAATGAATATATCAAGTTTACTATATCAAGAGAATAAGACATGAGTGGCCCATTTCTCGATACAAGGGTCATCAGAACTTTTTCTCCTTGATTGGTACCGGAAGCCAAGTAGTTCAGGTAGATACCTCCACTATTATTATTCAGTGAACAATACTTAAATAAAAAAAAACAGGAGCAAATAAGAAAAACTTCTAAATCTGGCGAAAAATCTCCCATAGAAGTACGGTATTATTCAGTGAGAAATAAATAAAATAATCTGGAGCCAATTTAGAAAAACCTCTGAATGTGTAGGGTCCACAAGAAGAACCAAAACCGGGTCGAAACTTCGACTAATGAAATAAATAGAGAGAAGTTTACCCACACCACTTATCCAGCTTTGCCATTGAATTCAAAATGTTAAAACTGATTATTTTAGATAATCTCTGAATGTGAGAGATATGGCTTCACGGACTCTTCATAGAACTTTTCTAGGTTTTCAAAGTTTAAGTTCTAAGTCACAACTTCGGGAATCAGAATTGAATGCTAATCGATTTGATGGGTGAATCTTTTTCACATGAATAGTCATACTGAGGATAGGTTTCTAAATTTTTCTGAATTGAATCTTACTTTTCAATTTATTGGAATCGTATTTTATTTCTAACCATTATATACTGAATAAATATTTTCAAAAGTACCATATAAATATATACCTACATATTATAAAGAGTTCCTACCTGGAAACAATTCCAACTATTCCCGTCCTATGAATGAATCCTGGCATAATTCCAATTTTGCATGCTCCTGGAGCAATTATGCCTGGACAATTAGGTCCAATCAATCTGGATTTACTCTGCCTGATAAGTTTGTGTTTCACACGGACCATATCTTGCTGAGGAATACCTTCAGTGATACATGTAATCAGTGGTATTTCTTGTTCCATCGCTTCCAAAATTGCCTTTGCAGCAGTTGGAGGTGGTACAAAAATAACAGTGCAATCTATTTCCTTCAAAGCTTGTTTGGCTTCTTTAAGGTTGTTGAATACTGGTACCCCAAGATGCATTTGCCCACCCTTTTTGGGTGTTACCCCACCAATTATTTTAGTTCCATAACTTATAGCTTGTTCAGTATGAAACGTGCCATGCTTTCCAGTTATGCCTTGCACCACAACTGTACTGTTTTTCGTAAGAATGATGTTATTTCTAGTAGAGTCGTAGGGTTTTGTACAGTATTTCGATATATTTAATTTCAAAGTTCCAATGGAATAGAAAAAAAATATCTCTTTTATTCGTTTATTCATTGTCCTACTTGTCAAATTGACACGATATTATTGACAATACATTGAATGTTTTGTGGTTCCTGAAAGTGTTAGGGTACGTTCATACCGAAGATGCATGGATGAGCGCGGTGGAGGTCGCGGTCGCGGTCGAGGTTTACATCGATGCCTGGCAGTACATGTCGAAGATGCTTTCCTTTCAGTCAAAGCTCATAAACGAACTGAAAAATGAATACGTTACCCTGGTCAATGTCACGTGATTTGAAGAGCGCCAATAAGCGTGCAAGGTACCTCGCGGCAAATGCCCGATCGCCATATAAAATCAAACTATTTTGTTCTGCTATCGACATCGCTGAAAACCGCGATGATGAGCGGCGAGGCTGAACGGGTGAAACATCCTTGGTATGTACGGTCTCATTAGAATATGAAGGTTTGTGTTGAGATAAATTCATCAGAGTAAAGCAAAATCAAATCCCTTACTCATTCAGAATTCTCGACAAATATAAATATGTCAAATGCGATTGGTTTATTAGTCAACAATATTAGTGCTGGCGGTCGAAGTGTTGAATAACATACCCCAGCAGTTTTCGACTGTGATAACCATATTATGTACTTTGCTATTGGAACCTATATACTGCATATAAGCATCTTTTAGGAATAAGATATTTCTCTCCGTTTGAGTTAGTTCTTGTTCGATATTCATTGAGAGTATAGATCGCCCTCCGTTAAATCGATTGAATCAATATACAGATTGTTTCACAAAGTGCGTTTCATTGAAGAAGAATTTATCCTAAACCAACCTAATTTCCAACAGGTTATCGGCCCAGCTTGCTCTGTTGAAAAATAAATTTGCCGCTGTTAATTGCAAATATAACTTTCGTTTATAAAGTTACTCAGTGAAATAATAAGAAGTTTCCTTCTACTATTGAGCATGAAAAATTTGGTAGTGAGTGAAGTGAAGTGAACTCGGTTGAAAAGCAATATGTGCGTAGTTAGCTGATGATCAGCGATGAGTCCTACGAAAGACCACGAAGTCTTTTCAGTCAGTAGCAGTGTTGGATCAAGATGCAACAATCCATCACAAGGGAAATTAAGGAGCTAGAGAATGGGCGTCTTCTCTTTTATATTGATCAACAGCCTGTAAGGTTTTTCAGATAAGTAAAACGAAAGCTCGTTGAAACTAGACAAAATCAATTTGTCTGTGACTGTTATAAAATTTCGTAAAAAGGAATTTTCTCAATGATAGTTATCATTGAAGGGCATTATTATTGAATTTTGATTTGAAATTTCCTAATTAAAATTCAATTGAAAAGGATTTGAATTTTGAAATTGAATTAGGTACTCAAGCGAAATATAAATCGGACTCAACCAACTTAGAAGACATTACATCAAAAAAAAAAAAAAAATCCGTTCGAATATATCTCAAGAGTAGTTTATGAACTATCTGGATATAAAATATAATATCGAATTTGCCTTAAAAATCAAAACACAGTAAAGATGACATTTAAGGAATATTAAATTTTTCTTTTCGAGGTCAGTTACATTTATATAATGTGACTGATTAAAAAGAATAATAAAAAATTCAATTCTTGTATTCTTGAAATGAAGAGCCTGAACCATAATTTATAATTTCATAAGTAAAAATTGATAGTTTTCCGAAATCGGGACATTTCTTGTATATTTGAATTAAATGTTTTGAATGCATACATCGTTGCCAATATTAGATTTCGAACCAAAAAAAAAAAATAGTGAAATTGAGATTGAGTATCATTCAATATAGGAACCAGCTTCCGCATTTGCCTAAGCAAAAACATCATTTCAGGAGAAGCTGACATAAGTTGAAGTTATTTTCTTTGATTGGTGAAAGTAAAAAGTAGAAGTTCTGTTCAAAGGCATAAAAATAGGAGTTCATGATCATTATCGGAAATATAGCTTGAAAATGAATTGAGTATTCAATTTATTTTGAAATGTTCTAAAGGCTTCATAAAAAAAAATATTTCAATTGAGTCTTCAATTATCTGAATAAGAATTGAAATATATAACTTTCATGACCTAATCTTCATATTATTCACACTATGTTATGCTACTGTAGAAGTTCGAAAGCCAATCTCTTTAATGGTGAAAATATAGATTGCTGGAATAGCAAAATACCTGAATATGTCTGTCTTCCAAATTGGTTGTTGAAGTCTGATTGTTGAGTAATTTGATTTATATTCCATTACTTGGATGTTTCGAAGAATCTGATTCTCGATAAAAAAAAAAAAAAATTCATAAATCACTTTAAACGACTGCATATCTTGATAGAAGCTTTTCTTACAAAAAAGGGATTCAATTGAGTCTAGAGTCTTGCTTAAATTATGATTCGAAATAATTTTAATCATTTCAATACCCTGAAGAATAATGAAGTTGTTGAATGAAAAAAAAAAACATTTGAATAATAAAGATACTTTTTGAATGAACTAAAATCACAGCTGATAAAAATGTGATGATGATTATAAGTACTGAATTTATGAAAAAGGTGGAGTGACTCATTTCGTATCCAAATATAAATTAGAGATGTCATGATTATAAATTAGTAAATTACAATATCCTATTCACATTGACGATTCTCTCTAATATTCTATTGAATTTGAATTTTATTAAACTTTGGATAATTGCTAGTCAAAAGCTGAAAAAAAAAAAAAAATCAGTTATCTACCTTTCTGAAGTATGAAAAAAAAAATCTGATAGTGAACTAAAATCAGAAATTCAATACAATAACAAACCGGTATGAACTCTATTGAATTGAAACCAGTAGGTGGTTTAAAAGAAAATATACAGCAGTCATGGAAAGTCATATATTTAATGCAATAAGACGCAGGTACGGACTTTAATGAGTTGATAGCATGGCTTCATGTAGAAATCTGATAGTGATTGAAAATCAGATATTTGGTGAAGTGAGAAACTGGTGTGTTTGATTTTGCATCAAAACCAGTAGGTAAACCTGATAACGATAAATCAGGTAACTCGAAGGTAATTGAGAATGAAACTGGTGAGTTTGATTTCGTATCAAATCCAGTAAGAAAATCTGATAACGATAAAAAAAAAAAAAAATTCATAAATCACTTTAAACGACTGCATATCTTGATAGAAGCTTTTCTTACAAAAAAGGGATTCAATTGAGTCTAGAGTCTTGCTTAAATTATGATTCGAAATAATTTTAATCATTTCAATACCCTGAAGAATAATGAAGTTGTTGAATGAAAAAAAAAAACATTTGAATAATAAAGATACTTTTTGAATGAACTAAAATCACAGCTGATAAAAATGTGATGATGATTATAAGTACTGAATTTATGAAAAAGGTGGAGTGAGTCATTTCGTATCCAAATATAAATTAGAGATGTCATGATTATAAATTAGTAAATTACAATATCATATTCACATTGACGATTCTCTCTAATATTCTATTGAATTTGAATTTTATTAAACTTTGGATAATTGCTAGTCAAAAGCTGAAAAAAAAAAAAAATCAGTTATCTACCTTTCTGAAGTATGAAAAAAAAAATCTGATAGTGAACTAAAATCAGAAATTCAATACAATAACAAACCGGTATGAACTCTATTGAATTGAAACCAGTAGGTGGTTTAAAAGAAAATATACAGCAGTCATGGAAAGTCATATATTTAATGCAATAAGACGCAGGTACGGACTTTAATGAGTTGATAGCATGGCTTCATGTAGAAATCTGATAGTGATTGAAAATCAGATATTTGTTGAAGTGAGAAACTGGTGTGTTTGATTTTGCATCAAAACCAGTAGGTAAACCTGATAACGATAAATCAGGTAACTCGAAGGTAATTGAGAATGAAACTGGTGAGTTTGATTTCGTATCAAATCCAGTAAGAAAATCTGATAACGATAAATCAGGTAACTCGAAGGTAATTGAGAATGAAACTGGTGAGTTTGATTTTGTATCAAATCCAGTAAAAAAATCTGATAACGATAAATCAGGTAACTCAAAGGTGATTGATAATGAAACTGGTGAATCTGATTTTGTATCAAAACCAGTAAGTAAATCTGATAATGGTAAATCAGGTGAATGAATCAATAATAATTGAGAAAGAAACTAGTGAATCAAAATCAGTAGGTAAATCTGATATCAACTCTTTGTCGAAAGCGAAAGAACGTAAAAATTTATGAAAAGAAATTGGCACAGTTAGTATATGAGAACAAAGTGATTGAATGAATTCGAAATTTAAGGTGGAGGTTATAATGAATCTCACAAGAGTGAATTGGGTTGAATTTACCCAAAATAAGGACAAATTGAAAGAATGTCCAGAGTGTCGATCATGAAAATTACTAAGTTATACTTTCTTAATATAATATAACATTCCAAAATATTTCTATGAAATGAATGAAATGTTGAATAGATATCATTGGTATAAATCAATTATTATTATTGTTGATGAATAAATAATGGTCTTTATTGAAGAGAATGAAAATATTGTTAATTGCAAATGGATAACAAGAATTAAAAATGATGCAATTTTTGGAAATCCATTTAAATATAAAAGCGATTTGTTTCCTGGGGCTTCAAGCAGCGATAGTTGATTAGATAATGCTCAAACTTTTGAATCGGTAGTCAGAATTTCAAGCTTCAGATACATAGTAACACTTTCCATCGATTTAATTCATTGATACATCATAAAATATATAGATGTCTAAACTTTCCTTTTCAAATAGCTGATAAGTTAAATAGTTTTCTTAGAGCAAGAAATTCTTAGGAAGGTTCCTTGAGGAAACGATTGTCAATTTCGTCAATTGAGTAAAGCCCTATACGTAGGAGTTCAAACAAACAAAAAATTAGAAAAGGATCTAAAATGATTTCGGTTTTCGAAATTCATACTCATCGCTGTATATCTTATAGGTAGACAAAATATATCGCAAAATATATAATTATGGGGTACTTTATCCGGATGATATATTGTAGTAGTTATACAACGAATGATGAAACATTGATAAGTTCTAATTGATGGATTTTCTATGACAAAAGCAATCAAGTTTTTTTTAGGAATCAAAGTTGATAGAAAACAAAATGAAATTATTCCTGATGAAAAAAAAAATTATTACATTATATAAGTGTTTTCAAAAGAATATTATGAAGCACTGTGTATAAAAAAATCTCATATTATAATTAGAATGGATCTATATATTTTAAGTAGAATTTTTAATAAAAGAAGAATAAAGAACTTTGGATGTTCTTACAGAGTTATCAATTAATTCAAGATTATAAAATATGTTCGAATTATTTGAATTCAAATTTTTGGAAAATAATAAGTACAATTCATTAAAAAAAAAAAAGATGCAAACTTTAATCGCTGCCTCATCCACGGAAAGGTTATATACATGGCTATATAAAAGGCCGTCATAAAATGTACGTTAAGACTTAAAAAAAAAGGAGGGTTTAATTTGATTATTATGAAATCTATCATGATTATTATGAAGATAGAAATAATGGTTATACTAACTTGTATTAGTTTTGGGAATAGTACGTACTGCAATCCATACGAGATCAGAACATATTGAATATATGTTATAAAACTCAAATAAAATCGCAGAGGTTATCAGCTCTCTGTTATTTCAACCAAACTATTACCAGACTAATGTCTGTTAACTCATAGCAGGTTTAGGAAATTTAAGTTTTAAATGTTTATTTACTAGGTATTACTATTTAATACTAAAAGTTTTATAAAATGTATGTACATATACAATTTCTAATAGCAATGGTCTGGTGTGGTTTTTCTGGGTTTCCCACATCCTTGCAATGAATATTGGACCATACTTATATTGCCCCAGATAACAAATGGAGGGTCTTTCTATACTCAGGAATATTTTATTTTTGCATGCAATTTTGATATGTAATGATATGTATAGGTAATTGAGCATTGTGTTATAAAAGATAAGAGATTTGATTTTGAGGCGGCGTGTTGAGATAAATTCATCAGAGTAAAGCAAAATCAAATCCCTTACTCATTCAGAATTCCTGACAAATATAAATATGTCAAATGCGATTGGTTTATTAGTCAACAATATTAGTGCTGGCGGTCGAAGTGTTGAATAACATACCCCAGCAGTTTTCGACTGTGATAACCATATTATGTACTTTGCTATTGGAACCTATATACTGCATATAAGCATCTTTTAGGAATAAGATATTTCTCTCCGTTTGAGTTAGTTCTTGTTCGATATTCATTGAGAGTATAGATCGTCCTCCGTTAAATCGATTGAATCAATATACAGATTGTTTCACAAAGTGCGTTTCATTGAAGAAGAATTTATCCTAAACCAACCTAATTTCCAACAGTTTGTTTTGAAATCGATGTGAAGATCGCGACCGCGACCTCCACCGCGCTCATCCAGGCATCTTCGGTATGAACGTACCCTTACTTCAACCATAACTTTATACTCAGAAAAAAATGAAGCTTGATTTTAATTTTCCTGAAATATTGCAACTTATATTTTCAAGAATAAATATAGGTACCTACCTGTATTGAAAAATTAGTTAACAGAAACGACATTAATGACAGAGAAATGCATCATTTTGTTTAGTCACGGCCAACTAAAAACTTAAAGACGGATTGTCGTAGTGCTGAAACAATAAAGCTGTACATCAGAAAAGGCTTTTTTTCGAACAAAGTGCATTGAAGACAAGATGTAGGTAGGTATTTATAATTTTTTGCAAATGGTTTTTGAATTCAACCTCATCACCCTGAAAATATCGGAACGTAGCCTTTAAAGTCTATTATTAATAATTATTTTTGCGATTTTGAATCTATGCGGTGGTTTGCCGTCGGGACACCTCGTAAAAAAAGGAATCGACTTCTGCGCATGTGTAAAAATATTAAGAATAAAAATGTCTGATTAGCTCTGTCTCTTTCTTATATATGGTTTTATGACCTGACTCGGGTTTGCACTATGTAGTACTTTACTCGTATATTCCATCGTTGATTTCTTATAGTCAAAATTCATGAAACTTCATACTTTCCAACAGTAGAGGCTCGGGTTCATAACAAAATTGAAATATTATGTGTTTTTTACAGAAAACCTGCGGAGATTAACAAAATTGTAGGACTGTGAAAACATTTTTCTATATAATATACTGTCGTATATTATCTGCATTGTATCTAAATGAGTCTGTTATGCTTTTGAAATACAATTTGCAGTTGAGGTAATAAATCTAGTTATTTTATGATGGTTATATACCAGTTTCTCATCTTCTGAATATTCTTATTGCCAAATTGATTACTAATGAAGCATACTCTTTTAATGAGCACTCGCTACTTTTATTCATAATAGAATTATTATATTACATTAAATGTTTACCCAAAAATATTTTTTATTGATTATATTATTTAGTAGATTTACAAGAGGAGAAATTCAGGTGATGAGTTAAGCATGATGTTTACACGTATATTGAAACAATAATATAAACTGAACTTGTTATTATGTCACTCTTGAGTTTACTGAGTATGGCCAAAACCATTCCTATGCAAACTAATTATTTCACAAATCATTATATTGGGGGAATAGTTTTTATGCACTTATTTGGTTTGATCTCTTTTTGTTGAGTCATCGGAAAATGAAAGAAAAAAAAAACGGATACGTTCTCGATATATTCAATATTCATAAAATTTCGCTTCGTATAAAATTCGTCTCAGAATTTGTACTTAAGAATTTGAAATAATTCATCATTCGCATCCATTCAATCATTCAACGTTAAATATGAAAACAAACTAACCAATATCATGATTGTCATTTTCGAATTTCTAATTCGCGCATGCGTGTTAGACAATTCCTGCCAGCAATTTGGCTCCACTTTTTCCCGTAACTTAGAACGCTTGTTATCAATATTGGTATAATAGATACAAAGAGTAACAGCTTGTTACTCTTTGATAGATATATGCGGTAGTGATAGGCATGGTGAGTAGAGAGAACGAGAACGATCTCTGCTTTGGGACCATAGATTATTTGTCCCCTAAAATATGTACCAATAGGTAGTTCATGTTTTCGCCAATAGCGGCGCTGGTGATCACGGGAGTTGGCTCAGTGAACTGTCTTCCCGATGACAGATGATTAGAATATTATTATTTTCGATGAGAGAAAAACATATGACCAGAGACAAACGAGACTTTCAACTGCCTGCTAAAATGAAGTCACATCCTAATTCTCCATCTCTCTCATTTGTAGAGGCGCTGCATGCAGTATCTCGCAAAAGCGCGGGAAATTTGAAGTGACGCATTGCCGATTTTATTCACTTCGAAGAGCTAACATTTATGAGAAATTTTGCATTTTTGACGAACGAAAAATTTATTTTCTGATAAATATCGCCTTCAAGGACATCAAGAATTTTCAGATATCAAAAATGTAAAGTTTCTCATTTATTCACTAAGGAAATAGGAAATGTAAAACTACATCAGTAAGATTCATAACTATAATTCAACTCCAAACATAAAAAGTCCCAGCACAAATTTAGTAAGAAACAATTCAATAATTAACTGATTTAGGTATAGGTATTTATAAAATAGGTAAATTTTATTTTACAAATGAAATATAAAATAAATGGAACTTGGAAAAAAAAAGAGGGAAATTAATGAATTTGAAATTTATCAACGTTGAAATATATTTATTTTTCTCTCCATTGATCTTTTCTCTTTTTTAATTTCATTAATTTCACAATTTTACGTACCACACTAGTCTCACACACATTTGTGAGAGCTTTTAGATCTTGGGTTTTTCCCTACATAAGGTTTTAATCTTTCTCAGATTGTTCTCCATTCTATGAATGATTTTTATTAATTGCTTCTTTCCTGGTGTACTGTCCATTATTGAGAGATCATCAAAATTTCTGAATATATTCTTCCTTGATACTGTAATCGGTGTAGCCAAATGTAGGGTTTTTGAGCTAGGGCTTCGATCATCCAAAGCTGACTCAGTCACTTCAGTCATAATTTCTGAAACAATTTATGTTTATAACTATTTTTCAACAACTACAAGAAACAAAACTTTTGCGAAATGAGTTGAGATGTTATGTGTTATTATATTTTCAAATACCTTTTTCAGATTCTACAGATGAAATTCCTGAACAACTAGCTTCCATATGTACTTCATGTGTCTTAATAGTTCTTGCAGAGGTTTGCCAAGGATTAGGAACTGCGGACCTGTGAAGCTCAAATCTGTTCAGATCCATATATGAATCTGGAGAAAAATGCTTATTGCAGAGAGTTACCCGTGAATTCCATTCCTAGTATTTCTTGCCATTCCTTAGATCTGAAAGTTTGATAATATTAGCACATTGCAAAAAATAATAAGGATAAATTCAGATGCATACCACCGCCGATATGAATATCGACAAGTGTTACGATCTGAATTGAGCTAGCAAATTTGCCATCGTCAAAGTCCCAAATGGAGTACGCTCCACCGAAGAAAAGCAGATGCTGACCATTCAGATCGTAACACTTGTCGATATTCATATCGGCGGTGGTATGCATCTGAATTTATCCTTATTATTGTATTCATTGCCATTTAGGCGTTATCATTCTTTCATTATTGCAAAAAATATTCCGAATCATTTGTAGCTACATTCATAGATCGACCATGCTTATAATGACTATTTTACATATCATTCTATAAGATTTACGGAAGACATTAATAGTTCTTTGGTTTAAGAAACAGAGAAACCCTTGCAATCCCAGCAAACCAACATGTTACATGCATGAGGGTGCTACATAACATAAACAGCACACTTGAAACACAACTGTGGATTTATAAATACATAAATGTTCCATATACATATCGTTCTCATTTCGCATGATACATATCAAACATAATATAATATTTAGGTATCATATACATTAATTTGTTATGTTTTTCATGAAAAGTATAGGGTATGTCAATTTCATATTATCTGTGATATTTATCATTGTGAATGAGAATGTTATGTATATGGTATATTTATTTACAAATGCACAATTTTCTTTCAAATGTTCTGTTAATGTTATGTAGCCATCAGATCATTAAATCCATATTATTCTGATATGAGAGTATATATACTCCATTCACTTTTATTTTAGCACTCGGTTGGCCATGGAAATTTGACACATTTCACTCTGTATAGTACGAAAATGTGGGGTTATGAAGCTTGTCAAAACATTTTTTTTTTTAAATCAACGCCCGTTCTACTTAAGAGTTTCTATTATTAGGTATTTTATCACAATGTCGAATCTCTTCGGAAAATATGTGACGAACATAATTGTTTATACAAACTGATTGAAGGCATACCAAATCCAGTTATTTGTATGGAAAATATAAGAGATCAGTATAATATAATAGTATGCGCTAGCTTGATGAGAGTTAATGTTCGTTATCTTTTTTGGCCAAAGCTCGAATACGTTACATCAGTTTTAGATTTCAAAAATATTAACCCGAAGATGAATTGCATATGATGCAGTGGTTGGGAATGGGTATCTCCCGAAGGAATTAACAGATAATTACAAGAAAATTCTTCAACAAAAATCATCTTGCATCAATATAAATAGAAGGAATTAAAGGAAGTTTCACGTCAAGATGAACTTCACCTTTGAACAGAAATTTCACATGAATAAACAAATTAACAGGACAACTGGCGCGTATTTGTGGCTGTTTTGCATTGATATAATAATAATGATTAGGTATTTATTGGTACCTTAAGACATTTACAATGTATAGGACAAGTCAAATGAAAAATAGAAAAATCAATTTTCAAGAACTTATTCTACGATGATATTTATCGAAAATCCTATAGTAAACTTTTCGCATTAATTCACCCAAACATAAAATTCTCAAATGCCACTACTTTTTTGGGGATGACAGTTCCTTCTTCAGTAAATGAATCCAAATATGATCTATTCTTATTGAACAATTTGCCAAATTATTATTTTTATCCAACGAAATACACGTTGACTCTAAGAATTTTTCGTTTATAATGATCATATAATATATCAATCTGACACTCTCCAGTATGTACAGGCTGGTCGAAATTCTTTGTCTACTGAGAGAAGAACTATAGAACCTAGAAGAAAACGAATGACACATACTCGAGCTCTTTTTTCTGAGTAATCCAAATATTGAAACAGAACTGGCCTATCATTAATTTTGAGTTATGATCAAAAATTGAGAAATCGCCATTTTCATTAACCGAACTAGAAATAAATGTGTAAGAAAACTGATTCGACAATCGGTAATTCCAATCGTAAATTATTGAGTCCACGAATCAAAAATGCATATTTAACAGTCGCTATGATAACGCCTACCTACTATTGTTTCATCATTCAATAGTGAAACAGAAAGCAGAAAATAGTTAGGTGAATAGTAAAATATGATACACTTTTGAAATCCACAAAAAAATTTCAGCAAGATGAAGGAACATTTGAAAATCAGAATCTTAAAAATGGCTAGATCATAAAATTTAATTAAATCATGTCCGAATTACTCTAGAATATCATAATGATTTTCAAGTACGAGTTTTACCAAACGAATGATTCAGCATTATTGAAAATGATAATTTGTCAATTTTCGTTAATATCTCAAAATCTAAAAACAATAATCCCATTCGGTTTTCAGATTTGGATTAGTCAGGAAAAACCAGCTAGAGGAGCATGTGTTTTCTTTTAACTCTTGTAGTTCTCAAGATCTCTTCAGTAGACAACGATCGTTTTATTTCTACTATTCTGACAGGCTGTTCCATCATCAGATCTCCTAAGAAATACCGGAGGTATGTTATTGGTCACCTGTACAGTAAAAACTGTCTGCGCGAAAATTCAAAGCACACGCCTGAGTTAAGTTTTTTGTGGTCTTTTCAAATATTGAAACAGATTTTAAAAATTTCGAGTTACAGGGTGTTGTTTCGAGGATTAAAACGATTCATGATTTTTTGTTAACCCGGACCTGGATTTTCCTTGCGGTTATTGCATGATACATTTGAGCCATTGAACTAAAGAAAGAAATGGAAGGGACCCTCGGGTCAGCAAAAGTGAGGCCGACTGAAATAGACAATTGGCTGTATATCCCTTTCACTCTATACTTGCGCAAGGAGAGATAACCTATTATAGTTTGAATTTAAATTTTTGACGTTTCGTTTTTCTGATGGGATTCGTGTTTTTAAAAATCAGGACGTTTTCTGAGTTGATTATGCGATCATAGATAACCTATTTGCGATGTGAATTATATTTTTCAGAGTAGTGTAGAAAGAGTTTAATAATTTTTTTGCCAAGTAACTGCAACAATGATATGGGGATGTCTGAAATTTTGGACCCGTTTCTCGAGCTGTGATGATTGGAATCATATTTTTCATCAATTCAGGACGTTTTCTATGTTAATTTTGCGATGTTGATCATATTTTTCAGAGCAGTGCAAAGGAATTTAATAAGTCTCTCGTTGTACGAAAAGAACAGAAATTTGTTCATTCTAACTAGATTGGTATATTATGAAAGAATGTAATCATGTGAAATTCAACTTTGTTCTAATCTATATGTTGAACCTTTTCATAAATTTTTTAAAATTGATGTTTTTGCTGATTTTTATCTACATTATGTTTCTTTTTGAGATCTAGCGCAACTCTTATATTCGGTATGTTGCTTTATGTGATGATTGCCTGTTTTTTTATTGTATCAATTTATTGTACAGGGTGTCCCAAATTGCTTGATTTTGGCTGTTTCTGGTACTTCTAGACAAGATAGGCAAAAACGTTGAAAGGAGTCCTGGGCTCGATTTTCGTGAAAAGTCCATTAGTGAAAACCGTTTCACGATATCTTCATTTGTTTTGAAGATATAATCTAATTTTGATATTTCATCGATTTCGAAAATTAGCCTTAACTTTTTCATTTCCGAAAATATCTGAAACCGAATTAAACACTATATTCAATAATGAAGAATGATCACGCCTAAACGGGGAGGCAATGAATAAAATAATAGGATAAATTCAGATACATACCACCCGACGATATGAGTATCGACAAGTGTTACGATCTGAATTGAGCTAGCCAATTTGCCATCGTCAAGGCCCCAAATGGAGTACGTCCCACCGAAGAAAAGCAGATGCTGACCATGGTTTCGGCCTCATTTGGCCTGGGTATTATTTACCCAGAGCGCCATCCAACATGAAACGGTATCCGATTCAATCCCCTCCAGATAGAAACCAAGACGAAGACAATAGCATATGTCCCATATACGGTACCGCTGGCATCGTATCTGCCGCGACCTGAACGCGTCTCAGACTTCCCAATTCATCATATGTCCGACGTTCGCAAAGGCGAATCGGCGTACTGAATTAGGGAAAATATGGGACATATGCTATTGTCTTCGTCTTGGTTTCTATCTGGAGGGGATTGAATCGGATACCGTTTCATGTTGGATGGCTCTCTGGGTAAATAATACCCGGTAGAACATGACAACATTGAATAAAGTTCCATCAATTCCAAACGTTCTCCACCGTGGAAAAATGCTATGTTGCTCTGATGAGGCCAAATGAGGCCGAAACCATGGTCAGCATCTGCTTTTCTTCGGTGGGACGTACTCCATTTGGGGTCTTGACGATGGCAAATTGGCTAGCTCAATTCAGATCGTAACACTTGTCGATATTCATATCGTCGGGTGTTATGTATCTGAATTTATCCTTATTACTATATTCGATTTTTTTTTATCTTTTGTACTAAGGGTGGAAAAAAAACAACTTCGTTATTTCAAATACGAATGCTTTTTTTTATTTAATAGTATTCGAAAAAAAATTAGCTTTCAAAAATATATATATATATATGTCGATAGTTTTGCTCTAGATTATTTACGAAAAGAAACGTTGCCATAGATATAGTCAATCTTTCATAGCAAAATGATATAAAGTCGCAAAATAAATCATTTATCAATATTTTGATGTTTGCTGACTACGTGGTTTATGATTTCATAGAATTCTATCGACTAATGTATTGAAGTATTCGATGTCTGTTCATAGAAAAATGTATGAGATACTCAACAGTTAGTGATTATTTCACTTTTATGCTGATTCTTCCTAGAAGATGTGAGTAATATATCAACATATATATATTTTTGAAAAGCTATTTTTTTTCCAAATACTATAAAATCAAAAAAAAGATGCATTCCTATTTGAAATAACGATGTTGTTTTTTTTTCCTCCCTTAGTACAAAAGATAAAAAGAATTAAATACAGTGTCTGATTCCTTGTGAAAAAGTGCCTAGAGAAAGTTCAATTCGTTTTCAGATATTTCCGAAAATGAAAAAGTTATGACACACTTTCGAAATCGATGAAATACAGGGTTGGGATAAAGTTTGGCACCAAATTAATATCTTTAAAACAAAACGGGCGATATTTTCGACATTTGGCAGCTGAGTGTAATGGACCACAATGCATCTGATGAGCAATATTTCATTAATGAGATACTTCCGGTTTAACCGGAAATGACAAAACTTTTTTTCATTTAAATGGGACACCCTGTATATTTCTGCAGATTCTGAAAGTGCACCTTGTTTCGGATCTGTCCATATCGGGTTCCATGTAAAAATTATCTGTAAAAAGAAGAAATTCAAGCTTTTTGTACATATGAGTAAAAATCCATTCAAATAAATAAATCGTTGTTATTTGTATCAATAGTGAGGAATAAAACGAAATACTTAGTATTAGATAACTCTTTCTGCTTTTTATGACGTATTTTTTATGAAAATCTATAAAAAGAAGAAATACAGGGCTTTTACTAGTAGAAAAAATTTATTGAGAATAATTAAAAAAAAAAACTTTTTAAATGTTCGAAGTGCTTGCCATTCACCTCCTGACAATAAATTTCAAAATTACCGTCCGTTCCGTTTTAAATATATTAATTTGGTGCCAAACTTTATACCAACCCTGTATAAAAATTTGGTTATATCTTCAAAACAAATGAAGATATCGTGAAACGGTTTTCACTAATGGACTTTTCTAGAAAATCGAGTCCGGGACTCCTTTCAAGGTTTTTGCTTATCTAGTCTAGAAGTACCAGAAACAGCCAAAATCAAGCAATTAAAGCAAGATGAATATAGAGAGTTCATAAGCTAGTGTTTCCCACACCTATTATACACAAATTAGGATTTCTGGGAATTATAGCCCTTGATTTAATATTTTCCTTCTTCTTCAAATCAATACTGAATTTTAAGTTAATTACGGAGCGTTGTCCAAAAAAAAAACAAGTATCAATTCTTTTTATATTTTTATTATATACAATATACATACATATAATACAATATACAAAATACATTACTAAAATAATACTACATGTCAACAATTTTTAAATAATATCAGTTTCGTCATTTTTTGTCTGATTGATGCTGACCTTCCATGAAGTTCATTATTGATCAATTCAGACTCGTGATGCATTCTACATCTCAAAAATATATTACAAATGTTTCTAATAATTTGAGCTTCATGGAGTTCCTCACAAAGGTATTCATTTGTTATGGGGTGTACTGGCAAAAAAAGGTCAATTTTTTGTGAAAAAAATAGGATAGCCCTATTCACCAAAATCCTTTTTATATTTCCTTTTTTTTTTTCAATAAGTCCCCTTCATTAATTAGGGTCCTTATTTGTGTTTCTAAAAAGTTAACAATTTGATAAACGATATTGGAAGCTCCCCGATTTACAAAAGCAGTGAATTTTTTATGAGCAACATCAGATGCACAGTAGTTGTGCTCCCTATCGGGATTGCTGTTGAATAGTAATATCTCCACACAGTTAATAATATTTTCTACTAAAATCCGAACTATATACCCAGAAATATAATAAATAATATTTTCTTGAAATTCAGACAGATTAATTTGTTGTAAATAGTTCGAGATTTGTTCGATATCCTCAATGTTATCAATGTTTTCATCATTTTTTTCTCTACTGTGATCCTCGTATCTCAATTCGAATGCGGGGCTGCAATATTCACCAAACTCACAACAATTAGCACCAAGGCTTGCCTTAATAGAATTTCTGAACAATAATTCTCTTAATGGCCATTTCAACTGCTGTGAATTTGGATTGTTATTTCAATGACCCTTGACCGAATACAAGAAAAATATAACTCGAGTTGATCTTGTGAAAATTTATATGGCAGAAAATATTTTAATGGATCATTACTATTCAACAACTCTTTGGCCAAGCCAATAGTGCTCTTCATATTGACACTATAAAACCTAGACAAAATGTCTTAGTACTGTGTTGAATTACATCCATGCCATCGATTATCAAAGTTTTCAAATAATCAATGCTCTGTTCGAAAACTTCCTCAAAATATTTAAGTGTGTTACTAGAAAAAAAATTTTTTTGATCGATATAACAAAAAGGTGGCCAGCCAGCTCACTCAGGGAGGGGTAACCTTTTGAGCATGGGGAAAATTTTATGAGTTTGTGGGCGCCAGGTAATTTGAGTATCTGGCCACCTGTATTTAAAAATTACCAAAACTATTGGTCAACAACAAAAAAAGAAACCCCAGTGTTCACACCTATATTCTAAATTTAACTATCCTACAATAATCTTATACTACTTACGTTCCTATCCTTATCCCTAATCTAATCTAAGTTAACATTTCTATGCCCTAAATTCCTATATACTATCCTACTATATACTTAACCTACTCCTATTTTCCTAACTATCCTTAACTATTCTACTTCCTAATCAACTACTTTTCAATTCAGGTATAATACGGGTCCCCTGTGGGGTACTTATCCATAAGTGGGTACTTGATGAATATAATGATGATCCTCAACGTCCATTCAGCAATATTCAAACAGCAAGAATTCAGCAATATTCAAACAGCAAGAATTCAGCAATATTCAAAATTTGCAGTGTAAAACAAAAACCCTAAAAATACAATAAGAAAAAAAACAATTAGAATATTCCTTCTGAAGAGCGATCTTTATCTTACCCTTGTTGGTGATTGGGGTTGAAGTGAGGTAACGGGAAAATTACTTCAAAAATACTCGATAAACGAGTTCAGTCATAAAAAAGAATCGAAGCTGTATACACATAAATTTCCCTTTAAGGTGGGGGTGTTAAATCCCCGAAGGAAACCTCAAACGGTATTTCTAATACTCCTTGCATTGTATTGCTACCTTAATAATCAATTTCTTTCAATCGTGACCCCAGAAGGAAATTCATACAAAAAAAGAACAATAACATACGAATTATGAAAAACCTGATTTGTTCGAACTCCGGCTTCGAGGGAGTTAAGCGAATATAGATAAACAAAATTAAACATACACTGCTCATCAATAAATCGAATCGGAGATTTGAGCGTAACAACCAAAGTTGGTCTTTATAACCTCTCTCAAAATGGATTCCTTGCATTTAGCATATCGAATATTCTATTAATAGTTCAGATGAATTGAACCGTAGCAGAACTATCTTTGAATTGCGACACTTTACATTTGCTATCTAAAAATTCTATTGCATCTGCTACTCCACCGCTCATAGTTTGTGTCGCTAGTTTTACATTCATGACTTTATTTTTATAATTCACATGCTGTGAAGAGAGGGAATAAGCTAGCTTCAGACCTTCACTGCTTTGTAACTTTTCTAATTTCTTTCTTTAGTTCAATGATTTGAGCATTGATATGGCCTCAGGAAGAAAGGAGCAAAGTTCATAAAACATCCTGTATCTTGGCTACGAAGACAGTAAGAGCCAATAAATGTTGTATATATAGCACCACCTCGGTGCCACGTATCCGCCTGCTAAGTATTTCCGTTTCTCAATGAAACACCTTGTATACAGGGGGTTCCTGAATTGAAGGTTCAAACAAAGAGGGGAGATTCCTGGGGTAATTTTAAGAAAAAAAGGTCTCATAAATATGGGTTCGCAAACGTCTCGTTATCGTGATACTGGGTGTTAAAGTTAGAATTTTTGGATCAGTTTTCAAAACAAGATGTGTGAAAACACATCCATTATTAGAAATACCGAGTTTGATTCGATGTGTCAAAACTAACAATGAATTCATCCACCACAATATATTAACTGAATTTTCACGACAATTTGGATTTTTCTGGAGAAAAATAGGGGACAGTGTTCCAAAAAAATATTAACGTGTGGATTTGCTATCGAAATTCGCATGTCACTATGGTGTGAACTATGAATTATAATGTTTATGCTAAACTTAGGTTGAATATCTTGTGGTATGTAGATAATGCAGGGTGTTCTACAAGCTCTATGACAAACTTTGACAGATGGTAGCTGTGCTTATTCTGAACATTTTTTTCCCTTTGAACATATGTCCGATTCGTTTTTGTTCAGAAGATACAAGCATTTGAAAAATCATATTTTTATGTTCAAATCTTAATAACAAATGGAAATTTTGAGACTATAGACAGTGGCGGATTATCCCAGAAGCGCACTAAGCGAGCGCTTAGGGCCCCCAACTAAAAAGGGGCCCCCCAGCTCTCCGAAAAATATCCGTTTTTGTCGGACCAAAAAAAAAGTTGTCAGAATTTCATTACAGATCATAAGAATTGCACTCCACCCGACCCTGCTTTCTTATCCGTTTGGGGCCTCCAACTATAGGGCCCCTCCCGGCTCGCCGAAAATTCCCCGAACTTTTTCTCATATTTTTTAACATTTTTAAGTGTGTGAGTGAGAGTGAATATGAATAGAAAGTATGAATCAGGGGCTGAAAAGCGAAGAAAACGGAGACTACGAGAGGATCAATGCGCAAAACAAAAGAATTTCTTATCTTCATTTTTAGTGGCTGTTGAATCTAACTCTGCTTCAAAACAGGGAAATGAAAATTTGAACCCAGGGAGTACCAAAACGCAGTTGAAGGAGAAGGAAGGATAAAATGAAAATTCTGTACGTGTCAACCCCAGCACGATTATTGTTATTAAGAAGGAAATTTTTTGTCCTCCATTGAATACTTATCTGAATTAGGTCCAACAGCCTATTACATACCTTGTGTCAGGCACTCTCTCAATTTAGTTAGGAACTCAGAAGTCGAATCATGTCGAGGTTCCATACATTTTTTCTGTTTCGTTCAGAATTTATATGTTTATTTCTCTGCCTCAACAAGACGATGGAATATTCTGCAAAACAGCTTGACTGACAAAGCTAAACATATCAAGAGAATCTGCGATACTAGATGGTCATCAAGAGCTGATGCAGTTTGTGCCTTAGCTGATAGCTACAAAGATATTAGAGAGGTCCTATTGCAATTGAGTGTGAGTGATCACGAGAAACCTATGTTTATTTATTTTTCTTATTAATTAAATCCCGACTCTTTATTTTGTTCGTATTGAAATAAAGATAAAAGTTAAACGTAGCCTAACTCACTTCATAGGCAATTGGAAAAAAAAGCCCTTGGTATGTATTTACATAAGATATTTCTGTGTCCTACATTGTATTTTTAGTAGGGGCCCCAGATTTGTCTTGCGCTTAGGGCCCCCAGTTAGGTTAATCCGCCACTGACTATAGAAATTGTTCAAATTGTCCGCATTCGACTTGAATGCAAACTTCACATTGACGAACTAAAGATGCCGTTACTCAGCGGATCAGATTTGGGTCGTTTCGTATTTGGTTCGCTGAATCTTGAAATCTATCAAGTAATTGTTGATGAGAGTGGATTTCAACATGATAAACAAGCTGCTTCTTATGTCCCCATAAATAAAAATCTAAGGGATTTAGATCAGGCGAACGAAGTGGCCATATATTGGTCCTCCTTGACCTATCCATTTATTCAGTCAACTGACTACTTGCCTCCCTCTATTTCGTAGTGCACCATCGTGCTGATTCCACATATTTCAAACAATGTTGAGCTCTAAGTCATCAATGAAGTCAAAAAGGTTGTGCTCCAGAAAATGTTTATACAAATCTGCATTCAAAGGATCATTTAAAACATGTACTGGCATCAAATCATTTTTAAAAATCCCACCCCAAACATTTACACTGAAACGTTGCTGAAATTTTCTTTGTCTAATGCTAAATGGATTCTGAAGTGCCCATACATGTTCATTATGGTTATTGTTAATACCATCCTTAGTGGAACAAGTGTCAAATGAATAATTGAAAAACCGATATCTACTACTCAATCAAAACATGAAAAAAAAAATTCAAATGCTTGTAACTCCTAAACGAAAACGAATCGTACCTAATTTCATAGGAAAAAAAATGTTCGAAAGAATAAGCACATCTACCTTCTGTCAAAGTTTGTTATAGAGCATAGAGCTTGTAGAACACCCTGTATAAGGAAAAAACTTCAATACCTTCAATATCCCGAAAACAAATCGAGACTTTTTTTCTTAAAATTACTCAAGGAATATGCTCTTATTGTTTGTATTCACAATTTAGGTACAGCCTGTATTTAGCTCTGACACAGTTCATTTCCGTATGCATAATATTCATTGTTCCATAGCGATAATTATCATCAGTCAACATGGTTTTTTTCGGTTTGTTCTTACTCTTTATCAAATTATACGATTGAAATAGATCGGTAACTATAAGTGCAAACCCAAATCAACAACATTGGCTCTACATGTTCACCTCGTCTTACTTATAGTGATTTAGGTAATTCCTGGGTAATTATAAATGTTACACTGATTGAATCGAAAATTCATTATTATTAAGTAAAATCGGAGTGAAGAAATTTATTTCTGCAGTTCTTTATCGTGTCCACTGTGCTAGAATGATAATTATTAAACTATTTCTACTAAGTCTCTTTGCGGGTTCGGTTGTCAGTTTAAGATTACGTGAGTACCCTTAAATGTGATCGCATTCTATTATTCATCAATGAAACAATATCTTATGTAGAGAACTTCGATCAGAAATTCAGCGGAAAACCCATAATTTAAAAATTCCTCGTGTCGCGAATATAGTACCTAGTAGATGAGAATTAATTATGTGATTTCTAACACATTCTAAATCTCTTGATTTTTCGAAGGATCTATTGAACACCCATTTCATAGAACAAATGAAAAAGGATCCAATTGAAACTTAGAATACATCAACTCACCCACATACATGAGAGAGTTATAATTTTCAAATGTATATCTTCTTCATCCAGCGTTCAAATATGCACAAGTCTTGTTCTTCACTGTAACTCCCTTTTGTAGCTTAGCGATCTTAACTATTCTTTGCTATTCGAGTGATGATTATTCCACTGAACATTTCTGCCCAGTGCACAATAGTTGATGTTGTTGATCTGGCATATTCTGTTGAAGGCTTCGCTTCTCTGCCTATCGTATAGATATTTTCCTGTTATTCTTCGAACTATTCTCAGTTCTGCTGCCTCCATCATCTGGCGAGAAAAAAAAGGTTATGTTACGAAACGTTGGCATTAGCTAAGATTTGCTGATTTTTACACCTTCCTAGTTCTTTTTAATGTACACTCACACGATGTTGAGAGGAAGTGACCCTTGTTGTTGTTGACCCAAGTTTTGAACCGAATAATTATCTGCAATCAAGAACAACGATAAAAAAATCGATAATTTATATTGATGGAACCAATAATTATATGAGGAATTTTTTGTCGGTCTGTAAAAATATGGATTTTTTTTACAGAATCGATAGATCGAATTCTATATTGTTATATCGAAAAATTAAATATTGCCAAAAAATATCGGTCTATCGAACTGAAGATATCGATGTATCGATATTGGCTCAACAACTCTAAGCACAATGGCGCAGGGGTATGCTTACCGAAATGATCTTGACCAATTTTAATACTCAATGCTAGTACTGAAAACCGACTACACTTTGGGCCTGTGTTTCACATACTGAGAAATTAGATGGCGCTGAAATCGTAATGTCAAACAGTTGAATTACAGTTGTCTGCTTTATAATTGAAGGGCGCGAAATTCGAATTTTATTCCTTATATTGAATTCGAATATCGACTTAGTCGAAATCAGGAAAAAACATCCTGAGCGACAAAACAAAACCAGGGCTTTGTTTTGTTATCAGGATAATTTTTTCATGTAAACATTGTTTTCAATCAATTAATATTAATGAAATATGTACTTTGTTAGATTTGTTATATTTTTATTCGAAATTTATAAAAAATATGACAGAATTGAAGATTTCACAGGGTATATTTAAAGGTGAGGTTTTTTTGATAGGTACAACTTGTGAGTAGAATTTTGTCGAAATTCTCACCTTTGAAAACACCTGTATACAAATAATACAGCTTTGAATAACGGATACAAAAGAACATATTGAACTATTATATATCAAAGTTGTTCGATAGATTCAGTGGACTGTATTTTTTAATATTTTTAGATCTTTAGGGGGCTGAACTCACCAGTCTTCTGTTCGCCACGAGTCCAAAAACAGCCGACACTCCCGGTCACCTCAAACGTCCTCTTTGCGGCGCACCAATTTCTCAAGAGCGAAAATAACAGTTTTCTAGAGTATATACGCGAATTAGCAATATTTGCGACGAGAATTTGTATTCAAAGTTTAAGCGGCGATTTCTGTATGTATCTTTTCACTTCGAGTTTTTAATCGCGATTGTCCTCTTCTGTCCAGCCCCATATGTTGCATATGACCCGTGCAGAGATGCGCGAAAAATAATATAAAAAATATCTACCGGGGCTTCGCATGAAGTAACTCCCTCATACGAGAGCTCAGGACGAAACGAAAGTTGATATTTCCATGCAATACATTTTTTTGAATCAATAGAATTTGTACAATTTTTAGCAGAAATATATATGAACAAATATTCAATATACCATATATTTTGTATCGCAAGGAGTTGATTGTTGTTTTCAGTTTTTTGATCTTTCTATCACTTCTGGGGAAAGACATGGAAGTACTCTGCTTGGTGTGAGATCTTCTTTCAGGTACTCTCGAAAAAATATCTGAAACAGGGGAAGTACTTGTAATCTAATTTCATAACAAAACAATTAATTCAATATATTGAATAAGGGATGAATTACCATCAGTATTTGTCATAACACTTTCAATCTGCTCGCTTTCCATCTCATGTGGCCCCTCCATGAAAGGAATGCTTTCTGCATATGAAAAAGATATTCATTCAATATATGATGAATGAGTAATGCATTCAGTAATGCATTGCAGATATCTAGGAAGACTTACCATCAGTATTCGATGTATCAGTTTCAAACTGCTCGTCCTCCATCGCATGTGGTTCCTTTGGTAGCCCATTATTGCATGGGATGCTTCCTGCATACAGCAACTTACGTGGATGAAAAGCTTCAAATTGACTTAAAGTAAAATACAAAGATTATAGTGCCTAACTCTATAATCTTCAATAAAATGTTCACTGTACGTGGTGTAGCTTTTACTGAAGTTAATGTCTTGACGCCCACAAAATTCTATCCACTTCAGAGCACTGAAAATAAAAATCAATCAACATCCGAGTCACATTGTACGAGTTTCAATACTTACGTTTCCATTTTCTTCGGTAAATTTAAAAAAACTTATATTTGGAGAATCCCAAACAGCAGTTTCCACAGTTCTTCGCCATACCATGTTTTCCATACGACAATTTGAGCAAAGTCTTCGATTTTGAAGTTTTCACTAAATAAAATACACAAATAATATGGAAATTAGGTAAACGAACGGTACGAAAATCAAAACATAAACAAAACGGCCATGTGCAAATATCTCCATGAAATGTCAAATGGCCCTTGAATAAATATTTTTACCAGTTTTAGTATTTTAATATACAACTGAACCACCAGGCGGCGCTCACGCTAGTGTAGTCGCTTCGTTTCCCATCTTCCTAACTCTATAACAATGAAGTTGGCCCAGCACTTTTCGATTTTCGAAAAAAAAAATTTTGTGCTGAATGCTAGGTTTGTGCTGATTTGTTCCGTTGAAATTTTTGTTTTATTCCACACGGTTCTCAAAATATTTCACAAAATGTATAGAACGGTCTAGCCCAGCACTTATCGAAAAAATGAGTTTTGACGACTGAAACAGGTTGTGCTACGGATGTACAGTGTTGTGCCGTTCGAATTTTTGCGAAAGTCCCTCTTATCTCCCGGAAAATCGAAAGTGAAGAAAAAAGTTAGCCCAGCACTTTTGATTTTTCTTCTCAAAAATTAGTGGAAAGATTTGTGATACATTTGTGCTGACTTGTGCTGTAAATATTTTCTCGAAAATTCGTCGGATTTTCCGGGAAATCGCGAAACTGAAAAAAAAGTTAGCCCACCACTTTCGTTTTTTCTCAACGAAAACATACGTGAAAAATTGTGCTAGACGTGTGCTAACTCGTGCCGTTGAAATTTTCACGAAAATCCTTCTAGTTTTCCGAAAAATTTAGATTTTGGAAAAAAGTCAGCCCAGCCTTGGCGTCATAACAGCTCTTTTCAGCTCTGTGGTAACCGAACTCACGAATAACAATTACATCAGGGTCAGGTAAAGAGGAGGACCTCCATAAGGTCAGGAAAAGATTTCGGGACCGGCTTAGAAATGTTGGGATATATTTACTACTAGCTGACATTCGTTCGTAACTCGTTAGTAACTATTTGTAACACAAAAATTTCCGTTTGTACCTCAAAGATACTGGTAGAAAAACACCGCATTTCGCTGGGTGCTAACTTCAAGGCCGCCCACTGTTCGATTTTTCACGAAAAATAAAGTTTGGTTGAAAAGTTCATCGTAGGTTCCTATTTGAAACCCAAAAAGTTTTGTTTGTAACATAACCTATGATGGGAAATTTGTGCGCATTCGTGGACGGATTATATAAGAACGAAAATAAAATTCAGGAGGGTGCTGTTCTGTTGGTTGGAGATTTCAATCTCAGCTCAGTAAGTTGGTTACCTGTGGACGGAGAGTTTTTCCTTGAACCCACCTTAAGTGGTAACAGATTCTCTGAAATAGTGGACACTTTTGCATACCTGGGTCTCATGCAATTTAATAATATCTATAACAAAACAGGTAAAGTCCTGGATCTCATTCTTTGCAACAGAAATAACTATATCAAAAATTTAACAAACCCAACAGAATCTTTAGTCAGTGAAAATCGACATCATAAATCCTTAGAATTTATCCTCAACTTAACTCCTACAAAGCCCTTGACTCGGTCGATAACGTATTCTTACAATTTCAAAAAAGGCGATTTTGACGCTGTTAACCATCACTTATCCCAAATTGACTGGGGGATTGAGCTCTCTGGTCGTGACGTCGATCTGGCGGTCGACAAGTTTTACTCGATCATAAATGATGTCATTAAACTTTTTATTCCAACTCGTAGAACTGGTGGTAGATTTCCAATATATTTTTCTTGTAAACTGATGAAGATGATAAAAGAAAAGAATAAATTTCATAAGAAATATAAAAAATACAACGACCTCAATGCTTACAATCGATTCTGTGAGCTTCGTTCTATGTCAAAAAAAGTTATCAGAGAAGATTATAAAACTTATATAAAAAATATTGAGAACGAGATTTCACAAAATTCAAAACACTTCTGGAAATACATAGCAAACAAAAGAAAGAGCGTAGCCAACATACCACAGTCGGTCACATTGTGCAATGAGCGTGCTAAGGGCCGGGAGGTCCCAGAGCTTTTCGCCAGATTTTTCCGAGATGTTTATGTCTCATCTGATGAGGGGGTAGTCCCCGATACCAAGCGTCCCAAAATTAATAATATCGACCCAATAACTTGCCGAACCATCGAAAAGGTAGGGGAGAGTGGGGTAATTGGGAACGGCGGGTAATTGGGAACAACTAGATAAAAAATACTTCCTCATGTGCGATCCTGTCTTCAACATTTTCAACGGATGCATCTAGCGATTCTCAGGGCTTATGTCAAAAGTTGCGACGATAAGTTGCATATTTCTTGTAACGGCGTGTCGAAGAATTGTTTTCGCATTTCAACTATAATTTTCTCGTGTGTTATAACAGATGTAACTATCTTATTTTGAAGTTTAGATGTGCCATATTTTGTTGATTCCATACTGGTACTATGTGTTTTCTAAACCTACGTGATTTGAAGTTGAAAGATAATGGATAAGTGAATGCCAGCCATTTTTAATTCTTTTGATAACCTGGGGTAATTAGAAACGATATCAGGTGGGTAATTGGGAACGCCCCTTATATCCCTTGCGTTTCCAATCACTTTTGTGCTGCTCTGGTTGATAGTTCAAAAATATTTTAACGTTGAAATGTGCTGTATCTAGATACCAAGAAATTATAAAAAGAAGACCGAAACGAAATATAAAAGTGAATATCCCCGCTGTGTGTTCGAAGATTTAAGAAACGAAAAGCTTACATTAAGCTGAGCTGCAACTGGGAGAAAAAAGCAGTGGATACTTGATACTTTTGTGATATGTGCCATTTCTTATTATACCATTTCATTTTTATTTGCCCCGGGACTGTTCACAATTACCCCATAGGGTGTCGGGTAAATAGAAACGATAGTATTTTTTGTTTTCGTTGATATTTTTTAGGAAACGTTGATTTTTTATAGTTTTTTGTTTCCGATTAGTACATAAATGAGCAGAGTTCATTTTTTAATGGAAGTTTTATATTTTTATTGATTTTTGTATAATTTTTCAGCGCTTGAAATTAAGTGTTCCCAATTCCCCCACTTTCCCCTACTAAATGAATTAGACACTTCAAAGTGTAGTGGTCCTGATGGCATACCTCCATTATTCGTGAAAAAATGTATGAGGAACTTGATTGAGCCACTTCAGATAATTTATAATCTTTCAATTGAAACTGCATCATTCCCAGCTAGGTGGAAAACAGCTGAGATATCGCCTATCTTCAAAAGTGGCCAAAGAGATAATGTTCAGAATTACAGACCAATTAGCAAATTATGCATCTCCGGTAAATTATTTGAGAAAATCATATATAACCGCATACTTCCTTGCGTGAAAAATATTATTATAGAACAGCAACACGGGTTCTTTCCTGGACGATCCTTAGAAACTAATCTTCTTTCATTCTCTGAGCATATAATAGAACAGATAGACAACCAGGGTCAGATGGACACGATATATACAGACTTTAGTAAAGCATTCGATAAGATCAGTCACGTAAAATTATTGAAAAGACTTGCTGAGGTTGGCTTACCCGATTCACTGATAGAATGGTGTAAATCCTATTTAACGGGAAGGGTGGGCTTTGTTTCGATTGGTGGCCACAGATCTGAACCTTTCTTTATTACATCTGGCGTTCCTCAGGGTAGCCATCTGGGTCCTCTTTTTTTCCTGATTTATATAAACAACATCAAGGGTTGCTTCAGACATTGTTGGATACTTCTTTACGCGGACGACTTAAAGATCTTTCGAAGCGTTCGATCATTAGAGGACTGTCAGAAAATTCAAGATGACCTTGAAAGACTAGTACAATATTGCAAACAGAATAATTTAGTTCTGAACCCGTCGAAATGTTTTCATATTTCATTCACTAAGAAAATTCAAAAAATTATATACGAATATAAAATCGATAATGTAAAGCTGAAATACGTCAATGAAATCGTTGATTTGGGTGTGACGCTTGATGAAAAATGGTCATTCCGACCACACATAAATAAGATGATTAGTGCGTCAAACAAAATGGTCGGATTCATTAACAGAAGTTGCAAAGAATTTAAAGATCCTAGGGTTTTCATCGGTCTGTACTATGCTTTTATTCACAGTAAACTTTCTTTTGCGTCCGCTATCTGGAGCCCAATATACGAAGTTCACATAAAAAGGGTTCAAAGTGTTCAGAATAAATTCTTAAAATTTCTAGCGTTCAAAACTCATACTACCATAGAGAACAGGGATTATACACCTATAAGAAAAAAATTTCGCATTTTATCTTCGAAGGATAGTAGGACGGTGCAGGAACTTTGTATGCTTTATAAGATTATACACACTCGGATTGATTCGCCCTTTCTGCTTAGTAGGGTTAATCTGAATGTACCAGGTCGTGATCTTCGAGATAAAGCTCTCTTCAACATTAAATATCGAAGAACAAACACAGGGCAGCACTCTCCGATGCGGCGCTTTCAGGCTACTTTTAACGGTCTTGAATTGGATGGTGGCATGGATATCTTCTCAGACAATTTTGTTAGATTTAAAAAAACCTTGAAACATTTTTTTGTATCGGGTTTGTGAGAGAGAAGTTTTTGTTTTTTTTTTTTTTTCCTTGATTTCGACGAGTTGTTTTGCTCGGTGAACTCGAACTTTCAATATCTTTAAGTGGATACTTTGTTGGTAATCTTTTTACTGTTTGTATCCTAAATGTGCAATAAATAAATAAATAAATAAATAAATAAATAAAATGACAACCCCAAAATGCGAAGTTAGCACCAACTTTTTCAAAAATGAAAATAATTTTTTTTGTGTTACTAAATGTTTGACACACAAAATTTTTCATTAGCAACCTACTCTTCAATTGACAACACCCCTAAAGTGCAAAATTAGCATATACACATTTTGGAGAATTCTTAATTAGTGTATTGCTTCCGTAAAATGAGTACTTCATCTGTAACTACATATTTGTAACACAAATTTCTGTTTCCTTTTGAGTATTTGTGCATGGACATTTTCGTATGGGGCCCGATGTTTGTGCTCTGAATATCTTTGTATTTTTACAGATAGTTGTAATTGTATTTTTATACATAGCCACATATTCCACATCAATTTCACCAAGCAGTCGAAGAATTGTCAGGTAGGAGGAAAAATGAAATAAACGTCTTTATACCTCTGCCTTTCACTATCTTATCAATTTTAGTTTTGTAGCAGGTGCTTTCAAAAATTCATCAAAAAATTATGTCCTTTCGTACATTCATGAATATAGGAAATTGAATAATATTTTAATAGAAAGTATATTTTCGAAATAAATTTACATGGTATAATATATAATATTTCAAATACTATACAATAGTAGGTGGACGTCAAGTACCACTGTTTCTGGTACAATCTTCATTTTTTTGGACATATCATTGTATAGCTCCAGCGCTCCATAATTTCTCCGACAGATAGCAATGTAGTGTCCCAAGCTTGTCCTAGTATGTGATTTCTGGTAACATACCAAATCCCGTAATATGAACTGATGTTCAGGAAAATTCAAATTCAAAGGCAAATTTTCCAACTTCACATTTTCGGCTTCACTCGTATCAATGAAAATATGAGTTCTGAATTCATTGTTCACTATTAATGCAATTAAACTCTCCTTGCAGTGGTTCTAGAAACGTGTTTTCGAGGTTTTTAGACTCAGTCAGCTGAATGGTTTTATATATTCGTGTGAACGTTTCTTCGTGAGAGCATTTCATGCACTTTCGCTTTTCTATCACACTATATATTCCTTGTCCAATTTTTTGTAGAGCACATATGACATTATCTTGGCAGTCCACTTCAACGATTTGGTGGTTTATCGTCAGCTTTTGTTGTTCGTAGAGAATGGGCAAGTATTTTTTGCAAGGAAAATGGAAACACCACCGGATCTCTTTTTTGTTGTTGTCTTATTTACAACATTTCTATTTTTTATAAGTGGAAGCTCAATCCTCCTATTATCTTACAGAAACAAAATTTCCGGACAAGACGCAGCGTAGAACGACAATCTCAGTTTCTTCTTTTTAGGGTTTCCTAACCCTTTCCAATTTCCTGTGAGACAAGCCTCCTCAACGTCTTCTACATCATGTTCAGCATTTGGCACAAATCTGCACATTTGCCTATACTATCATAGCCCCAATTTCCCCTGTATGCCTCACAACAAATTTATCAGGATTCAACGGTAATCAACCGTGAAAAGTTCGATTTTTGAGATCATTGACGTAACTTTCTACTGGCGCTGAACTAGCAGTAGCTTCACACACGTCGAAATGATGAGTTAATATAGCGGACCACAAGATATATGTCTTGAGCAGTTTTCTGAAAGAATTGGTATATTCCTGAGAGTAATGAAAATTCTCACGGATACTTGAAGTTTCAGGCTGAACAACATTATCAATAAAGGATTGTTTTGAATTATTGAAAATATACTGAATCCATGTTTCGACCATTTTACAGTTTGAATTGTCCGTTTCGTCACCAATTAATTTTATCTCTTCTTTTTCATCATCAACATTAGTTTCTCCAAAATCTGCTGTAAGATTTTTCAAATAAATTTTAGTCATTTCACTTTTCAACTGAGTATTATTTGAGTCGGAACCTTCATAAGAACCATTTCATACAATAAAAATATTTGAAATAATCTTATTTGATTCAGTAAAATTCCTACATTTCACTAGTCTCGCCAAGAGTTTCAAATAGAAGCGTTTAAACTGAGGAGGTTTCTTCTTAAAACAGTCTCATCTACTGACAAACTTCATTGGGTGAGCATAGTCAATTCGTATATAAGATTTAAGTTCACATTTTTGTTGAAAGTGTTGTGATGTTAAAATTTGGAAAGACTTATTTATATAATCTGAAAAACTTTCTAGCCCGTAATGAATCCGAATTTTCTGAGAAAATTGGAATTCATTTTAGTGCATTCCTTTCATTTCACATTTCCGCCTTTAAACATATTTAATTCTCAACTCTTCAATGCATTCATTCCGATAAGTAGAGTAAATGTAAAAAACCGTTTATCTGTTTTTGACGTTGTTTTTCTTGCATGCCGTTGAAGATTTCGACGTTTTTCTGATGATGATATGCGATAAACCGGATCTGACGACGTTTTTTACTCTCGTCGCTTCTGAAATTTTCAGATTTTTAACGTGTGGGGGATTTGCCTATAAAAGCAGATTTTCCCCCGCGATGGGTCTCTTTTGCTCTTATCTCTTCGATTCTTCATAGTGAATAACCTTTGATTACCTGTGTTTGCGACGAGCCGTTCAACAAATTTTTAGTTCGAGACGTTTTATTAGAGTAAATTTTGTTTTGCGAGGTTTGGTGCTTTTGAAATCAATTTTTATTTTCGTTTTCCGCGAGTGCTTTCAAGTAAAGGAGGTAGGTCCCCGTCTATACCGTTCAGTTTCTTTATTAGACCTACACCGGTTATTTCTTTGACACTGCTGTACTGTATCGCTTTCTGTTATCTTTTACCGTACTTTACCCTGTTTCGCGAGTCTGACTTTTCCTTCGCTATCAGTCATGGAGCGTAAGCCCTTGGGGTAGAAAATAAAAGATACCGCTCGTCGTTAGTGAAATCCCGTAGTTGCGCTCAAAATAGACCTTTTCTTCGCTATCAGTCATGGAGCGTAAGCCCTTGGGGTAGTGAATAAAAGTCTCGAATAGATCCGCCCTGGGTGTGTATTTTATTTTTGGAGAAATATAATTAATTACATCCTGATACCGTATAGCAAGTCATTTCAATTCGCGAGGTCATCCTTAGTATCCATTTCGTCAGTTCTGGTTGGCGCATTTTATTGAACAACCTTTGATTCTTCACTGTACCCGTTATAAACTTTGTAAAGTGCTCGTGATCGGATCGAATTTCCAGAATGTATGTTTGCTGATCGATTCGCTCATATTTCATACCTACACATATTTCCGTTTTTTGTATAATCAGTTTCCGAAGGTGTGAATAAACTGGTACATAATTTAATTTTGAACTCTTCGTTATCGCTACCACCCTAGATAACAGCGAACTCTGTCTCCGACTAGCAGCTACTCTGGTGGGTTTGCTATTCTTCCTAGTGGAAAGAATAGCTGGCGCTCGGGATAAGTTTCTCCGAGGAAACCACGTTACAAGCCTCTTTAGCTATACTTCTAGCGATTGTTCCTAATAAGGCCAAGGAATGGTCAGAGACCACACAAACTGGAAGCTTACACTCTGTCATCCATTCTGTCAACCAATAACTAATATGGTTTATATTGTGGCATTCAGATAGCATTTGACAAACAGGTATTTGTCCACCTTCTCTTCCCATATGTATAACACACTGATAAAGAAATAAATTACCTGATGTTTATCCGTAAGGTTTCGGGATCTTTTTCACTAATGAACCAGTAGCATCTAAATAAAGTGCAATTCATTTCTTTGCGTGATTATGGTAGGTGATTGTTTGAGAACGTGTCCAATACATCACAAAAAAAATCATCTAGACCAATCTTACGAATTAATGAATTGAATGTGGAGTCATATTTTAAATATTGAAGGGATTCTGGAAAACTCACCGCCTTCTGGAAAATATTGGAAGACTCATTTTTTTCTTGAACTGTTCACTAGTCTTTCGTGAGACATTTGAAGAATATAATGTTCTTTTTTGATTGGAAGTCTTATTTAGAGATTGTTCTCTCCTCCAATTTATGGCAAACTTTCCATCACTCAGAGTTTTACCGATTTCATTTCTCCTAGAGCCTTTCAAAGGTCTTTTCACTTCATAGGTATGATGACTGAGTTTTATATTACTCATTACATACAAAAATTTCAGCGCTTGATCATTGGATCTATTTGAGGGTTCAACACACCAACCCTTGAATAAACATTCTGCACAATAAACTTCAAATTTGAAAGTGTAACTAACCTGCCATCTTATCTCATGGAAACTATTTTATTTTCCATCTGCCCGCCGACACGCCTTAGCGAGTCGAATTGGGTTCCCCCTAAACGCTACCCCAAAAGATTACAGTTGATAATTTCCGAAAGCAAGTCACTGTTTCTGACTCACATGTTATAGTTTCTGATTATTAATTCACTAATCTCAATTACAAACAATTTCTAAATATCATTTCACCAAATTACAAATTATACTTTCTGAATTATAATTGAAAGAAAGTGATATATGTTCTCGACGGAATTGATAATGTTTATTCAAAGATAATCTATGATCTCATGGTTTTTCTGAGGATGGGGAGTTTTGAAGGCTCGGTTAAACTTTAAGAGGATTTTGACAGGCTTCATCAATACTGCTGTCAAAATTTTCAATTCCTAAATTTTGAAAAATGCTTCAAAATATCTTTCACGAGGAATGTTAATACATTAGCATTTGATTACACTTTCAATCAATTAATTATGAAGCAAATAGATGTTATAAGAGATCTAGGGGTAATCCTGGACTCAAGTTTAATATCCAAATAAACGGGGTTATTGAGTCATCGTATAAAATGCTTTAGTTCACTTTCAGATAGGAAAGGTTGTTGAAAAAATGGAACGTTATAGACTCTTTATTATTCATTTGTATTCAGTAGGCTTAATTTTGCAACGTCAATATAGAACCCACCTTATAGATGTTATGTGAATAGATTAGAAAGTACACAGCATGAGTTCCTTAGTTTCCTGTCATTCAGAAATTAATTTTGAATTGAATTAAACCAAAATCCTGGTAAGTCCGTCAGAAAGCCTTCAAACAGATATCAGCCTGGAGAATGAAACTCTAGAACAGATCGAGCAGTTCTAATACTTGGGTAGCTTCATAAATACTAGGGCTAACCTAGACACGGAAATACACCACCGTATCAATTCGGCATCATGGGCATTCTGGAAGCTAAAGGTGAGAGTGTTTCAAAATCACGACCTCAATCTGAAGACCAAGACAGCTGTTTACAAAGCAGTCGTCCTCCCAACTTTTCTTTACGCAAGCGAAACCTGGACGGCCTACAGGCGACATATTAACCAGCTTGAACAAACGCAACAACGTCATCTAGTTATAGTAATAGTTATAGTGAGAAGGGGTTACAGTTCACTGCGACCTTAAGGTCTATTGTGCCCCCTAACAGAGGTGTTTTCATCGCGCCCTTTACAGCTCGCCTTCCAGTTCCAGAGATCTGATGAAACCTAATATCTGGGACGGCTTCAACGAGGATAATTCCACACTCCTACAAGTTTCTTGTCCAAAGCACTCTATCCTTTGGCTTGCAATGGCATAGCATTCCGTAACCAGGTGGATAGGAGTTTCTTCCTCCTCCCCACAGAATATACATTCGTCAGTGTCCGACAAACCCATTATCAACAGATGCTTCTTTAGGCGACAATGTCCTGTGAGAAAGCCAAGTGTAGTTGGTTCTTACTTAGATCCAGATATTTATTGGATCTAGCAGTTTCAAAATTCCGAAGGCACTTTTTGGAGTGATCCATTCCTGGGAGATTCTGGGAGAGTTTTTTCCTTTCGGCTTTCTCCTTCTCCATAAACTCCTTCTTGTAAGTGCATTTTCCTATACCACAGAAGGGTTCTGGGCCTGTAAGTGGCGTTTGTGCGCTCTCTCTAGCAAGTGTATTGGCCTTCTCGTTTCCTGCTATTCCCGAATGACCGGGAACCCAGATTATAGAGACCTTATTTTTCTTGCCTACCTCATTGAGTTTGTTCCGGCACTCCCAAATCAGTTTTGAATCAATGACATAGGAGCTCAGTGCTTTAACGGCAGCTTGACTATCTGTATGAATAGCTATGTCACACTTCTGATAGTTTCTTTCTAGATTTACGTCTAGACATCTTCCGATTGCTAGTATTTCCGTTGTACAGGAGCCTAACGATAGTGCACACTTTGTACTTGCCCCGTAAATCCCAGCGCCAGCTCCTGTAGCGGTTTTAGAGCCATCTGTATACCATTTTAATGTATTTTCTTCAAGATTGTAGTCGGTGTACTCCCGTTCCCAATCTTTTCTTTTACATAGCATTGCACTGAAATTTTTTCTCAATGCTTACTTTCTTGATCATTAAGTCACTGGAAGGTTTGCAGATTAGATGTAGTCGTTCACAGAGGACTAAACTCTCTGACTCTTGATCCTCTCGTTACCTGTTCCTTCCTTAGATAATCTGAGGATGGCCTCATGGGCTACCCTATCAATCACTAGATGTAGAGGTGTGAGGTCTGTGATGATTTCAAGCGCTCTAATTGGGCACGTCCTCATTCTACAACAATTGAGACTCAAGTAACGAGGGCCCGACTCAGATGGAGCGGCCACATTTTGAGGATGCAAGACACAAGACTCCCCAAAATAGATCTATATAGCGAATTCACTGAGGGAGCCCGGAAACCAGGAGGCCAGTATAAGCGGTTTAAGAATATATGTACTATATTATTCCCTAAAAGCAGTTAATGCCAATCATAACTGGGAACAACTAACGTTAGACAGGTCACAGTGGAGATCTATGGTGCACAGTTATAATGGAGACTCGAGAAGAATACAGCGGCGGCCAGATCTGGTTGGTGATTATCCATGCCCGGAGTGTGTCTCTTCAGACACAGGAGGGCACACAGTCGCAATTAGCCCCAAGAAATTATAAGTCTGTTCTTTTTTTATGTCTTTTTGTAGATTAATTCCCGGTAACGGGATACAGCAATGAATGAATGAATTTTAAATTGTTGATAATGATTACACTGAAATTCAACAAAGCTTCAGAACATTGAGCGATATGTATTCAATATACAAAGTAGGTAGTCTTTCCTACTCTTCCCGGAAATTCTCAGGTCTATCGATTTTAGAGTACCGGAAAAAAGACTAAGATCCCGTGAGTTGTTCACTGTTCCTTTTCATAGAATTAATGTAACTCGAAATTCGCCGCTCTGTAGAATGATGTCAACATTTAATTTATATTCTTGTGGTGTTGATACTTTCAATGTCCCATTCCATCAGTTGAAAAATTTCTAAAATTTTCTTAGTCTACTGATGATAGAATCATGTTATGTTTTGTTTTAGTTCAATTCAATATTTTAATATTTTGTATTGTCAAACTGTGAATGCTGTATAGGGTTTCACCTGTTTGTATTCCTATTGTCTTGAATAAAGAAATAAATGAAGATACAATAGAGACTCGATGAAGCTAATGCCAAGACTATCGAAAGTCAGAAAAATTGTTCTTTCATAACCACCATTAAATTAATTTCAGCACCCACTTTCAAGAGATGTAAACGACATGATCAAGTATGCTTGAAAGAAGCTATACAAGATGCTATTCCAAAATTTGCCGGAGGTAGGTTGTTTTCTTATTTTGCATCGATAAATTGTTTTCTTTCACTGAAAATATATTCTTAGTTGAAAATAATCGTCGAAGAAAATGTTTTTTTCTTTCACACTGAGATCGGTATATTCGTAAAATAAACTGCTCTGTTCCTAGGATTCAAATCATTGGGTGTCCCTGGATTAGATCCTCTATCAATTCCACTTATGGAAATTCCAGGAGGAACTGGTGTCGTTAGAATAAATCAGAAAATTACAGATGGTGAATTGTATGGACTATCAACAGCAGTCCTTGAAAAATTCCAGTGAGTATCGATATTCATTACATATTTTTTTCGCGAATTGAGGGCCGTATTTATCGCGGATTATTTTCTGCAATAATCTTCACGATATAATTCTTTCAGACCTGTGTCGATCACGATGTATCGAATCGTTTGGATACTATCATAAACCATGAAATGCGATCGAGTCACCGATTTCGAAATGACCTTATCGTTTCTATCAGTCGATCATATTCGACCCCTCTTCTGGGCACCAACGATTATGTAGCGACTGACAACATTTAGAATTTGTTATCATTTTTTTCATAGATTTTCCACATTCCTATGAATCTTGCTCCAGGCAAATAAGTGCAAGAAATTACGCAGGAGCAAATCGATGATTTCAATTTTTCAATTGATTGTGTTTCAGAGATTGGGAATGAAAAGCCTAAAAAGTTTCAGGAAATGCAAAATCCCCTCAGAATGAATTTCAATCGATATCTAAAACTCCAATGTTTTTCCTGATAATTGCGGAATGATCCATATACGTATACTGGTTTTTTTCAGATTCGATATCGATAATGGAAGAGTCGAATGGAGTTTTCGTTGTCCAAATATCACAATGAAGGCAAAATATGAAATGGCAGGTCAAATTTTGGTCCTTCCTGTCAAAGGCAAGGGACGTATGGAAGTCAACATAGGTAAATGTTTGTTAAATTATAATAATGATAATAATAAATTATTATATCATTTCGGACAGAAAAGAGCCAATTAGAGTCATTCGGGGCAACTGTGCGCACTTTTGCCTTTCAAGCCATACCCCGTTTCAAATGTTGAAGGTAGGAAAATTGAAACATATTCATAAGATAGAGAATTTTCTAATCTATAAAAAACATCAAAAAGCAAACAAACAAAAACGTTTTCTTTCCGCAAAAAGAAATTTAATGGTGAAAGTCGGAGTGCGTTCACATGCCCCGTATTGCGGGTAAGTGTGCGCACCCTCACGGGGTAAGTGAACGCAGTGCTTAGTGAACCGCACAATTAAAACAAATTACAGAATAATGTCATCAAAATGTTATAATATTAGAGCGCCTTTTTACAAGCAGTGCATCATTGTTCGTGCCACAATTCTTGATGAACACAACACTTGATACATTCCCCTGTTGGTGGCTCTTCCTATTTTTCTGAACAAATATTACAATATTGATCGAGTCTTAACCAAGAAAATCAACAATGTCATAATTTATTCCTCACTGAACTAATGACCATATAATGAATATATGCGCACACTTACCCGCGCACACTTTTCCCAGTAAGCCAAAATTTGAATTGACGTTCTTATAGAGTTGAGAAGCTAAGGGAACCTAAAATTTTTCATTATATATTTAGATTAATATGCGCATAATCGAATAAAATATTGTTTAACACTGTCGGACTCGGAACTTGGACCTGGCAGAATTTCCAGAGATGCTAAAAATTAACAAGAAAACTAGTGAATTTGATTGATTGCAAATAGAAAGTTAACGAAACGTCGCACGGCGCACTCCTATGAAAAACTAATATGGCGATTCTGCGCCCTTGCTTCACCCAAATGAACCCTTCTTTCATACATTGCATAGTCGAGATATTCGCACTGCGCACACTTACCCTCTGCGCTCAGTTACCCCGAATGACTCTACAGGAAATAAAACGAATCAAAATCAAAGAAAACAGAGTGTATATAGAAACAATGCCAGTTTATTGCATTGATGTATCCGATACATATATAATCTAACCCAAAACTGTATAACATGATTTTTACTTATATAAGTATGAAATCAACTTCAACAGAAGGATTCACAAGCGTCGGAAGAACGTACAGTATTTCTTTCATCTTAGTAGATGATAGTTACAAATGGGACGTAGAATTTGCAGAAAAAAATGGGGAGTTTTTGAAATATCCCAAACATTAAACCAAGATACATTGTTACATCATCCATAACCACATCGGCTTACACTACTTCTTTGCTCATGAGTGTGCACTGCCGATAAAAAATAACACGAATTACTAGACTAGAGTCGAATACTAACTCGATTAATTGCAAAGAGATGTTTTGCATATTATCCGTTGATTCTGGGTAATAAAACTTTTTTTATACTCGAATAGCGATGGATTCCTTTGAGATATTTCAGACTCAATCGAAATATCTTGTCAAACAACTCAGGCAGAAAAAGTGTATTGATGACGGATTATCGAAAAAGTTAAAGACACATAATTCCATAACGCCAAGATCGGGATCGGCTTCCCATAGGATAAGATAAGATGAGATAATTTATTGGTGCTACTTTACAAAATACACTGTATTGCACAAGTCATATTTCAAAATAGGAATAGGATGATTTAACCATCTCATATCATAGTCAAAAATTATATGAAAACATTTAACAATAATAAAAAACACCTGGACACTACAAATTTGGGAGGATATAGAATACCATTCCAATCAAAAATAAGCAATATAGTAAATTATTCAATAATTTACTTCAAAAGATGTCAAGTCACTGGACAAGAACTCCTGCACATTCCAAAATGCATTTGTCGTCAATATTACATTGATTCTTTTTTTGAATTTTTTAGAATTGAGCCTCATAACCTCCACAGGTAATTTTTTATTGAAAAGTTTATGAGAGATGAAATTGGGACCATTTTTTGATTTTTCAAGTCGCATATACTTGGATTTTATATTATTCCTGTATCGTATGTGATAATCATGGGTATCCCCATATTTTGGGAGATCCTTGTTATTATTATATGCATAGACAAGGCATTCATGAATGTATATAGATGGAAAATTGAGAATCTATAGTTCTTTGAAAGCGCTCAAGCAATCATCTCTATATTCCAGGCCAGCCACTATTCTAACCGCTTTCCTCTGCAGTCTGAAAATTTTTTCCCTTCTGGAACAGTTACCCCAGATGAGTACACAATATCGCAGGTGTGATTCGATGAGGCTGTGATAGCTAAGTTAAGTAGCAGAAGGATATTCTTGATCACTTTTGACGCTGTTTCATTGCCATGAGGAATCCATGTGAGACTAGAGTCCAGATGAACTCCCAGAAACTTTATCGATTCATTGGTATTATGATCTTCAAGTCCCCTTAAGTTGAACAACATGGTGTCAGTCTTCTCTTCATTGTAACAAGGTCGAGGGATATTGACACTCAAAAATATCGGCGAGGATTCTTCCTTCTCAACACTCCCGATCCTTCTTCACGCACTTTTCTATGGCGCTGTATCTTGGTCGAAAACGAAATATATGGAATCTTCACTCAAAGAAGGTCTGCAAATTTTTGACGCAGGACTCGAAACTGAAATAGAATTCACGTCAGAAACACTCATTCTGAAATTGAAATTCAATACTTTTATATTTCCTGTTTGGAGACCTAGTTTATAGTTTATAAGCGGGTTACGTTTCACTGCGACCTCCAGGTATATTGTGCCCCTCATCAGATCTGTTCTAGCGACCGCGCTATCTGCAGCTCGCCCTCCAGCTCCAGAGCTCCAATAAACTCCAATATCTGAAAAGGCTTCAAGGAGCCTATATTTTCGCTCCTCCTAAAGTGCTCTTGTCCTAGACATTCTTTGCAGACTTGCAATGGCGAGACATTCAGTAAATAGGTGAATAGGAGTTTCCTCCTCTTCCCCACTCAATACTCGTCGGTTTCTGATAGGCCTATTCTCATCATATGCTTTCTGAGGCAGAAATGTCCTGTAAGAAAGTCAGTGAGGAGGCTTAGCTTATTCTTCGCGAGATCCAAGAACTTCTTGGTTCTCGCAGTTCTGAAGTCCTGAAGGAACCTTTTGGAATCATCCATTTCTGGAAGAATCCGCCAGAGTAATTCTCTTTCGTTTTCTTCCCCTTTCAAGAACTCTTTGGTGTTTTGCACACACCACAGAAAAGCAAGACCAGCAACCCAGACTAAAAAGACCTTGTTTTTCTTGCTTTCTTCATTTAGTTTCTTTCGGAAGTCCCATATCAATTTTGAATCAGTGACATTAGAGTTCAATGCTTTCATAGCGGCTATCAGGGTGTATCAGTATTTCACACCTCTGATGTTAAAGTCTTCTATTTTTGGTGAAAAAAGAACTTCTGTTCAACAAGTCTGACTTTATTATATTCCTTTTTTTTTGACTAACTCGACACATACACACTTTTCAAAATCTAGAAATACATTCTCCTTGACAAAATATAGAACATAGAACATGAGACTTTCATACAGAAGTATCATTCAACTTGAATTTACATATAATTTCAACACTTTCCCTTGTAGATTACAGTTGAATATAACAGATAGTTGTGAGATAAAGAGGTGAATAATGTGGCATTCTTAATGTTGTCCATTGTCCCTTCGCACATAAGTCCCATCTTCGCACATAACATCTTCAAACGTTTTTTTTTGCAACGGCTTCGTCATGATATCTGCAACTTGATGCTCTGTAGAGATCTGTTGGATAACCAATTTGCCCTCCGTCACTTTTTCTCTGATGAAAAAGTGTTTAATGGAAATATGTTTGGTTCTATGATGAAACTCTCTTTACTCGGGTTACGTCTTCTTGAGTTGCACTTTTGTATTTCTTTCTCAGCTTTCCCTGAAATGAAAGATTCTGTTAAAATCCAGGTCTGATTCTCTTTCAGGGAGGACATTTCACGATCCATGGTTTTCTTCCACTCTGCTGAATCGTCGCTATGCAAGGCATCTTCATAGGTCTCCGGATCACCTGTAACTTGGTTTTCTAACTCCTCTATCAACATTGTGTAATCTTCAAGATGTCTTGGTTTTTGCAAAGATGACCGATCCCTCAAGTTTCTTTCCGATGTTAACTTTTCTTCAGTGTTCTCAAGTTGATCATCATCATCTTCTTCCTTGGATTGCAGCCCATCATCGTCTTCTTTCTCAGAATGTACTTCCCAATTATTTTCTTTTTCTTCAAACTGGTCCTGAATTTTATCTTCCAACGGTAGCTTGACTAGCTCTTCACATTCTTTGAGTCTCTCTTGGAATTGAACATCTTTTGATAAAATTACCTTGTTGTTGCTTGGAATGTATACTCTATAACGCTCATCTCCGTCATATCCTACAAGATATCCTTTTTCTGCCTTTTTGTCCATTTTCTTCCTTTTTTCAGCTGGTATGTGAACGAAGCAAGATGAACCAATTACACGCAGATGTTTAATTCTTGGTTTCTTCTTGAACCATAACTCAAACGGGGTGAATCCGTCTTCTGACGATTTTCCTGTTCTTCTGACGATTTTCTTTGTGATGAATAAAATTGTATTGAATTGAATTGAATATTCAATATGTAAATAGCTGACATCACAAGCTCTGCCCATATTGAATCTGGAAATTCTACTTCACTATTCGAGTACTTGAAAGTCCTTGCCATTTCAACAATTGTTCGATTTTCTCGCTCACTGCCTCCATTTTGTTCTGGCGTGTATGGTGCTGTCAATCTCTGCACAATTCCATTCTTATCCAGAATCTCCTTGACATTTTCACAATCGAATTCTCCTCCATTGTCACTGAGTAGCTCTTGGATTCTGTGTCCAAGTGTTTTTGCGTGAGCTAAAAACTGTTTCAACACAATCTTAACATCTGATTTCTGCTTAATTACAAACCATAACGAAACTTCGTGTAGCTATCCTTGCATACAACTAGAAACCTTTTTTTGTTAAAAGATTCGCAAAATGGACCTACAACATAGGTGGAAAACAGTTCCCCACGATTCGTTGCTCTTATTCTAGTGCCAAAAGGTAAAAGATGTGCTTTTCCAAAAATACAGGGTTCACAAATATCTCTTACCATCTTCACAGTAATACCTAACTCTCTCTTCAGTATCTCTCTTACGTGTCGCTTGTCTTGGTGTCCCCACCTCTCGTGATACAGCTGAAGTGTGGAATTTTCTGCTTCGACTATGTTGACTCTCTCTATTTTATCAGGAATTATAGGTTCGACAGCTGCTTTATATGAAGTTGCACCCTTTTCACGATGTCCACATAGTACTACCTTTCCATTAACCTCCCCAGCGAACACTTAGCTGAAGTCGAGTAGAATCTGCTATTTTTGTTTCTGTCTTGAGCAGCTAATACAGAAAATAAATTTTTAGATATTTTTGGAACATACCATACTTCATTCAAGGTTTTCTGTAGTTTACAATCTTCAGTAAAGGATGATATCTCTATAGTTCCTTTCCCAATTGCCTCAAGAGTTTCTTTTCCAGCAGCCCTTATGACGCAGGGACTTCGAAACTTGTGAAAATCAACAAACTGGTCTGGACAATTCGTCACATGCTTTGTGGCTCCATTGTCAATCCACCATACTGATGTACCAGTCTCATCTTCACCGCTAGCACACAGGGCCATATTGGCTTCCAGAGTATTGCTCTGTGGAGAGTCCTTAGTCCGCGATGGTCTTCCATCAGCAATCCACCTTTTACACGTATTTACCGAATGTCCCTTCTTTTTGCAGTAGTTGCATGTGTCATTTGCTTTCGACTTCTTGAAACCTTGATACTTCTTCGTTTTATCGATTTTAGCAAACAATGCTTCTCCACTTCCACTGTCTGTGGTCTTTCTGAAATTTCTTTCATACTCTCTCTTCGTTTTTCGACAACAACATCCAACTTGACTTGAAGTTCTCAAATTCTTCAGGCAAGATTTTCAAAACTTTACACACAACAATTAAGTCTGGTAAAATATTTTCATTCTTTGCTTTCAAACCATTGTTAAGTTCATTCCATAAATTTCTTAATTTTGCGATGTGTGTTGAGACATCCTCTCCAATAACCCAACTGAATGCGAAAAAATCCGTGCACACTTTGAAAAGTTGATCTTTAGAAGATGCTTCGAAATTTAACTTCAATGCTTCCCATGCTTCACGCGCTGTTTGATCATCCATTATTTTCTGGTAAACCGCATCAGTCACTGAACTCGAAATCATTGACTTTGCGTAGCTATTTGCTTTACGAAATAGCTCACTGGCCTGCCTGTGTTTCTTGATATTACTTTCCGAAGCGTCATTTCTCAAGGGTTCAAGTTTCACCAACTTGCCATCAATTACATCTAAGGCTCCTTCGTGATAATCCAACATATCGCGTAATTTATGTTTCCAAATTGACCAATCCGCCTCGGTAGAAAGGGGTTTTATGTGTTTTGCCAGCTCCATAATGCTAAGATGGCGTCACTCCACACAATTCTCTTGAACAGTCTTTTTACCGATTAAACTGCGTATTCTGGGCCCATAACCTGTTAAAGTCTTCTATTTTTGGTGAAAAAAGAACTTCTGTTCAACAAGTCTGACTTTATTATATTCCTTTTTTTTTGATAAACTCGACACATACACACTTTTCAAAATCTAAAAATACATTCTCCTTGACAAAATATAGAACATAGAACATGAGACTATCATACACTATGATCATACAGAAGTATCATTCAACTTGAATTTACATATAATTTCAACATCTGATAGTTTCTTTCCAAATTTATGTCCACGCATCTTTCGATTGCGATTATTTCCCCCTGAAAAGCACTCGAGACATTCTCAGAAGAGAATGTCTTTTCTATCGGAAATAAACTTAATTCCGCCCATGTAATTTGAACATTTTCTGCTTGGAAGTACTCTTATGAATTGACATCTCTAATTCCACATCTTGTTTATTCACCCATCAGTTGACTTCTACTAGTACTCAGAGCGTTCACCAGTCTTATCGAATCATCTTTTACCCCAAGAACCGCAATTATCTGCTCCTTAATTGATTCTGCATCTTTTTTTACATAGGTATAGTATATTCTTGCATCGAACTATCGGTACTCAATCGCTTACTATTTTCATGAAATACCTAATTAATACAATAAATTGATATTAATGAGTCTCAATTAGAAGTTAAAGAGCTATAAAAAGTATACAGGGTGACTGGTGACGTAAGGGACAACGGCTAAGTGAAGATAGAGAACCTCAAACTGCAGGAGAATTTGGGTGTTAAAGGTCCCATAAAGGTATTCGTTTCTGAGATGTAGTGATTTATGAAAAAATGCTAAATCTTTAAACTCCCATATCTCCGTTAATATGGTGAAAATTTTAGCTGATACTTCACAAGCTTGTTCCTATGCAGGCATTCACCGTCAGCACAAGACAAAAAAGGAAAAAAAAATGCAGGCACGTATTCGAAAACTTCGATTTACTTGTCAGGTGAGAAATATCACACGGTATATGAGATAAAATAAATTCAAATAGAAATTTGAAAAGAGCGAAAAAAACTGATGGAAGATCTGTTTTTTGTTTGAATGGCCCAAATTTTCTATTGTTTCAATGATATATTGAAATCAGAATATTACAATATGTATTTTTATATTCCCGCCATGAAAAATAATATTCCTGATAAAACAAAAACACAAAATTGAGTCAAAGATAGTTGATAGTTAGGAAGGAGTTACATCTCACGGCGCCCTCAAGGTTTATTGTGCCCAGAGCTGTTCTCACAACGCAGTGCACATCTTGCCTAAGGTAAGTTTGACTTACTCTAAATACTCCCAGAACTCCTGTTCATTCTACTAAACTGAAAAATGTGGAACGATAATCCACCTGGTATGTTTCCGATTAAATGTACTCTTCATCAAAAAAATGTAAACTTTATAAGGACAAATTTTCTTCCAACAGTTTCTGAGGGGGTTAGACTCAAATAAAAAACATTATTTCATTCAACATATGGAATTTCTTCAATGCTGTTTGCATTGATTGCATTGATTGATTTGCATTCGCGTCCTTGCATGAAATTGGAATAGTAAGTTTGTGGCTTGAGGACAAGGCAAATGAAATCTATCCTTTTTGAAGTGCCGACGTTTCGATCCTTAGTTCGGATCTTTTTCAAGACTGAAAATATATTTGTAAAAATGTAAACAACAACTTTGACATAAACAGGTTTACGAACAATAAGAACATTATCACAACATAAAGATGTTACTTTTAGAAGCAGCCAGGTATTTCAGGATGAGAAACACTATTAAAATTGGATTTACCCTGTGGGTTGAATAGTCTGTTGAGCTGGAACTATCGTTAGTATTTTCAGGGAAAAGGGAAGTGAAATAAAATATTCCCACAGAATATCACAGTTTTTATTCAACCCAACTTTTATGAGGGTTGCCCTGAAGAGTAAAATGTGTGCAATGTCGTTTTAACAAAAACGAATTTGTTTCGCCCTAATGTGCGGTCACTGTTGACGTCCGGAATGCAGGCTCGGGATGCAAGTCAAGTGTCGCCCTGATAATTGTTAACAGATGTGTTGGGACCGCACGTCTTCGAGTAGCTGGAGTGGTTTTAAGAAAAACCTTTTTGTGTGCAGGCTTGGAATGCGGAAGCGATATGCGTAATTTTCAAAGCTGGTGTTCGTCTGTCTCGATCGCTGAATGTGAATGTGAATGCATTTTGCTTTCCATATGGGTTCTTTTTATACCATTTTCGGAACATTTTCTCTGCACCAATGAAATTGTACGACGAAGGAGGAGTGGTTTCCTATGTTTCTCCGTTTTGATTTTCTCGTCGAATTTGTTGTAGGAATTCGGCATGTGAATTTATTTTCGAGGAAATTATTACATTTCCTACACACTCCCCCACCAGTGACGAAGTTACGAAACATATTGTAGAAATCTCTTGGGAAAATGAACTCTTCTGCCGGATCTAGTAGTTGTTCTTTCCTGGGCTGGAGTTTGATCTTCTCTATCGGGTTCTACAGGGTGTTCTTGCATTGGCTGGTTCTCCATATCGTCGTCCGCGATGACATAGGCTGGTTTTAACCTGTCGATTGTCACTGTCGTTTCCTTGCCGTTCATGTTTATTACGAAGTGTTTTGGACTTCGACTCAACACTTCGTATGGTCCGTCGTATGGGTTTTGCAGGCCTTTCTTAGGACCGTCATGCCGGACGAAAACGTAAGGTGAAGTTAGCAAGTCCTTGAATATAAAGCTGGTCCGCTCTACGTGGTGGCTTCCGTCAGTGGGCCTTATTTATCGCATTTGTTGCCTCAGGTTCACTATGAAGTCGGATGTGTTCTCGCTGTCATCCGTACTTCTGGAATCCAGGAACTCTCCAGGCAATCTGAGTGGCTCTCCATATACTAGTTCTGCTGCCGTTGCTTTAAGGTCTTCTCGCCAGGCTGCTCTCATTCCGAGGAGGACGGTAGGGAGTGTTTCGGTCCATCGGTCGTTTTTGTGGCATTTTATTGCTGCCTTAAGTTGTCGATGGATTCTCTCCACCATGCCGTTTGCTGCTGGGTGATAGGCGGTGGTACGGATGTGATTCGTGCCAGTCAACTTACTTAATTCGTTGAACAGACTCGACTCGAATTGTCTTCCCTGATCAGTGGTGATCCGAAGTGGAGTACCGAACCTCGCTATCCAGTTTGTGTAAAATTCTCTGGCGATGGTGGATGCCTCCTGGTTTTGGAGTGGGATGGCTTCTGGCCATCTAGTGAATCGGTCGACGCAGGTGAGGCAGTATCGGTAGCCCTCAGAGTGTGGCATGGTGATGATGTCCATGTGCACGTGGTCGAATCGACGTGTTGGTGGCATGAAAGTACCCAGTGGAGCATTGACGTGGCGAGTGACTTTGGCTCGCTGACACTCTATACAGCTGCGGCACCAGTTTCTGCAGTCTGCGTTGATTGAAGGCCATACGAAACGTTGTTTGACCATTTTGATGGATGCATTCACTCCGGGATGTGCCAGTCTGTGAATGGTATCGAAGGCTGCTCTGCGGAATGATTTGGTGAGAAATGGACGTGCCTGAGGTGTGGATGTATCACAGTACACAGCGATTTCTGACCCATGTGGTTTCATCTTCCGTAGCAGCAATCCTGTGTCACCTTGAAGATATCTCTGCAGTTCGTCGTCATCTTCTTGCGATGTGGCCAATGCTGCATAGTCCAAGATTGGAGTCACCTCGTCCACTCTTGAAAGGGCATCAGCGACGACATTCTGTAATCCTGGTACGTAGCGTATGTCGGTGGAGAATTGCGAGATATAATCCAGATGGCGGAACTGTCTGGGCGAGCACTTCTCTGGCTTCTGCTTGAAGGCATACGTCAATGGCTTGTGATCCGTGAAAATGGTAAAGTTTCGGGCCTCTACCATGTGTCTGAAGTGTTTGATGGCTAGGTAGATGGCTAGCAGTTCACGGTCGTATGCTCCATAACGAGTCTCTGGTGGTGACAGTTTCTTGGAGAAGAATGCCAGTGGTTGCCATTCGCTGTTGACCAACTGTTGTAGAGTAGCTCCTACTGCAGTGTCTGACGCGTCAGTTACTAAGGCTAGAGGAGCGGCGTCCTTGGGATGAGCAAGCAAGGTGGCTGAAGCTAGCATCTTCTTCCCTTCTTCAAAGGCTGCAGTGGCTTCTGGGGTCCATGATATCTTCGCCTTTCCTTTCAGTTTTGGCACAAGCAGGTCGTGGAGAGGTGCAAGTGTCTGTGATGCTCGGGGTATGAAACGACGATAGAAGTTTATCATACCCAGGAATCTTCGAAGGTCTTTGGCGGTTGTTGGTTTACTGTACCCCAGTATGTCTTGGATTCTGTCTGGCAGTGGTCTTGTTCCATCGGTAGAGACGAGGTAACCAAGGAACTTCACTTCAGGTTGTCCAAAGATACACTTGGCTGGATTGAGGACGATGGAATAGTTGCGGAACCTCTCGAAGATAATCCGAAGATGTTCCATGTGTTCCTCTTCGGACGATGAGGCGATCAGTACGTCATCAATGTAGCTGAAGCAGAAGTCCAGTCCTTGTAGAACCTCATCGATGAATCTTTGGAAAGTCTGTGCTGCGTTCCGTAGTCCAAACGTCATGACTGGGAACTCGAACAATCCAAATGGCGTGGTGATGGCGGTCTTGGGAACATCTTCTTCGGCCAAGGGAATCTGGTTGTATGCCCTCACTAGATCGAGGGTTGAGAAAATTGTCTTCCCCTGGAGGATGTGGGCGTAGTCCTGGATGTGTCTCACGGGATACTGATCGGGGACAGTCCGGGCGTTTAGGGCACGGTAGTCTCCACACGGTCTCCATTCTTCAGAACCCTTCTTTGGTGCGAGATGCAGTGGGGATGACCATGGACTCTTGGATGGACGGGCGATTCCTAGTCGTAGCATGGCTTCGAACTCCCTTTTGGCTGCCTTGTACTTATCTGGTGCCAAACGTCGTGGTCTCGAAGCTACTGGTGGTCCGGGCATCGTCTTGATGTGATGCCTTGTGTTGTGCCTGATGCGTCCTGGGGCTCCTGCAGGTCTGGTGATCTCTGGAAAATGCGTAAGTAGATCATGATACCTGGAGGATCCGTTGACAGTCTTGACTTCTGGGATGGAGCACTCAGCCACTTCTCCTTGGGTAGTGAGTTGGGTGGTTCCGTCCAAAAGTCTTCGGTTCCTCACGTCCACTAGCAGGTTGTAGAAACTCAAGAAGTCGACGCCGATGATGGGCTTTGATACGTCGGCTATGACGAACCTCCATGTGAAATCTCGGCGTAGTCCTAGGTTCAGCGTGAGGGTGGTTGTACCATACGTGGCGATGGGTGTCCCATTGGCTGCTGAAAGGACGTAGTCGGACTTCTCTCGTCTGCCAGTCACTGCGCTGCGTGGGAAGACGCACAGGTCTGCTCCAGTGTCGACCAGGAACTGCAACTTGGAGTCCTGATCCGTGATGAACAAGCGGCGCGTCGTTGGGCTGGGATCACTGGCCGCTTCTAGTGAAGGCCCCCTTCGTTTCCCGAGGTGTAGTTGCAGGGCTGCACGCACTTCGTGGATCTGGCTCCAAATCTCGTATGGTACCAGCACTTTCCATCAGTTGGCGATCGTCTGCGACTCTGGCTTCTTCGACGGTCGTGGGAACGGCTTCTGCTACCATCTTTCCTGGGTCGGTGGTGTGCTGCCAGCTCTGCTCGCAGGGTGGCTATCTCCAGGTTCAGTCCTAAGAACATCTGCTCCAGCTTCCTATCGATGATGGCCTCTATGTTGGTTGTCTCTGCTATCTGGTGGACGATAGGTCGGGAGGCTTCCATTATATTGTCCGCATGGGTTGCCAAGTCTTCGAGATTTTTGTCCTTGATGATGGCCAATGACACCTGGACACACTTGGGTAGCCGGCTCATCCACAGGGATTTCATCAGGGCATCTGGTACGGTTCGATCTGCGAGTCCCTGTAAATGTCGAAGGAATTGTGACGGCTTACGATCTCCAATTTCCTCTCGTTCCAGTAGGCGGCGGGTCTTCTCTTCTTGGGAGGCACTCAGACGTCGCACCAGCTCCATCTTCAATTTCTCGTAGGCCCCGTCGGTAGGTGGATTCATGATTATGTCCTTCACCTCGGCGGCAAATTTTGCTGGCAGGGCTCCTACGACGTAGCCAAACTTAGTCCGGTCTTGTGTCACTCCGGAGCAAAGAAAACTTCCTTCAGCCATGGCAAACCATAATTCGGGATCGGTGGCTACAAACTCTGGCATCCGAACGGCGACTCTTGAGACCTGGGCTGCTTCTTGTTCCATTTTTCTTCGGGGCTCCTTTTTCGATCACGTCGGGGTCACCAATTTGTGGGTTGAATAGTCTGTTGAGCTGGAACTATCGTTAGTATTTTCAGGGAAAAGGGAAGTGAAATAAAATATTCCCACAGAATATCACAGTTTTTATTCAACCCAACTTTTATGAGGGTTGCCCTGAAGAGTAAAATGTGTGCAATGTCGTTTTAACAAAAACGAATTTGTTTCGCCCTAATGTGCGGTCACTGTTGACGTCCGGAATGCAGGCTCGGGATGCAAGTCAAGTGTCGCCCTGATAATTGTTAACAGATGTGTTGGGACCGCACGTCTTCGAGTAGCTGGAGTGGTTTTAAGAAAAACCTTTTTGTGTGCAGGCTTGGAATGCGGAAGCGATATGCGTAATTTTCAAAGCTGGTGTTCGTCTGTCTCGATCGCTGAATGTGAATGTGAATGCATTTTGCTTTCCATATGGGTTCTTTTTATACCATTTTCGGAACATTTTCTCTGCACCAATGAAATTGTACGACGAAGGAGGAGTGGTTTCCTATGTTTCTCCGTTTTGATTTTCTCGTCGAATTTGTTGTAGGAATTCGGCATGTGAATTTATTTTCGAGGAAATTATTACATTTCCTACAACCCTTTCAAACGGATAAATGAGGCAACGCAAGGCGTTCAAGAAAACCATAGGTCATTTCTCGTCAAATTACTATGTGTCACGTAGGTAGGCTAAAAACACCTCACTCTTGAAACCAGAATTATGTAAAACAATGAGATGAGATGGAAGATTCAAATTTGTAATGATGTTATTTATCAATTTCGACATGTGTGGGACCGAAGGTGGAATGTATCGGTTGGATGAATTAATTTATTTCCAATCTCTAAATTTTCGTCAATAAATTGCTGAACACATACTGAGGGATTCAACATCACTTCTCAAATTTATTGAGATTTGAATCATCTCACTGATGCAACGTTTGAAGTAAGGCTGTGACTAGAGTCCCGACTCGGGATCCGTGTCCAGACCCGACTGACGAAATCAAATGACTCAATTACCAAACAGGTCGCTTGTCCTTACTCGGGACCGTTGTCCAGTCCCGACATGGTAAAAGGGTTTTGAGGTTATGTTCGCGAATCTTATAATATTATTTATGAATAGTTGCGACAAAATTCAAGGAGTGATACGTTATCAAAAAATAGTGTAGGCTTTTTCCAAATCAAGATTGAAAAGGCAGGAGAAAATACTATCTTTTAATTTGAGAATGGAAGGAGCAAGCATGCAATTCTAAATAGTGAGAAAGTTGGGAATTGGTTAGTGTAAATTGATCCAAAGGAATTGCCAGACGTAATTTTTGATTCAGAAGTGACCCACTTCCTTACGGCCATTCTTGACTAAAAAATGTGATAGAGAAAGGAAGCTGACAAATATATTTGTGAAATGTATAATATTCTATACGAAATAACGACACTATGCTGCGGCATCCCAATAAAATGTATTTTTATTTGAAGTGTATGAAAATTTAGCGAAAAAGGTAAAGGTAGGGGTTCTGTTTAAAATGAGCATCTTAGATGCTTCATTTCAAGATTGCTCTTTTTTTTCTTTATAAATGTGATGATTTGAAAATGAAATATACTAACAACATATTCATCTTCATAGCAACTCATATCTACATGCCCGATTGAAATATGAATCATTGTTTCTAATTGACTGGGTATAGGCTTATGATTTGTACTGAAAATTTAGTTTTTCGCTACTCCTTTCACTGCTCAATAATTTCAAAGCACCAATGCAGTGCATCGGGACCGAATATATATCAGTCCGGAATTTAATGACGTCACTCGGGACTGGACACGAGTCCCGACTCGGGACTCTAGTCACAGCCTTGAAGTAATTGTTTTCTCGGTCTAAAATTTTTACGTTTTCGAAATCGAAGTCATGATTGTTGTCGAAATGGTGTGTCGCTAACGCCGTTTTTCATTTTTATTTTTGTTAATTTCTCTACAATCATAATTGTGTTTGTATATTCTTTTTTTTAAATTGTTTCGTCATACCGACGTATGCACCACTGCAATCCTTACTTTTTATTAAGTGTACCAAATTTGATTTCATCTAGTCCAGTGTAAGATCTTTAAGATATCGATTGAAATTTATTCTGGGAGGATTCTGCATCTCTTCATAAACTTTTTAGGGTTTTCACTCCCAATCTCTGAAACAAAATCAATTAAAAATGAAATCAACGATTTGCTCCTGCGTAAATTCTTGCACTAATTTGTCAGGAGCAAATTAACTAGAAAAAATTGTTGCCTGACAATGATCTTTGAGTTTACTAAAAACGCTCCCTACTGTTTTTAGGGGATAAAAGGCTAGTTGACAGTTCGGTGCACTATTCTTAACCAGTTCATTAACTCTTCCAGACAATTCAGGCATGAAAGGAAATCTATAATGAACTTTCAGACTATTTTCTTTTCCTCTCTCTAATGAATTGACTCTTTGTTTGTACATTGTTAAAACTCTATTGAATAGGCTCATGGGGTAATTGTACTAGTAGGACTACTACTTTTGAGTATAATATAAATAACTCAATAGAATTTGTGGAGTTTATTCGTACGGTTCAGATGCCTTGTGACTATGAACTCATTTCATTGGATGTCACTTTCCTTTTCAATAATGTTCCCAAACAACTTGTAGTGGAAATAATAAGATCTAATTGGAGTTATATTTCGGCTTATACTGATATTGGGAGAAACTTGTTCCTGCGCATAATTGAATTTATTTTTGAGTCTAGCTATTTCACTTTTGATGGAGTAGTATACATTCATTCATTCATTCATTCATTGCTGTATCCCGTTACCGGGAATAAATCTACAAAAGAAGAAGAAAAAAAATTCGAACAGACTTGTAACTTCTTAGTGCTAGTTGCGACTGTGTGCCCTCCTGTGACTAAAGAGACCCAACCGTGACCTGCAGATCCTTCCACACTCAGGGCATGGATAGTCTCCAACCAGATCTGGCCGCCGCTGTATCCTTCTCGATTCTCCACTATAACTGTGGACCAAAGACCTCCACTGTGACCTGTCTAACGCTAGTTGTTCCCAGTTATGATTAGCATTAACTGATTTTAGGGATTGATGTAGTGTATCCTTAAACCGCTTATACTGGCCTCCTGGTTTCCGGGCTCCCTCAGTGAGTTCGCCGTATAGAGCTATTTTGGGGAGTCTTGTGTCTTGCATCCTCAGAATGTGGCCGCTCCATCTGAGTCGGGCCCTCGTTACTTGAGTCTCAATTGTTGTACAACTCGCGCGCTGCAAGACTTCTGCATTCGAAACTTTGTGAAACCATCTGATGTGCATTATCTGTCTTAGATGACGTTGCTGCGTCTGTTCAAGCTGTTTAATATGTCGCCTGTAGGGAGTCCAGCTTTCGCTTCCGTAAAGAAGCGTTGGGAGGACCACTGCTCTGTAAACAGCTGTCTTGGTCTTCAGATTGAGGTCGTGATTTTGGAACACTCTGTCCTTCAGCTTCCAGAATGCCCGTGATGCCGAATTGATACGGTTGTGTATTTCCGTGTCAAGGTTAGCCCTAGTATTTATGAAGCTTCCCAAGTATTTGAACTGCTCGACCTGTTCTAGAGTTTCATTGTCCAGGCTGATTTCTGTTTGAAGGGTACAGCTATGTGAAATCCAGCCAGCCCAACTCTTGCCAATATCGTAATGAAACACGTAGGTAATAACTGTCGGTAAAAAAGGTTGAATTTTACCATCCCATTCCTCAAATTATACGTTGATGACACCACAAGGAAAAACGAATGAAATGGTTGAAATATTCAATAGTGTCCATCATAGGGTTCAATTCACGGTTGAACAAGAAGCTGATAAAAAAATATCTTTTTTGGACGTTACTTTAATCAGAATCAACAATGGGACAATCTGTACGAATCGGTATACGAAGGAAACATCATCCGGAAGATTACTAAATTACTATTCCAATCACCCAACATCCCAAAAAATTGCCACTATAAGAAATCTTTTGTTCAGAAACTATAAACTAATAAGCGACCCCATATTTCATGCGCAAAACGAGTGATAGGTGTTTTTAGTTTACCTACATGACACATAGTATTTTAACGAGATATGACCTATGGTTTTCTTGAACGCATTGCTTTGCCCCATTTATCCGTTTGAAAAGAAAAATCCAATTTTATTAGTGTTTCTCGTCCTGAAAGACCTGGCTGCTTCTAAAAGTAACATCTTTATGTTGTGATAATGTTCTTATTGTTCGTAAACCTGTTTATGTCAAAGTTGTTGTTTACATCTTTACAAATATATTTCCAGCCTTGAAAAAGATCCTCTTTCTCCACTTGCATCACTAGTCACCCTGTATAATATAAAAGAATATAGATGCTGTAGCGATAATCATCAATGAAACACTGCTCAACACAAAGTTTCTTTCAGAAAACGTAGAAGGCCATGAAAAAATCGGCCTTACCTTCTTCAACAAAAACAATGGCAAGTACACAAAAGTGAATGAAACTTCACTGAAGATGGAAGCAGGACATGTACATTTCATTCTGGACAATGTTTTCGATGGCAATAAGGAACTCAGCGAGCAGATCAACCAAGTTATGAATGAAAATTGGAAGGCTGTGTTCGATGAAATAAAAAATGGATACAATGATGCAATAAGAAAATTTTGCGATCACATTGTCAACATCTTTTTCAGCAAGTTTTCGCTTAACGAAATATTTCTTGATTAGTTAAAAAAAATATTAATATTTATCTAATTGTTATAATGTTGCAAATAAACACTAAGTATGTTGTACATGAATAGATTAAGATATTAATTCACGTTCGAATTCTCACCAAGCAACTACTACAATGTATTTTGCAAAATTATTAGCAATATTACAGACTCAACGATGATCCCGATGTCATTGAGTTCTTTTTCAAGGCTGCAAACTGGAAATGCAGATTATCTATAGATTCCTAAATCAACATCTTCTAAGCCTGAATGTATCAAGGACCAATATGAAGCTATTATCAGAGGAAAAACTGTAAGATATCTGGTGTCGAAGTGGATCAACATTCGAAGTGGAAGCAGCAGGACGCATGGTCAAAAACTTATGGTGATATTGATGAAAAAATTCAGAAAACTAACGAACAACCGAAGAAAAAACAAGAAAATAAATCTCTATTTATTTGAGGTTAGGTTTGTCAAATCTGTTAGATCTAGAACGTTTTTTAATACCCCTTCAATCTGTCTGCTCTAGAGTCATGTGACTCGTTCGCTCAGATCTCAGATGCGAATCCCGAATGTGCCCATTGTTGCAATTAAAATGTTTCCACAGTCGGTATAACGTGAAAAAATGTTCGTTCTCGTTATCATCTAGAGATTCTATTTGCTCAAATAATTTTACTTTTTCCTTTCCTATTATGTTAAGAAACGTTGAATAATTCATAGCGACAGTACACTTCCTCAATAATGTCATCGACATTTTCGCCACTGAAATGGTTTTCACCGCCAAGGCATTTGCTGTCATTCACAGCGTTCGCATCAAATGGATAAAGCCCACAGGCTTTGAAACCGTTGTGGGGGGCTTCCGGTTTCACAATTATCATGACTCCTTTTTTCAAGTGGTGTGAAAGTCAGTTTAGTTGTTATAGCTTCTCCTGGGTGTTCAGCATGCTATTCTCTAACTTTTTCTGCACATAGGACACCGAATTGATAATTGAGGTGAGACTTATATGGCCTTCAATAAATAAAATGACTGGTAGTTCTATACCATGCTTTATTAAGTAAGGGTCGAAGACGTTGGCGATGCATTCAAAAAACGTCTGCGCAGTCATTCATCCAGTATACCCCAGTCATCTGGTATAGTCATCGAAATATTCTCAGGGATTCTGTTATAAGGAAAGATTACCATTGGGATACAAATCTTTCCGACGGCAGTGTAGACATTCTTACAACCTTTTGGAGTCAGAACCCAGCCTTCGGGCATATTTGGAAGCCTGTCTCATCCCCATTAAAAATACTGGAAGGGTTTTTCATAACATTTTGTAGAGACTTTTCTTCAATATATTTATTGATATCTGCAAACCACTTTCTGATACACATGCGCTAGCTCCAGTAACAGCCTCTGTGCTACGTGTGACAATTTAAGGATGTCATTTGAGGAAAGCCTTCATCCAACCTTCTCCCGGTCTGTTATCTGTAAATGGATTCGGGCGTGGGTGTTTCTTCAAAAATTTCTGGACACTTTTTTCTAGGAAAGCCTTTTAGGGCGAGCTCAGTGATACATCTTACCATCGTTTCTTCTTCTTCTTGGGTCAACACTGGAGATGGTCCAAAAGTGCTTTTAGTTTCTGGTTTTTTTAATCTGAATTGTAAAGTAGCCCGAGGTATTCCATATTACTTTGCTGTGCTTCGAATAGAGCCTTTTCCATACTGAAATTCGCGCAAAGATTTTAACGGTCTTGTAGGACTATAAGTTGCGGCTTTCGGCACGATGACTGTGATAAAAAACTTTTTTTTTACCCACTTTTCCACATAAAAATAATTGCGTATTGTAATTGGCCATCATTTCAAGATAGTTATTGGCCTATGGCTATAAACTGTTTAAGAATATGGTAAAAATAATTCCCTCAATAGGTAAGTTGCACATATAAAACAGATTGTATGAAACGAAAATATATGAAAATTTAAAAAATTACGCGAAACACAGTAATTGGCCAGGGTGGCCAAAAACTGTAAATTTTTCAATTCCGAAACCTGTTATTAGCCACTTGTCACATCGACTGAAATATGCCTTGATAATAAAGGACAACAAATGTATTGTCTTGATGAGATAGAAAAAGATGGCTGTCTATGAAGTCTGCGACGAACGAGGAAGGTCGTAAAATTTTTTGGGATTTTTATGGCCGGTTGCAGTTAGAGCTCGCCAGTAAGTAGGCGCCTGTAGATCAACAGCTGTTATTTCATAAACAAGCTGATCGGACATTGTTCTTTTCATTCTCTTGTATGCCTTGTTGCCAAATCGTAAACTCCGCACAAAGCGATTTAAATTTTAGAACCCCATATTTGAATGATGATTTTGAATAGTTTCCGCGGTGAAGTTGAAAAAATCATGAATGAAACTCATTATTATTCAGTCTAAACTTGCATATGCAGTGATAACTGCATTCCCCATTGTATATATATATATAATCGATTCCCTTCTACCATGAAATGGTGTAGGGTATAATAACAAAAACAAATATTAAATTCTTCCCTCGTAAACGAACTTCGACCATTCCTTCTTGTTGGCTGTCATCTTCCTTGCTCTTTCCCAAGTTTGTCCCCTTTCTCCAATTATCTTCCCCATTTGCTTGTCCCAGGTAGTAACCGGTCTTCCGCGCCTTCTTTTTCCCGTAACCTTTGCTTCCCATACTTTTCTAGCAGGTCTTTCGTGATTCATTCTATTCAGATGTCCCCACCAACTCAATTGTCTCTTCTCTATAAAATCCTGCAGAGGTTCTATTCCGATGTCTTCCCTGATAAGATCGTTTCTCACCCTGTGCATCCTTGTTATTCCCTTCACTTTTCTTAGATATTTCATTTCCATTGCCTGCATCCTGCTTTTCTGTCTTCTATCAAGTACCCACGATTCGCACGCGAATGTAAGTATTGGTCTATAAATCGCTTTGTATACATTCATCTTAGTACTTCTTGATATTTCTTTCCTACTCAGGAAGTTCTCATTCATGGCATGGTATATCTTCAATGTGCTTTCCAATCTACTGTTTATTTCCAGATCTTGTTTTCCATTTTCTTCTATTTGCACTCCTAAGTATTTGAAAGATGTCACCTGCTCCAATCTTACTCCTTCTATCTGTACGTCAACGATTTCCTGAGAGTTGCTCACCACCATAACTTTTGTTTTTTCCTTGTTCATTTCCATTCCGAATTCCTTCAACACCGCATTCCAGATGTCCATATTTGTCTGTAGATCTCTCTCACTCTCAGCAACGATAACAATATCGTCCACGAAGGCACATTCTGATAATACCACTCTCTTTAAGTTTCTGTACCCGACTTGAAATTTCTTCGATCTTCTTGTGCACTCCTTCAGAATCTCATCCATAAATATTGTGAACAGCACAGGGCTCTAACTACCTCCTTGTCTTAAACCTATTTTTGTACTGAATTCTCCAGATGTTCGGTTGTGGCTGATAATTCTATTCCTGTTCAATTCATACACATTCTTAACAAGTCTTACAATTTTCTTGTTCATTCCCCTCTCTTCCAGAATTTTCCATAATTTCCTTCTTTTAACTCTGTCAAAAGCCTTCACCAAATCCACAAAACCCATGTATATCCTACCATCTTTTTGTTTCGCCCTTTCAATCAGTATTTTCAACGTGAATATGTGGTCTTGTATACTTCTTCCCTTTCTGAAGCCGCTTTGCGTTTCCTCTAGATTTGTTTCAATCTTCTCTCTTATTTTTCCATCCAGTATTCTCTCAAAAACTTTCATAGCTGAGCTCAACAGAGTGATACCCCTATAGTTGTTACATTCTTGCACATCCCCCTTCTTGTGTACTGGTACTATCAAAGATGTTTGCCAATCCAGTGGTACTGTTCCCCATTGTATGAAATGAAAACACTTGAAAAACCGAACTCAACAAAGCTCTCAACTATAGAGGGTACCCTCCATACTCTCAACAAACAATTAGTTTGGAGTGGTGCTGACATCTAGTAATTGAATGAGCGCTATTTCAAAAATAGGAAACTGTAACCACATTCGGTCTAAGGCAGAGCAGAGTAAGTTGTCAATAATAACCTTAATCTTCCGATTTATGTTCGCCCTGGCCAATAGAGAACTCTAACGATTTGTCAAAATCAGCTAAGCTTTTCCCTCCATTGAATCGCATGCTGTTTTGGTCTAGTATTGTGTTTTGTGCATGTTTTTGGAAAAAATGTTCTTCCCGACGTTAGATTAGAGTGATTAGACTATAACTTTCTCAGAAATGTCTCTCTACAGTGATAATTAAAAGCTTTGTGTGCCCCACGGAAACGAACGGTCAGCTGATTTTGACAAATCGTTAGAGTAGCCTATTACTGCCCAGTGGCCATCTACTGTACCGTTTACCTTATTTTGAAATTTAATGGATTGTTTGGTATTTCTCATCACACATCAAGGTTGCATTTTCATGTAGACCTACCCCCAAATTTAATTTAATCTTGGGAGCTTGTGATGGATTCTTAGCCAAAAGCGCTTTACCATCTGTAAATTGCCTTCAACGGCCATCAACATGTAGTAAACAATGGAAATCTTTTTTTCAATTATTTACTACATATTGATGCTGTTGATGGCGTTTTACAATCCGTAACTTCTGTGGACAATGGTTCTAACGATCGTTCCTTGGCCGAAAACGTCTACCAGCTTTTCTTCTATAAGAATTTCCTAGAAATTAACAACACCTTTTTCCATTGCAACCTATTGTATCAAACAATTCCTACACCAGATATTCGACAACTCCCGAGTCGGAAACAATGACTCAAACTCTAAAGATTTCAATTACAGAACTCGTAAACGGTCACGTTCAATATTATAAATGCATCAAATTTATCAATTTGAATTCTTATATCATTTAAGTTAAGTTGTGAGTAGCCATTCTCCGAATAAGAAATGTATAAGGTTCTGGTGTTAGTGATCGCTTGTTTGGCATTTTTTGGCCGGACAGACGGACATAGTTACCACTTAGGAAGTTGCCCAGATGTGGAACCACAGAGAGGTTTCGATATGAAAAAGGTAAGATCAGGTACTTATTTCCAAATTTCTGCTGCCTAATCAATCAATGCCACAACTATTTACTTCGGCATAAGATATCCCATTCTTACACGAATTCTTAGCCTCATTTCGATTTTATATTTGCACCTCAATTATTCGATTCAGGGATGCAAAACCAACTTTTTTCAAGTGAAGAATCGCGTGATAATATTATAATTGAAGAAAATACTCAATAAGTCACAAAATGAAATGAAATGGAGAAAATAATATCTTATAGTTTATAGTAGTCAGGAAATTGAGAGCGAATTTGGGAAATGTAATCTGGGCAAATTCGAATGAAAAAACATGTTTTAATAAATGGGTGACTTTAAATTGTTAGCCTGACAAAGGGTTTGCGGATATGTCGCTATTACACCGCAGAAGATAGTTGCAAAAACTATACCACAAAAATATGTTTTAGGAACTTTGAAAATTTCACTTCTGTTATTTGAGAATCCACATAATACAGATATGAAAATACCAGACAATTTTCTGCGATAGGAGTTAAGACCGGACTCTATTATTATATTGAATTTATTGAATTCAATCAGGGTGTTTTATTGGTGAATATACATTCGTTAACCTGACCTAGAGCCACCATAGAGAAGTCCAATAAACCTATATATCTAATCAATTTCCTAGCCGAGATGCAGAGTGATTTATGAGTTTGCCAATATTTTCAATAGCTCAAAACTTTCGCAGCACTCTTTATAATCAATTTTTTGGAACCTAAATAAACTTCCATTGGTTACTCGATTCATCTTGGAACTGATCAAAAGTTCAGTTGCTTTTCAATAAAATATTTATTTATTTATTCAAATCGAAAATACACAAATACAATATGTGCATCTCACAGAGGCAATCGAGTTGCCTGTTTGTGAGGTCGATTGGGTCAACCGTATTTGCACAACGTATAACCAACAATATAAAAAATAAGCAAATTAAAATCAATACACAATTAATTTTATCAGATAGCAATCTGTGAAATACAATGTTTTCATGATATAATAAAAATAAACATACAAACTCATTAGTATTTAGCTGCAATCCACCTTTTTAGTCTACTTTTCCTGAAACAACCATCATTTAATCATTTAAAATCTTGAGTTCATTTGGAAGAGAGTTCAAACACCTATTGCTCTAACAATACTACTTTTAGAACTTACAGTCCTGAATCTTATTGACAATTGAACACTCTTGTTCGTAGTGATACCTCTTGGCCGTAAAAATTCACTCTTAAGGTTGTCATAATGGTACTTCAGAGATTCCAGTAAAAACAAATTTTCAACATTTAGAGGGATGCCCTGAGCAACTTTATTCCTATTAACAATTCTTAATATTATTTTTTCTTGATTCTTTAAGAGGTTTAGACAGTTCGAATAAGCTTCACCCCAAGCAATTATTCCATAATTTATTACACTATGAAATAATGCATTGTATAGCATAAAAAGAATCTCAGCGGGCATTATCTTACAAATTTTGTGAAATATAAATACCAAGTAGGTACTTTGTCTTATTCAGCAAATATTCAACATGCTTGTCCCACCTCATTCTGTAGCCATTATTAATCCCAACTATTTAACCGAATTGACCCTATTTATTAATTTTCCATTTATACATATGTGCAAAGACTGTGGAACGCTATTACAGTAGTTACCGAAAGTTATGTAGAGTGTCTTGGTTATATTCAGAGAGAGCATGTTTGAAGTTAGCCAGTCACTTATGTTCTCCAAATAATTGTTCAAATTAGTCTGTACTTCTCTCCAATCTTTACCAGTCGACACCACTGCGGTATCATCAGCGAAAGAGACTAAAACATCCTCAGGCATAGAGTCAAAAACATTCATATAATATGAAAAACAATAGTCCCAAAACAGTACCCTGTGGGACACCAGTAAACATCTCACAATAATCACTCAGAACATTATTGACCGTCACCCTATGGCACCTTTTTTCCAGATATGATGTTAATAGTTGTAGAGCCTTTCCTCTTATCCCATAATTATTCAATTTGTCCAACAAAATATTATTATTCACGGTATCAAAAGCCAAATCTAAAAAAGGTCAGTTAAATAATTCAGAGCGTCTTTAGTTCCCAATTTTTCCATGAATCCATACGGTCGTTTAGCTATCAACTTGTGTTTTTTAATGAAACTCAAAATTCTACTGTGGATTATTCTTTCAAAAATTGCTAAGTTAGATATTAGGGATATAGGCCTATAATTCGACATTTTGTGTCTGGCCTTGCCTAAACCTATAGATAGGTTTTACGTCCGCTTTCTTGAATGCATCAGGCCAAATTGCTAACCTAACCTAACCTAACCTATAGATAGGTTTTACGTCCGCTTTCTTGAATGCATCAGGCCAAATTGCTTTTTCTATACACAAATTCATAATATAAACAAGTGGTTCTGTAATGAAATCTACCGAAGTCTTAATGGTCCTAACATTGATGTCATCAACCCCTGCACATTTCACTTTCATATTTTCAATGATGTTCAAAGTTAACCTAACCTAACCTAACCTAACCTAATCTAACCTAACCTATAGATAGGTTTTACGTCCGCTTTCTTGAATGCATCAGGCCAAATTGCTTTTTCTATACACAAATTCATAATATAAACAAGTGGTTCTGTAATGAAATCTACCGAAGTCTTAATGGTCCTAACATTGATGTCATCAACCCCTGCACATTTCACTTTCATATTTTCAATGATGTTCAAAGTTAACCTAACCTAACCTAACCTAACCTAACCTAATCTAACCTAACCTATAGATAGGTTTTACGTCCGCTTTCTTGAATGCATCAGGCCAAATTGCTTTTTCTATACACAAATTCATAATATAAACAAGTGGTTCTGTAATGATCTACCAAAGTCTTAATGGTCCTAACATTGATGTCATCAACCCCTGCACATTTCACTTTCATATTTTCAATGATGTTCAAAGTTTCGTAAGAATCAATTGGCGACAGGAAAATAGAATGGAGATACATTGGGGGCAGTTTGATGTGGGTTGTATTTGGCCGCTGAATATTGTCACTGAGTTTCCTACCTATAAGACCTAAATACGTATTAAAGCTGTTTGCAACTTGAATTGGATCTTGAATTCAAACATTATGATCATCCAATATATAATTCACACAGTCATTTTTTTTTACTGTTCTTACCGAGTTTTTCATTAATAAATGACCACAACCCTTTAGGGCTTCTAATATTTTTTTCAACAATTTTTTTTCATACATAATTTTTCAGTCTTCAGTTTTAGGTTGCTAATATATATATATGACAGAATATTGAACTTCGATTAGAATATTCGAAAAGAGCAGAAAATTTTTGATGGAGATCAGTTGATTTCAGTTTTCCGCACGGCATTCAATCCATCAAAATGTTTGTCGAAAAAATTTGATTCAATATTGAAATTCTAAAAATGTCTGTTTTGAACTGACGAAGAATTTGTTTCTCTATATTTCTTAGTGAATAGTAAATTAGATTTGACATCGACGTACGCCATGGTATCAGATAGTTTGGGTGTGTATGGTAGAAGCTTTTCATCGAAACGAAGACACCTTCACACAAGTTTCAATGTATTAAATAAATAAAGCAGCAGTTCAGAACAAAAACTCCTTTGCTAAATTAATCAATTGACCCGAGTTCAGGCTCACTCTATACTAGTTTCATTATGAATACATGACATATAAAGGAGCCATAAAACAACTTTTCGTTTCTGAGAATCAAGGTGATTTATTTATTTGAGCAGAACTTTTGGTTAGTCATAATAGTTATAACTTCCGTCCAACACATTATTTGCATAGTTATTCTCACCTGAGACTATCAAAATGTTTATATGAACCATTCGAATAAAAATACAGTGTTCGAAAAACCAATTTAGGTATTATGAGATGATATTAGCGAAAAATTTATATTTCATTTACAAGGAACCTTGTGTTTATTATATTCGAAATGTCTGTCCTAGTCTGTAATTCTTTGTTATGCATCATATAAAGATTTTCGCAGTCGATGATGAAAATAACTGCCAAATTTGAAAGAAAAATTTAACGATTCGTGAATTAAAGCGAATAGAAAGTTCGCCCCAAATCAATAAATCACCTTGTATGTCAGACGAAGAGTCTTAAACTATAGATCAATATGTTTTTGGGTTGGTTTTTTTCCATATAAGATATTTTTTCGATATGAAAAAGGAATATACATAGGTAGAGTGAATTCGACATTTCATGAACAGTACTGGGCGTGTTGACAGTTGTAGATAAGCACTTGATCCTGCATCCCATTTTTTTTCTTTATTATTGGAAACTAATCGAGAATTTCCCAATATGCCACATTATTCTTCGACTTATAACACTTTAGAAAAAAAACTAGTAAGTCCAGCGTTCTATTTTTTCGGTGGATCCATCTTTTACCACCAAATCAATATAAAAACGTCATAAGCGAAAATAAGATCAATCAATCAAATCAACCCGATTTATACACTGTAGTGATGTTTACGGACGGAGAAGGGATTCATGGCTCAATTACCTCCATAAGTGGTCGAACAAACCACATCGCAGCTTTTCTGTGCCGCAGTTTCGAAAGTCCAAATTGCCTTATTGATCGCCAACCTTCGACAATAGAAGATGGTACCCAAATGAGAAGAAGTGATGTTTACCCCCAGCATAGCCTACTAGAATTAGTACCTACTTCTAGTAGGCTATGCCCCCGGCCGTCCAGTTTCAAGAACGACTATTCCACCACGATCAATACTGTATGTCTGATATCAATGCTGCAGTCTGTTAATTTTTTCCCTCATTTAGAATAGAATGCCGAAGCGAATAATAAGCCATATGCAAGGAGGGATGGAGTGACTTTTTACAAAGCATTATAAATTAGGGTTTATAATCTACAATTCCATAGGTTTTTTTTCTATTCAGAATATTTCACGGATTTCTACTCCGGGAGAAATATCAGTTCAAAATAGACGGTCAGAAAAATTGATGGATAGAGTAAATAGAGGAATGAATAAATATCCTAATGAGTATAAGTTTTTTTTTTTCATTAGGGAGTCCCAGAGCCAACGATTAAAATGAACCACCATCATTCTGTAGACGATGCAGAGCATGTTCCCCATATTTTTTCGAATGTATAAAACGGCTAGCCAATAAGATTGATGAGAAATGTATCAGATTTACTCAGAAAAATTTATATTTCTTTCTGTCGTTCTACGATCGTATGTTCCTCTTTTTTGTTTTGAAAATTTAAAATGGCCAAGAAAATTTATTTCCCCATGCACCCATTCCATCAATTTTTTTGGATGGCCATTTTAAATTTTGGAAAAAAAGAGGAACATGCGCTCCATCGTAGACATTTTTATCCTCAGAGCTTTAGTATGAACAAAAAATTATGTTAAGGATATTTTAGTCATCCCTCTATGTACTTTAGCCATCAATTTCCTTGACAGATTTTTTTGATCTGATTTATATTCTGGAGAAGGAATCCTCAAAAAATTCTGAATCGAAAAAAATCGGTTCATTTGATCGTTGGTGGTGGCGTTCTAGGGCTGTCAGAATGAAACAAATTTTTTTTTCTGAGTACATTCTGATACTTTCCTTTATCCACCAATATTTTTGGCCGGCCATTCTGAACTTGAAAAATGAGGAATAGGCGCTTCATCGAAGAATGTATACTTCATTTTGATCTTCGAAGCTGTACTATGAACAAAAAATTATGTAAGGATATTTAAATTATCCTTGAAACATTCTGAATAGAAAAAAAAAACAATATTGGTTCCTTTCGATCGTTGGAGGTGGGGTTCTAGGGCTGTCAAAATGAAACAAAAATGTTTATGAGTACATACTGATACATCCCCCTATACACCAATTTTCTTGGAAGGTCCTTCTGAACTTGAAAAACAGGAGAAATATGAGCGTCATCGTAATAGTCTAAGATCCCACTGCAGAATTACTACGTTCATTACGTACAGAGACAAAAACACATTTTCACATACGTTTATGGATAGGAGAGTACACTGATAACACCGCAGCCTGTCAAAAGTGGCCGCATATAATTTAAATTAGATTAATGTTAATCAATATTTCAAGAGAAATTTCGTTCATTCCGTTTTGAAATGAAATATCATCCACATCACAACAATGCATGTAAAGAATACTTTACATTACATTACAACTGCCGTTGCACACTCGGCCGCAACTACCTCGCAGCCAGGTGTAAGCAGGTAACATTCCGATGTATTTCTACGTTCATGACGTACACGGATGTTTTCGATATCAAATTAAAGCTAATTTTTTTTCGAATAGGATGATGTATGGCTGCCTGTGGAAAAATAGCCGCAAGTTAGGTCTGCCATCTGTTAAATTAGCGAGATATCCGAAATAAAGTAAGAGAGAGTTAGACTCATTTCGCACCATTGGGTTCTTACCCGATGTTCCAAATTATATCTACTGATATTATGGGATCTTTCACACATGTTCCGGTTTAGTTTCGCACTGGAAACAACCCGATTGCACTTTCGGTGGCGCTTATCGCCACGAGATTCGAGAGCTTGATGTGCCCACCGTACGGATAAAACCCGATGAATAATTTTTCATTCGGTTGTTTTCCGGCAAAAACCCGACGGTAAAACCCGTTTGAAAGGAATATCAGGGTTCTCAACAGTGCATCTGAATTATTCTTATATTATAACCACGTGTTGGAGCTCGTTGTACACAACACTGTTGATATTATTTATGTATTAACCCTTCGTCGGGCGCTATATGAATATTGAGAGTTCGGGCGCAATGCATATAATAGATTCTAATAAGAATAAAGTCCAAATAAATTAATATCGAAACATAAGAAGAATTTTTTGAAAAGATTATAAGTCTCACCAAAGTTCATATTAAAGACACTGGACGATTTATCATGTTCAACAAGATGTATGCGACAAAAGAGAATGACGAAAAATTCATTAAAAAAATCAAAGGGTTTGTTTCAACCATAGATTAAATAGATGGATCATAAGCTAACCACCAATGAAATGAATTTTCGCTTGTTTTCCCCTCCAGATCGCTTCTAAAATTTCTAAGACGGCGTGTGTATTTCTAATTGTCAAAATATTATTTCAATCATTCACGTCGTAATATTTTGGAAAATAAGCAGCGATGTGCCCTGAAAACGTGTGTTTGAAATAAAAGTGCAATTTATACATGAAAGAGGAAAGCTATTTATTTATTCTGGTAAGTTTTTGATATTTTATTCTTGTTTGAGTTCACGACTTTATGAAATCAGGGGAGGGAGTTAGGGCACGCCAGGGTCGAATTAAGTTTGAATCCCATCAAATGATGGAATTGAAATGTTGAGTTTATACAATCAAACAATTGATTTCAATTTTAGATTTTCCAGAAATGAAACCAGACGACGGCAGTGGAGAGTTGCACTGGGTCTTGAAAACAATTTACACTTCTCTTGTAGTTTATACTCCAGACTTTAGTATAATGAGAGTAATCTACTTTTACCGTAAATTTGAAAAAAGATGCCATCCCGAGTGAGGTAAGATAGGTAGTTTACCACTTATTCAACTCGCTTTATTGTCTGATTATCACTTTCTTTGGAATTTTGCAAGTGATTTCTGACTACTTCTGAACTTGAAATTTATAGTAGATTTTTTCTTATTATATCATGCTTTTTAGTATAAACATTCTTCCTGGTTTCGAGATGAACAGTAGAACGAGATTTTAATTGCTTCAATAATGTTGTAATTATAGCCAATACTGTGCCAAACCTGTAATCAGTACTGGAGTTTTTGAGGAAAATGCAAGGAAAATGGGAACAATATCAAGAAACACGAATGCCAGTTCAGGATTTGCAGAAATAAAAGCTTCTTGTAGTTCAAGGATAAAACAAGTGAGGTACATACCTACCCAGGGAGGTATACAAAATTTCTTATAAATTGCTATGGCAAATAGAACTCGTCTTAGGAATGAAAATCCATAAAAATGAGCTGAGGTCATGTTTGGAACTTTTTGTGAAAATCAAAAAAGTTTCCTTTATTTCTAAAATGTATTTCAATGTAAAAATTATGCTACTACTGTAATTATGATTACAATAATGACCATTCAATTAGAGCTCGGATATTCCCATCATTTTTATGATTTATTGAATGAAAATGCCTGTTATCAGGATACCTCATATTTCGAAGTAAAACTTCAGTTGAAAAATTGTTGCAGGAGACAAGCGGAGAACAGAAATTAAAAAACAGCTAATTGACGTCAAAAACCGATTTAAGATTACGAGTGAGTCGTCAGTACTTCAAGAAAAAAGTTGCTGCCCTACAAGCAGTTCCTAACTCATTGGAAAGAAAAATTCAAGATGAAAGCTTGGAAAGCTTTGCTTAAAAGTTACATTATTATTGAGTTAGAGCTTACAGTTTCGTAAAATAACTCTTGATTATTATGCACTTCAACACCAAAAAGCACTTTCGAGGTGGTATAAAAATTTGAAGGGGGAATCAGGTTGTTGAACTAGGTATTTGAGTTGCTGAAAAACACTGCTCTTTAGTTTATATGCAATATAACTTAATTCAATTTAAAACTGCCCGTAAAAAAAATATTGATGCTTCATCTAGAATTGAGGGATTCTTTTATGAGTTACTGTATACAATAAAAAATAATTTCCTATTTCACAATCATTGGTTCATGTTTACAGTATTACATTACTGTTTCATTCCGCAAAATCTGTACGGAAGACTTGAGGATTTCTTCAATGAACAAACTCTTTTAGATTCTCATTATACAAATTCCATAAACTTCAGCTGCTTCCACTTCTATTGATTTGAGAATTAACCATTCTAAAGTGAATTTTTTTTATGAAAGTAATTTTTGGTTTCCAGTTTATGCTTAGTGAATAAAATTTTAAATAATCTGTATGTAGGTTAGGGTCATATTGACTATTTGTGTATGGTACAATTGTATTTAAAATAAATTCTTTTTTACATAAGTTGTTTTGGTATTACATATTAGTTCTACATCCCTTTGATTAGTTGTCATAAGAAAAATACTCGAAATCTTTGCATTGAAACATATTTCCATTCGATATAAAATTATTGCCGACTACCTGAAATATTCACAGTGTGACTAGTTCTGAATCCGCCCCTGTCCAGTTCCCCCACCCAAGATATCCAAATTCATATTTATGGCAGTATTTTGTGAACGCGTTTTTGTCGAGATGCTCTATCTCCTGTTTTATTAATCTATGGTTTCAACCCACATTTTATCGTTTTGGTCATTAAAACAAAAGGTGGTACGGACGATTTTCGTCAATTCGATATTGCTCAATGCTACTAAGTACCACTGTTTAAAGTTTTGTGCAGAGAATAAATGGTTGGCTCCTTCTGGATGGTGCTCTGAAACCAACATGTTTTCTGGGAAGTTCAACTACGATACAAGTAGAAAATGTATTATGTAATTGAGCTAACACATTTTCAGATGATGAAAAAACACTGATTGCGACGACGATAGTGTAACTGCGATTGTGAAAGCAGTGAGGAATCGGACTTGGACTAGAAAATTAAATACACTGATATAAAATATAACTTGATTCAAGAGACTGATTTTGAAGAAACACGAAAAAAACTTCTTCAGATTTAATTACATTTGTACTTGATGAATAAATTATTTTTTATTATGAAATAGATCACTTAATACTTTAAATTTTTTTCATAATATTCATTACGTAATTATAATATTTGTAAATATTAAGTCGTTCCTACTATTGTTTGAGCTGCCGGCTAAGAATCATATCTATCGACGCATGCGCAATGGCTTAAATACACGGCTGGCATCCACCATCCTCATCTAACAAAAGCCGTTGCGCGCCATCTTTTTCAGTTTATTTCAGATATCTCGCTATTTTAACAGATGGCAGACCTAACTTGCGGCCATTTTTTTCACAGGCAGCCATATATCATCATATTCGAAAAAAAAACAAAATTTAATTTGATATCGAAAACATCCGTGTACGTCATGAACGTAGAAATACATCGACATGTTACCTGCTTACACCTGGCTGCGAGGTAGTTGCGGCCGAGTGTGCAACGGCAGCTATGGATTTTAGTATTCTTTACATGCATTGTTATGATGTGGATGATATTTTATTTCAAAACGGAGTGAACGAAATTTCTCTTGGACAGTCTTGGAATATTGATTAACATTAATTTAATTGAAATTACTTGCGGCCACTTTTGACAGGCTGCGGTGTTATCACTGTATTCTCCTATCCATAAACGTATGTAAAAATATGTGTTTGTCTCTGTACGTTATGAACGTAGTAATTCTGCAGCGGGATCTCGTACTATAATACGAACATCAATAATGAAATCAGGAATTATGAAACATGATATATAATCCTTGGTATGAAATGAGTCTTTTCTTTCCTCAAACATAGCTAATCATTCGGTTCGCCATACTATTATAAATAAGGGAAAATAAATTAACCGACTGCAGTATTGATATATAATTGTCATATAATCGTATATTTGCTCCCGGCCGATCTCTCATATCAATACTGCAGTCGGTTAATTTATTGATTAATAATATTAATATTAATTCGAGGAGGATCATACGTTGTATGTATTAGAACAAATATGGTTCCATCAGGACAATAGTCTTAATCATGAATCAATTTGGAATGTTAGAACATTACAGTTTAAATATTCCATGAGTTGTGATTTTCAACATCAATGCATTTTGGATTTCAGGATACAGAATATATCATAATGTTGAATAATTTTCCTTATATAGATTTTTCTTGATTAGACTTTTGTTAGATAGATAGCTGAAAACTCCCACCTGAGAGTGCATAAACTTTTTACTTACTCAAGATGTTTCTATATCTTCCTTCATAAACTAAGTCAATTCAATTGTTTACGAAACTGAACATGACGCCTAAGGTCCTAAGATGGCGTAAGGACACAGTAACAAAGCCGACACAGAACACAACTGATTCTCCGAACTCGCACAAGCATAAGGAGCTTCTGAGGGGTGCTTCGGTACCTATGCAGAATCAGGATAATATGAATATGATATTATTGGAGTTTTTAGGTCTAACTGAAATATAATATTAAATCGTTCAAAATAGTGTCCTCCATAGTAAATCAAAATTGAATTTTTTTTTGTAGGAATTAGGACAGTAATAAGCTGAATTAAATAATGTTTTTATTCAGATTGCATCTGCTTCTTCAGGCCTAAAAAATACACATTCATAAGATCCTCTGATAAACATACAATAAATACTCCAAAATCTCAGCAAACAAACATAAATCACCTCTATAAAACTAGCTAATTCATCAGTCATTAAAAAAAGGCGCAAAGTGCTACAATCATAAATACACAGACATATGATTCCCCGGAAAATCTCAACCATAAACGAATAATCTAACCTAACAAAATCTCAACTACAAATTTTCATCTTTTGGACTTGACAGATTGATTAGATTCAAAAAACTCTTAGAAATAGAAGCAATAAACGACCATAGCACAATATTCACTTTCCTTCTCCGTCGTTCTTTCAATCTTCAGGTTTTTCTGTCATATGTTTATATTTTATTAGGATACTGTTGTATAATTCACTTAGGTGTTCTGTATCTGTTCTGAAATTAACGCTTTTGTTAATATTGATGTGAATCATCTCTAAAATATTTCTCTTTCTAAAATGTTTTTCTCTGTCATATATCTTTACACATTCGAAATCGAATCGATGGTCAGCATTAAAGAAATGGGAGCACAGGGCAGTTTTTTCCTCTATTCATCACGTCTTTCAGGTCGTTTTTATGTTGTCTGGTTATGTTCTTCGGGGAGGCCATATATCACGTTCCAAGATGTTGCAAGAATGGCGGGGAGTTGATAAGTTGAAGGAGGTCTGAAGTCTTCTTTGGGTATTCCTCTTTCCAACAGTCAAAGTCACGTCAAAATCAGTTGGGCCAATCAGTAGATTATCCCAGACAAAAAGACGTTTAGACAGAGATATTTGATTAGGTTTAAATTTTCGAAATCGGGGTGTTCATCATCATCATTTTGTGAAGATTGAAGTAGTGGACTGTTACCAGATATTCAAGTTAGAGATGGTGGTGTAAAAATATTTATTGTTTATCGTTCACAATCATGAAAAGAATGAGTGACCTGCATGAAGCTGATACAGTAATAAATACAAATACTTAAATCTATATACTCAGAGAGACATTATTCAACTAAAAATGAGCAGAGCAAGCATAGTCTAATTTGAATATGAGAAAAGGAATAATATTTATAATTAATATAAGTAAATAACGTTGGTCTTGAAGAGAGCAAAATTCATCAATGAATACAATATTTACATAGACGGACTGCTAACAAGTAAGCACGATTAGTCCATCAGAATAATAGAAGATACAATTGATAAATTATGAGAGGTACAAAATGAGAGTACAAATGAGGGAAACCACTAATCGTTGGTTTCGAGGAGACCAAAAGGCTTGAGAACTAATCTGTATATCGAACGAGCAAGATGAGTGAATATGAGAATATATCAATAAAAGTACAAATTATAATGAGGAGATCATACCAATTAAGAAAGTACACGATTACCAGAGCAGACCTTCCAGGGTGGAACCAGGACAAGAACCATTATCATGGCCTGCTACTGACCATATTTGAGGAGTTCACATCGTATTCTGAAGGAAAAAACTACTAATTCCAGGTCCAGCCTGGAACCTGGAGGATTAATTCATCTGAAACTCTACAACAGTAATTAGTAATATGTACGTGAGGGGTCATCATCAGAGTTGACCTAAAAAATTAACCAAACTGATTCAAATAAATTAGATGAACATGAGAAGAAAAAAATGATGTGGGTGAAGTTGACCCAGCACTTTTCGATTTTTGGGGAACAAAACTTTTGTACTGAATTGTGCTACTTTGTGCCGTTGAAATTTTTTCCAATTAAATACAATTCTCAAGATATTCCACAAAGTGTATGGAGTGGGCCTGGTCAGGACTTTTAAAGAATGGGGTTTTATTGCTGAAATAGATTGTGCTGGGCTAAATTTTTTCTCACTTTCGCGATTTCCCGGAAAATTCGATGCCTTCACGAGAAAATATTCACGGCACAAGCAGCACAAATGTAGCACAAATTATTCCACTCTTTTTAAGGAACGAGAAACAAAAGTGGTGTGCTAACTTTTTTCTTCATTTTCAGGGAAATAACAGGAAATTTCGCAAAAATTCGAACAGCACATCTAGGTGCATGTATGATAGCACAATTTAAAAAAATCTTCACGACAAGAAGCAGCACCAACTTAGCACTATTCAGCACAAAAAAAATTTTTTGTGCTTCGAAAATCGAAAAGTGCTGGGCCAACTCAACACATATAAAAAACCACGTCTCTACACAGTCTATATACCATGTTTGGAGATGGCCTATAGACAAATCGCCCAACATGGTCTATAGACCATCTACCTATAGGTAGATACAACGCTTGACAGGATTAAAATCAGGTGATCTAGAGGCCATACATGTGGTCCACCTATGCCTATCCACATATTTGGAAAATATCTATCCAGGAATTTCCTAACTGAAACCTGACAAAATGACTTTAAAAGAAAAAGGGATCAGACCAAAACACTGTCGATACTAGTTGTCAAAATTTATGTCATAAATATTGTAGTAGCCCACACGAACATGGAACTTGCCTGAGATGTCTCAGACATTGTGGGAAAGTGTGCAGCTCATCATGGAAAATGGTCAATCCTCTTGGCCGGCATTCAACACGCAGTTTTGTCGCAGCTACTATTACTTTCATTCATGATGTAATGTACTGTATACATCAGAGGATGCTGCAATAGTTGGATCTGATGATGATAAAAAGCCGACCATCATTTTTTAAAGACAAATATTAAATAAAAATTGACGAAAATTATATATACAGGTTGGTATAATTCCGATGTTCACCACTATTATCTTCCGAAGTACATCAGAAAGAAATTCCGTTTATTTTCAAGAGAGTTCTTCCTTTTTGAGTCCTTCAACATGACGTCCCTCAAATCTTAATATTTTCTTTTGTTCTAGATTCACAATGAAAAATCTTTACAATTACATAAGTAATTTTCGAATATCATATATATATATATATATATATATATATATATATATATATATATATATATATATATATATATATATATATAATAATATGCAGGGGGGCAGTAATGCTTTCGGGGAGTGACGACCCCGCATACCTGAGTCACCCAGCCCCCAGGTTAGCAGCCTGGGAAGCTGTAGATTATGAAGCTCCTGTCACTAGAAGCATGATGCAGGGCGGTAGAGGGCAGCGGGCTGGCCCTCTTCGGAGCCGTCTGGAGGCAGAGCCTGTAGGGGACAGCTGTGGGGCGAGCGGCGCAGCCCCCCGAGATGGCACCGTAAGCCATAGCAGTAACAACATCAGGAGAGTGAGAAGGAGCATCAGTTTGGACGGAATCAGGAACCGTCCCGCTGAGGCTCAGACTAGAGATGGAAGAATGCGCTGGACCGAGGAAGAGAATATCCTCATTATGCGGGTTCACTTTATTGCTGAGGAACTGCACCAACAGAATGCAGAAAGAACTTATCGACAAATTCTAACCACCACTTGGAATGAGATCTATCCAAGTAGACTCTCATATCCGAATCTGCTGGCGAACAGGGTCAAATGGATCATACAAAATGAGAAATTCTCAAGCGTCGAACTTGAGTCTATCAAAAAAAGCATAAGACCATATGCCCCAGTCTCAACTGATGATACTATCATCACCGAGGAAATAAACCATGAACAACAGGTTTCAACGACGCTTGAACACAAGTCAACAGAAAAAGTTTTCAGGAGGAACATACAATTGTATGCCAAGATCAATCCTCAAGAAAGACCTAGAATACCTAGACTCAAAGGATCACAGAACATACTGGAAAGTGTGAGTAGAACAAATAAAATAATGGAAACAATCCTATATATATATATATATATATCAGATTTTTCATTGTGAATCTAGAACAAAAGAAAATATTAAGATTTGAGGGACTCATGTTGAAGGACTTAAAGTCCCTTTAATTTTAAAGCTTCCTTTAATCCTACTACTCTCGCGGCAGACAAATGCAACTCGGCACAGGTATTTGAATGCAGATCTAAACTCACCAAATTGGGAAGTTTAAACAGACTGCAACTGATTTGGGTACCTGGACACTCTGGCTTCAGTGGCAACGTTGCATCGGATGCTCTAGCCAGAGAAGGAGCAACATCAACGCTTATTGGCCTGGAACCCAGTATAGGAATTTCTAATTCCTTAATCAGGGACCGAAACAACAGCTGGATAAGGCAAAAGGTCCTGGAGCACTGTCGCAACCGTCCTGGACTGCGTCACTCGCACAGGGCTATTTCAGTGCCTGCCAGCCCATACACCAGTCGTTGGCTAGGATTTTCTAGAACTAATCTGAGATCTATAATAGCGGTTTTCACAGGACACTGCAGACTCAGAGCCCACCTCAAAAAACTTAGCATCGTCAATGACCCGCTCTGCAGACTCTGCTTAGAGGAGGACGAAACAATTGAGCATATCCTCTGTGACTGCCTGGCGGCAGACAGGGTCAGACATGGAGTTTTTGGCTCTCCGAAGATGATTCTAGAGGAACTCAAGAATCACTCCCTCTCCGACATCATCTCCTTTTTGGGCAGGATGGGACTGGAGGGAGAGATCTAGCTCTATGAGCTTGCCTGTGTGCTACAATAGACCGCTTGGTCGCAGTGGCAGGTTTGGGTTTATCCGTCCAACACACCCAGCAATCAGTAATCAGTAACCCTACTAAAAATGACAGTAAAGGAAGTTTTAAGCTTAAAGTGACTTTAAATTTGATTATAAAACTGGTCGAAAGTCACATTAATTTTAAAGCTTCATTTAAACCTACTTAAAATGACACTACTGCCAGGCGCAAAGAGAAACGCAGGGTGCGGTGACGTAGCGTGAGTTTTTGTAAAACATAGAAAAGAACAAGACTGCGCAAATGAAGCGTGACAGTGACTTGTCAGATAGTACGTGCAGCGCAGAAAAAATCTGCGTCACCCTGCATTACCTCATAAACCTGCGTTTCTATTTGCACCTGACCTTGGACGCTTTAAATTGGATTATGAAACTGGATATTAGTGTTTATGGAAGTGGACTGTAGAAGAGATGAGTTGAATGAACGCTTATTCGAAAATAATATCTCAATAAACTTCAATCATATCGAATATTTCTGCGAATGTCTATCATTAGGAATTTCCATTTTTTTACACCAGTATTCATCTTATTGATAACATAAGAGAAAACAACTGATTTGATACAAGGAACCACAATCAAACACGAAATTCTTGAAATAACCGATAAACTAATTTCTTCTAGGAAGTGTCAATCTGATCTCTTTGTTTTGTTCACTAGTGTGAAACTCGAGCAGTAACTGACGATCTTCAATGACAATTTTCAAATGTAGTGAATTTCTGATTTCTTAACCTAAAGCTCGTTTGTAACATCAGAAAATTCTCTACCAAATTTTGACAGAGATTATTTTGTATGCAACTGAACAGTGAATTCTACCTAAAGTGCGTATGTAACGGTAAAGAATTCACGGCGCATGAATTCTCGAGTAAATTCTCTAAAGAATTCTCGGCTGTTGCAAACGGGCTTAAGATGGACGTTATAGTATGAACTATCTCATCAACTTGTCCATATATTATTCGAATATATGCCACCTCAAAATTTATGCATTTCCGAAATATACAGGAGTACCGGGAAGGATGCGACAAACGGATACCATAAATTAATCAGGCTGGACTCGTATTAAGAGGTTGTAATCGCTTGAGTGCCTTTGTTTGAGACATACAGGGTGATCTTGATGAGTATGTATAATGATTGTTGGAAGTGAAAATGTTCAACTTGGATCAGATACTATCTGATACTGCATAATTATACATATACCGGAGATATAACACATTTAGATCCTAATATTGAAGGAAATTAATGCAAATGGGTTTTTATGTTTCGGCGTAACAAATTTGTGGAAGTAAAGTTCAGAATTTAATTGTATCATAATATTCATTTTTAATTCAATGCTTCCCACTTTCTAAGATTTTAAATACGATATTCTCCAAATTTTAGGTAGAAATTCCTTCGCTAGAAACAGACGTGGTTGCTACTCAATATTTTTTGATAGACATGTAATCGACAATCGATGAGTTCACGAGCATAGTCAATTCAGATATGAAACAGACATCTGCAGTATTCAAGTATCCATATTTTTTAAATTGAGGTATCCGATACTCCAATTTCAGTTGAAAATCCGATACATTTCCTGTGATAGATAGATTTTACGCATCTCTAAAACACCGACATGATTTCGGAGATTTTGGTTTTTGGTTCAAGACAAGAGCGGTGACTTCTGCAGGTAATCAATTTACGCTTGCCGCTCCGAAGGGAAAATTAATTTTCTCATGTTTCTATACTCCATTCACTTTTATTTTAGCAGTCGGTTGGCCATGGAAATTTGACACATTTCACTCTGTATAGTACGAAAATGTGGGGTTATGACGCTTGTCAAAATAAAATACTTTTGGGTTTTAAATCCAAGCTATGTTGCCCGTTCTACATAAAAGTTTCTGTTATTACGTATGTTGTCACAATGTCGAATCTCTTCGGAAAATATGTGGCGAATATAATTATTGAAGTTTATACAAACTGATTAGAGACATACCAAATCCAGTTATTTGCATGGAAAATACAAGAGATCAGTATAATATCATAATCTGCACTAGCTTGAGGAGAATTAATGTTCGTTATCTTCTTTGGCTAAAGTCTGAATACGTTACATCAGTTGTAGATTTCAAAAATATTAACCCGAAGATGAAATGCATATGATGCAGAGGTTGGGAATGGGTATCTCCCGAAGGAATTAACAGATAATTACAAGAATGTTAAATTCTTCAACAAAAATCATCTTGCATCAATATAAGTAAAAGGAATTGAAAAAGTTTCAAGTCAAGATGAACTTCAACTTTGAATAAAAATTTCACATGAATAAACAATTAACATTAAAATCATATACATGACTTCAATAGAAAACAAATTTAAATATTTGGATTCGTTTTCACGCTTCTTAGTTGAAATACCGACTTCTGCAGAATTTGTGCCAATCGTGTAATTGGAAAAGATGGAAAAATGCTCAGCAGCCGTTTGTCAGCTGACGCCCAAATTGCAAAACTGCAAAAACTTACAAAATCAAATCAATAAACGAATGTTATGTTTTTGAATCGATTCGACTTGAATTCGATGTTCTGATGAATGATCTTTCGTGAACTGTTTATTATGGATTCTTAAAAATACCAAACAAGCAATCAAGTCACAGACTAATCAAGCAGTTCGAAATTGCTCTTTTCTCCGATTTCAAAATTCTTCCTTGATGATTATCGTAAAGTAGACTCAAATACGTAATAACAAATATGGGTTTTAATTTGAAAATATTGAGTTTTGATGAATTCGCTGATCTTCTTGATCTCCGACGATTTTTTTTAAAGGACCCTCTCCATCAGAAATATTCAAAAATTGTGAACATTTTTATCATAAGAATCCCAATAACACATCAATCTTAGAGGTTTTACTCAAGGTATGGCACACTGTTGCCACCAAATCGGCTATTTAACGATACAAAGATATACTGGGTGTGCCATTTGAAATAAGGAACTAGAAATCTAATTCCGGCATATGACCGGAGGTTGCAAAGGTCTGAAAATATTTAAGGGGAAACCCTCATTGTCGAGAACCCCAACATAACAATTTTTATTGATTAACTTCTCCGAAAAAATTTAATTTATTTATTTTTTATTTAGTTTAAGTGTCTCGACTTCAAAGGTCATTGACACGGTTACAGTCTATTTTTTAACTATATGTGTACAATGTAAAATTTCAAATCTGACGGTACAGTTGAGTTGCCTTAAGGTAATTGATCAGATTTCCGAGAGCTGGCAGCAAAAACAACTACCTCATAAGTTACCAAAGGTTTGGTTTGGCACTTTGGCTCAACTTTATTACCAAAACTTGAAACCGCTCGTCTGCCGGGCGTGAGTGGTCGCCTTATGGGATAAAAAAAATTGAAAAGATGAGAAAAAATCGATTGGAACTTCCTAATAGTTACCAAGATGAATGTTGTGTCAAAATGGTCTAGGATCTTAACTTACTTATAAATTATTATCCAACCAGTTCCTCACATTTCTATGAAAGTGGGCTGGACAACCGTCAAGTTGAAACCAAGCCGCTAATCTTGATTCTACTGGAATATTTTCCCACATATTTGCAAGCTCTGCCATTAGAAATTGTAAAAAATTTTCACCACTAACTCGTTCTGGTAAGAAATAGGGTGCAAATAGGTGATTATTATAAACTCCAAGTCAAACATTAACACTAAATTCTTGGTCGAATGGGATGTGGATTTTCGTGGCCCATACATGCTGGTTATGAAAGTTTACCACGCCCCGACGACTAAAACACGATTCATCAGTCCATAATATAGTACAGGGTGGACCAAAAGTCCGTTCACTTTTTAAACAATGATAAAAACAAAACTAGATGAATGCTGCAAAATCTGTTTGTTTATTATTAAAAGAGACAAGTAGGGATTTTATTTTTTGAATATTACATCATCCATATGTGACCCTTGTCCCTCACGACACTGTTGCAACCTGGAGCGAAAATTTTCTATCACGGCCTTGCAGGTGTTTTCTAAAATGTTTTGGATTTCTTCGCTGATGCGTTCCTTTAATTCTTCAAGAGACGCTGGGTTGGTGTCAAAAACTTTATTTTTAAGGTATCCCCAAAGGAAAAAATCCATTGGGGATAAATCTGGACTACGAGGTGGCCAGTTAACGTCACCTCTTTTTGATATCACTTTTTGACCAAAAATTTGAATTTTATAAGGATGTAAATGTGAATCTTTGTGGAGAATACGAATTAAAGATGTTCTTGGCACATTTAAGACACTTGACCGCTTTCGAGTGGAGAGGGTAGGCTGTTCGCGAACGGATGTTCTTACAGTCTCTACGTGTTCGGCATCCCTTGAAGTCCTAGATCGGTCGGATCGTGGTTTATCCATTGTCGAACCTGTCTCCTCAAACTTGTGTACCCATTTTCTAATCAATTGAATTGATGGAGCTTCATTTTAATGCCGTAAGTTGTAGTGAGCGCAAAATTTTCGTTGCGCTATAGTCGGAGAATCGTTGTTTCGATAGTACTCGCGTACGCAGAACGCACGTTGTGTTCCGTTGAATGGCACCATGGCACTGAATTCCCATAGGCTGCTCTCGAGTTACGTACCCCCTCCGCCCCACCCCGCCTTCGCTGCTCGACGTAAGTACTGTTTTAAAAGTAAACGGACTTTTGGTCCACCCTGTATTTAAAAAGTCTCTATTCTGCTCAATTGAACGAAGAATCCATTGGCAAAAAAATAACCTTCGCTGTTCATCACCTTCTCGTAAATCTTGGACGGGTTGCAAGAATTTTTGACTTAGAAAATCGAATTGTGCGAGCTGCTATTCGACTGCTTGTTGTTGGATTCCTATCAAATTCACGAAGTATCCTCCATGGCACACTTTGCTTTCCACAATAAAGAAATTACAGTCTTTTATGGTTATGCTTGTATTGAAACGAGTAATTGGAAACCAAAACTGTCATTTAAGTTTTCTAATCAAATTAATCTACCCTAAAAATAGGAGAAAATTGCTACAAAAACGCTTTTTATTGCTATATCAAATTTTGGCGATTTCTTTATGCATGATAATGTGTTTAATTTTTTTAACCGGAAACGGTGCCTCGTACAGCAAAAAGTCAAGAGACCGAATTTGCTCCAAATTGAATAAGGAGTTGAAAAGTAATTTTTATTGTCGGAAAAACCAGTGGCGTATCATTTTTTTATCTGAAAATATTCAGTCCCGCTGCAGTACGGACGCCACTGGTAGAATAGAAAAGAAATGATATTATGCAAAAAGTGCTCCTTGACGCTCCAAACCTATGTCTCAAATTTCATAAAAATATTCCGAGCAGTGTGAAAGTTATTAATAAAAAACATTTTTTTTTCTATAATTTTAACACCCCGTATCTCGGAGAGGAAACATTTCTCGACATATGTTTATATGACAAACTAGGGCTTATTTTTGATGTAGAATACGTGGTTTAAATTTCTTGGTTACGATCTGGACCAGCCTGTATTTGACAGTGTCTGTTTCAAAATAGCGACCACCCCTGTTGGCAGACGCTTACGATTTCAATTCAGTTAGACCATTTTAACACAACATTCATCTTGGTAACTATTAGGAAGTTCCAATCAATTTTTTCTCATCTTTTCAATTTTTTTTATCCCATAAGGCGACCACTCACGCCCGGCAGACGAGCGGTTTCAAGTTTTGGTAATAAAATTGAACCAAAGTGCCAAACCAAACCTTTGGTAACTTATGAGGTAGTTGTTTTTGCTGCCAGCTCTCGGACTATTTGTGGAGTTGTGAAAAAATTTAATTAACCATCGCCGTGAAACTGTATAAGCGTGTATAATATAAACCCAAGAATATGAATATTTCGATCTGACTCGACCTGATTATGAAGGCAATATTCATTTATGTACTCGTATTTCACGTGGAATGTAGGTAATTATAATTCAATTCTGCTTTAAATATGATTGCTTACAGGTGTATGAAATAACCTGAAAAAAATTCGCATTCTGTGAAAACCGAATTCCTTCTTTCAATATTCAAATAATTAGAATCGAAAAGAAAAATAGCGCATTTGAATATCTTCAAATGACCACCTGCAAACTTATAAAAACACATGTCGGCATTCTCTCTATTGAATAAAAACTGCCACAATCTTGTCAACTTGGTAATGCAATTCTTGTAAGGCATAGAAGAGCCACATATAATATTTTAAAAATACGTAATCATCAATTCATCCTAAATATGTGAACGCCCAGTTGAACATGAATATGAATATTCGAAAGCAACTAATATTTCAAGACATATTTCATGTAGTTATAGAACACTCTGTAAAAGTTTGAAACTGAATAAAATTTCTTTTTGAAGTCGGAATTAGGTGAAAAATATTCCTGAAATATTAGGTGGCCTTCTCCTACGCCTTCGTATAAGTCACATATTCCCATTCGTGAAATAATTATTTTCCTATACATATGAAATCGTGCTGTAGAGTAGAACGAGAAAATTATCGTTTCGAAGAAATAGAAGCGGTAATTTTTCGATCGAATACAGATTTTATAACAAGAAACTCTTATTTCCAACAGTTTTCTAGAAAAGTGCTTAGTGCTCGCAAAATCGTGCTTAGTAATCGCAAGCTTTTTGTGAAAAATCGGCGCTTAGAGCTCGAAGCACTTTTTTTCAGTGCTCGGCACAGCTCTGCCTTCAAGTGAAGAAGAAACACTTTAAAGGACTGCCAGTTCTTCGTAAATATGCTCTGGGGGAGTATGGTGCTTCCATGGCTATATAGAGTATAGACCAAAGCTCGAGCAGTTGATCCAGCGTGAGCAACCTTCCCCATTCGAGATTCAAATAACTGAAAATCTTGTAATTCTTTTAGCGTTAAAGCAAGTGAAATATTCAAATTTGGGGGGCTGGAGATGTATACCTAGTTCAAAACTACCCTGATTAATATTATAGGTAATGAGAATGTTTAGATATTCATTCTTCTTTCTTGTTCCTTCAGGCTTATCAATATTGAAGTCTCCAAGATCACTATTTGCGTATTCTCATTTTTTATATTGTCCAGTAAAAATAGGTGTTAATTGTTTCACTATGGCTTTTCGATTGCCATTTTTGTATACAACTATTGAAATGATATTCTCGCTACACACTTAATTCAATACTACCTTTTCTTATCTTATCTGCTCTCACATCCCTCTTCAGAAACATAGCAACTTCTCCATGTTCAATAGCCTTTGAATAAAGTTTGACTCTCTGTGTGATATCACTTATGCTGAAATATGTAATTCAATTTTCCTTCCGATTTCCAATGTTCTGTGACGTCATTGAGTATTAATTGTATATTATGCAATGAGTATTACTGAATACTCAAAGGTACTTTGATGTTTTTGTTTTTTCTATTATTGTCTCTTCCAGTTGCTTTACACAATTATGTATCTAGTAATCTGACACTTGGATGTAGAACAGTCAAATAATCGGGAACCGCTAATTTATCCTTAATACAAATTAAGTTTTATTTGTTTCTTGCTGTGTATTCGAAATGTTCTTGAGGTCTTTCCACAAAAATTTGGGAAATTGAACTCTCTGAAAGTATACCATAAGGCCAAAACTTTTTGTCAATCAACAAGTATACATTTCCTGTGATGGAACCCCCACACTGAAAGAGGAATTATTAAATTGGGCACTTTGGCTGTATGCAACTCTGTTCAAAAGATCCAAGAAATTGAGTATTTGCTACGTTGAATTAACCCGCATAACATAACAACCTTGAAACATGACACATCATCATAGTCATCAGATCTGATGATTCCCTTTTTTTGTGAACATAAAAGTTATCCAATGAAAATTATTTTTGAATTTTATATTCAATACGAAACATGAATGAGCTCTTGAGTTGATTTTTTGCAATGCACTGAAGCGATCACTAACCGCTGTTGCATTATCGAAATCTGTTATTATTTATATAAAATCATTTATAATGAGAGCATCTTATCTCCATAAAAAAATTTTATTTCAGATGTTGGGAATCTGGTACGCTGTTGAAAAGACTGGCACAGCTAGTTCCTGCGTAATGTACAATTTCTCAAAAACTGATGAACCTTACGAGTATGAGTTGGTGCAAACAAGTCAGCACTTTATTTTAAAATACACACCCATAAATCATATCTACAAATACACGGGCCGTCTCACTGTGCCCGATCTGAGTACACCAGCTAAGATGTCCGTTAAATTTCCATTGAGTAAGTATTCTCAGCAAATAAGGTTGTATTGTCTGAAAAATTTTCCGAAGAACACGCAATTTAAAAACTGTTGACAAGCTGTGCAAATTTTCTCTTTCATGTTCTAGAAATATTTACTCTCTGAAATGATTACAGCAACTACCTACCTCATAAGTACCTCTCCTTTCATACTTAACGTCAATCACAACTATAAGATATAATTTCACGAAATTTATTTTCAATTTATATCCGAGATGACTAGAAAATCTTTAATCTCTATCATAAATGTGATGTTTGTTTGTTTGTATGTTAAGGCGGCTACAGACGGCATGGCAAGCCTTGGCCAACGTTTGAACGAACGTTGTTTGCGATATTCATGCACCGACGACCATACACTCGACATGATTATCTTGCCAGTATTTCGAGGCAAGTTTTTGTTCGAGTTCTTTGCAACAATGCCACCAAAGACAGATACGGGTAGTAGTATCTATACTCGATAAATAGGTCAAAAAAAAGGCCAACATTTTTTCCATCGTTACCGGAATCTGGCAGAATGTGGAGGATTATGATGCTTCAAAATTGTTCGAATCAAGAAAAGATTACAGATTATGAATCGCCATTGAAACGACAGGATAATATCATCACCATCGTCAATTTCACAAGCATCAACTGCAAATTGCGAATCATTTTTGCTTCCGAAGATTCGGAATTCGCTCCTTTTCTGGCGAGAGTGCTGAATTCCAATTGTTCAATTCATTAGTCCACGAAAATAAAAATCTTGCACCCATACAAAAGTTTCAACTACTGAAATCTCATTTAAAGAACGACGCACCTGCAGTTATATCAGGGTTACAATTGTCAAATGAAAATTACGATTTGGTTTATCGAGCTCTGAAATCGCGTTTCCAAAATCCACGAATGTTTGCAACCATGTATTCGAATAAAATTTCGGACTTCAAACCGTCAACAAACAATTCTTCCCATCTCAAAGAATTCCTAAATTATCATCAAACTTCCGTCAATGCTATAAAAGCGCTGAATATTAAAAACTCATCAGATTTTTCCTCTTTTTCTTTTTCTATGCGAAATGTTGACCATTACACAAGAAAAGCGTTCGAAGGTCAATCATCGGAAATCCCTGAATATAAAACATTAATAGATTTCGTGACACAAAAATGAAACAAAAAACGTTTTAATTGCCAATTCTTCATCAACAACTCAAAATCAAGTTTCCAATCGCTCAAGAAGCTCACCTCATTCAAGAAAGTTTCGTTGTCCGAATTGCAATGATATTTATCCCATTTTCGCCTGTCCCCTGTATATAAATATGACAAGACAAGCCAAATACGTGTTTTTGAAGAGTTCGGAACGCTGTTCAACTGTCTTTAGGGCGTTGATATCACCCCAGTTTCCTCCTAGACAACGAATCCTCTCAGTCAAGTGTATCCCATCTGATATTCCGCAGAATAATGTTGAGTATATAGCTGGAAGTCGAGTCCTAGATTCTGATTCGGTAACTTCAAAGGATGTTATTAATTATTATCACGTCAACAAGAAATCCACCTCTATTAATCAAGTGCTTCTGGGCACTGTTCAGGCAAGACTCAGATCCGCTAACGGTTCAATGATATCCATTAGAGCTGTTCTAGACTCTGGATCGCAGATTTCATTAATCAGCATATTGTCAAGAAACTAGCGTTTCTGTTAACATTTCAATTTCTGATATGGCCAAACAAATGCTCAACCAGTAGATTGTATCCTAGAACGGAATCAGAATTCCTACATATGCAAGCCATTGTGTTACCTGAAATTACAAATAAAATACCTTCCAAATCGTTGAACAGTTTCAACAATTGAATTTGGCTGATGAACCATTTCAAGTCTCTCAACCGATAGATTTGCTGTTGGGCGCTGATACATCTTCACTCGTTTTTGATCGCGACGGCCGCTTTTCAACTGCTGAATATCCAACTGCCGTAAACACATTTTATCGGTCCCATAAAAGAGTCGCTATCTCAAAACAAATCGATTCTATTAACCCAATCGACTCTAAATGATCAGATTCAAAAATTTTGGACATTGGAGGAAGTTGCAGATAATTTTATTCTGAATCGTACGAATGATTACACGGGTTAATACCAAATTTGACTTTGACTGCAAAGCATAAAATTTCGATAGTTTAGATCCTAATTAGACGAAAAAAAAAATATATGGCATGAAAAAGTTTGCTTCTGTGTTTAGGAGACTGATTCAACGATATCATTTACAATAACTACAAGCAAACAAACCTATGGCTTGTCTTGATTTCAAACTAGAAAGTCAAAATATGCTTCATAGGCTTCAGAGAGAACGTGAGATGTCTTTAATTCGTATTTCACGTCACGAATTATAATAAATTGTCTACATATAAAACAAAATGCATCAGCATCGTATTTACACTTTCTTGGCGACATTTGAAGATTGTCTGGGCTTGTAAACAACACCAGATCGTTGTTTATGACTCGAGTGCCCTCTAGCGGCACCTTGTAAACATAAACACCCCACTTTCATCGCGCGGTCATTTTGAATTATTAAAAATTATTAAAAAAATGAAGAGTGAGTATTAATACTATAACTATCAAAAAAGCAAACTTTATATCAAAAAAAGGAATTTTCTTTTCGTGTTTGTGCATAATTAACCGGAAAATCCTAATATAAACGTTAGGACAAAGAACGAAAATTTTTTTGTAGAGTCGTGTTATGTATAGAAACATCTTTTTTCCACACTTGACAAAATTGGTCGATATACACTCTGGCGAAAAAGTATCCGGAAATTCTCATTTATATAGCCCGCCTTGAGTATTATATTTTCTTGTGATGATAGTTTAGTGTCTGAAAATATAATGAAATGAAAGGTTTAGCGGCATGCAGACAGGAATTGAATTCTGAAAAAAGTACCACCCAGAGCAGGATTCGAACCTACGACCCCCCGATTACCGGTCAGATACTCTCCCAACTGAGCTACCCGGGCTGACGTGAGGATCCATCTGCATTGTCTGGCTACCACTATCTTCAGAATTTTTTCAGAATTCAATTCCTGTCTGCATGCCGCTAAACCTTTCATTTCATTATATTTTCAGACACTAAACTATCATCACAATTTATATTTTCGGCTTAATTTGTTCAATGATCGGAGGTTCGCATCCGATCCTCGCTGATATCGCTATATGTCGACGACCCACCGGGAAATGGATATGTTGAATCCCGAAGATCATTGAAAGCGAATGTGTATCCCCTCCACCTATAACATTTCCAATCGCTTCCGAACGCCGGAGTTCGAAAGTGATAATACTAACATGTGAATTCTGAAGATAGTGGTAGCCAGACAATGCAGATGGATCCTCACGTCAGCCCGGGTAGCTCAGTTGGGAGAGTACCTGACCGGTAATCGGGGGGTCGTAGGTTCGAATCCTGCTCTGGGTGGTACTTTTTTCAGAATTCAATTCCTGTCTGCATGCCGCTAAACCTTTCATTTCATTATATTTTCAGACACTAAACTATCATCACAATTTATATTTTCGGCTTAATTTGTTCAATGATCGGAGGTTCGCATCCGATCCCCGCTGATATCGCTATGTGTCGACGACGCACCGGGAAATGGATATGTTGAATCCCGAAGATCATTGAAAGCGAATGTGTATCCCCTCGACCTATAACATTTCCAATCGCTTCCGAACGCCGGAGTTCGAAAGTGGTAATACTAACATGTGAATTCTGAAGATAGTGGTAGCCAGACAATGCAGATGGATCCTCACGTCAGCCCGGGTAGCTCAGTTGGGAGAGTACCTGACCGATAATCGGGGGGTCATAGGTTCGAATCCTGCTCTGGGTGGTACTTTTTTCAGAATTCAATTCCTGTCTGCATGCCGCTAAACCTTTCATTTCATTATATTTTCTGTATGTTGGTAGGACTGTCCGTAATTATTATGCCAAACATGAGCGCGACATTTGATATTTGTGCATGATAATTAAAGAAAATGCAGGCAGTATCTATCTCTATCAATATAATTTTTTTCATAGTTATGTTCTTGTTGGTGTTGTGAATGAGTATACTTTCGATATAGGTATATGTATTTATGTTTTTTTTTGCAGCTGTATACAATTCATGTACATTTTTATTTTGTTTTCGACTTGCCATCTATCTTATAATGATGATGCTTATAATGAATTTAATATTCATAGATAAAATACTGTTCTGTTTAAATAACACTTTATTAAAAACTACAGATACACTGAACTGTCGATATCAACTGAAGAAGCTTAACGCAGTCTACTGCATTCAACACACTCCAATGTTTCTGTTCGTATATCTGAATCAGACACTTTCATAAAATCCTCATACTTCATACTCTAAAATGGCTAAGGAGGGTGAGAAGGAATGTGAAGAAGCGCTGATAACCTCTCCACTTCATGTCACAACTGACTTGAAACTTTTTTTGAGTTAGACCCGTTTGCTCCAAACTCACTTAGTGTTCAGTGTCCCTTAAAATGAACCCTTAACTTGAATTAGGTACGTTGCACCAACTGTTAAGTGATATTGAAATGGCTAAAGCTAGACTTAAATTTAAGTGCTCCTGTAATGCCCACTTAGGTATTCAAGGGCGGGATTCTAACCTAAAATAATTTGTTGAACTATTGCAGAACTCTTTTTGATGGATTTTGAAAATTGAATGAATTCATTATTGTAATGCCATCAGACTTTTTTAATTTTCAATTTGGTATCACAAATCATACTATAGTTAGCAACGAACTCTTTTCTTCTGTTGAGAAGTTGAGTGCCCTTCGTAATTTACCACTACTTACTTGGCAATCATTCACCGTATTCGTACTAACAAGGGCAATAAGGACATTTTCTTCACGTTACTCCTCAACATTAGTAAAACAAATTCACACAAGACCTTACAAAGAAAGTGTTGTACTTATATAAATTAAGGTACCTTTTATTTGACAATCATTATCATTATCAATATTAAAGCTAATTCAACAGCAAACAGTTGTTACTTTTTGATATAATAATTCACCTGAAACTGACTGACAGGACAATAAAGTTAGGTTAATGAAATGACAATGATCATCGGCCACCGTCCAACCAATGTAATGGTTTTATTGGATTAGGATAAAGTTGCACCAAAATAAAAAACAGAAATATAACTAGCTATAAAACTTGAGGACCCCTTACTTAAGATTCTGTTAAGCCACAGTCGTGCAACTGGGAATAAAATAAAGCGTCCATTAACTTTAAACGACACTTAATTTAAGTACTCGTTTTAAGGGGTATTGCTGCAAACGGGCCTCAATCAAAACACAAAAATTTTTTAGTCATTGATTTCATCGAGGCTTGTGTCAAGATGTCAACATGTTCAGAGCAGATATTTCTCGTTTCCTGAATAACAATAATAATAAATTTATTCAATCCATTCGAACACTACAAGTGTATAGGGCAAGTCAGTAAAAATAAACTAAGCAACTAGGGTGTCGCACAAATATTCCTGTACAGAGTAATGAATTGCATTCACATCTTTAGGTTCTATGTTTCAGTGGCTGGTCGATTAAGAGGTCGGCTCAGTACACGGAAGGTTGCGGGTTCGATTCCCGTCGAGATCTAGGTGTTGTGTTGTCCTGAGTGTTGTACTGTTCCTTACATGAGAGACTGGGTGCATGGCCTAAGTTGCCGAGCCCCTAATAATCAAATAGTAATAATAATATCAGTTCCTTGTTTCAGAGTTGTGGTGATCTGACAACTTCAACCAACTAGATTAATTTTCCTTAGCATATAGCAAACATTTAACATTTCACAAGAAGTCAATGGGTGGAGCTTGAACATTGCACGTATGATTCACATCACGTATTGTGACAGAAATATCTAATTAAATGTTCAATATCTGCAATTTCCGTAATCTACTATTCAACTGAAAAAATGTCAATGATAATAAATACAAATCCACTAATAAAAACCACGACGTCAATAGCATTTCTCACAATCCCCCATATTTGTTTACGTCTCTGCAGCGCCCTCGACGGTAGTTGAAACGTCAATGGTGTCATACACTTTCCATGATCTTAAACTGATACATGGCAAATAAAGATTGAAGTTACAGATAGGTTACGTGGATATCATGGAGCGAGAACATGACATTTACAAAATGTGGATATGTTTTTCAATTCTTCATAATAATTGTCGTTCGGACTTTGGAGATCTCATCTTGTCCTCTTCATTAAGGCTCACGAACCTACGGCCGAATAGCCTGAATTCTAGTAAGAATGACCAGATATTGATTGCGATTTCTCTCTTATATCGAAATGGTCTTGACAACACAACAACAGAAAGATGTTAAAGATATCATTCGTGAATCATTCAACGATAAACTAATCTTATCAACGCTGGCACATACTGTCGCTAATCTGGTAATTGATAAACTGGATGAGAAATGGAATTCCCTGAATGAGAAGATTGACATTGTTGAAGCTGAATTGAACGTTCTTAGAGAGGAAAATGTGATTTTAAGGGAGCAGCTGAATCATTTTGATCAGCAGCGTCGTCGCAAGTGTATAAGGCTGCTCGGTATGGAAGAGCAAAAAGGTGAAGACCTCTCTTCAGTTGTCAAAAAAACCTTTTGCGAAAAACTGAAACTCCAACGAGGTGATGTACAGATCGATCTTTGCCATAGAGTGGGATCTGATACGATGAGGAAGAGACCCATTATTGTACATTTTTCTTCACTGCAGTCCCGTAACACTGTCTTCAAAAATAAAAGTAAGCTGAAGGGAACTAAGCTGGTCATTGCTGAGGATCTGACAAAGTATAACTACTCCCTTCTTAAACGTGTTATGGAGAGGATCGGGGGTAGGGATGTCTGGACTTCGAATGGAAAAATTTATGCTAAATTTGGTTCTGGAAAGATGCTCATAAGATCTGATGTTGATTTGGTTAAGTTGGGTGGAGGGAGACTGGAATCCGTTGTAGCAGGAGGAAGCACTGGTTCGGGCGAATAAGGTCCAATTTTATTTATTTTTGTTATTAAATATTTTTTTTTTTTTTTTCTCTCTTTCATTTTCTCTTTATATAGTATCGATTTTTTTTCTTACTCTTATCTCATGAATGGGGGATCAGAACCTATGCTTACCGGTGCCCACTTGAATGTTCGTTCGCTTTCTGCCAATTTTTCAGAGTTCGGAAATACAATATTGAATCATAATTTTGATTTGGTTGGTGTTACGGAAACTTGGCTTCGTGCTGATGAAACATTTTCATTTGAAATTGAGGAATACAATTTTGTTCATAATGACAGAACTACTAGGGGGGGAGGCACGGGTATCTATATAAAAAAGAATTTACACTATCGAGTCGTCAACTTGGATCTTAATTTGGAAAATACATGCATTATACTTGAACGAGGAGTTAAAAGAGTGCTCTTCTGTGTGATTTACAAGCCTCCTAAAGTTGAGGGAAGATTGGGTACTCATGTGCTTGTTGATGACCTAGAAAATCTCACCATGGCTTCCTTGCCATTGGCTGATAATCTTATTGTCGTTGGGGATATGAATGTCAACGTTTTGGAACCTGATTCTTCTGACTCATCTTCATATCTGAACTCACTTCAAACTTTTGGATTACATCAGTTGGTCAAAAAGCCAACCAGAAAGCGTGCTTTGCTTGATCATATTCTCACAGATAAACCTGAGCTGTTCAAATGTACGGATGTCTTGGACTGTCACTATAGCGATCACGATATGCCGATTTTTGCCTTGAATGGTGGGTTCACAACTGAGCGAACTGAACGATACGCAACTTTTAGAGATTTCACTCAATTCTCCTTTGAAAGTTTTCAGGAGGAACTAGCTAGCTCTGATCTTCAGGCGATCTTCGGGATACGTAAGATCGATGATAAAATACATTATTTCAACTCTGTTATTTTAAATCTGTTTAATAAACACGCCCCATATGTTTCTAAGCGCATCACGAAACCTCCTGCGCCTTGGTTGAACTCTAATATTAAAAAGCTAATGAAGGAGAGAGACGCCGCCAAGAGTAAATTCAAGAAGACAAGATCGGAATATCACTGGAACGCTTATAAATTGCTCCGAAATTCTACCACTGAACTTATTCGAGTTGAAAAGAAAAAATATTTCTCACATGTCTTTCGTGGAGCTGATACAAGTGTGATGTGGAAACAGCTAAAATATTTGAATATCAACAGAACGAAAAAGCTGATTGATGTTCCTGACAGTCTGACTAATGTAGATGAGATGAATGATTACTTCAATGGTTCTCAAAGACAAGTTGATATTGGGAAGTCTGAGAAGGTGATGAGATTCTACGACAGTAACTCATTCTGTGAGTTTGAGGAGAAACTTGAGTTCCATTTAGTGGACGAAGACATAGTATCTAAGTATCTCTGTGAGATCAAGTCGGAATCGAGAGGTATTGATGATATAGGCTCGCAACTTCTGAGATTATGCTGTCCGTTTATATTGCAGTTCGTTGTCCACATTATAAATAGTTGCATTGTTGAAAGCTACTTTCCTGAATTGTGGAAGAAGTCGATCATCTTACCTATACCCAAATCTTCTAAGGTTGAAAGTTATGGGGACTTACGTCCTATAAGTATTCTTCCAACTATGTCTAAAATCTTGGAAAAGGTATTGGCTGTTCAAATCCGGGAGCACTTAGACAAGTATAGTGTGATTCCACAGGAGCAGTCGGGTTTTAGACGGGGACATAGTTGTACAACGGCCCTACTCAAGGTGACTGATGACATCTTGACCGCTTCGGATAGGGGATTGATAACAGTCCTTATTTTATTGGATTACTCGAAAGCATTCGATACGTTGGTGCATGACGTCCTATTTTCTATTATGCGCTTCACAGGTTTTTCATCGAGTGCCGTGGCTTTCATCAAGAGCTATCTTTCAGATAGGACTCAGCAGGTCAGGTTTGGTGATGTCATTTCAGATCCCTTGAAGGTTTTGCTGGGTGTTCCTCAGGGATCGATCTTGGGACCGCTGCTATTCGTGCTTTATACTCATTATATGATTACTTTTTTGAAGTACTGTCTTGCTCACTTTTATGCGGACGATACACAGCTATACTATAGTTTTCCTCAAGATCAGTTAGAGCAGGGCATTGCGAGAGTGAACGAGGATCTCAAAATTATGAGTGAAATCGCTGAAGCTCACCAGCTCACTTTGAATCCGTCCAAATCAAAGGCCATTTTTTTCGGTAATGGGGATATCTGCAGTGCCTTGAGTCTGAATGCTGAGTTGAGGATCGCGAATGTAATGATTCCGGTAGTAGATTGTGTGAAAAATCTGGGTCTGTTCTTGGACCATAACTTGCGGTTCAGAACCCACATTGCATCTTGTGTCCAGAAGTCTATAATGAGTCTGCGCCTACTTTATCCGCACAGACGTTCCCTTCCTAGAGATTTGAAAGCTACACTCTGCAATTCATTAGTTCTTTCTGGTTTTAACTATTGTTCGGCAGTTTATTTTGCTTGTTTGGATCAGGAGACTATCGGAAAGGTTCAGAAAATTCAGAATTCTTGTCTTAGATTCATCTATGGTATCAGGAAATTTGACAGAATAAGTCATAAGCTCGATGAAATCAAATGGCTCAATATGATGAATAGGTTCAAGCTTTCTGCACTGGTTCTTTATCACAGGGTGTTGACGTCTGGAATCCCTTCTTATCTCCATAGGAAAATTAAATTTAGATCCGATATACATAATCTGAATATAAGGAATCGTGGCCTCATCTCGTCCCCTCCCCATAGACTAACGTTATTTGAGAGATCTTTTTCATTCAATATCTATAAACTCTACAACCAATACATTGATTTCCGAACTCTTTCCGTGTCTGCTTTTAGGTGTCGTGTCTTTGATCAATTATTCACTGAACAGCGTGCGCGCCGGTAGGCTGGTACATCGGGGTCTTATTTAGTTTTGTTGATGTTAAAATTCTTTCTGACTTATAACGAGTCAATCTTTGATATCAAGTTTTCTTATTTTTTGTGGGACTCAGTGCTTTGTATTATGAATTTTTTTTTTTTGTATTATGAATTTTAAATAACTTTTTTTATCAGGGTTTGAGTGGAAGAACAGAGGGCATTCACCCATCTGAACTCCGCCCTGTGAGTGTTGTAATTGATAAATTATGTTTCTATTGTGTCATTGAATTGGTAATAAAGGCCTATTATTATTATTATTATTATTATTATAATTCGGATACAGCACAAGTATATTCCAAATATCGTATCAGAAACGTAATGGTTACAGAAAAATAACACATTACAAAATAATAAAGAATGATCACGCCTAAACGGGGAGGCGTAGAGGAAATTTGGGAAATATTATTAAGCTATTGTCTTCGTTAGGGTTTCTATCTGGAGGGGATTGAATCGGATATCGTTTCATACTAGGTGGCGCTCTGTGTTACTGGATAGCACTCAGTAGCGCTAACCAGTATTGAATAAGAGTCTAAACGTTCTCCATCGGAGAAGAAGCTATGTTGCTCTGGCGACGTCAAATGAGACCGAAACCATGGTCAGCATCTGCTTTTCTTCGATGGAGCAGGTTCATAATTTAACACATTCACAAAACAAAGTGCCCTATTAGATCTCCCAACGAAACATAACAGATATAATATAAAATATTTATTGCAGCAACTTAGACAGGTTTTTTTTATTTTGTATCCTATTAATACATCGTCAACGTTTCGAATCTTGTGTGATTCTTTTTCAGGGCTGAAATGTCAAATAATAGTTTTTTAGAAAACACAAATGAAACAACCCCAGAGCCGGTCTGCCCATCACCTCGTATTTTGTCAGAATAAATATCGTCAAATTTGATAAAATCTTGGTCGGAGTGATTTTCATTTAATGTCAGAATAATTCAACTTCCCCTCGATGTTTTGTAATGTGTTGTTAATACGACATGAGTAAACAAATCCGTTCCCCGGTACGTTTGTAAATCACGTTAAGGAACGAGGAGATGAACGAAATGGTTTCATGTACCAATTGGTATTTATTCTATTTACTTTCCTGATGACTAATATGTCTAAAAATGGAATACTCTGGTAGTTTTCCTTTTCTAGAGTGAATTTTATTTTTTGATGGAATGAGTTGAAAACGTTCAGAGTCTCTTCAAGTATTAAGAGTGATGTATCATCGACATAGTGTCGATATCACATATTTAAACAGCGTAACCATAACTAAGTCCGCAAACGTTGAGCTTGCTGGAGAATCCATTGCTGTACCTTCCGTTTGACGCCTTCGAGAACGAAATACCCTCCCTCGAAACACAAATTTACAAGATGAAGGAATTCTTCCTTTCCCAAACTCGTGAAATTTTTGATAGAGTGCCATTGATTTTTTTATTGTATTAATGACCAATTCTTTCAGAATGTTTGCAAATAAAGAAATTACATCTAATGACACTAATTCATAACCGTCTGTTACTACTGTTGATTTCAGTTCTTCAACCAACATGAATGAGTTTTTTACATTGAATACTGAAGTCAATAGTACATCGTTGAATATCTCTTGCAGGAATTCTGCAAGAGATATTCTGACTTCTGACTTCTCTTTTATGGGTTTTTCTGAGAAAGTATATTTCCGCTGTTACTCTATTATGAGATATAAGGATCTTGTACTGCGATTCCGTTATGTTTGAGTCTTTCTTGAGTAGTTTTAGGTAATTATTGATTTTGTTTTGAATTCTTTTGGTAGGGTCAGATGTTAATGTCTTGTATTTTGGTCTCATCGTTCAACATTTTTTTAGGTTCTGTACCGTGGTATTACCTTTATCTGAGTTTCCTATGAATATTTCTGGATGTTCCTTGATGAATCTTCCAGTTAGTATAACCTTATTTGAGTGGATCTTTGGGGTGTCGGTTCATGCTTATAAAGTTGTTGATTATTCCAACGCATTTTCCTCCGATCTGATTCCTCTCCCCCTCATCCTGAGCAGCTGCTTTCCATAGCCTACTTGAAGACGAATTTTTTTTTCGAACGCACTTTACAATTTGGGAATACCTACCTATACTTAATGCTTCATTTTCGTATTCGATATACGAAAAACAGCATTTGCTCGCTAAATCACAAATAAATGAATGAGGACCCTTAAGGTTAAAACTATTTTCCTTTTGAATCTATAAATATTTATTGAATTAACTCTAATTAATTTCTTTAATAAATTTTTGCAGATGTTGTTGGGACCTCACGATTTAACATTATAACGACCGATTATGACAGTTATGCCCTCATATTTACATGTCAGAAATTGGCTTTTGCTAACAGACAATCTGCAACCATCTTGTCTAGGGAAAAGACATTGGACAAGGACGTTATAGGAAAGGTGGGTGTCTTCTCATTTATTAGATTGGGTAAGAGAATTAACTGCTTTTCCCTAGTTGAAGATATGTAATTGATTTGTGAATCACCCAGTATACTAATTTCGTAAGAACTTACTTCCCGTAAGTGGGGGAGGTAAAGGTAAGAGGGGAAAATCAGCTGATATTAAGCGTTGAGGCGTTTATGAAATTCATGTTATTTTGGTTTTTCAATTTCACATGAAATAACAAATGGCTCGTATTTATGGCTGTTTATTTTTAATAGGTACTTTGATATATCTAATAATATGAAATGCCAGCACGTCTCCCAATAGAAGGAAATTCTTTGTCATCCTCTTCAGTCTTCATTCACAATCTTTCTGATTGTTGAAACATTCAGCTAAAATATAAGTCTTTTAGATTAAGATGAAACATATAAATTCACTTACATTGAATATGTTCGCTACCGTCTGATAAATTGTAGATATTAGAATATCAGGGTTACCTACTATTCAAATCAGCGGACCTGAATTCTGAATAGCACTTCCTGAAACCCTGTCTTCTCTCTTCTTCAATCACTTTTGGTATTTTTGTAATATTAATAGATATAAGTTGTGGCAACGGCGTTATGGCTTTAACGACATTTCATGACTCACTCCGTTCTAGTTACAAAAACTTCAAAAAAATTATTCATAGCCAATCGAGTGGTAAAATAAAAGTGAATATAGAGTATAGGTTCCAAGATCCCCCCATTCGATATCGTTTTTGTGACACCCTGTACACATAACGAATTTATACTATGGGTTCCATTTGATTTCTTATTGGTCAAAGAAAGCCAATGAACATCTTTCTAGGAAGTCACTGCACTAGTAATAAATTTTTTCTCATGATTGTAGATTCAGACAAACTTGTGCGCATAAGAAAGTATCAATGAACCTATTCAAGAAGATGTAGAGAATTCATTTTTCAATGGAATTCGTGAAGAAATATCGATGTTGATGTTTAGGCTAATATGATATACAAACCGTCATTCTTATCTGTCTTCATAACTCTAGTGAAAACACAACATATTAACTCATTATATTTTGTTTTCAGCTTCGTGATATCTTATCGCTCAATGAGATTGATCCACATGACCTTTCTATTATAAGCCAAACGAATTGCCCAAAGCCTACTAGTGAAACCAACGTGATTGATATCGACGACGAAACTCTTTCTGCCAAAACAGCAGGAAACGTGATCAGAGGAACAGGAAATGCAATCGCTAGTGGTGCTGAATTCGCTGTAGAGGGGGTTGGAACAATAGTCGATAAAGTTAGATCCGAGAAGAAACCTGAGAAAAGATGAATACCTATAATAATATCGTAAATTTCCAAAATCTGTGTTCTGTACTTGATATATGCTCATAAATAAAGTGAAACAAGACTTGAGAGTTATTAAGCACTATTACTACTAAGTTGTATTCTGCTTTTCATCTGTAAGTAACAAATCTGTAACATACGACGAATCTGTGAGTGTCCGATTGACAGATTCGGAAATAATGCAATTCTGGAAATTCAGTAGTATATATAGGCACAAGGAACCAAATGAAAAACTTATTATTCTTTCAGCGACGTTTCTGAAACTTTTATTTTCTTCTTCAGGCTACAAAAATAGGAAAACACAATCAATTGAGCACTCAGAAAGAATCATAAGGAATACAAACGTCAAAAATAAAAATAATAGCAATGATAAGTACACATACATCATAAAATAAAAATAAACATCTATTAAAAGTCGAAATTAAAATGAAAACAAATTAGATTACATAATGACCCAATAAGGTCATGTTCAAAGACTCACACAATATGAAATATTACAATAAAATATATAAAATATAACGAGAAAGAGAACTCACCACATCAGAATAACAGTTATAAACATGATATAATATATGAATACATAATTTACAGGGAAAATAGGGTTCTAACGCAAATGAATGTATACACCTAATATAAACAACAATATGAGTTATTAAAGAGTTAAATAACAATGAAAGACAGGCGCACATATGTTCACTGTCATAATCAGACTTCTTTGATCAAATTGCAATATACAGCGCTCAACGTATCTACATCTGTTCTAAAATTTACTGTATTAGGTGTACGTCTTATAAAAATCATTTCATTAATTAATCTTTTTGACAAATTTTGTTTAATATACAACCCTCTAACATTGTCAAAATCGAACGAGTGATCAGTGACAACCGCGTGTGTAGAAAGTGCAGTAGCCTGCGATAAATTACGACAATCCCTAATATGTTGACTATTAATTTATCGCAGGCTACTGCACTTTCTACACACGCGGTTGTCAATGATCACTCGTTCGATTTTGATAATGTTAGAGTGTTGTATACAGAACAAAATTTGTCAAAAAGAATAATTAATGAAATGATTTTTATAAGACGTACACCTAATACAGTAAATTTTGGAACAGATGTAGATACGTTGAGCGCTGTATATTGCAATTTAATCAAAGAAGTCAGATTATGACAGTGAACATATGTGCGTCTGACTTTCATTGTTGTTTAACTCTTTGATCTCTCATATTGTTGTTTATATTACGATGTATACATTCATTTGCGTTAGAACCCTTTTTCCCTGTAAATTATGTATTCATATATTATATCATGTTTATAACTGTTATTCTGATGTGATGAGTTCTCTTTCTCGTTATATTTTATATATTTTATTGTAATATTTCATATTGAGTGAGTCTTTGAACATGACCTTATTGGGTACTACAGAATATTAACGTGCGTCCAAAAAAATTCGTCGTCAAGCAGGCTGAAATTTTGAAGATTGATATTCGATGGCTGAAAGTATGTCTTTCCTTGAATTACTTAATCTTCCCAAAATGTATACAATGATGACATTAACCTGTATATCGTAATTTTGTATGGAAAGTGAAAAGGCTCTTTTTAGAAAATCTTACCTGTAAATTTCACCCAACGTGCTAAAAGCATTTTTTTCATCGAGTGAGATGAGAAGAATCCAAACAATCTGAGGCGGTTAGAAAAATTCTTCGTAAAAAATTGAACCGTCCACTAATTTTATACGCAAGAGATATGAATCTTGAATTGATCGTGGTTTTATCTTTTTTTTTGTAAGAAGGTTCTAGCCCAGCAAACACTGAAATCCAGTCACTGTACAAAAACTGTACTTCGTTGCTTCAATTGACTGCAGTGACGGTAATAGGTTTGTTCGTAGAGTGGTTCAAAACGGTTGTGAACTGTACAGAGCAAGCGCAATTCCATTTTAGGGGACGAAAATCCATTTGCGCTTGCTCTGTACAGTTCACAACCGTTTTGAACCACTCTACGAACAAGCCTAATGCAATAACTGCACCAAAAAGGACCGTACCTATATGTCCCGGTGAACTGTGCAGTTACTGTACAGTACAAACTGCATTCGACATACAGCCACAGCTGCAGTTCAAAAACAGCGATGGTATTGCAATCACTGTACAGCAAGCTGCACTTCAAATGCAGCAATGACGTGCTAAAACTGTACAGCAAGCTGTACTTTGAATGCAGTATTCACTTTGCAAAAACTGCACAGATAGCTGCACTTCAAATGCGGCAGTTACTTGCTAAAACTGTACAGCAAGTTGTACTTCAAATGCAGTAGTCACTATGCAAAAACTGTACAGTAAACTCCACTTAAAATGCAGTGGTCACTGTGCAAAAACTGTACAGCAAGCTGTATTTTATATAGAATAGACACTGTGCTCAAACTGTACAGTAAGCTGCACTTTAAATGTAGCAGTCACTGTGTAAAAACTATATCGAAACTTGCAATTACGGAACAATATTCTATGTAGAGAAGTTTCCTAGTTATAAACAGAACATCTATTCTGCAAATCGGAAAATTTTAATTTCACTTGATATTTTGGCGGTAAGTGCAGGGGTGAGTTCATTTGAGGAATGGCCTGCTCTTGGGGGTGATAGTAGGTTAATGAACCCTAGGCTAGGAGTTACCTACGACATTCGCCGAAGCAGCGAAGCAGTTCGTGCCTGCTATAAACGCCGGTTACGTAGAGGAGTAGTGCGTCGCCGGTGGCGCCATCGTTTGGCGTATACTGCACCGCAATAGAGGTGTATGCTACCCTGTAATTGCAACCGTCAAGAGGAGTGATGCCATCATTTGGCTAATTCTGGTACCACCATGGTGAGATGAAGTATTCTTCTACCATGGGTTTAATCCATATTTTGGTAATGAAAGGAGTCTTCAATTATTGAATTAAATCTGTTTATGAAATGTCTCTTTAACCTTCATAATCGAATTTTCAACTTCTTGAAGAAGGTATATGCTTAAGTTTTAGGAATTCCTATGAATTATTATTCTAGATTCTATTATTAACTCTATATCAAATACTCCATTTTTGAAATGAAGAATTATCAATACAGAAACTGTGCAGTCACTGTACATCAAAAACTGCGTTTTGAAAATGCAGAATTATCAATACAGAAACTGTGCAGTTACTGTACATCAAAAACTGCGTTTTGTAAATGCAGAATTATCAATACAGAAACTATGCAGTCACTGTACATCAAAAACTGCATTTTGAAAATGCAGAATTATCAATACAGAAACTGTGCAGTTTCAGTACAGCAATCTCTGTGCTGCATTCTGGTGGCACTTGTAGTGCAGTATTTGTACAGTTGCTGTATATTGTGTTTGTTGGGAGCTATTTCAGTCTTATGAATAAATCACAGTAAGAATCTCAATATGTTTATTAATTCTCTATAAATATTGAATTGATTTAGTCATTACTGAAAATCCATGACTAAAATAAAGAACTGAATTACATGAAAATAGCTATTGGACAATTTATCAAAATTCAATTCAGCTATAAAAAGGCATGATGCTTTCTCCTTCATAACGTTCAACAATTCAAACTATGCACTTGTTCGGAGAGTATTGAACTTCAATATTATCAATGAAACAGTGGGAATCAAGTTCAAAGCAGCTATATATTCTGCAGATCAAATAAAGTTATTTTTTCTAATCAAAGAGTTTAGATTGGTTGAGAAAAAAAAAAGATTGATAATTCTCTCATCATTCATTGAGTTTCATCTTATTTAATAAGATGATATTGTAATTTTTTCTGACCTTTCGTTTTGCTCGTGTGCACGAAACGCATAGATAAGTTATCAGTGGAAGGAAATACGGCAATATTGCCGATCGAAGTTGCACTCCTAAATTTTCTCTTTCTACATTCCATCTCTTTTTGAAAATGGAAATTTTCCCCACACAAAACTTATGTATCTAATAATAAATCGAAATTTTGCTGCGCCTGTGGTAGGTATTCGTAATTTTCTGAGTACAAATTTGTACTCAGTTTGAAATTATTTAATTATCATCGTTATTATATAAGATTCCCAAATTTTTTTATTTCAAAGGGTTATGTAGGAAAAAACTGAAATTTCACATAAATATTTTTTATTATATACATATACCTACATATCATTACAAAAGCAATCAATTTCTTATAATTTATAGTTTTGAAAATACAATATTACAAAAGAAATTAACTCACATAATCAAGCAAAATAAAATACATAGTGCCAAAAATTTACACAAATTGAATTATTAGGCAGAATTTCCAATTTCTCTTCCTTCTAAATTTTTTCGATCAAATGCCAAGGAGTTTGTGATTTGCCTTTGAAGTTTTAAAGATAATTTCACGTCCATATAGTAGACGATACGTTCGAGACAATTTCTAGGGAGTTTTTTAGGTGAACTGCACAGATGATCCAGAACGATATCCTTGGCAATTCTGCACTTACGAGCCATTGAAACTCTTTCCTTCAACAGATATTTGTAATGAAACAAGCCCTCTAATAGTGTCGATTGAAAATCCAAACTTTTGATGACTTCAGATTTCTTGAATAATTCAATCAGCTTTCTTTCATTCATTACACATGGGTCATAAAAGCTGACCGTTGGATGAAATTCTAGGTTGGTGTTCTTCATCGATTGTATTTCTCTTTCACAGGATTTAATAGAGTCGTTTCGACTATAATACCCCTGAAAGTATTTCGTGGAATTTCAACATCTCCACTTTTATGGATGAGTTTTTCTTCTGGGATTCCGTTAAGTATTGAGTAGGATAATATAACGGATACCATATTACAGCAATTTTTCATTATGGCTTTATCAAATGGTGTTTCACCATTGGCGTTTCTTATAAACAAATTCGGCTGGCTCGTCAATAAATGTTCGGCAAATTCGATATTATCATGCAATACCGCCAGATGCACTGGGGTATTTTCAGCAAATAGAGTCTTTTCATTTATATTTATCCCATTTTCCATGAGAAGTCTCGCCATAGCCTGAATGCTATCTGAAAATCTTTCCTCCGCCATCTCATGGAGAAGATTCGAACCACTCTCGTTTTTGGCATTCACGTTACCTCCACAAACAAGCAGCATTGCCACTTCATCGAAACTTTCCCTCATCAGGATCACGAAGGAGGATAAGGCTGTTCTTCTGAAAGAGTCCCTTTCCTCCAGGCTTGGTCTACACTGCAGAACAGAGTACATGGTTCCCTTACCTCCTTGTGTGAATGCCAGTAGATGCAGTGGTGTCATGCCTCCTCCTGTGCACAGGTTGATGTCACCACCATACTCAATTAAGGTCTTCAGTATTCTGTGACCTTTTTTTGATAACACAGCCTCATGCACAGGAGAGTAGCCGTCTTTATTTACCTTATTTGGATCGGCGCCTTTTTCCAGTAACTTTAAGGCCGTTCTATCTCTCTATATCTCTCCAATATATAAATGTTACCGTGAAATAACTGATAAGTTTGTATTGTTCTTGATAATTGCTGAACAATTTTGGTATTTTTTGGCATATCATACGGTTCTTCGCTTTGAAAAAACGATCAGTTTGCATTATATCTCAATTTTAGAATTTTTATTTCCATATGCGATGCATAACTTTATATTCAATATATGATTATTTTGTATGATACTTGATATATTCTCAAACAACATTGTTACTTTTCCAGGTATGATACATGCCTATATATTGAATAAACGATAAGTCTGTATTCTACTTTCTACATGTGAAAAAGTATATTGACAATATTTTTCTTTTCGAAGAAAGATATTATACTAGATCCATTGCTGGGAAGACCCGGTTCAAAAGACCCGTTCAATTGACCCATTGGTTCTTTTATTCAGTTGGGTTTTGGGTTGTGATCTAAGCATTGCGCATGGTTCGAATGCGGATCCGTAGTCCCGAATCGATCAGTTCACTGTTCTGTTAGGAAGTTCGGTTCAGTTTAGTTCAGTTGAATTAAATTTTGAGAGAATGGAATATGGATTCTTCTTTAGTTGAAAACAGCTGTGTTTTGTGGGCCATAATACTTTTGATCGGTTCATTATAATGATTAATTCGGAATGAGTTACTGAATAGGCTGAAAATAGTTGGTTGAGGTCTAATTCGTGAGAAAGCCGAGAAAAATTATTGACCCTCGTGTAAAAAAAATTCAAAAACCAAAAGTCTTTCGGAAGAAAAGGATATCGGACGATTCGAATTTGAGACGTCAATCATTGTTTTTATTTAATTCGAAATTCGTAAGATCTCTTCTCATTAATTTCGTCAAAAACTGAAATTTTTGAAATTCTGGATCTTCAAAACGAAGCAAGATAATGTTATTGCTGCGAATCCAAATATTTTCCTCAAATTAATCTGAAAGAAAGTTGTAAAATTGTCGAATCACTTAAAATTTACTTTCAGCAATATAGCAAAAATAACAGAAATATAAATTTTAATTTCTACTGATTCATGAAAAGAAACATTATGCATATAAAATTTTTCAATAAAATAATTTTGTATACATAATATGACAGGTGTATAACAAAATAAAAAAAATATCACAGAAAAATATCAAAAAAATCATCAATGAAGAATAAGGTATTTTTTAATGCAAAATTCACTCATTCAGCTTTCAAAGTGTTGTTGGGGAAAATGAGCTGGGCCGCTTTTTCAGGCTTAAGCCTACTTTTGCTTTTGACAAAATCCGTTCACAAGGAACAGAAGTTGCCATGTTGCACAATCGTCTTTCCATTGAAATAAAAAGTCGAGGGTACAATTGTTTTCTTTCTTTCCACCATTTTAAAGGATTTTCGGTTCGCTTTTGAAGAGGTTCACTCAAAAATTTGTCCGTTTCTATGATGGCAGCTGCTGAGGAACTACGGATTTCTAAATGTTCCTTTGACTTTTCGTCAAAACAGCTCCAAACCATTGACGTGTTGGAACTTTCACTTTCGGCGCGTTCTGGAGGAACGCTTTCCTCGTTGTTGTCAATGTTGAAGGTGGCTATTTTCTGACGAATTAATTTCAGCGTCGCTTGGAATCTTGATTCATTAGTGAACCCATACTTTTTGAATCTTGGATCTAGGAAAGTCATTTCATTCATTCAAATTCATAAAAGAAAATAGGTCCCACATTTTGCCTTTGACTGATGCATATCGAACTCCAATTTTTTTGGATGCTACAAGGGTAGGTAACCACAACGTTTTCAACTTTCTGATAACATGTCAATCTTTATGGGAACAAATGGATATCTTTTTTTCGAAATCGAGTGGCATATGGGAACTTATACTCCAGCCATTTGAGATAGAACCTGAACAGAGGTTTGTGGAGTTTCTGTCATCATATTTTCATTATTGCTGAACTATTCCGAGATATTGAATTTTGAACATTTGAGGGTGGAAATTCACCCCCTAGATCCCAAGGGAAGTGGAGGAAATTTTCAGAGAATAATCGCATCCTTGTAAGAATTTTATATGCCAAATCTCTTCATGCGACGATTAACGGTTTTCGAGATATCGAATTTTGAAGAGTTAAGGGTGAAAATTAACCCCCTAGATCTCAAGGAAGTGGATGAAATTTTAGAGAATAATCGCATTCACGTAAGAATTGTATATGCCAAATCTCTTCATGCGCTGATTTACGGTTTCCGAGATATCGAATTCTGAACGTTTAAGGGTGGAAATTAACCTACCTGATCCCAAGGACAGTGGATGAAATTTTAAGAGAATAATCGCATTCGTGTAAGAATTGCGTATGTCAGATATTTTAATGCGCCGATTAACGGTTTCCGAGATATTGGATTTTGAACAATTAAGGGTGGAAATTAACCCTCTAGATCCCAGGGGAACTGGATGAAATTTTTAGAGAATAATCGCATTCGTGTAAGAATTGCGAATGCCAAATATTTTAATGCGCCGATTAACGGTTTCCGAGATATCGAATTTTGAAGAGTTAAGGGTGGAAATTCAACCCCTAGGTCGCAAGGGATATGGATGAAATTTTCAGAGAATAATCGTATTCGGGTAAGAACTTTATATGCGAAATCTCTTTATGCGCCGATTAATGGTTACCGAGATATCGAATTTTGAACATTTAAGGGTGGAAATTAACCCTCTAGATCCCAAGGACAGTGAATGAAATTTTTAGAGAATATTAGGATTTGTGTAAGAATTGCATATGCCAAATATTTTAATGTGCCGATTAACGGTTTCCGAGATATAGAATTTTGAACAATTAAGGGTGGAAATTAACCATCTAGCTCCCAAAGGAAGTGAATGAAATTTTTGGAGAATAATCTCATTCGTGTAAGAATTGTATATGCCAAATCACTTCATTCGCCGATTTACGGTTTCCGAGATATCGAATTTTGAACATTTAAGGGTGGAAATTAACCACCTAGATCCCAAGGACAGAGGATGAAATTATTAGAGAATAATCGCATTCGTGTAAGCATTGTATATGCCAGATATTTTAATGCGCCGATTAACAGTTTCCGAGATATCGAATTTTGAACAATTAAGTGTGGAAATTAACCCTCTATATAGCTCCCAAGGGAAGTGGATGAAATTTTTAGAGAATAATCCCATTTGTGGTAGAATTGCGTATGCCAGATATTTAAATGCGCCGATTAACGGTTTCCGAGATATCGAATTTTGAAGAGTTAAGGGTGAAATTCACCCTCTAGATCCCAAGGGATGAATTTTCTGGTGTTGGACGATTAAGAAAGGCAATGCGTATATTAATTTCCATGATTTTGATAGTGCCGAAAAACCTGAGCAAAAGAAAGTATATGAGATTTAAGTTCTGATGACAAAACTGAAGTCTAAAGTTGTACATGCAGTACTGAACCCACCATCTTCAAGAAATGATATGGTGGAAGCAATCCAAATGAAATGTGGTGATTTGACTTGGAATTTCGCAAGCTCCATTGAAAGCGATCAATAATTGAACTGTTTGAAAGAATTTCATTATTGAATTATTATTGAATTATTTCGTTATATTGTTATAATGATATTAGAACTGTGGAATCAATTTTCAGGCGGTCTTGTTGAGTTGGTTGTAATTTCTTAAAATTTCTGTGTTCGCATTTTAAAATAATATGTATTCACATAGCCTACTAGAAGTAGGCCTACTAGTAGGCTATGGTATTCATCAAAATAAATTATCTCAAATATTTACATTCATTTATTTCCACAAATCATATGAATCATGTAAGTGAAATGATAGAATGAAATTATGTGGATATAATCAATAATCCCATAATTATTCACTACCTTCACAAACACCGCGATAATCGAAGAAAATCTACGTTAACATTGCGTTCACACTGAATAATCATTTGACGCCATGTTTGTTTACAATTCGCAGCGCCCTCATCGGTAGTTGGATTCGCCAATATGCCTTAAAATCTGAAATTTTTATATTTTTCGTCAGGCGAAAAACCATTCAAGGCGATGAGTTGTTAGGCCAGCCGGCAAGCAAATACCAAGCCTAACTGATCCGTGTGCCTGAGTCCATGGAATAAAAAAAATCCTGAATTTGCAAGTGCTCTATGTTCTGTGCTTTTGACAACTGTGAAGTTTTCAGTGGTATAAATTTATAGGCTAACTGTTATTTGTGTATTTGAATTTCAAACATTTTCAAACAAGAAACAACATTTCGAAGTGAATATTTGATGTTCTGTGTGAACGTTGTAAGCGGCTGTAGTGATTATCCCACAATTTAAAAAGTATACTTGTTGAAGTGAAGCATGCTGGATTCATATTGAAACTGAGAGGTTTAGGAGAGAAACGAAACAGTGAGTATTCGGTATTTGGGAAATTCACAACCAACTTTGATTTGGTACATCTGTGTTATGCACAAATTGTGAACATCTGTTGATTAATAGAACTGCTAATGGATTTTAAACATCCTTTATGTCGTTTATTTTGAATTGCATTATCATCTGTAGTGGTCAAGTTTAACAATGATTTAAAAAAAACTGTGGATCAAACTGAGTTGTTTGGGGTAAATTTACCTTGTATGTAGAAGTCTTGCATATTTACTAGGTATAACTATTTACAAATGGCTAATTAAGTATTCACATTTCAGGTGGTTTCCTGTCTGAAAACAAATTTAAAATTCTCCAATTGTAATTGTCGGAAGCCAGGTGAGTATTTGAAAGATTTTATTCACTAAAATGGAATGCAGTCAACGTGAGATTGTTTCTGAATATGAAAGAATGGGCAAATTGTTGGGAGTTAAGCTTCAGAGAAAGCTTAACAGTTCGAAAGTGTTATGATGGTCACAATACTTTTACATACTATTGTCGTGAACAGTCTGTTGTGAAATTTTGTTTCAAATTAGATTGAGCTTTAGGTTTGAGGTGATATTGAACCTGAGCTTATTGGTTGTCTTACTTCAAATGGATTTGGGCAGATGTATACTCCATAATTACAATTTGCTCCGTTCTAGTATTTTGCTTGCAATTCTGAAGATGAGTTGAATTTGTGTCAGGAGTGTTGATGAATTTACTTCGAGTATAAGACAAAAGGGGGTAATTGTAGAGTAAAATTTTATACATTATATCCAAATATGTATAATTGTGATTTAACCCAGTTCAAGACGGTATTCCTATATAAAAATATCAATAATCCAATGACTGTTTCGGGTTTGGTTGTGAACACACATGAATTCTGCATTTAAAAAAAACATGTTTTTTTTTTTAAGTTTTAGTGATAGGGGTGCGGTACATTAGTGTACTATCAGTTCTGTATATTGATGTTGAATCTTTTGGTTGGTGGTTGGTCCAAGGTAGAAAAACACTGCACTTCACCCTAATATTTAATGAAATAAAATATACAATCAACAAAGAAGTCTCTGATTGATAGACACTCTATCTATTCTACTGATACTAACTGCGACTATATTTCGGGACTCCCTCTATAAGATTCTAGACTAGACTAGACTAGAATAACTAACTAACTAACATAGAGCATACTACACCACCTTATGACATATCATTGAAAGGTGAAAATTTATCTACCTAAGATTGACCTACTCAAATAAATATCGGCGCTCAAACCTAATTACAACAATAAACCTCAATATGTATTATGGTGCTTATGTGTACCATAAGTCGCAAGTGATAGATATTATGGGATCAACATCTCATAAATAAACGCATAATAGTTTAGGAATATTTAAGTAAAAATCAAAGATGAATTTGTAACACTTTTTTTTATTGTGTACAAGTGATGAATGAAAATTAATATCAACAGAAGAAGCAAATAAGAAATATAAAATGAACAAAAAAATATGTTCCTATTATACATAAATTAATGTGAAGGCAATAATGATTATGAATATTATCATTCATTACACACGTTTCTCAATTTTCGATTTTTTGGCAAAACCTTTCGAATTTTATTTCGGTTTTCAAAACGAAAAGCCCAAAGAGTGCGTGTCGTGTTATCATGAAGATCTTAAGAAAATGTTCAGAGGCTTCAGGTGAACAGAGATTGTGTACCAATATTATTTTCTTCTCTGACAATTATTAAAAGATCTCACAATATTTCTGCTTGACAGCAAGCTTTGGAAATGTTCTTTATGAATTATTTCAATTTTTTTTTATGTAATCAAAAAAATGCCTTCTGGAAGTGATTCCCCTTGTTTGAAATAGGTGAACAATTGATGTTGACCTGTTAATTTTTTTTCCTTATCTAAAATTATCTCAGAGCAAACATCACAATTATGTGATTTCAAAAATTTCTTTGCCATATATCCGCTGACATATTATATGGCATTTTGATCTTTCATGTCAACATCAGTATGTTCGATATCTTTCCAATTCAAATTATGCTCAAGTTCATTTCTTAACTGCGAAGATGATATTTTACTCAATTTAGTCAGCTTCTTCAGAGAAAATGAAAAATCATCTTCGCAGTTGGTATGACTTGACAATTTTGATATGTTTGTGAGGTATGTAAGCCTGAGACCATTCTCAAATTGCAGAGAACTTGGGTTTCGGCAGTAACCATGTTGCTGCCTTACTGTGGCAAATAAATTCTCAAGAGGGTCCTGGTTTGAATGCCTAGTTAACAATTTCGGGACACTGTTATTGGAACGCCAATCCTCTGCAAGTTGTAGAGAACTATTAATGGTTATAATAAAAACAATAAATAACGTGCGTTCAAAAAAATTCGTCGTCAAGTAGGCTATGGAATTTTGTAGGTTGATTTTCTGTGACTGAACGTAATTCTTTCCTTACATCACACTCATCACAGCCAAATGTGAACATTGATGACATTAACCTATATATCGTAATTTTGTATGAAAAGGCAATTTCTCAGAAAACATTACTTGCACATTCAATAATGATTTATTAGCATTTTTTCATTGAATTAGATTACAAGAATCCAAATAATCTGAGGCGATTGGAAAAATTTTAACCCAAGTTCATAAGTCAAAGACATGAATCTTGAACGAATCGAGTATTATGTTTTTTGTACTTTCAATTATGTGAAAAGGTTGTACCTATTTCAGTAGATAATAGAAATAAATCACACTAAGAACCTCAATATCAAAGATTATAGAGTTAGGAAGGTAGGAAACGCCCTTAGATTCCGACCACGATTTTTGATTGTTGATACTTCCGAGGCAACAGATGGCGCTGCATATGTATTGTAACCTTTGAATAAAGAACCACAGGAAGGAGCATCAGCTCAAATAAGTGTAACGAGAATGGAGGTTCAATATGGCCGACCTCTAGCAGTGGCGGAGGGCATAAAATTTTAAGTTTGATGATGTTACACTTGGTATTATTTTGTCGAAGTAAAAAAGTTGATGAATGAGAAATACTTTCATTTTCTGATATCATTTGGCAAAATAATTTCATATTCTTTAATGAAATGGAAAAACTAAATTCCTTCATTCTTACGATTTTTTCAATGGAAATTAGAAATATTTGATTCTCAACTGGAGAGAAAAATTATTAAAAAAATACACAAATTTTATAAAACACTTGTTTATTGGCCTTTAAACAAAATAAGTTTTGTGTGAAAGGATCTTATCCTCTCATCACTGACAGAATTTTTACATATATAATTGATTCTTGTGGTCAGATAGCAATTAGAAATACTTTTGACTAAAAGAACTTTGTGGTTTTCTATAGGCGACATATCATGGGCAGTCATATTTTCAAAAATCTTTTTACCAATAAAATATTTTAGCACTTTTAGTGCTATCTCTTCTTTGACTATTTTTTTTCCTGCAGCCTTCTGCGTTTTTTAAGAACTTCTCTGTGAGTTCACTGATTTTCACCACATCGGCACTCAAACCACCCCTAGACTTGTAATCAATCAAGGAGTTAAAGAAATCCTCTTTTTCTCCAAATAATTGTGAAAAACAGTGCTCACATTTCAGTTTTTTCCCTAATTTGAAAGAAACAAAACCTGAAATGTAAGTCACTACTGCTGAACTATAAGGAGATAAATAGTCATAACTCAAGGCATAAGTGTGATCATCCATAAAACTATCAATGATTTGGTCATCCTGAGAACCATTTTTTTCCAAACCATTCATTACTGATTCATTTATAATTTGCTCGGGGGGTTTAGTCCTCGAGCTTACATTCAATATATTTATATCCTCAAGGGGTATACAATTCCCTGCCCCTCCCTCTCTCACCTCTGAGTGAATTAAAATTTTTTTATAAGCAGCAGTAAATTGTCTGCAAGTAGGGTTGTTGTTGTATCCCCTCTGGGATCGAATTGTGCCAAAAAAGAGTTCTATGTGGTCTTGATTTAACTTGTATGTAGGAATGAATGTTAAATCTCCTTTGGCAACATATTCATCATACATTCCTAATACCGCTTTGAAACCAACTAATAGACCAAGAAAACCAGTCTTTCTTTGTGAATTAAGGACAAGAGTGCCATCTGTGAATTTCAAATTATCAAAATATTCATGGATTTCATTATAAAAAAGTCTGATATTTTTTTTGCATGCTGCCTGTTTGAAATTGAAATCCGAAATTTTATGTGAATTTAAAACATCGAAAGTATCATTTATGGCTCGTATGAATTTCGCAGTTGCACTACAATTAGCAAATTCTTTCAAATGCAGTTCATTCATACAAAACATCAGGGCCTCTGACACTGAACGGCTCAATAATTGGGTGGCGAGTTTAACTTTCATTTTTTGTTTGAAAAATTGAATATGTTGCTTCCTTAATTTATTTCCGAGATGAAGTCCCTCCTCCCTTTCTTGCAATATATTCAATTTTTCAACATAGTCAAAATCTATCACTTCACCATCATTATTAACAAACCTTTTTTTCTCACCAAAACAATTCCTCACCAGCTTTATCATATGAACTGGATCTGGAAGTAAAAAATATTTACAATTTTCATATGTAAAATCTGCGCTAATATTATTCTGACTGAAGTAGCAGTTCAAGATATCGCACATGCTAAAATTTGCAATACACCCATCAAAAGTTATATTACTAACAGTAACACCCACATCCTGTAACAACATTAGGGCATGCTTTGTGAGGGATGCTTTTTGTTGGCTGTTAATGCCTGCTATGAAAAAATATCCTATTGGTAGTTTCCATGGTTCATTAATGCATACTAACATGAATACCAAAGCCTCATTGGCTAGATCCATGGAATCCCCAAATAAATCACCACCACAATTAACATATCCGTAATACTCATTCCCTGCGTATTTTAAATGTTTTCTGATTGGCATCTCGTCAAAAATCAATGAACAAATAATTTTTTTATTTGAATTTTGGACCTTCAGTTTCAGAAAATCAAAAGCCTCTGAAGTGAATCCAGGCTTCGCATTTATAGAGGAATACCACTTGGACAAGGTCTTTGGGTGTGGTAAACAATTTTCAAATTTTTGGCGAACATCACAATATGCTTTTGGCAAAAATGCAGAGTGACTGCAAATGCTCGTAGGGACTGTTCAAAGGGTTTTCTCACCATTTTATTTTGAGATTTGTTCATAAGCCTTTGAATGAACTCTTTATTTCTCCCGAAGTGGTCCAGTATCACATTTTTCTGTTCTTCAAACAATAGATTCTTCTCTTTCAATTCCATTGTCATTGCTCTCAGTGAAGATATTCGCCAGATGATCGTGTGTAATTTATGTATTTTGCGAGTTTTCATACTGTTCATTCTTTCCAATTCATGGATTCTCCTTTTCAACTTCCTTTCTCGAGGTGTTTCTTCTAATTCTTCAACAGCTGTTGATAGTAATTGTTTTATTTATAAATCACAAATTGATTTTTGAATGTTAGCAATTGTACATTACAAATATTCAACAAAGATAGAAGATACAAACATCTCCTCATATAACACTTATTAAATAATGAACAAGTACTTATTGGTTATTACAGTGATTCTAACATAAAAATTTAACGATACTCAAAATCAAACAGGCTGTTCAACAGATTGTGAAGAAATTATAAGTAGGATCTCCCAGATCTTAAATAAAAATACCAATACAAACAGAAGTATTTCCAGGGATTTCTTGAGCTAAAAAAAAAAAAAAAATATATCCAGCAGTCAGCAAAGAATAATATCCATCCACCTTTCTTGAAACTTAATATTGGATTCTTTCTGAATATCCTAAATCTAAATGATAAATTTAAAACTTAATAATCTTAAAAATATCAATAATGAGTTTCAAGAAAAAATGAAAGAATCCCCCAGAATATCCCTAAGGATTACCGGTCACCGAATGCGAAGTTGAGCGAAGCTGAGCTTCTTCAATACTAATATAAGTGACAAGCTACGAATCTAGTGATGCTCAACTTCGCATTCTGTGGCCGGTCAGCCTTAATCAATATTCATTTATGACAAAGATTTTTTAATTTTTGATTTTTTGTTGCAACTTTGCTCTGTTTGGCCTGATTTATGAACCGAACGCCCCAATGGCATCGAATGGTCATAAATAAATGCAAAAATCTCTCGGAGGATTCAGGAGAGCAAAGTGCAAAATCAATTTCATGAGTAACCTTTACGATTTCCATCGAATCTTTGACAATGTTTGAACTATGCAACAGCTCCTCGAAATATGCATTATGAATAATTTCGAGCTTTTCAATATATTCGAAAAGCTGTTGCGATGCATAGAGCAAACCATCTTCTGGAGCGATAAATTCGCCTTGTTTAAAATATGTGTAGATTTGATGGTCACCTGTTAAAAGTTTATCTTTGTCAAGAAGAATATCACTGCAGTGCTCACAGGGATGCAGTCAGAGAAATTTCCTCACCAAATACCCACATACATAAAAGTTGGCATTTTTATCTTTCATGTCTATGTCTATTTCATTGACATCTTTAAATTGTGGAGTATTTGGTTCAGATACGTTTTGATGACTCGAAATCATACTCATTTCTGTCAATTTGTTCAAAGACAATGAGAAATCATCCGCACAATTTGAATTGGCAGACAGTTTCGACATAGAACTTATGAAATTATGGCGAAGGCCATATTCAAATTGTTGAGGACTAGGATTTCGAGCGCATCCATGTTGCTGCCTCACTGTGGCAAAAAAATTCTCTAGAGGATCTTGGTTTAAGTGGCCAGTTAGCAACTTAGGAATATCATGAATATTCCTAAGATCTTCAGCTAACTGGAGAATGCTATTTATTGACAAAATGAAGCCGCTGATACAGGGAGGGACAGATCTTTTTGACATGAACCTAATTGTTTTCAAATTGTCTCTTATTTGACATAGGAATGCCCTATATGGGGAATCTGCACTCATGGCATACCTCATTTTTAATTTATCTATATCCAACTTGGCACTATTCAGGCTGTCAAATGCCTTGTCCATATCATTAACAAATTCTGCCGTGAATCGAGCCTCCGCTGGCAGTTCCCCAAATCTCATAAACACGTATTGCGGTGCTAACTGATTCACTCAGTACTTGCACTGCATACTTCACGCGCATCGCGTTTAGCGAGGTAACATTCATGTGTTCGACTGTTATTTTTGGTAACAGTCGAACACGAAGGGGGTTCACAGATGTGCATACATTTTGGATATACTTCCAGGAAACTGGTTTTCCCAAATATGAAAGGTCATATTTGGCCAAATTATTTCTCACACTCTTCAAAAGATGAGGTACATCATATATGAAATAAATTTTTTTCTCGTTCCTGTAGACAAAGTTTTTCTCAGGAGATACTTCTAATTTTCTAGCCACACTCTGGTTGACTGGACTTCGATCACAGATGATCGCTGTTACATCAAGTCCAGCTTGTTGAGCTGCATCAATACAATCTAAAACTATAGAGTGCAAGAATTCATTTGTGGATCGATGACCCAAAAACCAGTATCCTATCACATATCTCCAATTGTATGACACCTCCTAGCCATACATACTAATGCCGTAGAAGCCTTGTCATTGGTTCTAATTTTCCCTGTATCAACGACACCAACTATTTTTCCAATAGATTGATTGAAGTGTAACTCTTCACTCAAACCAATCTCATCAAACAGAAGAGCGCAAATTTTTTTTTCTCATTGGCATGTTTAGAAATATTAACCTCTAGAGACTTAACCACTGCAGGACTTATTCCAGGAGATACTTTCAAATGGGATTGCCAGTTCCTCAAAGTTCTAGGTGTTGGCAAATTGAGGCATTTGGAAATTGCTTTGTAGCCCTTTGGCGAAACATAGTACCACAAGAGGCACATCTCTTTCATATCATCATCACACCGGCGGTTGTTTTTCTGAACGAAATTTGATTTTAACTCATTGGCAAATAATGAACATGCTTCTCTAGATAAATATCTCTTTGCCTCAGTAATTAATTTATGAATTGAAGCTATATTGCTGGACATTACAGGCTTACCTTTACAAAAACAAGGAGGCACTTTTTTCCTGTAGAGCTTACATCTCACGGAGTTTAGACTTCTATTTAATTTCTGTATCTTTTTATTTGTTCTGGGAGAGTATCTACTACAATTCTTCTTTGAACCATTTGATTTGTTTGTTTTTGGAATTCTCATTGAACGCATTATGCCTGTGGAAGTTGAATGTATATCTAACCCTGATTCCTTCTTTTCAAAATTAGTACTAGTCACCACACAGGATATTGAAGGAATATCTGTAAAAAATAATATTATAAGAATGGGTTCAATATCAGACATATAATATAAATTAAGGAATTTGGTTATCAGTCATGAATTAAGTTGACCACTCAATTTCTTATACAATACTTAAACTAAAAAAAAATTATAACAAAATCAGAGGTGGGCACTCAAGTAAACTTTCACCTAATTTTATATATATATATATATTATTGAAGTTATAGGATACTAGTCGTTTGTAAAATTATTGATTTAAATTAAGGGTGTTTCGACTATTTTTCAGGGCAAAATTCCAATGAGAGTCAAATTGTATTAAAGCTCTATATTTCGTCAACTATCGTTGACTTCTTCAGGAGCAACTGGAAAATACAAAGATCTCATAACAAAAGTTCAAATTCTCTTAGGCTAAAACTTACAATACCATGACAATAAATATGGTAGCTTCAGAAAAAAACAAGACCATGTAGAGGGTAATCAAAAAAGTACGTCAATTTCAGTTGAATTATTCAGGAAAAAATTGGTTTTACAAATGACAGATTTCAAAAAATTCTATAAATTGGCATGGACAAACAAATGTGCCATGATGTTCACAGAAGGGCAAAAAAAAAAAAAAAAATTGAGAAAATCTTTTCTTATTTTATACAATTTGGATTAGAAATGTCTCTTATTTATAAGTACCTGCAAGTAAGGTTACAAATTAGGAGATATTAGGAGAATACCTATTTTTTATCACAGGTCAGTAAGAAACTATAGATGTTACTAAGATTATTCGTATCCGTTTTCTTATTCATCGTTGAATTTTTATTTTCATTTATATAACACATTTCTAAAAAAGTTCTTTTTTGGTATTCTTGTTCGTGATCTAAGACTTGTATATTATCGTAATCTACAGCATGTCCTGTTTTATTAATATGTGAAGCTAAAGCACATCTTTCAGGTCTCAGAACAGAATCACTTTTGTTATGAGATCTTTGTATTTTCCAGTTGCTCCTGAAGAAGTCAACGATAGTTGACGAAATATAGAGCTTTAATACAATTTGACTCTCATTGGAATTTTGCCCTGAAAAATAGTCGAAACACCCTTAATTTAAATCAATATATATATATTATATTATAAGACTTACCAACACTATCCAGTGGAATGTTTTCAAAAACAATATCGTTTCCAAACTCCCCTTCATAGTGTGTCACATCACTCGATGTTGAAGGAATACCTGGAAAAAGTAATATCATAAGAATGGATTTTTAATGTCAGTCATATTCACAGTATAAATATATGAATTAACTAAATGTTTGACTTACCAATATTATTGAGGGAAATATTTTCAAAGATGATATCATTAGAAAACTCCTCTTCATTGTGGGTAATCCCAGGTGTGATATTACTCGATGTTGAAGGAATATCTGGAAAGAGTAATATTATAAGAGTGGATTTTCAATGTCAGTCATATTCACAGTATAAATATATGAATTAACTAAATGTTTGACTTACCAATATTATCGAGGGAAATATTTTCAAAGATGATATCATTAGAAAACTCTTCTTCATTGTGGGTAATCCCAGGTGTGATATTACTCGATGTTGAAGGAATATCTGGAAAGAGTAATATTATAAGAGTGGATTTTCAATGTCAGTCATATTCACAGTATAAATATATGAATTAACTAAATGTTTGACCTACCAATATTATCGAGGGAAATATTTTCAAAGATGATATCATTAGAAAACTCCTCTTCATTGTGGGTAATCCCAGGTGTGATATTACTCGATGTTGAAGGAATATCTGGAAAGAGTAATATTAAAAGAGTGGATTTTCAATGTCAGTCATATTCACAGTATAAATATATGAATTAACTAAATGTTTGACTTACCAATATTATCGAGGGAAATATTTTCAAAGATGATATCATTAGAAAACTCCTCTTCATTGTGGGTAATCCCAGGTGTGATATTACTCGATGTTGAAGGAATATCTGGAAAGAGTAATATTATAAGAGTGGATTTCCAATGTCAGTCATATTCACAGTATAAATATATGAATTAACTAAATGTTTGACTTACCAATATTATCGAAGGAAATATTTTCAAAGATGATATCATTAGAAAACTCCTCTTCATTGTGGGTAATCCCAGGTGTGATATTACTCGATGTTGAAGGAATATCTGGAAAGAGTAATATTATAAGAATGGATTTTCAATGTCAGTCATATCCACAATATTAATATATGAATTAACTAAATGTTTGACTTACCAATATTATTGAGTGAACTATTTTCAAAGACAAGGTCATTGGAAAACTCTTGGTGTTCATTCCCACGTGGTCCCTTAATGCAAGGAATGCTTTCTTGATACAATAATTTACGTGGATGAAGACATTTGAACTGCTCGCATGAAAAATGTGCACTGCACATGGTGTACCTCTTCTGTAGATCAATGTCTTTACGTCCAGAAAACTCTATCCACTTTAAAGCACTGAAAATAAAAAGCAATAAGTAACTTAGTTTGTCGAACGCGTTATTTTAATACTCACATGTCCATTTTCTTTGGTAACTTGAAGAATGTTAGTTCAGGATGATCTTTTTTATTGTTATTACAATTGATCATCATGCAATACGCTCCGGCAGACATTTTCAAGAGAAATACTTGTATTATGAATACTCACAAAAATTTTAAACTGCAGATACGAGCTGTACGAAAGAAATAAAGTAGAGACAATCTCTAAAGCAAAGATTATAGAGTAGGAAGATGGGAAACGACCCTACTAATCTAGTACTAAAAACCGACTACACTTTGGGCCTGTGTTTCACATACTGAGAAATTAGATGGCGCTGAAATCGTAATGTCAAACAGTAAAATTACAGTTGTCTGCTTTATAATTTAAGGGCGCGAAATTCGAACTTTATTCATTGTATTGGATTCGAATATCGACTTAGTCGAGACCAGAAAAAAACATCCTGAGCGACAAAACAGAACCAGGGCTTTGTTTCGTGATCAGGATGTTTTTTTTATGTAAACATTGTTTTGAATCAATTAATATTAATGAAATACTCTGTTAGATTTGCTATATTTTTATTCGAAATTTATAAAAAAATATGACAGAATTGAAGATTTTACAGGGTATATTTAAAGGTGAGGTTTTTTTTTTGACATGTACAACTGGTGAGAATAATTGTGTCGAAATTCTCACCTTTGAAAACACCTGTATACAAATAATACAGCTTTGAATAAAGGATACAAAAGTACATATTGAATATTATATATCAAAGTTCTTATTTCCATGCAATAAATTTTTTTGAGGCAATAGAATTTGTTGAATTTGTACAATCTTTATCAGAAATCTAAATGAACAAATAATCGATATAGGTACCATATATTTTGCATTCCAAGGAGTTGATTGTTAATTTCAGTTTTCGGATCTTTCTATCACTTCTGGGGAAAGACTTGGAAGTACTCTACAGAGTGTGGGAACTTCTTTCAGGTACACTCGAAAGAATATCTGAAAAAGGGGAAGTTCTTGTAATCTACTTTCTTAATATAACAATTAATTCAATATATTGCATAAATTTTCTCATATATAAGATGATAATTCATTCAATTATTTTTGTCACAGATATCTAGGATGACTTACCATCAGTATTTGTCCAAACACTTTCAATCTGCTTGCTTTCCATTTAATGTGACCCCTCCATGAACGGAATGCTTCCTGCATATAAAAAAGATATGCATTCAATATATGATGAATGAGTAATGAATTCAGTTATGCATTGCAGATATCTAGGAAGACTTACCATCAGTATTCGATGTATCAGTTTCCAACTGCTCGGCCTCCATCGCATGTGGTTCCTTTGGTGGCCCTTTCATGCAAGAGATGCTTCCTGCATACAGCAACTTGCGTGGATGAAAAGATTCAAATTGACTTTAAGTAAAATGCAAAGATTATAGATTATAGAACCTAACTATAATCTTTGGTAGAATGTTCGCTGCACATGGTGTAGCTTTTACTCAAGTCAATGTCTTGACGGCCGGAAAATTCTATCCACTTCAGAACACTGAAAATAAAAATCAATCAACATCCGAGGCACATGGTACGAGTTTCAATACTTACGATTCCATTTTCTTTGGTAAATTCAAAAAACTTATATTCGGAGAATCCCAAACGGCAGTTTCAACAGTTCTTCACCATACAATATTTTCCATACGACATTTTGAGCAAAATCTTTGATTTTGAAGTTTTCACTATATACACAAAAAACATTGAAATAAGGTGACTAGAACGAGCGAGTTGAACGAGCGTTACGAAAATCAAAACGTAAACAAAACGGCCATGTTGAAATATCTCCATGAAATGCCAAATGGCCCTTGAATAAATATTTTAACCAGTCTTAGTATTTTAATACACAACGGAACCACCAGGCGGCGCTCACGCAAGTGTAGTCGCTTCGTTTCCCATCTTCCTTCTCTATAATCTTTGCTCTAAAGTAAATAAATAAATTCTTCATAACCTCAAAGATGCATAACATATCGTTCCAAAATCTGATTAACTTTTCGAAATGGCCTTCACTTGAACATTTTACCCAGTTCAGTTTACACCCGAACCACCAGATGGCGCTCACGAACATTTAGTCGCTTCGTTTCCCATCTTCCTAACTCTATAATCTTTGCTCAATATATGTTTATTTCTCAATAAATAAAATATTGAATTGACGCTGACAGTGAAAATCCATAACCAGAGGCAGTCTCTGCCATAACTGAAGAAACTGAATTATAGGATTTTCATTACAATGTGTTTAAGAGTTCTATATAATTAAAGTAGCTGTTGGAAATGTCCTCCTCTTTGCTCCAAACATACTTCTCACATCTTTTGAGAGATTCAAAGAAATTATTCAAAATAAAGAGATCATCGTTAATCTGATGAATTTTTACAATGATCCTAGTCTTGAGTTCGTCCAGATTAGAAATAGGTAATTGGAAGATAGAATTCTTCAAATGAGGCCATAAGAAGAAATCACATGGTGTACGATCACACGATCTTGGAGGAGATTTATTTTCAGTATTGAGGCTAATGAGTCGATCCTGAAAAATATTCCTTAGTGTAGTCAATGTTTCTACAGCTGTGTGTGCTCTGGCTCCATCTTGTTGGAAGTAACTATATGACCATTCTTCGAAATTTAATTCAGCTATAAAAGGCATATCTTCTTTACAGCAATCCGCTGTTAAAGTTCCGTCAAAGAAAATATGTCCAACAATTCTTCTCTGACTGATAGCACACCAAACTCCGATTTTTTGAGAATGAAGTGGTGTCTCAATGTAAAAATTTTCCGGTTTTTGACTGCTCCACATTCTCATAATTTGGGAGTTGACATATCTAGAAAGATGAAACCCCGCTTCGTCGGAGAAGAAAACTTTATTCAGGTTATCGATTAATTCGTTTAGAAACCACTGACAGAAGGCCATTCTACGAAGGAAATCAACATCTTCAATCTTCTGATAGCATGTCAATCTATAAGGATACAAATTGATGTCTTCTTTGAAAATTGTGTGACATGTACCACCAGAAACTCCAGCTAGTTGAGATAAAACCCGAACAGAGGTTCGTGGAGCTTCTGTCATCACCGTCTCAACATTGGCGATTAACTCAGGTGTTCTCTTCTTTGGTCGACCACTTCCTTTTTTTCTTTGAACGCTACCTGTTTCACGAAAAACGCTCACACATCGCACTCTGGAAAGATTGGTAATCTACAGCAACTTTGGGATACTCGATCCTGAAGTCGCTGAGACATTTCTCAACAGAATATTTCCACTCGCCTTCTATTTTCTCCCCATTTCTGAAGTAGGATTCAATAATGAATGCTTCTTGTACGTCGGTAAAAACCATCTTTATTATTTGCTGATGAGTTTAATTTAATAATAATCCAAAACGCTAATTTGACAGCTAACCTGTAATAATAATAGAGCACAAGCTACGTTTAGATACGCAATATCGACGTTTAAAATTCCATAGCCTACTTGACGACGAATTTTTTTGAACGCACCTTACAAGGAGGGATTGATCGTTTGTATAGTAGAATTCTTGAAAATGTCCCTCATTTCTGAAAGAAATTGCTCATTAGGCAAACCATCACTCATGCCATATCTCACCTTGAGCTGGTCAAACTTGCTACTATTCAAACAATCGAAAAGTTTGTCCATAGCACTCACAAACTTCGATGTATCTAAGGAATCAGCTGGCACCTCTCCAAACTGCTGTAGTGCTACCATTGCTACACTTACTGACTCACTAAATATTTGAGTGGCACATTTCACCCTCATCGCATTAAAAGAAGAAATATCATCAGTAAGTTTTGGTAGCAACCGTACACGCACAGGGTTTGAAGTCTCGCCAGCTAATTCAATATACTTCCATCTAATTATTTTCTCTTTGTATAGGAAGTCATATTTGTACAAATTATTCCTCACACTCTTCATTAGATGAGGAGCATCGAACACAAAATAAATTTTTTCGTCATTTCTGAAAAAATAACATTGGTCTACTGATATTTGGAGGCGCTTGGCCACATTTTGATTCACAGGACTCTATCGCAAACAACCTTAGAACATAAATACATGGAATGGACATTGACGTGCTATGAATGTATTTGTTCTGGTACAAACATGTGATGCTTCTCAGTCTAGCGCGACACTAAGGCAGTGGCGTAAAATAAATAAATTTATATAACTCCTACCTTTTTGTACGAAAAATCGACGTGACAATGACGTCAGATTCAACTATCTCAATTGTGATTGGCGACACAAAGCAACTATCTCACTCCAGTCTTTGAACAACAACAAATGTTTATTTTCCATTCCTTGTATCTATGTTCTAAGCAAACAACTGCCTTGACTGTGAGTACTGATTTTGTTGCCGAATCAATAGAATAAAAAAAAATTGACGCCTGAAATTCATTAGTGGCAGTGCGCCCCAAAAACCAGCATCCCAAAACAAATTTCGAATTGTGAACGATGTCCCTCACCATACGAACAAGTGCAGACGTAGCCCTTTCATTTCTCCTGATTTTGCCAGTATCGACAACCCCAACTACTCTATCTTTTTTGTAGTACTGAATCTCTTCGCTAAGGGAAATTCCATCAAAAATAAGGCTACAAATTTTTCGAGAATCAGCGACGTCTTTGAAGTGGAGTTTCAGGGCTTCCTCGATAGCTGGAGAAATACTGAGCTTCGCCTGCCAATTCCCCAAGGTCCTGACAGTTGGTAGGTTGAGTGATTTGCCAAAAGTTTTATGTCCCTTTGGCTAAGCATAATACCACGATAAGCACATCTCTATCAAGTCGTCATCTTACCTTCGATTGAACTTGTTAGCAAAATTTGCTTTCAACTCATTCCTGAAAATAATGTGAGCATCCCTGGAAAGATATTGTTCAGACTCTATAATCATCTTTGTGATAGCGCTTCTATTAGGGCCTTGCATAGGGAATCCTTTGCAGAAGCAGTGGGGTACTTTACGCTTGAAAAGTTCTCATAATTTGACAATTCGAGCGTGTCGAAAATGTGTGGAAGTGCGCCAAAGTCCCTAAAAAAATCGTCACGTGTACATTCTCGAGCGTGGTGGCGTGTTTTCTTATTTTGAAGCTAATGATTCAAGAATCACGGAAAAAATATAATCTGACAGTTTTAGCAAGCCGAAACAATAAAAATTGGCCATAAGGGTCACAAAAATAAGTTTTTTTGAATTATCTCCTCCCCTGGGCTTCAAATCTTTTTCGCATTCATTATAGAATAAAATGTAGAGAATAACATTTTCTACAAATTTTGTCCGAAGCAATTTTCTCTACGTTTGAAAGTTTTCGAGATATATAGCGATGAATGAACATTAGACAGGGTTTCTACATTGATCTTCCCCTTTCGCATGTGTGGCTAAGCTCCTCGTCCTCTAACTCGAGAACGGTTAAGAGTATGTAAAATTGCTTCAGACAAAAGTTGTGTAGAATTTTATTATCTACAACTTTCATAATGAATACAAAAACGATTAGAAGTACAGGCAGGGAAATATTCGAAAAAATGCATTTTCATCATCTTCAAAGTGTTAGATTAAGAAAACCCCCCCTGATTAATGTCAGATTAATGGGTCAACACGTCTACAACACCCAGATTAACCATCTGTATGAAAATCTGACACGCTCGAGTATGTACAAGTAACGATTTCTTTTTTACATTTTCAAAGCACCGCTGTGACCTTGCGTCACGTCCAAATTGTCATTCCCTTGAAAAGTAGCTTCCTTTGGATCCAATTAACATATCTCCCAAAAATCTGACACGCTGGAAATTTCTTTTTACCATTTTCAACTCTTCCGTACGGCCAGTCCCACCGCGCAAACTGTCAGATAAGCCTGAAGTAATTTATCAGAGACACGTAGGGCATATCGTCGTTAAAACCCGAAAAATGTGTAACTCCATTCTAGCTGATTTTACAGGAGAGGCAAAAAACTTTTTTTTATAACCCGTACCCGCTTAATATTTTTCAAAACTCTAATTATCACTACATTAATCGCAGAAACTAACAATAATGATAGAAAGCAACATTTACACAAGTTTGAAATATTTTGAGAAACAATAAAAAAAAGTTGAACAAAATTGAAAATTATTATTAAAAAAAAGAAATATTTATGACAAAGAAACATAATTAAGATGGGTAAATAGTAAATAGTTCTATTGGTTAGCGATGTTGTTATAAAAATCATGGTAGTCGAGTTCCCAGCTATTTTGCAATTGTTGAAGGTGCTCTAATTTCTCTTTCTTTATTTTTCTTCTCTCCATGTACAGACTAGGAAGTTCAGCAAAATTATAAGCTTTTTGAACTTTATTTTTCCGGACCACCATTTCCTTCCAATCTCCACTATGTCTTAGTTTGTACTCAATAATTCCATCCGGTCTGTACTTTAGTTGCTTTAAATCATTTACAACAGGATCCCCAATTCTACGTCGAGGTCGTATAGAATTATGATATTTAATAGTGGAGAAAGCTTTGAACAAACCGTAAGTGAGAAACTGTACATTATAGGGTCGAGGCTTAGAACGTGCTGTTTTGCAGTACTGGAGGTACCGAAATACGACGAAAAGTGTGTCCAACTGAGACGGAAGATGTAGAGCATCCCACTTTTCTAATGGTTCGGCAACCAATCGAATAACCGCATCCAGCGTTGCCAAACCAAAAAGTTGAAATTACCGCATCAGGGAGCAGAAACTACCGTATTCGGTCAACTTTTACCGTACATGGCGTACGTAACCTGCAAATTGAAATTTTCGTACTAACACAGATTAATGAAAAAGAAATTTTTATTCTGTGATATATATAGAAGCATAGAGAAAGGGTCTGTGGATATAAGAAAAACAAAGAGTTAGATTTTATAATATATTATGGAAAATGAAACAATATTTCTATCCATCGATAATGACAAAATCATCTTCATTGTCCAAACATGATTGGCTCGAGTCAGAAGAATATATATCAGCTTTCATCCTAGAGTACATATCCTCTGTTGGCGTAAAATTTAAGCAACTTCCGGCTTTTTTCACACACTAACTGGTCAATAGAACACCATTTACAGTATTTGTTATCAGCTTGTTCCTAGATTTGGTTTTGACCAAGTTAATCTTACTGAAAACCCTTTCGCATTCAGCATTTGAGTGAGGTAGAGATAAAATACTCAAAACAAATTTGGCCAAATTGAGGAATTCGAATGAACCGTTTTCATTTTTATAGTTTAAAAGTTTTCCCCAGAATATATCAATATCTTCGTTAATATCAATTTTTGCTTCATCACTAGAGGTAAAATGATAATCGGGCAGCAACCTCCATTGCTCCTCAATAAGTTGGGCTTCACCACTATCGAAGAAACGTGTCATATGTTGGAGTAAATGTGCCAATGATGGAAAATTGTCATGCACATTATGTGACAATGAATTTTTAGTAGTAAATATGTGTAAATTGGACAATATGAAATTGTCAAAATCTTACCGCTTTTTGATTTCAGAACAGAGGGTTGAATAAAAAAGCTGGCTTCTGTCATAAAAGATCTCCAATAGATCAGTTTGAGCTATTCCTGGATTATTAGGCTTAGTAATTTCATTCAGCACATCTACCCCAACATAAACATTTTTTTTTTGGCAAGAACCACGTTCTATTCATTGGATCTATAACCGACATTGGTGTGGTCGATATGATCCCTCCATAATCCTATGCAGATTTGGCAATAAAACCTTATCAGAAATTCTGATTCACATTTGAAACCTCAGGCAGCACATAATCAAGAAAGAGATAATACAACTTGCAGAAAGGGTCATTCAATGCCTGGTGAATATTCTTAACAGATAACAGCCGTTCTTCTAAATATTTCGAATTGAAATAAACTTGCAATGCTGGCCATTGCACTGACGACTGCATAAAGCAAACCATCTTCTGGAGCGATAAATTCGACTTGTTTAAAATATGTAAAGATTTGATGGTCACCTGTTAAAAGTTTATCTTTGTCAAGAAGAATATAACTGCAGTGCTCACAGGGATGCAGTCGGAGAAATTTCCTCACCAAATACCCACTTACATAAAAGATGGCAGTTTTATCTTTCATGTCAATCTCTATTTCATTGACATCTTTAAATTGTTGAGTTTTCGGTTCAGAAACGTTTTGATGACTCGAAATCATACTCATTTCTGTTAATTTGTTCAAAGACAATGAGAAATCATCCTCACAATTTGTATTGGCAGACAGTTTTGACTTAGAAGTTATGAAATTATAGCCTTGTCCATGTCGCTGGTCCCCCCCTTTCTTAAAACTCATTATTGGATTTTTTCTGAATATCCTAAATCTAAATGATAAAATAAAAACTTAATTATCTTAAAAATATCAATAATGAGTTTCAAGAAAAAATGAATGAATCCCCCAGAATGTCCCTAAGGCTGACCGGCCACCGAATGCAAAGTTGAGCGAAGCTGAGCTTTTTCAGTACTAATATAAGTGACAAGCTACGAATCTAGTGACGCTCAACTTCGCATTCTGTGGTCGGTCAGCCTTAGTCAATATTCATTCATGACAAAGATTTTTTAATTTTTTTTAATTTTTGATTTTTTGTTGCAACTTTGCTCTGTTTGGCCTGATATATGAACCGAACCCCCCAATGGCATCGTATGGTCATAAATAAATGCAAAAATCTCTCGGAGGATTCAGGAGAGCAAAGTGCAAAATCAATTTCATGATTGACTTTTACGATTTCCATCAAATCTTTGATAATGTTTGAACTACGCAACAGATCCTCCAAATATGCATTATGAATAATTTCGAGCTTTTCAATATATTCGAAAAGCTGTTTCGGTGCATAAAGCAAACCATCGTCTGGAGCGATAAATTCGCCTTGTTTAAAATATTTGAAGATTTGATGGTCACCTGTTAAAAGTTTATCTTTTTCAAGAAGAATTTCACTGCAGTGCTCACAGGGATGCAGTCTGAGAAATTTCCTCACCAAATACCCACTTACATGAAAGATGGCATTTTTATCTTTCATGTCAATCTCTATTTCCTTGACATCTTTAGATTGTGGAGTATTTGGTTCAGAAACATTTTGATGACTTTAAATCATACTCATTTCTGTTAATTTGTTCAAAGACAATAAATCATTCTCACAATTTGTATTGGCAGACAGTTTTGACATAGAAGTTATGAAATTATGGCGAAGGCCATATTCAAATTGTTGAGGACTAGGATTTCGAGCGCATCCATGTTGCTGCCTCACTGTGGCAAAAAAATTCTCTAGAGGATCCTGGTTTAAGTGGCGAGTTAACAACTTAGGAATATCATGAATATTCCTAAGATCTTCAGCTAACTGGAGAATGCTATTTATTGACAAAATGAAGCCGCTGATACAGGGAGGGACAGATCTTTTTGACATGAACCTAATTGTTTTCAAATTGTCTCTTATTTGACATAGGAATGCCCTATGTGGGGAATCTGCACTCATGGCATACCTCATTTTTAATTTATCTATATCCAACTTGGCACTATTCAGGCAGTCAAATGCCTTGTCCATGTCGCTAACAAATTCTGCCGTGAATCGAGCCTCCGCTGGCAGTTCCCCAAATCTCATAAACACAAGTATTGCAGTGCTTACTGATTCACTCAGTATTTGCACTGTATACTTTACTCGCATCGCGTTTAGTCAGGTAACATATGAAAGGTCATATTTGGCCAAATTATTTTTCTCACTCTTCAAAAGATGGGGTACAACATATATATAAAATATACTTTTTTATCGTTCCTGTAGAAAAAGTTCTTTTCAGGGGATATTTCTAATTTTCTAGCCACACTCTGGTTGACTGGACTCACAAATGATTGCTGTTATTAAGTCCAGCTTGTTGAGCTGCGTCAATACATTCTAAAACTATTGAGTGCAAGAATTCATTTGTGGATCGATGACCCAGAAAGCAGCATCCTAACACATATTTCCAATTGTATGACACCTCCCTAGCCATACATACTAGCGCCGTAGAAGCATAGAAATCTTAATATATATACTTACTCTAGAATGCTAATCCAGTAGTAAGAAATGCGGCGAAAAATTGACAGTTGTCGTTAAAGCGAATGCCATTAGTTTATTTCAACTCGAACGTTGCCTAGACTTTCCTACCTTATGTCAGTCGAATTGTTTATTTGGTATAAATGAGAAATAAACATATTTCACTCGGTAAAAGAACTTATTTTTCGATTCATACAGGAGTTCTTGTCAGTATTGAACACATGCATGGATGACTAATTGTGTTTATATATGCTTTGCTAGAAAATCAGTACAATGCAGGTTTCAATGAAAATATATCGGGATCTCGGAGGTAACGTGTTATGAGTCCAAATCTAAATTTGTCGATAGAGGTATTATCGAGTAGTCATTGATTGTTTGACCAAACCGTGAATTGGCTGAAGGTTGGAGTTTCATAGCGAATTCCATGGTAACAACTGGTGCTTACTAAATATTTGGAACTCACAACAAAAATTCTAGAAGATATAAACTTTATATCACCAATGCAATTCGATATTATCGAAGATTCGATTAGATGAACAGGTACCTAAGCATTGAGTGCATATTATGAACTCCGTGCAACAATTTTGAAATATCCTGATCTAGTGCAATACTACTATATACCATCAAAGGAATTCGCTATCAGTGGAACTCGATAATTCATTCAAGTTTTGAATTTTTTTTTGCATTTATTATTTTTAATATGGTAGACAAGTACATTTCAGAAAATATGACTTGAAACTTCTTACCTCCGAGCAGATCGTGCAACAGTGAAAAATCAAATGACTGAAAGAAAACGCGTTGTTGTCCGACATACCTTCGTTACATGAATTGTCCCCTCTTCATAAGATTCGATCGACAGAATATTCAGAAACTCGGCAACGTTCTACTAGAAAATAAACTAATGATGCGCATTCGTATTAACGACCACTGTCAATTTTTCGCCGCATTTCTTTCTACTGGGTTAGCATTCTAGAGTAATAATATATAATATGATTTCTCAGCAAAATAAGGGTATGCGGCGTATGGTAAATAGTAATTGAAAGACCTTTTTAGCGAATACCTATATTTCGACACCAATTTGTGTCATCCTCAGGGTCTGAAAAGACAAATTGTCAGTGGAACAAAATTACACAAACACAACACAATAAGAGAAACTCACAGCCAATGGTCATAAAAAATAAGCTAACCTAACCTACGTGAACCGTCTAGGGGGTGGGTAGTCTGTGGAGACAATCTCTAGAGTAAATAAATAAGTTCTTCGTTCTTCATAACCTCAAAGATCCATAACCTATCGTTCCAAAATCTGATTAACTTCTGTGAATGACCTTCACTTGAACATTTTACCCAGTTCAATTTACACCTGAACCACCATGGCGCTCACGAACATTTAGTCGCTTCGTTTCCTATCTTCCTAACTCTATAATCTTTGGACGCATGTCAGTTGTTCCACGTAAGGTTTTTCTTAATTGCTGTCTTGGCATCCTGTTGATATAAAAATATACAATTGGTATAAAATGTAAATAAATCATACTCTTAATATAACAGGGGCAAAAGTAACATGTTACTTCAACATGTAAACTCTGGTAAAGTGGCTATTGTTGTATAAAATCCCTTAAATGGACGAACATGACGTACTGTATGGAGAAAATATGCAACAATGATCCAGAGGTACACCCAGCTCCTGAAATTGTCGAACTGCATCTTCAAATTTTGTGACAAATGTTATAGGATTCATCTTTGGGTGCAAAACTATTTTTCCGAAGTTGTCCAGAAGATCCACCATTTTTTGCACGTCGTTCTTTCCAAACATATTTTCCAATTTATGGAAAGCATCTGCTGGAGTGGACTCATTGGAAGTGAGTTGACGTGGCGCTTTTTGTATTGTGGCTTCAAGGTATTGCCTCAACTGTGCATCATACATTCTTTTCTCTTCATTTGAGAATGTATATTTCACACCGCCCAGGGGATAGGTACTGCAAAAAATCTGACCTACCTAACGCCACTATGCGTTGCTTCCATGAACGGAAATTACCAAGACCTTTCAACTTATCATCCATTTCTATTACAGGTATGGAAAAAGGTGGTAAAGTTTGTTTTGGTCTGTTTATGACCTCATTACAGCAAATATCGGGTCTAGTAAGAAGACTCAAATGAAGTAGAGAGCCTATTGCTTTTTTTTTACCGGAAACTAGCTTCATTAGTTCTCCCAGGAGCTTTGTGCTTTCCTTGAGGTATCAACGGAGTTTCAACAGAATTCGAATTTTCCATCCGAAATTCTTTAAAAAATTCTCCACAAACTGAGTTTGATAAAGAAACAAGTAATTTTCAGATTTTGTAATCTCTAAACCAAGAAACTTAGTTGGAAAACCAAACTGTCTGACATCAAAACGAGAATTCAAAATAATCACTGTATCTTGAATAAGTTCATAGCTGTCTCCCGTTACTTATAAATCATTGACATATACTATAATGAGGATAATATTGTTATTCATGTTTTTCAGATAAAGGCAAGGTTCACGCAAATTAGATTCAAAGCCACAATTTACTAAAAATTTATCAATAGTATTGTACCAACATTTTGGTTTGGTTTGCGATTGCCAGCCCATAGAGTGTTTTGCGCAACTTACAGACAAGTTTCTTTCTATCTATATTTATGCCTTCTGGAATTGTTACATACTTTAATCTATCAATATCTCCATACAGGAAGGCTGTTTTTACAACAAGTTGCTCCAAGTGCCGATTTTATAGTAACTGATAATGCAAAGAGCAATTTTACAACCGTCAGGCAGGTGTGGGAGACGCCGTTTCTTCAGGAGTGTAATTCTCAGTGTCTCTACAACCTACAACAATTAGACGACCATTATAACCACCGTCATCTTTCACATGAAACACCCATTTTAAGGGGACGACTGTCATAGTAGAATCCCTTTCTACGATTTCCAATACTAAGTGTGTTCCATTGAGGAAAGTTCTGACTGAATTGCTGTTATCTATTTAGTGCTAATGGGGCAAGTAATGGCTTCATGATAACTTCGAGGTGTGTTACTTGTATTATAAATTGTATCATCATAGACAAAGCCGAATGGACTCAGAATACATGTGAAACTTACTTGGTTTCAAAGTTTGCAGTTTCTTACAATCTTTCTTATCATGGCCTTTTCTGTGACAGAAGAAATAAAAACGACCAACGTTCTTGCATTCTTTAGGCTTTATGAAACAGAAGCCCACATTTACTACATCTAATAGACCTCTTTTCAACAGGTGTCTTCTTCTTCATTTTTTCTACCTGCTCATTTGTATAAGGAAAAGTGGTTTTATTTTTTCGGAAAATTTTTGTGGAAGATGCTGAGAACCTTTCCCTTTTCTTAGGTGGCTCACCAGTATTTCTGTCCATTTTGCTTTCTGTATAGAAATCAAAAACATTGGAACTGCTTTCGCCACAGTGTTAACCAAAGACTGGAATAAATGAATAATTATTAGAGTCATTCTCCATGGAAGAATCCAAAAAAATTGAGCATATAGCGATAATATCACTACATTCAGACCTATAACTGGAATCATAATCAGCTGTGCAATCAGAACAAACAATATCACTTATATATTCATTAATATACTATTATTTTCCATTTCTAACGAGTAACTTCTACTAGCAACATCTAGAAATGCGTTCCTAACAAATTCGTGAGGCCTTGTTTCCTCTGGTAAAGTGGCTATTGTTGTATAAAATCCCATAAATGGACGAACATGACGTACTGTATGGAGAAAATATGCAACAATAATCTTTTGATCCAGAGGTACACCAAGCTCCTGAAATTGTTGAAATGCATCTTCAAATTTTGTGACAAATGTTATAGGATTCATCTTTGGGTGCAAAACTATTTTTCCGAAGTTGTCCAGAAGATCCACCATTTTTTGCACGACGTTCTTTCCAAACATATTTTCCAATTTGTATTGTGGCTTCTAGGTATTGCCTCACCTGTACATCATACATCCTTTTCTCTTCATTTGAGAATGTATATTTCACACCGCCCAGGGGATAGGTACTGCAAAAAATCCGATCTACCTAACGACACTATGCGTTGCTTCCATGAACGGAAATTACCAAGACCTTTCAACTTATCATCCATTTCTATTACAGGTATGGAAAAAGGTGGTGAAGGTTGTTTTGGTCTGTTTATGACCTCATTACAGCAAACGAAATATGTCTGGTAAAAAGACTCATATAAAGTATAGAGCCTATTGCTTTTTTATACGGGAAACTAGCCTCATTAGTACTCTCAGGGGCTTTGTGCTTTCCTTGAGGTACCAACGGAGTCTCAACAGAATTTGAATTTTCCATCCGAAACTCTTTAAAACATCCTCCACATACTGAGTTTGAGGAAGAAACAAGTAATTTTCAGATTTTGTAATCTCTAAACCAAGAAACTTAGTTGGAAAACCAAACTGTCTGACATCAAAACGAGAATTCAAAATAATCACTGCATCTTGAATAAGTTCATAGCTGTCTCCGGTTACTAATAAATCATCGACATATACTAAAATCAGGATAATATTGTTATTTATCTTTTTCAGATAAAGGCAAAGCCTATCAATAGTATTGTACCAACATTTTGGTGCGATTGCAAGCCCATAGAGTGCTTTGCGCAACTTTCAGACAAGTTTCTTTCTGTCTAGATTTATGCCTTCTGTAATAATTACATACTTCTATCAATATCTTCATACAGGAAGGCTGTCCATACATCAAGTTGCTCCATGTGCCAATTTTTAGTAACTGATAATGCAAAGAGCAATTTTACAACCGTCAGGGCACGTGTGGGAGACGCCGTTTCTTCAGGAGTGTAATTCTCAGTGTCTCTACAACCTACAACAATTAGACGAGCTTTATAACTACCCTCATCTTTTATATGAAATACGCTTTTCAAGGGGACGACTTTCATAGTAGAATACCTTTCTACGATTTCCCATACTGAGTGTGTTCCATTGCGGAAAGTTTTGACTTAATTGCTGTTATCCATTTAGTGCTACTGGGGCAAGTAATGGCTTCATGATAACTTTGAGGTGTGTTACTTGTATTATAAATTGTATCATCATAGACAAAGCCGAATGGATTCAGAATACATGTGAAATTCACTTGATTTCAAGGTTTGCAGTTTCTTACACTCTTTCTTATCATGGCCTTTTCTGTGGCAGAAGAAATAAAAACGACCAACGTTTTTGCATTCTGAGGCTTTATGAAACAGAAGCCCACATTTACTATAGCTAATAGACCTCTTTTCTTCAGGTGTCATCTTCTTCATTTTTTCTGCCTGCTCATTTGTGTAAGGAAAAGTGGTTTTATTTTTTGAGAAAATTTTTGTGGAAGATGCTGAGAACCTTTCCCTTTTCTTTGGTGGTTCACCAGTATTTCTTTCCATTTTGCTTCCTGTATAAAAATCAAAAACATAGGAACTGCTTTTGCCACAGCGTGAACAAAAGACTGAAACAAATGAATCATTAATAGTCATTCTCTATAGGACAATCCAAACAAATTGAGCATATAATGATAATATCACTACATTCAGACCTATAACTGGAATCTTAATCATCTGTGCAATCAGAACAAACAATATTACTTATATCATCATTCGTATACTTACTATTTCCAATTTCTAACGAGTAACTACTACTAGCAACATCTAGAAATGCGTTCCTCACAAATTCGTAAGTCCTTGTTTCCCCTGGTAAAGTGCCTATTGTTGTATAAAATCCCATAAATGGACGTACATGACGTAGCTTATGGAGAAAATATGCAACAATAATCTTTTGATCCAGAGGTACACCAAGCTCCTGAAATTGTTTAACTGCATCTTCAAATTTTGTGACAAATATTATAGGATTTCATATTTGCTTGCTAAACTATTTTTCCGAAATTGTCCAGAAGATCCACCATTTTTGGCACGTCGTTCATTCCAAACATATTTTCCAATTTATGGAAAGCATCTGCTGGAGTGGACTCATTGGAAATGAGTTGACGCGGCGCATTTTGTAGTGTGGCTTCTAGGTATTGCCTCACCTGTGCATCATACATTCTTTTCTCTTCATTTGAGAATATATATTTTACACCGCCCAGGGGATAGGTACTGCAAAAAATCCGACCTACCTAACGCCACAATGCGTTGCTTCCATGAACGGAAATTACATTGACTTTCAACTTATCATCCACTTCTATTACAGGTATGGAATAAGGTGGTAAAGGTTGTTTTGGTCTGTTTATGACCTCATTACAGCAAACGTCTAGTAAAAAGACTCATATAAAGTAGAGGGCTTTTTTATAGGTTAAACTAGCTTCATTAGTACTCTCAGGGGCTTTGTGCTTTCCTTGAGTTACCAAAGGAGTTTCAACAGAAATCGAATTTTCCATCCGAAACTCTTTTAAACATTCTCCACAAACTGAGTTTGATGAAGAAACAAGTAATTTTCAGATTTTGTAATCTCTAAACCAAGAAACTTAGTTGAAAAACCGAACTATCTGACATCAAAACGAGAATTCAAAATAATTACTGTATCTTAAATAAGTTCATAGCTGTCTCCGGTTACTTAAAAATCATCGACATATATACTAAAATCAGGATAATATTGTTATTTATGTTTTTCAGATAAAGGCAAGATTCACGCAAATTACATTCAAAGCCACAATTTACTTGAAATTTATCAATAGTATTGTACCAACATTTTGGTGCGATTGCCAGCCCATAGAGTGTTTTGCGCAACTTACAGACCAGTTTCTTTCTATCTATATTTATGCCTTCTGGAATAGTTACATACTTTAATCTATCAATATCTCCATACAGGAAGGCTGTTTTTACATCAAGTTGCTCCATGTGCCGATTTTGTAGTAACTGATAATGCAAAGAGCAATTTTACAACCGTCAGGGCAGGTGTGGGGGACGCCATTTCTTCAGGAGTGTAATTCTCAGTGTCTCTACAACCTACAACAATCAGACAACCATTATAACTACCGTCATCTTTTACATGAAACACCCATTTTAAGGGGACGACTGTCATAATAGAATATCTTTCTACGATTTCCCATACTGAGTGTGTTCCATTGAGGAAAGTTCTAACTGAATTGCTGTTATCTATTTAGTGCTAATGGGGCAAGTAATGGCTTCAGGATAACTTCAAGGTGTGTTACTCGTATTATAAATTGTATCATTATAGACAAAGCCGAATGGATTCAGAATACATGTGAAACTTACTTGTTTTCAAGGTTTGCAGTTTCTTACAATCGTTCTTATCATGGCCTTGTCTGTGGCAGAAGAAATAAAAACGACCAACGTTTTTGCATTCTGAGGCTTTATGAAACAGAAGCCCACATTTACTATAGCTAATAGACCTCTTTTCTTCAAGTGTCATCTTCATTTTTTCTGCCTGCTCATTTGTGTAAGGAAAAGTGGTTTTATTTTTTGAGAAAATTTTTGTGGAAGATGCTGAGAACCTTTCCCTTTTCTTTGGTGGTTCACCAGTATTTCTTTCCATTTTGCTTCCTGTATAAAAATCAAAAACATAGGAACTGCTTTTGCCACAGTTTGAACAAAAGACTGTAACGAATGAATAATCATTAGAGTCATTCTCCATGGGAAAATCCAAACCAATTGAGCTTATAGCGATAATATTACTACATTCAGACCTATAACTGGAATCATAATCAGCTGTGCAATCAGAACAAACAATATCCCTTATATCATCATTAATATACTTACTATTTTCCATTTCTAACGAGTAACTACTACTAGCAACATCTAGAAATGCAAATGCGTTCCTCACAAATTCGTATGTCCTTGTTTCCCCTGGTAAAGTGGCTATTGTTGTATAAAATCACATAAATGGACGAACTTGACGCACCGTATGGAGAAAATATGCAACAATAATCTTTTGATCCAGAGGTGCACCAAGCTCCTGAAATTGTTGAAATGCATCTTCAAATTTTGTGACAAATGTTATAGAATTCATCTTTGGGTGCAAAACTATTTTTCCGAAGTTGTTCCGAAGATCCACCAATTTTTGTACGTCGTTCTTTCCAAACATATTTTCCAATTTATGGAAAGCATCTGCTGGAGTGGACTCATTGGAGTTGACGCGGCGCATTTTGTATTGTGGCTTCTAGGTATTGCCTCACCTGCGCATCATACATTCTTTTCTCTTCATTTGAGAATTATATTGAGATTGTTATATTATTAATTGAAAATTGAAAATTTTTTATTAGGTACAAAAATACATATACAATTAATATATTTTATTTTGCCACAGAAGAAATTCTGAGGCAAAAAAATTTGAGATTATATTTCACACCGCCCAGAGGATACTGCCAAAAATTGGACCTACCTAACGCCACTTTGTCCCGTTCGATGCGTTGCTTCCATGAACGAAAATTACCATGACCTTTCAACTTATCATCTATTTCTATTACAGGTATGGAAAAAGGTGGTGTAAAGATGAGGGGGATCAATCAGGTGTACTAACTTCTGTTGGTTTATAACTTTAATTAAACTATGATATACAACTGTTTTTTCGTCTAACTTTACGAATAACTATCATACTAGTGTCTCTCATGACGACTGACTCTCAACTTTCCTTCTTCGATTCTTTTTGGGCTTGGCGTTGGGTACGCTCTCGTGCACTCGCGCACTTCACTTCTTTCACATACGCATGAACACGTTTGAATGTAAATGTACAATTAAATCTAGTACTCAACAGGTGGTAAAGGTTGTTTTGGTCTGTTCATGACCTCAGTCGACGTCGTCTCGGAAATAACACTTGCATTGCTTGTACCTACAACTGCATCCATTTGTGTTGATGTCGAATTTATCACACCATCTTTGATTTTATCCGCGGATTTAAAGGAAACGACATTATTTGGTCGGCCATTCTAAGCCAGGCGTAGGTGCCAAGTTGTCACAATTTGCTTCGACAACGGAACGACTCTCAACCTCTATGTTGGATTCCTCTTCAAAAACCATTTCTTCCATTTTATTAATAATTATCTTCCCTTTTCTCAATCAAGCTCTAAGACACAATATTTTCTTCGTTCTTGAACTGAACAATTATTATTTTTTTGAAGATGGCCGACTACGAGTTCCGCTTCAACTTTAAATGCTCTGCTACCATGTAATGTTCTCTAATAATAACACCTTCGTTCTTCGTATATTTGCTCAGTCACAATAAAATTGATACGTCAATGGAACACAGGGAAATTATACTGATAGAAATAATATACTATACTAAATAAAAGAATATACTATTGACAGCTTCGTAAGTAACTTATCTGTTCTTTGTCACCAACAGAACGGACCTACCACCAGCAACAGTGAGCTAAGCAACCCCTGCGCAAGAGGTGCACAGTAGTGCTGGGTAGTACACGTCTTAAAATTAAGTTTGTAAGAGGCGCCTCATTTTTGTACTGAAGCGGTACAGTGTACCACTTTAAATTAGGCGAGGCGCTCATGGAGGATGTCGCGATCGGTACGAATGTAATACCGAAGAGGAAGTTAATCTTTAGTACGGTACTGGGACTATGTCGTCGGTAACAACAACAATTACTTGACCTGCTTTTGAGAATAATCTCAAAGCATACCGTACCACCATTTTGCAGGATCTTGTGATGTGCTGTGGGATCAGAATATCGTCAACTTTTTTGTCAAATTCCTCCCAAATACTTCGTTTTTTCTTAGGAGGTATAGGACAAGGACATTCTGGAACGGAAGAAGACAAAATAGTTGGTGTTGGATTTTTATTCCTTCGCCCAGAAGATGCTTTATTGAAAGCATCTCCATTTGTGAAGCCTAATTTTTTGAATCTGGGGTCTATTGAGGTGCCCTTTGTGTAAATGGAATTTTCTTCATAACGAGAAAAACGCGAAATAATTTCGAACCCAAATTTTTCAACTAATTCGATGACAATAATTGCGAAAGGAATAATTTCAACTCTGCTTATGCTATTAACAGGCACTAATTTTACAATTTCTTGAAAATTGCCAAAAGCTGAAGAAATCATAAATGCTAAAATAGTTTTAGCCAAACTGTCTTTGTTGGCAGCGTAACCGGTCAGATTTTTGGAACGGTATTCCAATCTTGGTGCTATATAAATTTCATCTATCAAAAGAACAACTTTTTCTTTAGGCGTTTAGGTTGATGACATATTTGAGATGTAATTATATTATTATTATTTAGATCGTTACTCGGAGAAACATTCAGTTCGGAGGAAATTCTCTGTAAATATCTCCTATGGGGTAAAATGAAGAAACTCCTGAGAAGTACATAGGTAGAATGGGAAGTTATGTGAATCATAAAAGGCATAATGATCGTTGAAGACGAATATCTGTTTTTTTTCAAATGATTTGTCTTAACTGGTCGATTAAAATTTCGATATTTTTAGAATATGGGAAATTGTTCTTGCAGGATACAGTCAACGCTTGGTCTAAATGTTTTAAGATTTTTCCTAAGAAATTATTGATAGATTCAACACAATTTTCAGCAGCCTTGCCTTCTAAGTTTTCTTTGTACCTAGACGAAATATTCTCGAGTTAGGAGCATGTACTCAATTTCATATTGAAATGGAGAATCCATCTTAAATCATTGAAACACAACTTGTTTCTACCCAGAAAAACTAAGAACCACCATCTTTTCATCAATTAAAATTTGAGATTTAAATACCAGTGAATCTTGATTTTCCTTAACTGTCAACTGATAAAAATAAAATTTATTCTCTGTCTTATAAACTATCCAATTTGCTATATCTTATTTATTGGAATAATCATTCAACAATTGATTGAAATTTTGAATTATATCTTGAGCTTCGAACTCTGCAATAATTTAATTTTGGTGATTAATTTGATTTTGACGCCTTTCTTCGGGATTTTTCCTTGAAGGAACAGAGGATTTCGAGAGGTATGTAGGCAAATTTGAAGAAATTGATGGAACTGAATTTTCTTTTAATTTTGGAAATTTCGGAAGGTTCTTTCCAATCGTTCCATCTTTACGTGTGAATTCATCGTATCTGATGACTTCACATTCTTGGAAATGAAGAGAACACACTACTGAATTTTGAGATGGAGTATAGAAGGGACCCCTTTTATTTTCAAATTGGTGTCTTTTGGAAATTTAAATACTGACACATACCTGTTTTGTGAGTCGTAATTCGACTTAAAACCTGTAACACAACATCGACGAGACATCTCAAAGATTCCTCTGGAAATTTGCACTTATCACACAGTAATCCACCGAATTTGCACTGAAAAACACTTAAAAACTGGGTACTTTAGGACTTATGACGGCACTATTTTAAATAGTAAACAAGAAACCATAAACACGTGAATTCTGGGATGCCGGGAGAAAATATTTAACCTATAACTTCTTGCTCTCCTCAACCCTTTAGGACGTGAAGTTCATATCGCGAATATTTGACTCCCTGACAGTGTTGCCATTTTTCTGGCCTCGGCTCGGGAGATAAAGACGGCTGTGCTAGCCCCCATAAATGTCATTTTTATGGAATTCTTTTCCTGAATTGTTCTTGGAAACGAAATCCATTGTTCTGAAAAAATTTTAGTAATCGCTCTGGTCACTTCCTGTAGTGCTCTCGAAGCTTTCGACTGAGATATTGAAGTATCGAAGTTCTTCCTAAAACTTTCTGGTAACTTACAGTTGCATAAAAAAATTAATGCTGCAAAAATATCTTCATTCAATCTGAATAGTTGAATGAATATCTCATCTTCAATGGAAAAGGGATCACTCGCTTGACGCATTGAGCGACTTACCATATTTTCGATCCTTTATTTCTTCTTCCTCAGCTATTAATATATTTGCTGCATTGATAGAAAACATTTCGTTTGAAAATGACAACTGTATTTGAATCGGATCAAATTGAAATATTTACCGCCAAATCAATCTGACAATGATTCAACATAAAATTAACTAGAATTCAATCTATTTGGTTCAGATAGTAAAAATAGAGAGTGTGTTGTACTGATTCCGAAAATTAAAAATATACTAGGTTTCTAATTTGGAAAAACAGACTTTTTTACGATTTTGTAACTTGAAAAATGATGATTTTTTTGGTCCATCCTGTATAACTGACAACTATAATGCAAAAGCAGTGACATAGATCAGATCAATATCCAATGACTTGCTAAATTTCTGACTTAAATCACAAATATTGAGCGAACTAGAGTCATTTTCGTTACACGCCAATTTGATCTAGAATTCCGAAAAATAATCAATAACTCAAAAACCGTCCAAGATAGGTAGGAAAAAGTAGGAGTGAATAGATTTAATATTTTTTGTATCATGAAAAAAATTGAAATACCGGATGTCCCATTTAAAATAACAAAGTTGTTGTCAAGTTGTCGTACATCCGGCAACACTGGAGATGTGAAATTATTTTAAAAATGTACCTCACATGGCCAAACATCGATCCACAAAATTTGAAATCTTTACCATCAATAGTTTCCATAAAAACTTAATAGGCCACTCACCTTGGGACACCCGATATACATATTGTCTAAAGCATCGGTATTTTTCATTATTTTGAAATATTTTTGATTTGCTTTTACACGAACGATCAGAATTACTTCATTTTCGATAAATACACTTTTATTTTGATGAACATACAGTGTGCTTTATAATATTTGAGTTCCCTTTCTTCAATCCATTATATTTCTTACTGTCAAAACATTATTGCGATTTCTGATAATTATTGAATGAATTTGAATACACTCAAATTTCCAAATTTTCAGACTACCTACCCCCTACCCAATCTTTTGAACAGTAATAGTAGAGGTTCACAGTAGGGTGATGAGAACATGTAATGAATTTATTATTATTAGGCGGATGGATGATGGAAACACTTTTATTCTAACTTAACACTTTTATTCTGAAATTCGGACATTACAACCTTCGACCATTTTTCTCTTCTTCTTTTAATCATCCAACCAGATGGCTGTCTCTAGTTGGATCATAGAACTAAAAATTACATCCTAATTTTATTTAAATGTACATCATTGACCAACAGAATTGTTACTTTTGGTTTCTGTTGATACGAAATATTTCCATGCAGTGTACCTATAACTGAAATTCGAATAATTACCTTTTAACGTTTTCAGCCATTGCATTTGTCCAATGGCGAAGTTCCCTTTCTTACCTAGCAGGGAACATTTTCTTGCCAGCTTGTCAGAGAGAAGTTTTTTCAGACCTCGCAAAATATTCTCCTTCCCATTATTGCTCCCCGATAATCCAAAGAATGATTGCTAAAAAAATAAATGAATAAATAAGAACTCATCTATCTATATTTACCAGTTGTTCTTGCATCAAACTGTTCTCCATAAGTTTTTTATCGTATTTCAAAAGTTCTTTGAATTTTTTAAATTGCATTGTTGGAACAGATGAATCAATATTTTGATAATGAATAGAGCTTTTCGAGATATTCTAGATTTTCGAAAATTCGAAAGAATTTCACTCATTACCACTTTTTTGGGTGGCAAGAATCCAATTGAAGGAATTTTTTTATCTGTTTTTTGGATTGTAGGTATTCCTGGATAAATGAGCTTTCGAGTATAAGTCATGATTTCTGAGGCGCATGCATAGTTTTTTTTCAAACAAAGATCTAACTCAAATTTCCTGTTTTGCTTATTTTTTTACAAAGTTCAACCTGACCTGTTGTTAAAAAAAATTATGGTCACCTTAGTGCCAAATTTTAAAAAACATGCCTGTTAACTGGATATTCCGTTATACCATATAACTCACTTTATTTCCAACATTCAATACTAAATAAATTCCTATTACAATTGGTGAAGGCCTAGTTTTGTGAAAGAAAACGAGAGGAAATAACAATTTTGAAAAATCGTTTTATTACTTTAACTTTCACAAAAAGTGTTCAAAGTGACCACCATGAGTTCTAATACATGCTCTACACCTTCTAATGAATAATCGCTCTATTTTGCTAGCATGTCTCATTTCATTAATTTGAACACGCTCCCGGAGCTGATTCACTGAGGTAATCGGATCTTTGTAGACCTTCTCTTCGAGGCATCCCCAGTAAAAAAAGTCTAGTGGGTTGAGATCCGGTGATCGTGGTGGCCACGAAATTGTCCCTAATCGCCGGATCCATCTTCTGGGATAAATTTCGTCAAGATAGTCTCGAACGCTACGGGCGTAATGGGAGGGGCAACCATCGTGCTGCAGCGACATTCTTCTTCTCTCTTCCAAAGAAAGATTTTTCAATGAAGGCGGGAGATCGTGTCTTAAAAAATTCAAATAGCTCTCTGGTCAATGTTCCTGGTAATTCGATTGGACCAATGATATTGCCGTTTCGAATCCCAGTCTGAAGGTTCATTTTAAATTGATACTGGGACCTGCCTTCTCTCACCACAACAGGGTTGGTGTGCCAACTGTGCTGATTATGCATATTAAAATATCCGTCTTTTTTGCATGTCGACTCGTCGCTCCACAGAATATTATCGAGGAATTCGGGATCACTGTTTAGTTTTCTCAGCATGTTTTCGCAGAATTCAACTCTTGCAGGATAGTCTCTTGATAGCAAATATTGAACGCGCTGAAAATGAAATGGTTGTAGCTTCTCCCTTTTTAATATTCTGTGCACTGTTCTAGCCGATTTGTGTGACTTGCTATAGTGCGCACAGAAGTGGTCGGATCAGCTGAGATTTCCTCAAGTACATCCTCTTCATTGTGTACTCGTGGCCTCCCGGAGCTCGTTCCGCCGATACCAGTTCCAGGTATTCGACCTTCCATAAATGCATTAAGCACGCGAGTAAACACGGGATGGGGTTATTTTTCCCGGTACAGTGCTGCAGTTTGATTGGAGTTACCACCACACTCGCCGTAGATGAAATGCATTTTAGCATACTCAGAACACATACCATGGTGATGTGGTCATGGAGTGAGGAGTGATGTCGGTCCGAGCATAACCGACATGTTTGATGAGACCTACATGAGCGGACATTGTGACGGCCTAGACAATTGTAGCACAACTTCGGTGAACCACTTCGTTTCTTTCCGATTGGTGACGGCTGTGGTAGCGAGGACATGTGGCAATGAAGTGTTCATCACCACAGTCGTCACAATTATAGGAGGGCAAGCCATCGGAGCGAACTGGTCGCTGAGGAGACTTAGCGGCGCTTTTCGCCACAACACGAGGAGGCACAACACTTGAGATGGGCTTTGAGCAGACTTTCGACGAGGAGGCTTCGGATGAGGTGACAGTAGAGGCGGCAGCGTGCGAGTACGACGTTTCAGGTCTTGAGGCGGGCGTTTTTGAGGAGTCTTCAGGTTCCTCCAGTCACTCCAAAGAGCGGGTATGGGCCTGGAGGAAGTCCATGAGTTTGGTGAGAGGTGGCGATTCGGTGGAGGATCCCAATTGGGACTCCCACTTTTCGCGAGTTGAGCGGTCGAGATGTTTGGTGATCACGTAGACCAGCAGAAAGTCGCATGAATCCAGTGACTGGCCGAGAGCGGTCAAACCTTGTAGAGCTTCTACAAGGTAGTAAAGACGAGGATTTTTTTGAGGAGAGCATTGAGGCGTTGAGAAGATCTTGTCGCAAAGAGCTGCCAAGAGAAGACGTTTGTTCTCATATTGAGAGAGGAGGCTGTCCCAAGCTATGGGAAACGAGGCGCCAGTGAGGGCTAAGCCAGAGATGAGCTTAAGAGGCGTGGACTGAAGAGATGAGCGTAGATAGTGGAGGCGTTCGACATCAGATATTGAGGAGTTCTGGATGACGAGGGACTGGAAGAGGTCCTTGAATCCTGGCCAACTAGAGTAGTCGCCTGAGAAGACCGGAAGAGGAATATCTGGGAGGCGTGGCTGAGCGGACGTCGACGAAGCAGTCGGTTGAGATGACGGTTGAGGGGGCTCGAGTGCTTCCTTGAGATGACGGATGCGAGAAGACGATGAGGCGTACAGAAACTCTTCTTCCACGAACATGTCGTTCGAGAAGTAGGGATGCTCGATTTGGGACTCAGGCCAGGCGCTCTCAAAGTGAGTGTGGGTTTTTAAAAAACCTTTGTGCTGCTCGTCGAGGCGTTCTTGGAGGCTGTCTAGTTTTGAGGTGGTCCATTCACTGGGCTCGTCAACGAGTCCAGCCGAGATGCCCTTCATGATCTTCAGGCGGTTCAGTTGAGTAGATATTTTGATCATTAACCCGTTTTTGCCCGAATTATCCAAATATTTAGACGCCCTCATGCCCGAATTTTTTATTTCACTGAAATAAGGTTTTTTACTTCCTTTAGTCATCAAATGAACATTTAAGCACATAGTTTCACACATGATGTGAGAATACACTCGTAAATCCGCAAAAAAAAGTTGTTCCAATATTGGAACATCAGGAATGATAGGTAGGGTCTAATTCCATTAGGAAATATTGAAAGCTGTATGAAATTTAAATGTATTTAATTAACACCTGATTTTATTCTACATGAAAAATCTTAAAACATTGTTCATGGAGATTTATAGAACATTTCTCACATTTTTTTGTTGTATTTTTTCTGCATATTGCACAGCGTCCTTGCTTATCAGAAGGAATCATCCAATGGTTATACCCATCATACCTTATATTTTGCTGCGTTCTGGCAATTATTGGTTTAGATGATTTGGGTCGTCCTCCTCCAATACATGGATTACTATATTTTTTCAAATAAACGTTGGTGATATCCCTTCTGAATTTTAAGAAATCAATTTTTTCATTATTGGGCTGGCGTCTGTAGATTTGCCAAGCATTATGAAGAGCTGAATCTAAAGAGAATCCGAATAGAGCCACCACTTCTTCGACTTTATGCTTATTCGGTAATTATTTATGTTTTGGTCCATACGATCCACCCCTCCCATGTTTTTATTATATTGTCCAATGACGTATGGTTGCGGCACAGGTATTTTTTTTTCTCTGCAGACACCCATCTATTTACCTGGCCAATAGGATTCACGGGATCACAAGAACTTACGGTTAACACGGGACGGTTATCATTCCACGATGTTAAGGTTATTCCCGTAGTTCTGTCGGTCATGTAAGTATATGAACCTCTAGGTGTTTTCTTCACCTCCGACTTCGATGGTAGAGGACAATGTTCAGTCCTATTAGGCTTTATGGTACCAGTATATCCATAACCCAATTTCTGCAGTTCATTCACAAGTTTCAGGGAAGAAAAATATCTGTCGCCATATAAAGGGTCTTTCAATAAGGACGGGTCGATTTTGACATGAAATAAAAAAGGCCGTGTGTGAGATTTTAACGATTTTTTTTTTATTTGAAAGAGCTATATATGCCATTATTTGTGGAAAATCACATCGTTTAAATGTCCGCCGCGGCTTCTCACGGTGGCACGAATTCGAGTTGTCCAATGTTCAACAACTCTGCCGCATAGTTCGGGTTGAATTTCAGCGATAGCCTGAGCTATGTTGACTTTAAGGGCATCGGTCGATTGTGGCTTATTGGTATAGACCTGCGACTTAAGAAAACCCCACAAAAAAAAGTCTAAAGGTGATAAGTCGCAGGATCTCGGTGGCCAATTCACGTCACCTCTGCGAGAGATAACCTTGCCCTCAAAGCGTTCATGCAGAAGATCCATGGTGGCATCCGCTGTATGGCTCGTAGCGCCATCCTGCTGGAACCACATGTCGTCTAAGTGTAGATCGTCCAATTTGGGCCAAAAGAAATCGGTGATCATCCTTCTGTACCGTTCGCCTGTGACGGTAATGGCCTCACCAACATCGTTTTCAAAAAAGTACGGACCAATAACACCGCCGGCACAAAATCCGCACCATACGGTCACTTTTTGTGGATGCATGGCTACTTGGTGAACTTCGTGTGGGTTGTTGTCATCCCATATACGGCAATTCTGCTTGTTCACATAGCCATTCATCCAGAAATGCGCTTCGTCGGAAAAAATGATTTTTCTGCCAAAGTTGGGGTCCTCTGCCAAACACACTGTAGCCCAATCAGCGAACGAACGGCGTTGCCTATGGTCAGTAACTTTGAGCTCCTGAGTGAGTTGAATCTTGTACGGGTGCAGCCCTAAGTCCTGACGCAAAATGCGCCACGTTGATGTTTGTGAAAGACCGAGTTCTTGTGAACGTCGATGAATTGACTGCCTCGGGTTCTCCTGCACACTATCACGGACAGCAGCGATGTTCTCGGCCGATCTGGCGGTCTTTGCACGTACGGGTGTTGGCAGATTGTTTATTGAACCGGTCGATTCGAATTTGGCCACCAAACGTTGGAGAGTCGACTTTGAAGGACCACCTCGTCTGCCGTAAAATGGGCGCAATGCACGTAACGTTTGCACTAACGAACACTCATTTTGGTAATACATTTTTAACATTTGGACGTGTTGCTCAACCGTGTAACTTGCCATGGTGATTTGGCATTACTAACTGAATAAAAAAATATAGGTTAAAAAGACGACGTTAAAAAAACATGGCCGCCACAGGCTGCCAACATCGACCCGTCCCTATTGAAAGACCCTTTATCTTGAATGGTAGATGAGGGGGCAGCTTTGACAGTAATGTTCGCACTACTGACCCTCCTACACCTAATTCCATATACTGCCTGTTATTCTGTTTACCCTGGTATGGATCGAATTGTATCAAATAACCACATGGATCGCATAAACACCAAACCTTATATCCATATCGAATCGGCTTTCCCTTTATAAATTGTTTCGTGCCATGCCTGCCAAAGTAAGGAATCATGCTCTCATCTATGCTCATTTTTTCGTTCATAAAAGCATGATCTAAGAAACGCTTATTTAGCATGTCAAATATTGGTCGTATCTTCGCAAACTTATCACCGGGAACTAAGTTCATATTGTCTGCACAATGAACATACTTTTTTATTTTATCAAACCTATTGCGACGCATAGCATTTGCAACCATAGGATTATACGTATCGGAATCCACCTCCCATAACATACGCCATCTCGGTACTTGAAGATGCCCCGAGAGAAACAAAATACCTACAAAGCACTTTATGCCATCCACTGTTATGTCAAAATTATAGTCCCCTTTTTGAGTGGCATATAGGACGAACATTTCCTTCAAGTAAGTCCACAAATCCATATCAAAAAATACTTCGAAACATGTAACTGCGTCGGGGTGTTGCGGTGGTGGACTCACTTTGGGCGAGACAAATTCTGGAAAGTTGATATCCAAATCGCATTTTTTCCAGTCCCGTTCAATAAATTTACGTCTTATATCTGGAAGAAGCTGTGCCAGTGGAATCTCGTCCTCACTATCCCAATCTTGATAGTCATTTGAAACCTCCCCATCCTCACATATATAAGTGGTACCATCCAAACCGTGAAATTTTGCAACAGCTTCAGCAGCCAATTGACGCCCACTAAGGTGATTTATATTCATAGTGGGCATTTCATCATCATCCGAATCCTCTTCCGACATCTGACCATCATTTGGAGGCGTAATGAAAATGTCAGCATTCCAAAACTCCTCATTTTCGACGAGATCGATGAGTTCTTCCGTTGTATAATATCTGGAAATATATTATTATATATCCATACCATCCGTTCCCAGTGTTCCAATATTGGAACGAATAATAACGTAGTGCTGATAAGCAAAAAAACAATTTTTTTCCGAAACATAAGACACAAATTATCAGAATATGAGTCACTTTGAAAGCTGAACCCAGAACCCTTCAAATAATTTCATGTAATAATAAAGAAATACTTACTTTTTGGAAGCCATTCTCGTCACTGAAGAATAATGCACTCACGAAAGACAAAAGAACTATTAGAAGTGATTCAAGCAAGTCTGAACAAGTAAACATTGATGATGAACACATACGGCCATCTGTCGTCTTGATACGATAGATTCGCGATTCGTGGAGGGGGAAAAAGTGTGTATGTCCAATATTGGAACACTGGGAACGACTTGGCAGTGTCCAATTTTGGAACACCGGGTAAAAATGGGATAAGCCTGGCGTCACGAGGCGTGACCTTGAGCGGGTCCTTGGTCCCTCCTTTGGAGGGTCGATTGAGGAGGCCTCGTCTTGAGAAGGCATGAGGTGGTCAGACGTCCCTTCCTTCCGCTGATCAGAGGCGGTCGATTCTTTGAGGGGTTCTGTGAGCTGGTCTTTGAGAAGTTCTTTTTTAGAGGAGGCCATTATTGGTGCTTATGAGAAGAACAGAGAAATATGATTGGTGAAGTGATTATTCGGCCCGAAGGACCAAATGTTCAAAATCGAGGGTGTTATGATTTTGTAATTAAAGAGTAGTGGACTGTATGAAAAGATAATTGAGTTGGAGATGGTATAAAAACATTTATTGAGTATCGTTCACAATCATAAAATGAATATGTCACCTGCATGAAGCTAATACAGCAAAAGCAACTAATACCACATCTATAAACTCAGAAAGACAATATCCAACTAAAAACAAGAGATGGTCCAGAGCAGTTCAAATGAGAAGTCACTTGATGTCAGACTTAGACGTTGAGGAGTTCAATAAATCCAATATCAACACAACGGTTACACAGTGATAGGGCAATCAATTGAAAATTGATTGCGAGAGTAAATGTGTGTAAATGTGTAGGTTTTTCACTCCTGAAAAACACGGAAAGTGGGGCCGCTGCGTCGTTCAACCAGCGCACCGCCGAATCGGGAAACCATACGCGGCCACCGGTGCTGGTCAGGAGCGTGGACTAGAGAGAGGTCGGAGGGGGGCTTCGTTCAATTTTTAACAGCTCGACGTATTGGAGCAATCCAGAAATACACATTTAACTCCTGGCATCTTCTGGATAGTACACCTGAAAAATATTGCACATCATTTTGAATTCTATCTAGCGAATTTCGAATAAGGATCTGCAAAAAGAATTGAATAATTACCGAGGGGTATTTCACTAGACGTTTTTTGTACACTAAAATTCCAATTTCGAGATTAATTCCACTAAATTCAGGAAAATTCCGTTCAATTTACCTAAATTCCATTCAATTCATCACAATTCCGTTAAATTCATCATAAGTCCGCTCAATTCCACTCAATTCCGTTCAGTTTATCGCAGTAACTTTCAGTGAAAACTCAACATGAGTGTGCTGTCCACTATTAGTAATTAGAACAAATAAAAATTCGAATGAATAAATATCACCCATAAAGAACACTGTATAACTCAACATTAAAACCTAAGTTAAAAAAATAAATTTTTCTCTATTTTGTTGAAATCATCTTCACTCAGTTTTGTCGAACCCAACAGTGAATCATATCAAGTTGCCGTCAAATAAGTACGAATTTTGATATGTCTCATGTTCTCCAGCTGTGATTTCGCGGCAAGCTTCGCTCTAAGTTTCGTCTTGCTCCATCTGAAGTATAATTTATCCTAGACTGAATCTACTAGTGCATCTAATCTGAGATCGAACCAAAAATCGTAATATCAGTAGAACTGTATTATTGGCAATACAGCCATTTATTCTCAATAAAATAATTTCAGCAAAAATTGATCTAAAGTGGAAATTTCTTCAAACCAAAAAAAAACTGCTGAAAAAAATAGGGTGGCGAAATAGGTGAATGAACTTATGAATTGATACTATTTTACCCTAAGACTCAATATGTTTAGGAAAATGAGTGGCATATTTTTTCGAGAAACTCATAATGACTTTTGTTTTCGAGTCAAGTATGACTTAAATATTACTGAAATGATGATAGAGACATATCTACTTCGCTTGAGCATCATCGACGTCACACTAAAATAAGTACTTTTATAGGTTATATCAAAACGATTCTTAGGTGACACGATTATTCAAAAGCATCTTTCTGCGCATGTTCATTTCCATTCAATTCCTTTACAATTCCTTTCAATTCCTTTACAATTACATTCAATTCCTTCAGAATGCCGTTCAATTCCATTGAATTCCTATAAAATGTCCTTCAATTCCACTCCAATGAATTCCAATATAATTCCGTGTAATTCCATGAAATTCCGTGCAATTCCGCCTCAATTCCATCATTTTGTACACTAAAATTCCGCAGTGAAAGACCCCTCGATAATTACTTATTATAGACTCAACATTCAATCTTCAGTTTTCGAAATAAAGCACTCGCGTTTCAATTATACAACATTTTCTACACTGACAAACTCATTTATCAAGTTCCAATAACTTTTAAAAGTCTTCTCCACACTCACTTAATCCCACTCACTAACGACAATGTTTCAAAATTCAAAATCTTTTATAACGATTATTCTAAAACAATTCACGTCCAGATAATCTACGCCACTGCTAACGACACCAGTTCTGACAATTTATCTTGACATAAGCGCCCAATGACGTCATAATTTTCCCGACGAACTGGTGACCTGCGCCTCCTTTCCTATATCTCCTTGAAAGAAACTCATTAACATATAAGCTTTTACTAGGTATACTTTTACCTGACATGTAGTGTGCACACTGCAATTTTTTGCATATTACCCATATTGAATTCATGAAATGATGAGTGATTCATAATTAATAAGATACATAAAAAGTTTAAAAGCCTCAATACTTCGCAAATCAATTCATGCTGAATTGCCTCCTGCCTCGCCTTTTCACGAGCATTTTTCACCCTCTGCTCATGCTCTATCGTCATCTGCTCCATTTTGAGCTTTTCATTTTTTATTTGTGCTTCCACTAATGCTTGTTTCTTGACGGATAAGTTCCCATATTCTTCCATAGTTTTATTGCAACTGAGGGGATTTTTCAATAAAAATCTATCGCTAGGTGATGTTTGAGACTGCGTGGTTTGGGCCACTGTTGCTGTCACTAACGGTGTCTGGGCCACGGTTGAGTTCTCGGACACTGTCGGTGCCTTGGCCAATGCTGCTATCTGGGCCATTGTCGGTGACTGGCCTGTGGGTTCTTCCCCATGGTTCCTCAGCATCTCATTATCATAATGGGAATTTTCAATTACCGCTTCCACAATAATGAAATTTGAATTCTGTGTATTCTCCTTATCTGGTTCATCCTCCCGAATGTATGCATTCTTCGCTGGTTTTCAGCACGCGTTTTTCAAATGTTTTCTTCATGTTCCCAAATTTCGCCCTTAACGTTTTGACACTTCTAAAACATATACCAGAGATGCTGTTAAATTCTTCAGCAAGTTTGGTTCATGTTACCTCTGTTGTTTCATTTTCTAAAATATCACAATATTTTTGGACCAAAGTGGTCAAAAGATCCTTTTCTGAGTCTGGAAAGTTAGGAACTCTTTTTTGACTCATATTCACTTAACGCTTAACCTCTTCTTGTGTGAATTTTATATTTTCTGATGGTCCTCCTTCGGAATGTATGCATTCTACGCTGGTTTTCAGCACGTTTTTTCCAAATGTTTTCTTTATGTTCTATATTTAGACCTTAACGTTTTGACTCTTCTAAAACATATACCACAGATGCTGTTAAATTCTTCAGCAAGTTTGGTCCAAGTTACCTCTGTTGTTTCATTTTCTAAAATATCACAATATTTTTGGACCAAGTGGTCGAAAGATCCTTTTCTGAGACTGGAAAGTTATGAACTCTTTTTTGACTCATATTCACTGTAATGAACCCCAGTTTTCTGAGGAAAATTGGAGTTCATCTTAGTGAATTTTTTCGTTTTAAATTTCCGTCTTTGAAAATATTTTAATTCTCGAATATTCCGTACGTTCATTCCGACAGGCAGAGTAAATGTAAAAAACCGCTTATCTGTATTTCACGTTGTTTTTCTTACATGCCGCTGAAGATTTCAACGTTTTTCATCTGTTGATATGCGATAAACCGGAGCTGACGACGTTTTTCAGTCTTGTCGCATTCTGGAATTTTCAGATTTTTACCGTGAGAGGGGATATGCCTATAAAAGCAAATTTTCCCCCCGCGACGGTCACTTTTCGACTTTTCGACTGTTACTTCAGTTCGTCGGCTGACTTTTGAATTTTACTTCAGTGCTTTCCTTTCGCTTGAGTATTATTTCGCTTTCTAACGTGGTTTCTAACTTCTAGTATAAATTCAGTTGATTTTCCGTAGTACTTTCGCCGTTGAGAATAATCATTTTGTGTTATTTGCATCAGTGCTTAGAATTAATTTTTTTTAGTTTTTCTTTTTTAAATCCTTTGAGTTTCGAGTGCTTGAAACAAAGGAGGTAGGTCCCCGTCTGTACCGTTCAGTTTCTTTGTTAGACCTACGCCGTTACTTCTTTAACTTTGACACTGCTGTACTGTATCGTTTCCTGTTGTATTTTATCGTTCTTTACCCTGTTTCGCGAGTCTGACTTTTCCCTTCGCTATCAGTCATGGCGTGTTAACCCTTGGGGTACTGAAGGGAAAGTTCCGTCAACCCCCCTGTCCGCGTCATAAGTGTTAAATCCGAAATCTCTTCTTTTCTGTCAGTCATGGCGTGTTAACCCTTGGGGCAGAGAATAAGAGATACCGCAAGTAGTCAGTGAAATCCCGTAGTTGCGCTAAAAATAGACATTTTCTTCGCTGTCAGTCATGGCGTGTTAACCCTTGGGGCAGCGAATGAAAGTCTCGAACAGATCCGCCCTTATTGTGTTTCATTCCCGGAGAAATACAACTACACACCGATACCGTATAGCAAGTCCTTAGCATTCGTCAGTTCTGGTTGGCGCATTTTTATTGAACCGTTAATTTTTCACTGCACCCGGTATAAATTTCATAAAGTGCTCGTGACCGGATAAGATTTCCCGAATGTATTTTCACTGATAGAATCACTCATATTTTATATCACACATATCTCCCTTGTACATGTGATTAGTTTCCGAAGTTGTGAATAAACTTTTACATAGTTCGATTTTGACTTCTTCGTTGTCGCTACTACCCTAGACAACACCGAGCTCTGTCTCTGGCTAGCAGCTACCCTGGTAGGTTTGCTATTCTTCCTATTGAAAAGAATAGCTGGCGCTCGAGATTAAGGCTTCTCCGAGAAACGCACGTTACAAAATGGCGCCCGAGCAGGGACCGTGCAAAATCTAGAAGGAAACAACAGAGGTGAGAAACATTAACCGGACAGTGAGTGAATTCCCGAAACAGTGAGTAAAACCTAAGAACAGTGAGTAACTATTTCTTGAACCGAGAACTGTGAAAAATAAACTTGATCTGTGTTTTATTACCTGCCACTCTGTATTGAACTGTTATACTGTGAATTGAATTGGACTATATTCTGAAAATTTTCCTATTGTTGAAACCTATTGGAAATTATTTAATTATTCCTTTTGCCGATTACTTTATTGAGTTATTGAAAACTGAACTGTTGTTGCGCCTTAATATCAGTGAAAATTATTTCCGATTTCTTATTATTCCTGATTTATTGAATAGAACTGTTTTAATTTCGCATTGAAGGTGAGTGAATTTCCGAACATTGAAAATTTATTGTCACAATTGGTAAAATTTAATAGGTTTGATTTACCTATCAGTTTAATAGTGAATCACCTATTACCCTATTGATAACTTGTCTACCTGCTTTTATTTTCTTTTGACCTGTACTGTTGAAACTTACCAATTATTGCTGATTTTTCTGAAATCTATTGCGATTTATTTTCTGGATATTGAACTGAAAAAAACTATTTGGAACTTAACCTGTGCGTTCTGGTGCGATTCGAATTTCGGGACATTTTCCGGACTATACGAAACGACTTGCGAGTGAATGCGGTATTTCGCGAATATTTTCGGACTTTAGTGGGACTGATTGAAATTTTCGAGTAACGTTGAACTTGTAAAATTTTTGGTGCGATACATTTTAGTGCGCCGGGACTTGAACTCAGACTTATTCTGATATACCGGGACTTAGACTTTATTTTTTTTTGGGGTTACATCGATACCCACTTCGAACTTAAGTGAGTAGGTTAGCTAACGATTAACTCACCGGGTTGGACTTAGAACTTAAACAGATTGTGAAAGACATACCGAGTGTGAAAGATTGGTGCGTTCTGAATCGGACTTAGTTGAAAATAATATGTCGAACATGGATGTGAACCGGTTACTCAGTGATGAACTTACATACGAATTACAACTGAGAGGACAATCGATACCGGGTACTGTGATGACTAAACGGAGTCTACTACGACAAGTACTTCAGTCTAATGAACCTCTATTACCCCCAACATCATTGAACCCCGCCTCGGAGATTGAGATTTGCCAAAATAAACTCACCGATTTAGTGGAATCCCTTCAGAACTTCAATCATGAGAATGCGGCTAACGAATTTTCGCGAATTTACACCCGATTAATACACATACAAGGAAGGCTGGACTTTATTGTTACTGCAGACACAACACGGTTACAACTAGTTGGACAAATGAAGGCGACTACAGCTGAGGCGTTGGAAACACTACAGGAGCTACGTCAGAAGAGTAATCGTGAACAGCCGCAGCCATCTAACCGACATCAGAGGTCTCTCTTAGATGTGGAGGTGCCCAGTTCACCTGGTGTGTCACCGATCCAACCGGAACGGATTTCAGGGCTCCGAGAGCCATCACTTATCGACTTGGGAGATGGTGTCGACCCTCCTGTAGCAGTGGAGGTCTCACATACTGGAACACCTGTAAGGAATCCAACATTAGAACAGGTCATGAATGAGACAAGACAGACATGTACAGCGTTACTGCGACAGTTGCCAGCGATACCTCTCACGCAGTCACAGGACTGTAGAACAACAACACCTGAGGGTCTGACACAGGGTAGATGGATTAATTCTACACGAAGGGTGTCTTTTCCACACTTACCTGCACCGTGGATAAGTTCTGGCCGACCAGTCATCACAACACCTGCCAGATCAGAACCGGAGTCCCGATCAACAATACCGACTGTCCCAGTACACAAATGGAACATTTCCTTTGATGGCACTGGAAGTGTGACCGGATTCCTTGAAGAGGTGGAGAGGCTGGCCGAATCCCGTAAAGTGTCCCTGGAACAAGTTTTCGAATCAGTTTATGAATTACTACGGAAAGATGCAAGGGATTGGTTTATTCCCAGGAGAGGTACTTTCGAGGATTGGGAGGATTTCAGCAACCAACTGAAAGAAGCATTTCTGCCTGTCAACTATGAGGAGAGTCTGTTGGAGGAAATAAAAAGACGAACACAAGGTCCTGAGGAAAAGCTGCTTCTGTATGTTACCCGGATGCAGAACTTATTCCAGAAACTCACCTATACAAAACCATCCGAGGTGGAGCAGATCCGACTCATCCGACAAAGGTTGATTCCGCCCTTACAGCAGGCCTTGGCCTTCCAGGAGACCAAGACGTATGATGAACTTCTCCGTAAAGGAAAAGTTTTTGAACTGGTCCAATGGCAGATGAGCCAGTACACCCGGCCACCCTCAAAACCAGGTTTCGTGGAGGAACCTCACCTAACGTACACTCCCCGCCAACTGAACCGATATCAGGCGAGTTTTTCTGTGGATACCGGAGAACAGGTACAAACAACTGATCATAGGAAATCAATCCCGCCGACACCAGCCGACCAGACACGACTTTCTCCGCAGGGGGAAAGCCGTCCAAAGTCACACCGATCCAGAGAGTCAATAGTCCGGCAACAGGAATCACACCGTCCAACTTCTGGAGACAGGTCCGAAGGTAGATCCGGAAATTCAACACCGCCACCCCGTCGTCGAGCCGAAAATAACCACGCTGACCGGACCCAATCATCATCAGGGAGGAAAGTGTCCTTCCAGACACAGTGTTTCCGATGTGGTGGATATGGCCACATGCGTCGAGAATGTCGCAGGCCACCGAAAATTTTCTGTTCTCGATGTCAGAGGGAGAACATTCTCTCACGAGATTGTCCCTGCCGTCCGGAAAACTAGACGGAGGTATGGAGAAGGAGTCGACCATATCTCCCAACACATTGACTCCCATAACATCGACTGCCTGGAATGATAACCGACCGCTTGTCGAAGTTAAGATAGCCGGAAAGCACTACAAAGCATTAATTGACACTGGAGCCACGAAGAGTTTCGTAAGTAGGAAAGTGGCAGAACAATGTGAAAGCAAGGGAATCACCGGACAACATGTTGAGAATGGTTTCGTGGTGGTTGCAAATGGTCAACCCACGACAACACCCAAACTCTACACTACCGCTGTTCACCTGGCTGATTATTCCTTGACCGACGTAAAATTTTTGTTGGTGCCTGATTTACCAGTTGACCTCATTCTAGGAATGGACGTATTAGGAAGGTTCAATTTTTCCATTAACCTCAGTACCGCGGACTGTTACCTGGAAGGTCGACTGATTGCCAAACCAACACCGAAAATTCAAGAAACTGTTGAGGTGCAGAACCGGAGAAAATCCCTGAATACACCTGCGTACAACCCATCACCTAAACCGTTACCGTCCGTAGATTCCGTATACCTGGCCGAAACAGAAACAACCCAGTGCAAATGGTACAACAAGAAGTTGCAGGAGGTGGAAAGGGACCCAACAAATTTTCCTGACTACGCCGTTGAAAATGGAAAACTGTTACGACATTTCTGGGACTCATCCGACTTCACAGAAGATGGAACCGGCCAACCCTGGAAACTCTGTGTACCATCCGAACAGCGAACAGAAGTACTGCAGGAAAACCACGACTCAGAACTAGCAGGTCACATGGGGATTGCCAAAACGATTGCACGGATAGCCAGAAACTACTACTGGCCAGGGATGTTTAGAGACATTGCGAAATACGTGAGAAACTGCACATCGTGCCAAAAGTACAAAGTTTCGCAACAGAAAACCCCTGGTAAGATGCAACCACACCGAATGGCGGATGCGCCGTTCAAAGAAGTATCCACGGACATTGTAGGACCATTGCCACGGTCAAAGAAGGGAAACTCCTACATCGTGGTAATGCAAGACCGGTTCACAAAGTGGGTAGAGTGTCGTCCGTTGCGGAAAGCCACCGCCAAAACTGTTTATTCGGCCCTCTACGAACAAGTCATCCTGAAATACGGTTGCCCAAAACTAGTAATATCCGACAATGGAGTACAATTCGACAGCAGACTATTCAAGAACAGTCTCCGAGAGCTGAACATCGCTCACCGTTTCACACCACCGTATACTCCTCAGTGCAACCCTGTAGAAAGAGCTAACCGTACCCTAAAGACCATGATAGCACAGTTTTGTGAAGCCGATCAACGAACCTGGGATGAAAAGATAGGAGAGTTGACGTTTGCCATCAACACCGCTAAACAGGAGTCTACTGGATTCACACCGGCATTTTTGAATTATGGAAGGGAACTAGAAGTCCCAAGGGCGATTTATTCGACAAACCCCCACAATAATGAAATGAACGGAGAATCCAACCGTCCAGAAGAGGAAAATAGAGACATGACTTACCGTACTCAGCAGATCAAACATCTCCAGGAGGCTTATGAGTTCGTCCGTACTAAACTGTACCGTGCCTTCCAGCAACAGGCTCACCACTACAATCTTCGACGAAGAGAAATCCGATACCATGTGGGAGATAAAGTTCTACGCCGGGACCGTCCTTTATCTTCGGCCGTTGACGGTTTCGCCGCCAAGTTGGCTCCGAAGTTTTCCGGACCGTTTACCGTTGATAAAGTTGTTTCACCTGTCATCTACGACCTGAAAGATACTGAGGGTAGAAAAATCTCTAATATACATATTAAAGATTTAAAACCATTTCATGCATAATATATATTATTGTCATGATCCGTTAACCGTTCTATAGAAATAACCTCTAAAAGGAGGAAATCCGTTATTTTTTTCCGTTACCGATTATGTTATTAGTTTCTGTTTACCTGTTGATCCGAATAACTGTAGGTGCACTAACTGGAAATTGTCCTTGTCATTCTCAGCACTGTCAAGGAGGGGCTGCCGTCCAGTGTTATACCCCTAGTGCATCCACCCAATCCGAACCACCCTGGAAAAAAGTTGAACAAGTTCCGCATGTCAATCCGTAGGGAATTAGCCCTCCGTGCCTGTCCAAGAAACCAAGGCCACCTGCAAGGAGAAATCTCGTAAATTTGAAGCACGTTATTAAATAGAATTATAACCGATTACACCGTAACAATTCCGTTCAAATTCCGTACAGGCACCACCGTTGACCGAAATACCGTATTACAGATTTTCATCCGTTCAACATGCAATTATAAATCAAACCTGTTAAAACTGTCCGAAAAATCTGTTATTTATGTAAGGAATACCAATAAAGGATACTGTTTCACATTACTACTGAGTATATCCGTCTATTAATCCAATAGATCTAACCAATTTCTGTCCTGAACCGAATCGAAATTACTGTACCGTCAATTTAACACTGTTCACCTGAAGAAAACACCGTCTACCTGAAAACAGAGTACAGAGAAAAACCGTTCCAAGAAGAAAAGTTGACCACGAAGAACGATGAAGATTGGAGAGTTTATTGTTAGAAATTACCCACCTGCAAGTCTCATACCGGATCCGAGAGTCTCAACGTCCGTACAGCCGGGTCACACCAGCCCATTGAGCCCCCACGTCGAGCTGTTGGAGGCTTTCCACCTGTTGCAGCTCCCACGATTCCTGGGTAACCTACAAAACCACGATGGAATTCAAACACCCGCCAAACACAGTTAAATTAGGTACTCACCGGAGGGATGAAGCATGGCACGTTTCCGACCAGCGATGAAGATGAATTTCCACATAGAGAAGGAAGATTTTCCACTATTAAATACCCACATCATGTGTCCACGGAACGCTGAACAAGGTGCTTTGACAAGATGGCGGAGACCTGCGCCGAAATGACTGACGCTGACGTTTCTGCGTGCGCATTGGAACTACCAGTGGCCAACCATAGAGAAGATAAGTACTATCGAATACAGCTATTGTAAACTGGTCACGAGTATATAGGTGGCGCGCGCGAAAGTCAGGTACTAGGGGTAGATAGAGTCGTGAAATTAAGCTCACTATTTCATCGTAAGTTAATTTCTTCCGAGGTGGAGGTGGTGTAATGAACCCCAGTTTTCTGAGGAAAATTGGAGTTCATCTTAGTGAATTTTTTCGTTTTAAATTTCCGTCTTTGAAAATATTTTAATTCTCGAATATTCCGTACGTTCATTCCGACAGGCAGAGTAAATGTAAAAAACCGCTTATCTGTATTTCACGTTGTTTTTCTTACATGCCGCTGAAGATTTCAACGTTTTTCATCTGTTGATATGCGATAAACCGGAGCTGACGACGTTTTTCAGTCTTGTCGCATTCTGGAATTTTCAGATTTTTACCGTGAGAGGGGATATGCCTATAAAAGCAAATTTTCCCCCCGCGACGGTCACTTTTCGACTTTTCGACTGTTACTTCAGTTCGTCGGCTGACTTTTGAATTTTACTTCAGTGCTTTCCTTTCGCTTGAGTATTATTTCGCTTTCTAACGTGGTTTCTAACTTCTAGTATAAATTCAGTTGATTTTCCGTAGTACTTTCGCCGTTGAGAATAATCATTTTGTGTTATTTGCATCAGTGCTTAGAATTAATTTTTTTTAGTTTTTCTTTTTTAAATCCTTTGAGTTTCGAGTGCTTGAAACAAAGGAGGTAGGTCCCCGTCTGTACCGTTCAGTTTCTTTGTTAGACCTACGCCGTTACTTCTTTAACTTTGACACTGCTGTACTGTATCGTTTCCTGTTGTATTTTATCGTTCTTTACCCTGTTTCGCGAGTCTGACTTTTCCCTTCGCTATCAGTCATGGCGTGTTAACCCTTGGGGTACTGAAGGGAAAGTTCCGTCAACCCCCCTGTCCGCGTCATAAGTGTTAAATCCGAAATCTCTTCTTTTCTGTCAGTCATGGCGTGTTAACCCTTGGGGCAGAGAATAAGAGATACCGCAAGTAGTCAGTGAAATCCCGTAGTTGCGCTAAAAATAGACATTTTCTTCGCTGTCAGTCATGGCGTGTTAACCCTTGGGGCAGCGAATGAAAGTCTCGAACAGATCCGCCCTTATTGTGTTTCATTCCCGGAGAAATACAACTACACACCGATACCGTATAGCAAGTCCTTAGCATTCGTCAGTTCTGGTTGGCGCATTTTTATTGAACCGTTAATTTTTCACTGCACCCGGTATAAATTTCATAAAGTGCTCGTGACCGGATAAGATTTCCCGAATGTATTTTCACTGATAGAATCACTCATATTTTATATCACACATATCTCCCTTGTACATGTGATTAGTTTCCGAAGTTGTGAATAAACTTTTACATAGTTCGATTTTGACTTCTTCGTTGTCGCTACTACCCTAGACAACACCGAGCTCTGTCTCTGGCTAGCAGCTACCCTGGTAGGTTTGCTATTCTTCCTATTGAAAAGAATAGCTGGCGCTCGAGATTAAGGCTTCTCCGAGAAACGCACGTTACATCACTTAACGCTTAACCGGAGTGGCAGGAAATTTTAACACTACGTGCGTGGCGGAGTCTCTGGTATACAGGGTGGTAAAATTTTCAAAAATAAATCGTACATTATTAATATCTACGATACCACTTCAGATATTTTAATGAAATTCGCCATACAATTGAATCAAGAGCCATTTTTTAATGTATCACTTTTTTTTTATTTCCACCAGTGGCGTTCGTTCCTAATTTGACCTATCTATTTTGGCAGACATTGATGGTACGCCACAGATTTTTCCTGAATTTAAAGACTGATGAACTGTTACACGCAATAATGACAACCGCCTTGACAACAGAAATATCAATTCTTGGCCACAGCCTACTACGATAAGTAACAATTCTTTCTTCCTTACATAGATAATGTGATTTATTTCAATGCAGAGAAATGTTTTTTATGTTTATAAGCGAAAACTGCGCATCGGATCGAAAAAGATCAAGTGATCAACTTTGGTAACAAATGATTAGGAATTTCAAAAATAATTTTTATTTCAGGAAAAATCTTCTGATGATGGCGATGAAAATTCTGACTAAGGTACAAATCTCATTGCAGAAAAATCAAAAATTACGAGTAACTTATAGTTTCAATGCACCGAATACAAATTTTTTTGCTACATTGCAGACAAATTGGTTTTTTGCAGTTTACACATAAATGGGCAGATTTTCTATTCAACTTCGGATCACAATTGGAACAATATTTCTTTCGATTCCTGGGAAAAATATCTTCAACTTCTGCTGGTTCTCCTGTCTAGGGTGCAGTGTCCAAGATTCTGATTAGTCCGTATCTCAGTTCTCTTGACAAATTGGTTTTATAGGACCTCTCAACGAGAAGCGGTTCAAAGAGTTGTTTGGCTAACACCTTGAAAAAGTCTAGTCGTTCAAGTCGTTTTGAGCCCACACAGGACTGGTGGATAATATATGCGTTAACCGAACTCATATTAACAATTCTGTAGTATAGGACCATGAGCCACCGTTGTGTCCTTCTGCTACAACTAAACTTGGAAGTTTTCTCGTCAACTGCATCCACTCCTGATTTCGTTGAATTATAGAATGTGATTATTTCAGGCAGACCATTATCACCATGTTTGGAGTGATGAATCGACGAAATGAGGACAACACATTTAATTTTTTTTTAATTTGTCACTACAAAATAGTGCAATCTTTAAATTTCCTAATTGAGTTCTGAAATATCAGAAATAGTATTATTTTTTTTTTACCATCCAATGGTATCATTCTTTATGGTTACATAATTCGTATGGTTGTGTCATTGCTGACCCGAATTTTTCAAATATTTTTTTTATTTGGGTGAATCAACTTTCAAATGTCCACTCATGAAATTGTGGAGTTTTATTTATTTTTTCTCATTGTCCACATTTAAATATTTTATTTGAATAATTTTCTCTTGTTTTTGATCTTGTAAAGAGCAGAGCTGTTTCTTTGGGAATTTAGTGAATTTGACTGAAAATAATTCACCAGCCCATATATGCTGTGTCCCTTGGGCCATTATTCAAAACCCTTTCAAGACGATCGCTCCGCTGTCCATCTAAGAAGAGGGATGGTAAGAGCAATTTTCACCAACTTCACTCAGGGGCGGTCCCTGCAAAATTTTCCGTCGTTCCGAGATCTCAAAGCTAAATACAAAAAGTTGTCATTTTTCTACGATTTTGAATCTAGTGACCAATGCACTTATCTTGAACAATTCTTCTAGATTATTTGGTGTCTCATCTGCGGCATCGTAATAAATTAACTGTTTTTTTCTTCTGGATCGAACAAGTACTCTAATATATATGATGAAGAAATTAATTCAATATGAGGTACTGTAAAGTAGTAAAGTATTGCGTTCAACTATTTGTATCACAAATATTTAGGAAGACCTACAATCAGTATTTGCTGTACCACTTTCAATATCTGTCTCCATTGCACATGGCCCCTTCATGGAAGGAATGCTTTCTGCATAGGGAAAAAAAGAAAATTGGATTCAATATATGATGAATGATTATTTCGTCAGAGATATCTGTAAAGGAACTACCATCAGTATTCAAAGCATCATTTTCATTAACGCTCTTCATCGCATGTGGCCCCTTATTGCATGGGATACTTCCTGTATACAACAATTTTCGTGGAATAACCGTTTTAAATTGACTTTCAATGAAATGTTCACTGCACATAGTATATTCTTTGTCCAAGTCATTGTCATTACGACCTGCGAATTCCATCCACTTCAGAGCACTGAAAATAAAAATCAATGAATGCCCAAATCACTTAGTACGATTTTCAATACTTACATTTCCATTTTCTTCGGCAAACTGAAGAAACTTAATTTCGGAAAGTCATTTTTATTATTCCGGCAGGTCTTCACCATACAGTACTTTCCATAAGACATATTAGTGAGAAAAATGAACAACAACAGAATACAACAACACAGGAACAACAACAATATCGAATAATTGATAATAACGAGCGAAAAAGCGGCGAGCGATACGAAAAACGGGAATAACAAAAGTAACAAAATGGCCATCATGATACTAAAACAACTAGATTATCTGTAAAGTTGTATTAGTATCATGATGGCCATGTAAATATAACCAAAGTGAAATCTTTCAATAAAAAGTTCAGAGAGAGGTTAATCTCAGAGACAACTCTGTCACTGGTTCATATTATAGAGAAAGGGTTCATACGTTTCTGCAAATAGCCTCCACTCAAGCTAATATTTTAACCAGTTTTAATAACACGCGTGACACACAGATGGCGCTCATATCACCGTAGTCGCTTCGTTTCCTATCTTTCTACTCTATAATCTTTGTCACGAGTATTTTGTACCCTCAGCTCATGCTCTATCGTCATCTGCTCCATTTTGAGCTTTTCATTTTTTATTTGTGCTTCCACTAATGCTTGTTTCTTGACGGACAAGTTCCCATATTCTTCCATAGTTTTAGTGCAACTGGGGGATTTTTCAATAAAAATCTATCGCTGGGTGATGTTTGAGACTGCGGGGTTTGGGCCACTTTTGCTGTCACTAACGGTGTCTGGGCCACGGTTGCGTTCTCGGACACTGTCGGTTCCTCAGCATCTCATTATCGTAATGGGAATTTTCAATTCCCATAATAATTCCACAATAATCAAATTTGAATTTTGTGTATTTTCTATATCTGGTTCGTCAACTGCTGAAAAATCTGAGCGGCTTGGCAACCCTACCATACTAGCACCTGAAAAAGCCATAATTCTTCAGCAAGTTTGGTCCATGTTACCTCTTTTAACTGGTTATTCACCATATTGGTTGTTTTATTTTCTGAAATATCACAATATTTTTGGACCAAAGTGGTCAAGATTTCCTTTTCTGAGTCTGAAAAGTTAGGAACTCTTGTTTTGACTCATATTCACTTAACGCTTAACCTCTTCTTGTGTGAATTTTATATTTTCTGATGGTCCTCCTCCGGAATGTATGCATTCTACGCTGGTTTTCAGCACGCTTTTTTCAAATGTTTTCTTCATATTCCCATATTTAGACCTTAACCTTTTGACTCTTCTAAAACATATACCACAGATGCTGTTAAATTCTTCAGCAAGTTTGGTCCAAGTTACCTCTGTTGTTTCATTTTCTAAAATATCACAATATTTTTGGACCAAAGTGATCAAAAGATCCTTTTCTGAGTCTGGAAAGTTAGGAACTCTTTTTTGACTCATATTCACTTAACGCTTAACCTCTTTTTGTGTGAATTTTATATTTTCTGATGGTCCTCCTCCGGAATGTATGCATTCTACGCTGGTTTTCAGCACGTTTTTTTCAAATATTTTCTTCATGTTCCCATATTTAGCCCTTAACGTTTTGACACTTCTAAAACATATACCAGAGATACTGTTAAATTCTTCAGCAAGTTTGGTCCAAGTTACCTCTGTTGCTTCATTTTCTAAAATATCACAATATTTTTGGACCAAAGTGATCAAAAGATCCTTTTCTGAGTCTGGAAAGTTAGGAACTCTTTTTTGACTCATATTCACTTAACGCTTAACCTCTTTTTGTGTGAATTTTATATTTTCTGATGGTCCTCCTCCGGAATGTATGCATACTACGCTGGTTTTCAGCACGTTTTTTTCAAATGTTTTCTTCATATTCCCATATTTAGCCCTAACGTTTTGCCACTTCTGAAACATATACCAGAGATGGTGTTAAATTCTTCAGCAAGTTTGGTTCGTGTTACCTCTTTTAACTGTTTATTCACCATATTAGTTGTTTTATTTTCTTGAAAATCACAATATTTTTGGACAAAAGTGGTCAAAAGATACTTTTCTTAATCTGAAAAGTTAGGAACTCTTTTTTGACTCATATTCACTTAACGTTTAACCTCTTTTTGTATGAATTTTATATTTTCTGATGGTTCTCCTCCGGAATGTATGCATTCTACGCTGGTTTTCAGCACGCTTTTTTCAAATGTTTTCTTCATATTCCCATATTTAGCCCTAACATTTTGCCACTTCTGAAACATATACCAGAGATGCTGTTAAATTCTTCAGCAAGTTTGGTTCGTGTTACCTCTTTTAACTGTTTATTCACCATATTAGTTGTTTTATTTTCTAGAAAATCACAATATTTTTGGACAAAAGTGGTCAAAAGATACTTTTCTGAATCTGAAAAGTTAGGAACTCTTTTTTGACTCATATTCACTTAACGTTTAACCTCTTTTTGTATGAATTTTACATTTTCTGATGGTCCTCCTCCGGAATGTATGCATTCTACGCTGGTTTTCATCACGCTTTTTTCAAATGTTTTCTTCATATTCCCATATTTAGCCCTAACGTTTTGCCACTTCTGAAACATATACCAGAGATGCTGTTAAATTCTTCAGCAAGTTTGGTTCGTGTTACCTCTTTTAACTGTTTATTCACCATATTAGTTGTTTTATTTTCTAGAAAATCACAATATTTTTGGACAAAAGTAGTCAAAAGATACTTTTCTGAATCTGAAAAGTTAGGAACTCTTTTTTGACTCATATTCACTTAACGCTTAACCTCTTTTTGTATGAATTTTATATTTTCTGATGGTCCTCCTCCGGAATGTATGCATTCTACGCTGGTTTTCATCACGCTTTTTTCAAATGTTTTCTTCATATTCCCATATTTAGCCCTAACGTTTTGCCACTTCTGAAACATATACCAGAGATGCTGTTAATTTCTTCAGCAAGTTTGGTTCGTGTTACCTCTGTTGTTTCCTTTTCTAAAATATCACAATATTGGTATAGAATGCAAATATTAGTGTCCACCACAATAATTAATAAATTGATAACTGTATTTTGCGGGATAAGGACAAACTCTCAAAAGATCTTAAAGTATATTCAGCAACGTTTCGCAAACTCTCGTTTGCTTCATCAGGCCTAAAAACATTATAAAAATGTCATACAAAACACTTACAGTAAAGTATAAATAAATACCTCTATACTATAAATAAGACATTCAGATGTAAAAACTTCAAAAAATCGACGGCATCAACTCTATATTCCACGTCAAATCACAAAAAAACAGCTTAAAATACTAAAAGTTTGGCTCAAATTCATTTGGAAAATTTAAGAATATTTACATCTAAAATAAATCACAGGAAAACATAACCTGAAAACACAACAGAACAAACCAATACAGTAAAACAATATCAAGGTTGTCAAACACAGAATTATCTTCATTTTCTTTCAATGAAATACCGTACATTAATTAGTTTCCACCAAGCTCGCACAGCACTATAAATGCACATATTTGGTCAAGACAGAATTGTAAAGTTTGCTTAAATGTTCAGTATCAGATCTAAAATTAACAGTGTTGTTAATGTTAATATGTATCATTTCTAAAATGTTCCTTTTTCTAAAATGTTGTTCATTGTCTAATATTTTTACATTTGAAAAATCGAACCTGTGATCGTCTTTGAAAAAATGTGAACACAAGGCTGTCCTTTCTCTATTTTTCACATCTCTGACATCGTATGCATGTTGTTTAATCCTATTTTGTAAATACTGTCTCGTCTGTCCTATATACATTTTATCACAATCCAAACATGGAATCCCAAATATCACTCCTGATCTATGATCTTTATTTATTGGATCTTTTATTTTGCTGTATAACGACCCAACTGTTTTCATGTTGTAAAACATCAGCTCACTATTTTCCGTTTTAAGGGTTCTTTTGATTTTTTGGGACAGTTCTGGGACATACGGAAATTTGAAGTAAGCTTTACTCATTGTGGTTGTATTGACAGTTTTGTCATTGTTTCGTTTACGTAGAAGTTCTGAAACAATTCTATCAACGAAAGGTTTGGGGTATTTATTATCTCGTAATATGTGTTTCACTTTTTCTATGTTTAGGTCATGATACACGGGGCTGCTCAAGTTGATTGCTCTGTGAAGTAAGTTGTTAATAGCACTGATCTTAAAGCTGGTAGCATGGTTTGATAAATAGTTAAGTATGATACCTGAGCTGGTGGGTTTAGTATACCAATTCGTTATGATTTTTTGTTCTTCCGTACGGTGTAAGCAGACGTCCAAAAAGGGTAAAGAACCTCCAGTTTCAACTTCAAACGTGAACTGTATCTTGTCATGGTAGCTATTGAAAATTTTTACCGTTTCATCAATCATGTCAAATGGTAAAGCCATGACAGAGTCATCAACATAGAACTTGACAAAAGGCACAGGAAAGGGTAGTTGGGACACAATTGTTATCACCAAGTCATTCATTACAAATTTTCCAAAAATGGGACTCGCAATGCCACCCATAGTTGTTCCCTCAATTTGTAGGTACGTTTCTCCATTGAACATAAAATAACTGGATTCAAACAGAAAGTCAACCAACATCAGGAAAGTTTTTCTATCCAGGCATGTATAGGCTGATATTGTCTGCCAATTCTTTTTAATGATCTGTACAGTGAGGGCATGTGTGATATTAGTGAACAAAGAAGTGACGTCCAATGAAACCAAGACGTATCCGTCAGGTAAGACAACATTTTTCGAAAATTCAACAAACTCAAAAGAGCTATTCACTTGGTGTTGAAATGTAGTTGCTACATCACTTAACGTGTTGTGTATGAATGTTGCAATATTTGATGAGGGAGAATTAATTCCACTGACTATCGGCCTCATGTGTAGACCTTCCTTGTGTGTTTTCCGCAGACAGTATAGTCGGGGAGGAACCGAGTTGTGTTTTTTTAACTTTTTCTTTTCAAACTCAGAAATGAATGAGTTTTCAAATAAAGAGTCTACAAGAGCATTTGCTCTTTTTTGAAACGAAGATGTGGGATCTTTTTTGAGTAATTTATATGTGTTCACATCACTCAGCATTCCCTTAACATGGTTAACGTAGTCCTCACGATACATGATCACTATTGATCCACCCTTGTCCGATTTTTTCACTATGATGTCATTGTTATCTTTAAGAAACCGTTTCGTTATATTAAAATTCCTCACCATCTTATCATGGAATATCAGCCTATACATGCCTGGATAGAAAAACTTTCCTGATGTTGGTTGACTTTCTGTTTGAATCCAGTTATTTTATGTTCAATGGAGAAACGTACCTACAAATTGAGGGAACAACTATGGGTGGCATTGCGAGTCCCATTTTTGGAAAATTTGTAATGAATGACTTGGTGATAACAGTTGTGTCCCAACTACCCTTTCCTGTGCCTTTTGTCAAGTTCTATGTTGATGACTCTGTCATGGCTTTACCATTTGACATGATTGATGAAACGGTAAAAATTTTCAATAGCTACCATGACAAGATACAGTTCACGTTTGAAGTTGAAACTGGAGGTTCTTTACCCTTTTTGGACGTCTGCTTACACCGTACGGAAGAACAAAAAATCATAACGAATTGGTATACTAAACCCACCAGCTCAGGTATCATACTTAACTATTTATCAAACCATGCTACCAGCTATAAGATCAGTGCTATTAACAACTTACTTCACAGAGCAATCAACTTGAGCAGCCCCGTGTATCATGACCTAAACATAGAAAAAGTGAAACACATATTACGAGATAATAAATACCCCAAACCTTTCGTTGATAGAATTGTTTCAGAACTTCTACGTAAACGAAACAATGACAAAACTGTCAATACAACCACAATGAGTAAAGCTTACTTCAAATTTCCGTATGTCCCAGAACTGTCCCAAAAAATCAAAAGAACCCTTAAAACGGAAAATAGTGAGCTGATGTTTTACAACATGAAAACAGTTGGGTCGTTATACAGCAAAATAAAAGATCCAATAAATAAAGATCATAGATCAGGAGTGATATATGGGATTCCATGTTTGGATTGTGATAAAATGTATATAGGACAGACGAGACAGTATTTACAAAATAGGATTAAACAACATGCATACGATGTCAGAGATGTGAAAAATAGAGAAAGGACAGCCTTGTGTTCACATTTTTTCAAAGACGATCACAGGTTCGATTTTTCGAATGTAAAAATATTAGACAATGAACAACATTTTAGAAAAAGGAACATTTTAGAAATGATACATATTAACATTAACAACACTGTTAATTTTAGATCTGATACTGAACATTTAAGCAAACTTTACAATTCTGTCTTGACCAAATATGTGCATTTATAGTGCTGTGCGAGCTTGGTGGAAACTAATTAATGTACGGTATTTCATTGAAAGAAAATGAAGATAATTCTGTGTTTGACAACCTTGATATTGTTTTACTGTATTGGTTTGTTCTGTTGTGTTTTCAGGTTATGTTTTCCTGTGATTTATTTTAGATGTAAATATTCTTAAATTTTCCAAATGAATTTGAGCCAAACTTTTAGTATTTTAAGCTGTTTTTTTGTGATTTGACGTGGAATATACAGTTGATGCCGTCGATTTTTTGAAGTTTTTACATCTGAATGTCTTATTTATAGTATAGAGGTATTTATTTATACTTTACTGTAAGTGTTTTGTATGACATTTTTATAATGTTTTTAGGCCTGATGAAGCAAACGAGAGTTTGCGAAACGTTGCTGAATATACTTTAAGATCTTTTGAGAGTTTGTCCTTATCCCGCAAAATACAGTTATCAATTTATTATCACAATATTTTTGGACTAAAGTGGAGGAAAGATCCTTTTCTAAGTCTGGAAAGTTAGGAACTCTTTTTTGATTCATATTCAATTCGAACGATTTTTTTCGGTTCCAAATGGCGAAATGGTTCTTGTTTCGTTGAAAAGATAATAAAAGTAAGACATTGAAATATAATTCAATATTAAAATGAAAGTAACATACAATAAACAACTCAAAACTTGAATGTTCATATACAGGGTGTTTCCTAATTGAATGTCAATATTTTGGCGGTATGTGCTGGGGTGAGTTCACGCCATTTGAAGAATGGCGTGCTCTTGGGGTGATTGTTTCGTCCCACTGCTAGGGTCGGACTCATCAGGTAGGTTAATGAACCCTAGCAGCTACCTACGACAATCGCCGAAGCAGCGTAGTTTGTGCCTGCTATAAACGCCGGTTACGTCGAGGGTATAGAGTGTTGCGTCGCCGGTGGCGCCATCGTTTGGCGTATGCTGCACCGCAATAGACGTATAATCTACCCTGTGATCGCAACCGTCGTGCGCAGTGATGCCATCGTTTGGCTACCCTTGGTACCATCATGGTGAGATGTAGTATTCCTCTGCCATGGGTACAACTACGCCGCCACAACACTCCCCCACCAGCGGCGCTGACTGGGGAAGCGATAGGATACGGTATCGAAATGGGAATTTTCAATTACCGCTTCCACAATAATCAAATTTGTATTTTGTGTATTCTCTATATCTGGTTCGTCAACTGCTGAAAAATCTGAGCGGCTTGGCAACCCTACCATACTAGCACCTGACAAAGCAATAATTCTTCAGCAAGTTTGGTCCATGTTACCTCTTTTAACTGGTTATTCACCATATTGGTTGTTTTATTTTCTAAAATATCACAATATTTTTGAACAAAAGTGGTCAAAAGATCCTTTTCTGAGTCTGAAAAGTTAGGAACTCTTTTTTGACTCATATTCACTTAACGCTTAACCTCTTCTTGTGTGAATTTTATATTTTCTGATGGTCCTCCTCCGGAATGTATGCATTCTACGCTGGTTTTCAGCACGCTTTTTTCAAATGTTTTCTTCATATTCCCATATTTCGCCCTTAACGTTTTGACTCTTCTAAAACATATACCACAGATGCTGTTAAATTCTTCAGCAAGTTTGGTCCAAGTTACCTCTGTTGTTTCATTTTCTAAAATATCACAATATTTTTGGACCAAAGTGGTCAAAAGATCCTTTTCTGAGTCTGGAAAGTTAGGAACTCTTTTTTGACTCATATTCACTTAACGCTTAACCTCTTCTTGTGTGAATTTTATATTTTCTGATGGTCCTCCTTCGGAATGTATGCATTCTACGCCGGTTTTCAGCACGTTTTTTTCATATGTTTTCTTCATATATTCATAATAATATATTATTAATATCTACGACTCCACTTCAGATATTTTAATCAAATTTGCCATACAATTGAATCAAGAGCCATTTTTAATGTATCACTTTTCTTTATTTCCACCAGTGGCGTTCGTACGTAATTTGACCTACCTATTTTGGCAGACATTGATGGTACGCCACAGATTTTGCTGAATTTAAAGACTGATGAACTGTTACACGCAATAATGACAACCGCCTTCACAACAGAAATATCAATTCTTGGCCACAGCCTACTACGATAAGTAACAATTCTTTCCTACTTACATAGATAATGTGATTTATTTGAATGGAGTGAAATGTTTTTATATTTTCATAAGCGGAAACTGTGCGTCCGATTGAAAAAATCTAATGATCAACTTTGGTAATAAATGATTGGGAATTTCAAAATTAATTTTTATTTTAGGAAGAATATTCTTCTAATGATGAAGATGAAAATTCTGACAATGGTACAAATCTCATTGCAGAAAAATCAAAAATTACGAGTAACTTATAGTTTCAATGCACCGAATACAAATTTTTTTACTACATTGCAGACAAATTGGTTTTTTGCAGTTCACACATAAATGGGCAGGTTTTCTATTCAACTTCGGATCACAATTGGAACAATATTTCCTCCGATTCCTGGGAAAAATATCTTCAACCTCCGCTGGTTCTGGTGTCTGGGATGCAGTGTCCAAGATTCTGATTAGTCCGTATCTCAGTTCTCTTGACAAATTGGTTTTATGGGACCTCTCAACGAGAAGCGGTTCGAAGAGTTGTTTGGCTAACACCTTGAAAAAGTCTAATCGTTCAAGTCGTTTTGAGCCCACACAGGACTGGTGGATAATATATGCGTTAACCGAACTCATATTAACATTTCTGTAGAATAGGACCATGAGCCACCGTTGTGTCCTTCTGCTACAACTAAGCTTGGAAGTTTTCTCGTCAACTGCATCCACTCCTGATTTCGTTGAATTATAGAATGTGATTATTTCAGGCAGACCATTATCACCATGTTTGGAGTGATGCATCGACGAAATGAGGACAACACATTTAATTTTTTTTTAATTTATCACAACAAAATAGTGCAATATTTATTAAATTTCCTAATTGAATTCTGAAATATCAGAAAACGTGTTATTTTGCTTTACTAACCATGTTTACTTAAAGCAATGTCATACCAAGCAACTATTGTTACTATGAATTTAAAGTGTTTCATATGCTGTCATAATGACAAGGCCTCCGATGCTGCAACTGAGTCCTTCGTTTCTTCATGAAGATCCAAAAGAGCATCACGAACTGAAGGAAAGTTGTAGCGCACAGAAGCAATGCTTGAAACACTACTCTCCTAGCGAGTTCCGCAAATTTTTATCAAGGATAACCCTTCAATATGCTTTGATATCACTCTCATCGCTTTGTGGAGCCAGAGAATAAAATGACGAGTCTTTGAGGAAACTAATTTAGTCGAAGTTTTTGCTGTATCAGCAATTTTTGTGGATCTGTGGATTGGTCTAAATAAAAATCCTCCAAATTTTTTCTTTTTGCAACTCTTGCCAACTGCCAGTGATTCCTCGTTATCACTAACAGCTGATGATGTGACAAGTCCGTTTTCGATTTCTTTAATTTTCTTTTTTGCATCCTCATAATGTTCTAAATCGAAATAAGCAAACATGTTGAAAAATACTCAAGGTGTCACGAACGCCCTGTTACGAACTGCAATGGTTGGTAGATCCCAAAAACTTAACTACTTTTATTTGTATTTCATAACATCTAACACATACCTGTGTTATGTTTGATCTTGATGGCACATTCCAAACTTCTACTTTTATCGATGTCTTGGTGTTCCTTTGCTGCCATTGCCCAATGTCTGTCCCGATAAAAATATGTTGGCCATAGTATTTGGGTAAATCCTCGGTCTTGAAAATCCATTTACTCGAAATAATCGAGGTCGGAAAGGAGATATTTCTTTTTTCCTTGTAAAATTCAACAATAACATATTCACTGAAATCAATTTCATGATATATATATATATATATATATATATATATATATATATATATATATATATATATATATATATATATATCATTATATCATCGTACACAAATGGTGTAATTTTCATTACTTCATATGAAGTTTCCAGTTTTTCCAAAACCTAATATATAACATACATATTTACAGACGAAATATTATTTCGAGACAACCGATGAGTTAGAGGATAACACACAAAATCATTTTTAAATGGCATTATGCCTTTGAATAAGACTTTATTTACAGGAATCTTTATTTCCTTATCTAACGGACGCAATATAAACATGGAAAAAGCATTTTAATCTGTAGGTTATTCAAGAAAAAAACCAAGATTTTTATATTCTGTACGAATTAAAAACATCTCATTATTCATTTTGTATATTTTGTCAATCTCATTATACCAGTTTCATGGTGAACACAGCTATCTGCAAGTTTTGTAGACATTGTGAAACATTTAAACCTTAGTCTATGAGAAACAGTTTGGTTGCCTTCATTTGTAGGCTTTCCTTCAAAATAAACGTTCTCAAAAACTTCTCCTAAAATACTGCTTCAGCAATACGATGGATTACTTGTTGAAAAGGTTCATTGAATTTTCGCAAACTGCTTTTCAACTGGTAAAAATAATTCTCAAATGGAAAACAATGTCTTCCAATGAACCGAAACGTTTGGCATCGTCTGCTATGTGTATGAGACTATGCACATTGTAAATACAAAAAATATTTCCATATATTTCAGTTCCATTACGAACAAATAAATGCAACATAGCATTTGCATATGAATTGTTCAACGATGAATTCGATAAAATCATAATACCAAATTTAAGTAATAAAAAATTACAGTAAATTTTTTTTGGTAATAAATCGTGTAAGACAACTGTAGCTATGTATGTAGAGCAAAAACTGGCGATACTCTTTCGCTTTCCAGAATTCAAGTTCGCTAATTGATCGAGGTTTTCTATCGAAGTCAGCAGGCCAATACTTATTGCGTATATCACTTATTCTTTAATTCAGTGAAACACTTTTATCTTTAGTTAAACGATACAATATGTCCATTGTGAAATAAGCTTTTTCATGACTCCTAAATAAACTGAATGCATATAGTCACCAGGAAAAGAAGTGACTAATCGGATTAACGAAATATAAAATAAAATTTTAATGTAAGACTAAAACATAAAATCTTCATTCTTTCTAATAACAAACTACTCTAGGTATCACAAAACAAACTTATAACATCACTTATTATTTCACACTTATAGGGAGGTCATCATAGAATCCCCAACACTCTTGGGGTATGCATTTTTTTATTGTCTGAAGGTGCTCATACTTTGTTTTCGTAATATTGTTCCTCCCTTTATATAGGGCCGGAACCTCAGCAAGTCCAAAATCTTTTATTTTATTTGGTCTGTTAGGCAGCTCAACGAATTCATTGCTGAAGTCTAATTTATATTTAATTATACCTTGAGAGTATTCCAAGGCGCGAATATCGGTCATAAATGATGGTTTGTTTGGTTTTATTGACTTATATTTCATCAAGTCTTTCCTACTGAAATCTCTAAAGAAATCGAATTCTTTTGTCTTGGCCATATAAGGTGCCCTAGGTCTAGCTTGAATTGTGATTCTTAAATAATCACTTGGTAGATACATTTCTTTATTTTTAAGTCGCCGTTCGATTGCGCTATGCACTGAGTGGCATTCCATTTGTGTGCGACTCATGAAATTGTGGATTTATATATTTTAACCACAAACCTGTGTTATGTTTAATCTTGATGGCACATTCAAAACTTCTACTTTTATCGATGTCCTGGTGTTCCTTCACTGCCATTGCCTCTGTCTGTCCCGATAAAAATATGTTGGCCAATAGCATTTGAGTAAACCCTTGGTCTCGAAAATCCATTTACTCGAGATAATCGAGATTGGAAAGGAGTTATTTCTTTTTTCCTCGTAAAATTCAACAACAATATATTCACTGAAATATATTATTATATCTTCATATACAAATGGAGTAGTTTTCATTACTTCATATAAAGTTTCCAGTTTTTCCTAAACCTAATATGACATACATATTTACAGATGAAAAATTATTTCAAGAAAACAAATGAGTCAGAGGATATCACACAAAATCATCTTTGAATGGCAAAATTATACTTTTGAATAAGCCAATATAAACATGGAACAAGTAGAGATTTTGATATTCTGTACCTGTTAAGAACATCTCATTATTCATTTTGTATATTTTTGTCAATCTCATTATACCAATTTGATGGTGAATACAGCTGTTTGCAAGTTTTGTAGACATTGTCAAACCTAAACCTTAGTCTATGAACAGTTTCACCTCCATTTGTAGGCTTTCCCTCAAAATAAACGTTCTTCAAATTTTTAACTTCTTCTAAAATACAGTCTGCTTCAGCAATACAATTACTTGTTGAAAAGGTCCATTGGATTTTCGCAAACTGCGTTTCAACTGGTACAAATAATTCTCAAATGGAAAACAATTGATGTCTTCAAATGAACCGAAACGTTTGGCATCGTCTGCTATGTGTATGAGACTATGTACATTGTAAATACAAAATTTTTTTCCATATATTTCTGTTCCATTATAAACAAATAAATGCAACAAATCATTTGCATATGAATTGTATTTTTTGTTCAAAAATCAATTCAATAAAATCGTAATACCAAATTTGAGTTACAAAAAATTACATTAAATTTTTTTTGGTAATAAAACGTGTAAGACCACTGGAGCTATGTCGAGCAAGAACTAGCGATACTCCTTCGCTTTCCAGTATTCAAGTTCGCTAATTAATTCAATACGCTTGATAATGGGGCTACATCTTTATGGTGCTCTCTGAACTGATAACTGGAAAAGTTTTCATCTGTTTGTGAAGTCGCTTCACTATCCACGAAAGTCATTCTTCTGTCTACATAAACACCCCTCACAGAACATTTATCACAACCAGTGTAGTGATTGTCTCTAACAGTACATTTAATATAAGCCCTTCCTGGTGTGTCGCAGCAAAATGCTACCACACTGGAAACAACCTCCTCTTTAATGAATTTGCCTTCTATCAAACAAGTGTTTAACTGTTCAACGAATTCTTCAAGATATTCCTGAATAGGTGGTTTACCAGGGCCATAGTACATGGCCACTCAGAATAATGCATTCGAAGGCAAGCCGTGAATGCGGCATAAAATTGGCCAAAGAGTTTTTTTAGAACTTTTGTGAATAGGTAGGCCATCTATATTGAAAATAAGATTACATTCAAGAAATCCATATATCTCAAACTGTTTTTTCAGTCCAGAATGAATACCAAAATAATGAAACAATCCATCACCCATAGTCTTGATATTGGACTCCATGGACTTCTTTATATCAAACGAACCGTGGAAAATAAAACAACTTGATGTTTTTAAAGTTGAAGAATTACTGTGACGAACTTATTAGGGAATGAAACAAACTCGTTGAGGTTCAGTTTAAGGCTGACTATTTATTCAAATTGGAGGAACGCATAGCGTGGTTCCCAAAAGACATTAACAAAAGTGGTACATAGATGGCGCTAGTGGCAGGTCATAGAATAAATGTTGATTTTCACTACCAACACCTCCACTAAATCAAATTTATTTTATGTCAAATATACCCAATTCCTGTGAGAATTTATCATGCTTGACAAAACTTAAGCCTTTGGTTAGTACATCCGCAGGCATATCAATGCTAGGCAAAAATTCAACAGAAATAATATTTTTACTTAATGTTTCTCTGACAAAATGATATCTGATATCAATATGCTTGGTTCGCTTGTGAAAAGTTGGGTTGAGACACAACTTCTGTGCACTTTGCTTATCATTAAACAATGATATGCACTCAAAGTTACTTGTTAATTCTCCAAGCATATTGAATAGGTAAATAGCTTCTCTTGATGCTTCTGAGATTGCTATGTATTCCGCTTCAGTGCTAGACAGAGAAACGGAACTTTGCTTTTTACTTTCCCAAGACACAACCGCACCAGAAAGTTTTAAACAGTAACCACTATATGATTTTCGATCTACAATGTTTGCTGCCCAATCAGCATCAACAAAACCTTCTAATGCTAATGTGTCTGATTTTCTATACACAAGTCCTTTACATTTAGTGCCTTTCAAGTAACGGAGCACTCTTTTGGCAGATTTCCAATGCGTCTCATTAAAACAATTGTTAAACTGACTTAAATAACTTACACAAAATGCAATATCAGGCCTCGTGAGCACTGCCAAATACATTAAACTTCCTATTAAATTTTGATAAGGAAAATTTGTGTTTTTTCCTTCGCATTTTTCCAATTTTAGGTTACATTCCATGGGAGTACTCACGGGTTCACAATTTATCATATTGAATTTTGATAACACGGAATTAATAAAAGCTTCCTGATCCAAAGTTATCTGGCCTTTTGTTTTATCAAATTTGACTCTTACTCCTAAACATTGTCTTAAATCACCTAAATCTTTAAGTTTAAATCTTGAGCTCAATTCCTTCTTAACACAATCTGTTTCCTTGTCACAATTGGAAAAAATGAAAAAATCATCTACATACAATACTATCATTACTTTTACATTTTTGTCATTCTTCAAAAATAAGCATGGTTCATATTTTGATTTAACAAAGCCTAATGAAAGTAAAATTTGTTCAACGTTTTCATACCAAACTCTGGACGATTGTTTTAGACCATAAATGGCTCGTTTTAATCTGAAAACTTTATTATCATGATTACCTTTATTAAAACCTTCAGGCTGTACCATGTACACCGTTTCATTTAAGGATCCGTAAAGAAAGGCTGTAGTAACATCTAAATGGGTAATTTTTAGGTCTAAATGCAGAGACAAGGCTATTAAAAGTCTTAAACTAGAGTGTCTCACAACAGGCGAGAAGGTTTCGTCGTAGTCCACATCAGGTTTTTGCGTAAAACCTTTTGCCACTAAACGAGCTCTATGAATAATGTTTCCCGCACTATCGAGTTTTTGTTTGAATACCCACTTACACTGCACAACACTTGCGTTCCGAGGTTTCTCTACCAGCTCCCATGCGTCATTAGCTTCAAAAGAGTTCAGCTCTGCATCAATGGATTTTTTACACATTTCCCCATCAGGTCCAGAAAGAGCTTCTGCCACATTTGTTGGTAAGTCCTTCATATTCTCATTTGCTAGACATGCATATGTAACAAAATCATCGAAAGCTTTTGGTTTTCTTACCCTTTCCGTTCTTCGTAGTGGTAAAACATTATTTGTGTCACCTACACTTTCTTGGAGATATGATGAGTCACAACTGTTCATTGAATCTTCCTGTGGATCATATTCATCGAGGCTACTCAACGATTCTTCAGTTTCAAGGGTGGAATCCATGTTTTTCCCTACTGAAACTGACAGCTTTTCAGGGGTGACATCATTTGGCAATATACAGTGCTAGTCAAAAGTCCCCTCCCCCCCTCGTATCTTTTGAACGGGTATACTTATAATAATGAAATTTGGAGGGTGAAAATAAACGGATGAAGGCTTCTCAACTGGTCATAACAGGTGACGCAATAGTCATAAATGACGTCACAAGGCCACTGTGACCAATAATTTTAAATGGCAAGTGACAGCTCGTTTGAAAGGTATTGAAAATACCTATTCAGTCATACCAATTTTGTTTGGGTTACGATTTTGATTGATAAATTGAAGAAATACGAAAATTATAGTTTCGCATTTAATTAATAAAGATTTAAGAACCAGTTCTTATAATAAGTGTTCAAAATGTGCTCCATCTACTTCCTGGCAGTAATGCATCCTATTGCTAAACTCTTGTCGTACTCGTCCCAGTGTGTCAGCGGAAATTGCCCTACATTCTTCAACAATTCGTTGTTTCAGAATGGCAATACTGTCAGGTGCTGTAGCGTAAACCTTAGATTTCAAGTACCCCCATAGAAAAAAATCTAATGGTGTAAGGTCCGGTGACCGAGCTGGCCATTCGATCGAACCTCGTCGTCCAATCCATCTACCACAATATTCTTCATCTAGGTAACGTCTTACATCACCGTAATAGTGTGCAGGAGCACCATCTTGTAGAAACGTTATTTCCAAGTTGTCGAATTCATCTGGATTATCTCCTAGAATTTCAAGAATTAACGCCTCAATATCATTTTGTAACATCTCCAGATACAATTCACCGGTTAAGTTAGCATTGAGAAAATCAAACATCAAAAAAATTAACAAACATAAAAATAAAGGAACATCAGAAGAACTAGGATGCGAGAAACAGTGACAGCTTAAAAAAACTCGTCAATATATATATAGAAATACTTCATATTTACACTCTTGCCGCAACAATAACACTTCAAATAACAATTATTAAGGCTACCTTTGCACATTGTTATTCCCTCCTTGAAGAGGCTACCAAGTTTTTCATTTCACACAGAAATTGTTCTTGGAGCTTCATCCTCTCCTGATGGCGTCGATTTCTGCACTCTTCCCTTCTCTTTTCTTTAGCTTCGAGAAATTTCATTAGTTAAGACGTCCGACCACGACTACTGCTTCTGCTGGGCTGCTCAATCTCCAAACCTTGGAGGTTCAACGAACTGCCTAAAATAATATTTGTATATAAAATCTGAGCCTTCATTCACATGCTGAATCCATTTCCATATAATTATAAAATTGGCTAAATGATTAACTAACTACCTCTAGATGAGCATGCCAATGAAACTGGTCTGACATTGGGCGATCTCCAAATATGGTGTCCATTTCCTCGAAAAATTTGAAAAAAAATCGGTGCTTCACCAGAACCTCTGGACCCCAAATTATCCACAGCTCTCATATACAGTTTTTTTAAGTGCTTCCACTTGAACTCGCACTGTTTGGAAGTAAAGCTGAAACCATCAGTTTCTATCTCCGAAGAAATAATCCTCCAAACAGCGTCGTTCCTATAGGAACCGCACTTAAATTTACTGCCATTTTCCTGATAGAGCTGAATTAACTTTCTCGCCGCAACGTCAGACCATACGCACTTATTTGTTCTTGCACTAGGTCCCGACACTGCCGACTCTAAGCTAGACGCAGAACTACCAGCTTGCTGAGGCTGAGAATAAAACGCCATTACCTCAGGCGTTTTGAGGACCTCCAAAAGCTCTCCGGTGCCTATTAAATTAACAAAGAAATTCCTAATTAAGATTTTTATTACATTTTCGCTCTTCACCATACCTTTATTCCTCAGTATTATGGTATCATTTCCAATAGAAACAATTTCGTGATCCATTTTTTAATAAAATAAATATGAAAAAAAATAAATAAAACTATTCGAGCTTCTCACTAATTCAAACAACACAGCACTGTGCGATCGCAGGACAGAACATCACGTCTGACCACAGATTACATGAAATCAACGCGATTTATGTCAAAACTGTCAGAGTATGACTTTACCCCCTTCAAAAGCATAGTATGTCAGAGTTTACTCCGAGGAAGTTTATGAACGCTTATAGCGCGTACTCCGTCTTCCTCGGAGTAAGTTTGTGAACGCTTCGGCATATCCAGAGCTTACTCTGAGTATGTTTGTGAACGCACCCCAAGTCTGCAGTCGAAATCAATACACCATCCCTGTTGTATATTTCACAACCCTGGTCGGTAAAGACTACTCTGTTGCCCTTCTTGGTCAGTTGCGAAACAGATAAAAGATTTGTCGAAAGCTTTGGGACATATAAAACATCATTAACAACTATGTCAAAACTTTGTTTATTTACTTCTGTTGTGATATTTACCTATCCTATGCAATCTACATTTATATGCTCATTATTTGCAACTGTTATTTCATGGACGTCGGCTGGTTCTGAGTTAATTAACCAATCTTTTCTTGTGGTTACGTGATTAGTTGCTGCAGAATCAACATACCAATCATTGACATTTCATTTACATTTCGTCGGCTTAATTCTCAGAATCAGTCATTGGATCTGCAAGTTCCGATGATAAATTCGTATTTTTGAGTCAATTATGCGTTCTATATAATTCAATAAATTTTTATGAGGCTTTTTATTCAAAAATTGTAACTGATGGATTAATACGTCTAGGTTGATAAGATCAACTTTAATGGAATTATCTGGGTGCTTGGCAAGTGGGGGCTATTCGATTCAAACAACCATTGTAATAAACTATCTCATTTCGATTGGATCGGCCATTTTCTGTTTTGACGTTTTGTCCGTAACTTGTGCTGCCACCTTTCGGATGTTTCCGATGGTTCGTTCTACTGGCTTAAAGCGTTCGTTACTTTGCTGCGCGCGTCGTCATCTACATCCATGTCCATCAACTTCGTTTTAATTTGGTCTGATGATATCGTTTTCCGGAATGTTCCAGCGCCATTATCATCGGACTAAAGCGATCAGGTAGACCTGCGAGAAAAAGGGAACCAATCCACTCTTCACCTATTGGAAAGCCCGACCTGTCCAATTTTCTTGAGGTGTCGATAACTTGGGTTACGTACGCTTCTTCACACAATCGGTATGTTTTCATTAAGTTTTTGAGGGTTTTCCTTATCATTTCTGGATTATTATTGACGTTATCAATTTCATCCTATATTTTGTTTTTGGTGTGTTCAATATTTTGCGGATATACTCTTTAGATTTCAAATATCGCCATAAAAAAGTCCAATGGGCTTAAGTCGGGACTGTTAGGAGGCCATAGAATGTTCCCGTTCCTGCCAATCCACATATCGTATCTTTCATTGAGGTATTCTCCAACAGGTAGTACACTATAAGATGGTGCTCCGTCTTATTGCCAAATTATTTTTCTAAAAATATTCAAAGGAAGCATATCAATTTCTTCCTCAATATGATTTCGAAGGAGCTCCAGATATCTTATTCCTGTAAGAGATCAATGGTAGAACGATTTTCCTATGACACGATTTTTTAATAAACCGCACCACACACCAACAGACTGTCGTCCTGCTCTCTGACTTAGTAAAGTTTTTCTTGGATTTTTCGTTGCACATTAATGTGAATTTTTTTAATTAAGTTGGTTGGCCGTGTTAAAACTGGATTCATCAGTCCAAAGAATATTATTAAAAAAATCTGGATTTCCTTCTAACTGGCGCAACATAAATCTAAAAAATTCGAATCGCCTTTGTTTATCCAAATTAGTTAATTTTTGAACTTTGGTATGTAAATACCAGTCGTCCATATGATTTTGTTTTAATATTTTGCACCTTGCGGTATGAACATTGCAAATCTCGACTACAATCGCGAATGGACTTACTTGGGTTTTGTAGAAAAATGTGATTATTTCACTCATGTTGCTTTCAAATGAATTGATTACCTTGAAAATAGAAAAGAATATTTAATTCTTGATTTCCATTTTCCCGAAGAGTCCTGGGCTTTGACCCACTATTTCGTAAACGTTTATATAAGTTTACGAATGTTTTCCCACTTGGAAATCTCAAATCTTCTGCTTGGGTAGAGTCGCCTATACTCCCGACGCGCTAAGCTTTGGTTTTGATTCGTTTCTATAAAAACTGAGACAATTTTCTTGCTCAGAATAAATCATTTTCAACTCTCAAATTATGAATTCAAAAAATAAAATAAATATAAACTGTGAAGTATTACAAAAACTGTATTTTTGCCATGAATATTATCGATACGAAAAATGTACAGTAACTGTATATCAAATACTGCATTTGTTGAATGAAGAATTAAAAATACAGTAAAAAGGAGGTTTTTTATTACAGTGACTGCACAAGTAACTGTAATACAAAAACTGCATTTTTAAAATGCAGAATTATCGATACAGAAAATGTAGAGTAACTGTATATCAAACACTGCATCTGTCGAATACAGAATTATCAATAAAAACTGTGCAGCATTGTATACAAAAACTGTATTTTTGCAATGCAGAATTATCGATACGAAATATGTACAGTAACTGTATATCAAAAACTGCATTTGTTGAATGCAGAATTATCAATACAGAAACTATGCTGTCACAAAAACTGCATTTTTAATATGCAGAATTATTGATACAGAAAGTAGTAACTATATATCAAATACTGCATTTGTTGAATGCAGAATTATCAATACAGAAACTGTGCAGTCACTGTATTACAAAAACGGCATTTTCAAAATGCAATATTGATAAAGGAAATGTTTATGGATAAAGAAAATGTACAGTAACAGTATATCAAACACTGCATCTGTCGAATACAGAATTATCAATACAGAAACTGTGCAGCATTGTATTACAAAAACTGTATTTTTGCAATGCAGAACTATCGATACGAAAATGTACAGTAACTGTATATCAAAAACTGCATTTGTCGAATGCAGAATTATCAATACAGAAACGATGCTGTTATGAAAACCGCATTTTCAATATGCAGAATTATTGATACAGAAAAAAGTAACTATATATCAAATACTGCATTTTTTGAATGCGGAATTATCAATACAGAAACTGTGCAGTCACTGTATTACAAAAATTGCATTCTTAAAATGCAATATTGATACAGAAAATGTTTGTTGATAAAGAAAATGTACAGTAACTGTATATCAAAAACTGCATTTGTCGAACGCAGAATTATCAATACAGAAACTGCGCAATCACTGCATTACAAAAACTGTATTTTCGCAATGAATATTATCGATACGAAAAATTAACAGTAACTGTATATCAAATACTGCACTTGTTGAATGCAGAATTATCTATACAGAAACTGTGCAGTCACTATAATGAAAAAACGGCATTTTCAAAATGCAGAATCATTAATACAGAAAATGTTTATGGATACAGAAAATGTACAGTAACTGCATATCAAACACTGCATTCGTCGAATGGAGATTCATCAATACAGAAACTGTGCAGTCGCTGTATTACAAAACTATTTTTGCAATGCAGAATTATAGATACGAAAAATGTACAGTAACTGTATGTCGTGTATGTCGAATACCGCATTTGTTGAATTTATCAATACAGAAACAGTGCAGTCACTGTTTATTATCGATACAAAAAATGTTTATGGATACAAAAAATGTATATCAAACACTGCATTTGTCGAATGCAGAATTATCAATACAGGAACTGTGCAGTCACTATAAAACTGCAGTATTAAAAAGCAGCATTATTGATACCGAAAATAGTAACTGTATATCAAATACTGCAGTTGTTGAATGCAGAATTATCAATACAGAAACTGTGCAGCCACTGTAATACAAAAACTGCATGCTTAAAATGCAGAATTATTGATACAGAAAATGTTAATGGATTCAGAAAATGTACAGTTACTGCATATCAAACACTGCACTTGTCGAATGTACAATTATCAATACAGAAACTGTGCAGTCGCTGTATTACAAAACTGTATTTTTGCAATGCAGAAGTATCGATACCAAAAATGTACAGTACCTGTATGTCAAATACTGCATTTGTTGAATGGAGAATTATCAATACAGAAACAGTACAGTCACTGTATTACAAAAACTGCATTTTTAAAATGCAGAATTATTGATACAGAGAATGTTAAAGGATTCAGAAAATGTACAGTTACTGCATATCAAACACTGCACTTGTCAATTATCAATTACAATTATTAATACAGAAACTGTGCAGTCGCTGTATTACAAAACTGTATTTTTGCAATGCAGAAGTATCGATACGAAAAATGTACAGTAACTGTATGTCAAATACTGCATTTGTTCAATGGAGAATTATCAATACAGAAACAGTGCAGTCACTGTATTACAAAAACTGCATTTTTGAAATGCAGAATTATTGATACAGAAGAAATTTATGGATGAAAATATATACAGTAACGGTATATCAAACACTGCGTTTGTCGAATGCAGAATTAACAATACAGAAACTGTGCGGTCACTGTATTACAAAAACAGCATTTTAAAATGCAGAATTATTGATACAGAAAATGTGTATGTATATAGAAAATGTACAGTAATTGTATATCGAACACTGCATATGTCGAATGCAGAATTATCAATACAGAAACTGTGTAGTCACTGTATTACAAAAACTGCATTTTTAAAAAGCAGAATTATTGATACAGAAAATAGTAGCTGTATATCAAATACTGCATTTGTTGAATGCAGAATTATCAATACAAAACTGTGCAGTCACTGTATTACAAAAACTGCATTTTTGAAATGCAGAATTATCGACACAGAAAATGTTAATGGATACAGAAAATGAACAGTAACTGTATATCAAATACCGCATTTGCTGAATGCAGAATTATCAATACAGAAACTGTGCAGCCACTGTAATACAAAAACTGCATGCTTAAAATGCAGAATTATTGATACAGAAAATGTTAATGGATTCAGAAAATGTACAGTTACTGCATATCAAACACTGCACTTGTCGAATGTACAATTATCAATACAGAAACTGTGCAGTCGCTGTATTACAAAACTGTATTTTTGCAATGCAGAAGTATCGATACCAAAAATGTACAGTACCTGTATGTCAAATACTGCATTTGTTGAATGGAGAATTATCAATACAGAAACAGTACAGTCACTGTATTACAAAAACTGCATTTTTAAAATGCAGAATTATTGATACAGAGAATGTTAAAGGATTCAGAAAATGTACAGTTACTGCATATCAAACACTGCACTTGTCAATTATCAATTACAATTATTAATACAGAAACTGTGCAGTCGCTGTATTACAAAACTGTATTTTTGCAATGCAGAAGTATCGATACGAAAAATGTACAGTAACTGTATGTCAAATACTGCATTTGTTCAATGGAGAATTATCAATACAGAAACAGTGCAGTCACTGTATTACAAAAACTGCATTTTTGAAATGCAGAATTATTGATACAGAAGAAATTTATGGATGAAAAATATATACAGTAACGGTATATCAAACACTGCGTTTGTCGAATGCAGAATTAACAATACAGAAACTGTGCGGTCACTGTATTACAAAAACAGCATTTTAAAATGCAGAATTATTGATACAGAAAATGTGTATGTATATAGAAAATGTACAGTAATTGTATATCGAACACTGCATTTGTCGAATGCAGAATTATCAATACAGAAACTGTGTAGTCACTGTATTACAAAAACTGCATTTTTAAAAAGCAGAATTATTGATACAGAAAATAGTAGCTGTATATCAAATACTGCATTTGTTGAATGCAGAATTATCAATACAAAACTGTGCAGTCACTGTATTACAAAAACTGCATTTTTGAAATGCAGAATTATCGACACAGAAAATGTTAATGGATACAGAAAATGAACAGTAACTGTATATCAAATACCGCATTTGCTGAATGCAGAATTATCAATACAGAAACTGTGCAGCCACTGTAATACAAAAACTGCATGCTTAAAATGCAGAATTATTGATACAGAAAATGTTAATGGATTCAGAAAATGTACAGTTACTGCATATCAAACACTGCACTTGTCGAATGTACAATTATCAATACAGAAACTGTGCAGTCGCTGTATTACAAAACTGTAATTTTGCAATGCAGAAGTATGGATACCGAAAATGTACAGTAACTGTATATCAAACACTTCATTTGTCGAATGCAGAATTATCAATACATAAAATGTACAGTAACTGTATATCAAATACTGCATTTGTTGAATGCAGAATTATCAATACAGAAACTGTACAGTCACTGTTTTACAAAAACTGCGTTTTTAAAATGCAGAATTATCGATACAGAAAATGTGTATGGATTCAGAAGATGTACAGTTACTGCATATCAAACATTGCACTTGTCGAATGTACAATTATCAATACAGAAACTGTGCAGTCGCTGTATTACAAAACTGTATTTTTGCAATGCAGAAGTATCGATACCCAAAAATGTACAGTTACTGTATATCAAACACTGCGTTTGTCGAATGCAGAATTAACAATACAGAAACTGTGCGGTTACTGTATTACAAAAACAGCATTTTAAAATGCAGAATTATTGATACAGAAAATGTTTATGTATATAGAAAATGTACAGTAATTGTACATCAAACACTGCGTTTGTCGAATGCAGAATTATCAATACAGAAACTGTGCAGTCACTGTATTACAAAAACTACATTTTTAAAGAGCAGAATTATTGATACAGAAAATAGTAACTGTATATCGAATACTGCATTTGTTGAATGCAGAATTATCAATACAAAATCTGTGCAGTCACTGTATTACAATAACTGCATTCTTAAAATGCAGAATTATTGATACAGAAAATGTTAATGGATACAGAACATGTTAATGGATTCAGAAAATGTACAGTAACTGCATATCAAGCACTGCACTTTTCGAATGTACAATTATCAATACAGAAACTGTGCAGTCGCTGTATTACAAAACTGTATTTTTGCAATGCAGAAGTTTCGATACGAAAAATGTACAGTACCTGTATGTCAAATACTGCATTTTTCGAATGGAGAATTATTATCAATACAGAAACAGTGCCGTCACTGTATTACAAAAACTGCATTTTTAAAATGTAGAATTTTGTGATACAGAAAAAATTTACGGATACAAAAAATGTACAGTTACTGTATATCAAACACTGCGTTTGTCGAATGCAGAATTAACAATACAGAAACTGTGCGGTTACTGTATTACAAAAACAGCATTTTGAAATGCAGAATTATTGATACAGAAAATGTTTATGTATATAGAAAATGTACAGTAATTGTATATCAAACACTGCGTTTGTCGAATGCAGAATTATCAATACAGAAACTGTGCAGTCACTGTTTTACAAAAACTACATTTTGAAAGTGCAGAATTATTGATACAGAAAATAGTAACTGTATATCGAATACTGCATTTGTTGAATGCAGAATTATCAATACAAAATCTGTGCAGTCACTGTATTACAATAACTGCATTCTTAAAATGCAGAATTATTGATACAGAAAATGTTAATGGATTCAGAAAATGTACAGTAACTGCATATCAAGCACTGCACTTTTCGAATGTACAATTATCAATACAGAAACTGTGCAGTCGCTGTATTACAAAACTGTATTTTTGCAATGCAGAAGTATCGATACGAAAAATGTACAGTAACTGTATGTCAAATACTGCATTTGTTGAATGCAGAATTATCAATACAGCAACAGTGCAGTCACAGTATTACAAAAACTGCATTTTTAAAATGCAGAATTATTGATACAGGAAAAGTTTATGAAATGAATAAAATAAATAGATACAAAAAATGTACAGTAACTGTATATCAAATACTGCGTTTTTCGAATGTAGAATTAACAATACCGAAACTGTGCAGTCACTGTATTACAAAAACTGTATTTTTAAAAGGCAGAATTATTGATACAGAAAATAGTAACTGTATATCAAAAACTGCATTTGTTGAATGCAGAATTATCAATACAGAAACTGCGCAGTCACTGTATTACAAAAACAGCATTTTGAAATGCAGAATAATTGATACAGACAATTTTTATGTATACAGAAAATGTACAGTAATTGTATATCAAACACTGCATTTGTCGAATGCAGAATTATCATTATAGAAACTGTGCAGTCACTGTATCACAAAAACTGCATTTTTAAAAAGCAGAATTATTGATACAGAAAATAGTAACTGTAGATCAAATACTGCATTTTTTGAATGCAGAAATATCAATACAAAAATTGTGCAGTCACTGTATCACAAAAACTGCATTTTTCAAATGCAGAATTATCGATACAGAAAATGTTTATGGATACAGAAAATGTACAGTAACTGTATATCAAATACTGCATTTGTTGAATGCAGAATTATCAATACAAAAACTATGCAGTCACAGTATTACAAAACCGGCATATTGAGAATGCAGAATGATCGATACGAAAAATGTACAGTAACTGTAAATCAAATATGTACTGCATCTGTTGAATGCAGAATTATCAATACAGAAACTGCATTCACTGCAGAATTATTGATACCGAAAATGCACAGTAACTGTATATCAAACACTGCATTTGTCGAATGAAGAATTATCAATACAAAAAATGTGCAGTAACTGTATATCAAATACTGCATGGTCTTTGCAGATTCAACTTATTACCATATATTGGCATATTTGGGAAGCAGTTCGGTTCAATATTTCTTATTTACACCAAGAAAAGCAAATTATTTCGGCAACGAAAAACTCCCACAATTTGATAAGACTGTAGCGATTTACCTCCAGTACCAGTCACACAACAATTCAGAATGCGCGAATTCTTCGTCGTTTCCGTGACACAAACAGCTACGCTGCTCAAAACAATTTACCTACTCTACGTTGTGCTTCACTTCTTGTCTCCAGTCCGAGTTCCTTATCGTTCCCAGATACTATTTGTCGACACGCTGAACTTTTTCAATATCCAGTTTTATTTCTGCCACCAGCTGTTGTTGTTTTTTCGTCTATTATGTACTTAGTTTTCAGGGAATTTATCGTTGAACCATATCTACTAATAGTAGTAGATATTCTAGTCATAGGACTAGAGTAACTACTTGCGTTAAACAAACGGCAACAAAAACAGAAAATTCTTATCTGCTGATTTCGAGTGCACAATCCTCTTGAGAATTTCTCCATTTGGCATTGCTCTTTCATGACGGCGCCCGGTGTGCGATGCCACCGCTCGCGCTGCCCTAGGGCAGCCACTGAATTCACCACTTCTGGAATTAAGTCACCGACATTTTGTTGTAAGATAAAGAAACTCACCACATCTTCTGTGCTTTTCGGGATGAAATTGTTTTGATTCACATATCTAACATCATATTTCTGTACAGCTTCAATCTTTCCGGATCAAAGTAGTCATTATAGAATTCCGACATATAACTGTAGTCTTGAGTTTTGGAAAGAGAAAAACTTGGTTTCCATACAGGTTGTCACAGGTCTACTAACTCATAATAAGTTTTCCTGTAGAAATCTTTAGGGTCATTGAAAACAGTTGAGGGGGCACCATCGTCTAGTCTCTTCGGAGTTTTTCGAGGCCTTGTCAATTTTGTACTCTTGACATCGAACTCGGCTTTTGATTGCAAAAAAATTCAAAAATTTCATCGAAATGTTCTTCTGTTCTGAGTTGTAGAAACTTGTTCAAAACTTCAATTGATTAAAGTCCTTGTAATATAGAAAAATTCAAATGTTCGTAAATACTTCAGGAAACCTATAGCTACTAGGTGTCCGATTTAGTTTCCCAATAGAGTCGGCGGTTGGGTACTTAATAGTTACCAGAAACAAGTAAAGTTGCAAAATATTTATTTCTTCCGGTAGTACCTCAAACAAATGGTTGCCTTTGAACCTTGCATACTTCACTGTTTCATCGCAGATGAATTTGATGAATTCCTCATCGAAAAAGTATTTAAAGAGATCTATTGGCTGTAGATTTTGTTCCCGTATTTTTTTAACATAATGCGGTTCAGGTGTTGCAGAAAGTTTGGTCTTCTCAATTCTGTGCAGATCTTGAGTCACCCATTGTCTTTCTTTCATGTTTCCCCTGATCTGTTTTTCTAAGATTTCTTTCCTGAACATCGTAGCCAAAGGTGTATCATCGTCTGAGCTAAATGGATCTTCTTCATGTACTTTGGAACATATTGGTAATTCTATTGTTTCATTTTCGTGAGTTACACAGAATACCTCCATTTCTTGTCTTAGAACTCCTTTACCAATGTGCCTGATTGTTTCTGTTCCTTCTTCATCGCTTTCGGCATCATCAACGTCCATATCAACTCCGTCTTCAGGAGGACGAAGAACTAACTGTATTTCGTTGCAGTTTTTTATTTGATTTAGTCCTCATCATCCGAACTCATTTGCTCGAGATAATTCAGAAGCTCCTCCGCATCGCGAGGATCCTGGATATTGTAGAATTGAAGCTAAAAATAATCGCTAATGTATGATATTTCACACGCATCCAAAAAAGGTTATTTTTTCTGATCGAACCAATATTGAGCTATATCGCCTTAGTTACCATGTGTCATAACACACTCATATTTCCCTAGGGAAATATGGAATGTCAGTTCATATTTCCCTAGGGAAATATGAAACGTCAAATCATATTTCTTTCAAAACGTCAAATCATATTTTATTTCTTTATTTAGTAACAAAATGGAAACTGCAATTGTTGAAATTTCCAGTGAAAGTTTTTCCACCAGATACAAAGGAAGATGAAATATCTTGTTCATAATTATTCGTCGACGAGACTACAGTTTTCTTGAGAACATTCCGTGCAGCAGCAGTCTCGGACGATTCTCCCAAAACGGTCTTCAAAGACTGTGATGCTGCAAATGGCTCTCCCTCCACACCTGCTATCATCTTCGCTACCTTCTTTTTGTGCAGCATACTGTTAGCCAGATAGCCTTCTGCAACAGACGAACTTTTTCAACCACCATGTCTCTTGAGTGTTGTCATTGAGGCTCCCGCATCGGCAACCAAAGTCGCGGATGTTCGTCTTCCACAATGGCCTGTATACATTTTCGGATTATCTAATCCCAACCATTCAGCAACCTTACTCGGAATTTTTCCGAAGGTATTTTTGCCGACAGGCTGAAGAGTACACTTCCTATCTCTATAAGCTACGAAGAACCTAAGAACGCCTTGCGGACGCAACGCCGAATACTCCCGCACCAAACGAGCAGCACCCAGATCTTCTTCATCAATTATAGTGAATAGTCTGTTTATATCATTCTTAGTTTTTGAGACTTTAATTATGATTACCGACCCACGATCTTCGATATCTGAAGATAGCATATCCACCAGCTGTGTTCTGCAGGCGCCAAAGATTTCCATTATTAAAACAACCTTCAAAATTGTGAATGTAAAAATCTTATTAACAGAGGAAATCAAAATGAAACTTTTACCTTATACATCAAAAAAACGTCATTAGGAGCTTCACTCAAGAATGTCTTGAGCTGCTCCCGGGACAACACTGCTGATTTTTTAGGAACGTATCCTTTATTTTTGTTCTTAACAAATGCTTCGACTTCATCGAATAATTTGACATCAGTTTTTTCCTTCAAATGTAGCATTGATCTTAACATCGATAGTTTCGGCCATAACGTGTTTGGTGAATATTTCTGCGACTGGGGATCGAATGAATTAATCATACATCAAGAATAACAAGAATCAGAGCAACATACCAAATCTTGGAAATATGCCAACAAAATATTATCGCTCACACCGTCCACCATATTTTTTCTTTTCCACTCCTGAAAGCAATCGTACTCTCTACTGTAGGCAGCTTGAGATTTGGCCGGAACCAAAGATTCACGGGCTTTTGCCGATTGAGTTCGACATTATTTCAATAATTTTATTTCTGACAAGAAGTCAAAATGAAACCAGTCAACCATGATTTTCAGAAACATGGCCCATAGCAACGTTAAAAATTTAATTATTACAAAAATATACAATCTAACAATGATTTCCCCATAACAGATTATTTCAATCAGAAAAAAACTATTGATTACACCACGGGAAATATGAATATATTTCCCTCGGTTGTCTATACATCCCTCGGGCTCTGCCCTCGGGATGTAACTTTGACAACCTCGGGAAATATACTGTTCATATTTCCCTAGTTGTAATAATAGCTATTTGATACAATGAGTTAAATAAAAATTATCATTTTTGGTATTCGGGACTCTTAAGAACAAGTATAGAAACAACTTGTAATAGAAAAAAAATTTCATTAAATCGATATTTTACTTATTATAACCGGAGAAACTTACCTCAAAGACATTTTGTTCATTTCAACTATTGGGAGCCCAAAAAATTGTTGGAAAATCACTCACTTGCACTACTTCAATATTAAAAGTGAAAATAAATAAATCAGTAAACACAAGAAACGCAGCGCTGTTTGTTTTCTTGACTTTATTTATTTATCTAACCTCAAAGCCTGAAGTGTTTGTTATATGATATATCATACACTGAGCGTTATTGAATTAATATCACGATTATCGGCGGCAACTTCTTCTTCCTCCTCATTAGTATGCGAGTTCCCTTCAACCTCAACGAATTCCCCATTATCCTCTTCACAGCAGTGGCGTAGCGAGCTTAACCCGCGCCCGGGGCACACTACCTTTTTACCCCCCCTCCCCCATTCGAAAACCATACAGGCATAATAACATTTAATATTAAATATAAAAAATACATATAAATTTTGATGTATATTCTTAATTCTAATTTGCTGAATGATCGTTCGCAGCTAGCAATTGAAACTGAGATAGTCAGAAGTATTTGAAGTGCCACTCTCAGGTTTAAAAACATCTTCTCCATACGAGATTATAAAATTGAGAAATTCCAATGGAGTTTTAGGTTCAATTTCTTTTCTACTGCGGAGTAACATTCTGCAGTCACATAATTCGTTAAAGAGTTCTATTCCATTGAAATCAGTATTATAAAATTCACCCAAATTTTTACAACTTTTTTCAAGGTCGTTGTCAACATCATTCTTGTTTAATAAATTTTCAATATCTGGTAAAAATCCAAATTTGAAATTAAGTTCACTTAATCGTGTAAATCGTGAACATATTTCTTATTGTAGACGATCAAGAACGCTTTTCTTAACACGAGACATTTCGCTTTCTGCGGAAAGACCAACATCTCTAGCCAATTCTCCGGGCATTTTGCGACGTCTTCTCACACGTATTGTCCTATCAATATCCCATTTTTCACAGAGTGACTTAGCTTTTTCTATTACCTCTTCACAGAGCTTGTCCCGATTTTCGGCTCGTTCAGTCGCTAATGATTCAAGATCATGGAACGCTTCTTTGAAATTCATTCTAGGATATTGTAATCTGAGCTGCACACGATCAATTCTCATACCAAAAAGGAACTAAAATTATGAAATTAAAACTAAGTATATCTTGCAATAGAATTGTAGCTTCACTTCTGGTGTCACTTGTAGTGGTAGTATCTTATCTTAATTTTTCTAATAGTTCTACAATATTTTCCAGCTCATCGACGATAATCCTAACCGCTTGTATTCTGGCGCGTAACGTTGAACGTGAGAAAAACAGATATATGTTCTCAATTATTCCAAAACATGTCACAACGATTGGGTCTTATTTAGCTGCAGTAACTCCTACTAAATTCAATGAATGGTTATCACAATTTACAAATAATGCTTTATCATTTTTTTCCATTATTCTTTGTTGAACGCCAGATATGTGACCTGCCATCACGGAAGCATTATCGTATCATTGTGATCTGCAGTTCTTTAATGAAATTCCATCAGAATTTAATTTCTCTAAAATAGTATTTTCAATCGAGGCTGCATCTTTATGATGTATTTCAATAAAACTCAAAGAAGATTCTTTGATGGAAACTTTTTTATTATATAATATATAATATAATATAACTTCGTTATATTATATTTGAAATTATATAGGTACATATACATGAAATTATTAATTGACAACTGTCAATAGGTAACTCGGATTCACTCGTTCCCAACAACTAACTCGTCCCAACAGCTCGAATTTTTCCACCAATTTCTGTATTGCGGTCCGACAAGGTGCTTCACGACGTCCCAAAAATGCTCTAGTTCTGCGAAGTGTGACTGCAAATTTTTCATCATTTTTGTAGTGAATTTTAATAATTTCATTGCGTTGTTGAAGTGTGTATCGTTCCATTTTTAGTAATGGCGTAGTTTCTACTTGTCAAATATCAAAAAATAACAGCTTTAAAAGTGAGAGCTACCGAAACAGCGGGCTATTCAAAATAACACATCTTATTTGAAAACCCTTTATATTTCAATCTGATGGTAAGAAAACAATTGGAAATACTTTAAATTAACATGGTTTTATGATTCTCTAATGTTGATATGTCATGAGGAGCCATGCTCTCAAAAATGTTTTCACTTATGAAGTGCTTCAAAACTTTCAGTGGAACCTCTTTTCTCTTAATTTTTTTATTCCAGGTCTGAAAATTTCTAAGAAATATTTCTGCTACTTGACAAATTCGAATAACCGCATGACCTGGATAACTTAAGCCCCCCCTAGATTTGCTCTTTATTGAGGAATTTGAAAAGTCCCCCTTATCTCCAAATAACACTGAAACACATTATACACATTTAAATTTTCGTCCCATTTTGAATGATACAAAACCTGCAATGTAGGTTATTACAGATGTTGCATAAGGAGATAAAAATTAATTATTAATTTTATCATGTGTACTGGATCTGGTAACAAGAAGAATTTATGAGTGTCAAACATAAAGTGTGCTTTAATATCAGATACCTGGAAAGGGCAGTTTAGAAGAGAACATATGCTAAAATTAGATACGCATCCATCAAATGATACATTACTTATAGTTACCCCTATTTCCATCAATAATGTAAGGGCTTGTTTAACTAGGGAAGCTTTTTGTTGACTATTAATTCCTGCAATAAAAAAATATCCTATAGGAAATTTCCACGATTCGTTTATGCAGACTAGCATAAATACTAATACTATGTGGGCTGTGTACTCAAATAATTCAATAATTTCAGTTCAAAGAAACCTATAATTTTGAGTATATTTATTGTAGGGCTGGTAGAGCGCTTTCGGTTAGTTAGCCATCCTCAGTACCGTTGTCCTAAAATAAATATAAAGTGCCTACAGAGTGCAACGTCATATATACAATGGGTCTGGGAAATATACCATTATGAAAATGAAGGTCTAAAACGACCTAGTCACCCATACATAGAAAATAGAAACAATCATTAATCATTAATTTTTTTTGTTTTGTTAAAAATTGTTTCTATGTATGGGTGACTAGGTCGTTTTAGACCTTCATTTTCATAATGGTCTTTTGAAAAAACATGATCATTCATTTTACTTTTTTATCACAGGATGGAAGACTGATGCATTCTTCCTGACCATTAACTTGAGTTCGCTTTTCTAAATTCACAATACCCATGTACAGTTTATGCAACATAATTTCCATCTCTACATTAGAAGAAGATTGAAAGGCACCCTCGCTTTTGTTCCTTTTCATCTTTTCCTCTTCTAGTAGTAATTTTTTCACAGTAATAATTAACTTAATACTACAGGGACTCAAGTTGGATGCGTTGTCATTTTCTGTTTATCTTTCGTTTCTGATTCCGTCTGTACATCTTCAATTTTTGGTTTTAGCTGACTTAATTGATCGATATCTTCATCAGAATCACTGTTTCTATGCAAGTAATTGCTTCAGTGATTCTGCTGTCGAGTTAAATGTCCATTATCTCAATAAAGTGTTATGAGATTGGTGGCATTTGGGTATGCTGAATCAACCAATAAATGATAATCTCCATTAATATTTGGCATTATTTGTCTGAATAATGGAGACATCCTATAAACACGAGTGTCATGAACACTTCCTGGACATCCTAAATCAACAGATTCCAAAACAGTCTGTGAATATGTATGAGGCATCATAAACAAGTTTTTATACAATAGAATGGTACTGTTTCCTATTTAAGTACTTATTGTATTGGACATGTACGAAAGAGTTAAAATAGAAATACTGGTTATATCTGTTGCCCCTAACACACCATCAATACCTCCTCTCTTCTGGAATTTTCTACTTATATTTTCATATGACTCAGGCCATTTGATGTAGATTGAAGATACCTCCATCAGCGTTCTTTGGAAATATTCCCAGGCTCTACTCAATGAAACATTGAATCTATCTGCTACTGACCTGGGAAATTGTATGCACCAATACCGTTATATTAGCAATATTGAAATATTCTTGTTGTAGTATTAAACATGATTTCTAATCAAAAAAAACTTTCAAGTTAATTCATATGAATTAATTGTTGCATTAATGATCGAATTAATAAAATCATCCGACTTTGTAACCTCTTTATTCTACTGTCTACAACCAATAACTGACTGGCTTCAATTACAATATTGTGGTGGTGCGCACCGTCATGCGTACCACCGGATCAAATGGCAATAACCCAACATCTTCCCCTTCAAAATGAATTTACATATTATAAAATTTATAGCTTTATTGTCTATATACCTAGCTTTCGGCAGATAATTCTGCCTACTTCAGGGTCCCATAATGGTACCAATGATAAATAAAACATTCTGGGAGTACATCCTGAAAGGACCTACTACAATAGTGTGGGGTGTTTTTACCCAACAATGCTGGCTGTCGCAAAATTGGGTCTCGCATGGATATTCCTCTCTATTACAATCGATATTATTGATTTTTCCCTAAAATACATTGAAGGAGAGTTGGAATACTGTTAAAAAGTGAACATTAACATAAAACATTGAATGAAACTAATTGTAGGTTTCGGATATAGGCAAAGAAGTTAATATAAAAACGATTTATTTCGCTACAGTTTCGGATATTGTTTGATCCTTCTTCAGGCTGCAATAAAATTCTTATATAAGGAAAACAGATTTTATAAAATACAGAGGCGACTCACCGAGACAAACCAAACGAACCTTTACTTGTATCAATCATGAACTAAAAATCCACCGACATTGCGAACTCATAAAGGAAGTCAAAAAACACATAAAATTTTCAAAAAACCGAAATGAAATCTGTCAACACATAGAATCGAATCTCAGAGAAAACATGAAACAATATTTCATTAACCAGTTGAAAATAAATAAATTAATAAATGTATTGAATCAACCAATATAAATATACGATGTACATATAAGTAAAATATTTGAAAATGTCGAAGAGATAAAAATATAATAAATTAAAGACAAACATCAAGACTATGTATCAAAAAGAGTTAGAATAGTCCTAACAAATGGTAGACAAGAAATCTGTTTCACATGAACGAAAAATAAGAACTACCAAAAACAAAAACAACAACATAACCTAAAAGAAACACAGGTCAACTATTTCATCTATTAATTATGACATTGTATATTGAACTCAAATTGTCCAGGTCCGATCTGAAATTCACACAACTGTTGGAACTCTTGATGTAAAACATCTCAGCGAACAGCGAAATAAATCGTTTTTATATTAACTTCTATGCCTATATCCGAAACCTACAATTAGTTATCTATCAAAGGCAATCTCCCAGTGGTATTAAATGAAACGCCACACTCTGACTTTTTTATTTTTTCGTGGTCCTTTATCAATTTTAGTAAGTAATAATACATAATACATTGATGCCGAGGTAATCAGTTACTAGGTTTGAATTATCGTTATGGTTGTGGACCTCCAAGGCTTCCAAGAACATTCTCTTGCTCCAGTTTTTTTCCCTACAGATTACAACCGCGTTAACAAAGTCTGCAGTATGACCAAGGTCATGTACATGTTGTGCCAATTCACTATTAGTTTTTCCGCTTTCACAATTTCTATGGTGTTCTCTGAGTCTAGTTTTTAGATTACAAGATGTCTGTCCTATATAAACTCCCTGAGAACCTGAACACCCCACTCTGTATACCACGATAGACATATCGGTATTCTGAGTCTTGTCCTTGAGTTTTGTGAATACGATCTGGTCCAGTCTTGTATCCTCCGTACTATGCCTTCTCAGTAGGGTTATAATTTTGGATGTCAAATTGCCGTAGTCTGGAAATGAGAAAAACTTTGTATTTGCTAGGTAGAATACAATGTAATACCGAGGAGTATTACCTTTTCTCATTTTTTTCCCTTTGACCCATTCCTTATTTTTTCTTAACAGTATCCTCTCTTGAACCCTAAAGTTCAAAGTGTTGATTTTTACAATACCTCGATGAGTGTCCCTTTCCTTCACAGTTAATTCATGCATTGAGTTTTCTGACTTCACTTATACGTTCTGATACACTGTGTAACTCCTTTTTCTCAGGGTAATCGAGCGCCAGCTATTCTTTAAAGGGAAAATAGCAAACCTACCCTGGTAGCTTCGAGTCGAAGACAAAGTTCCGCGGTGTCTAGGGTGTTAGCGACAACCAGTGAAAGTCAAAATCAACATACACAAATTATATTTGTCGACTCGTAGAAGGAAACACAAATGGCACTATTAATAATAATAAAGTTTATTCTGTTAATCAACATACATTTGTTCTCACAGAAATATTAACAAGGTATAAATTCATTTGCTACATAGATTTCTTATTACAAGTTAGAAATATTGAATATTAACAATATATATATATATTATATATTCTTTTGAATGTCAGCAATACATTTTTAGTTATCAAACAATATAGCATATGTATGAGTTTTAGCAAAGGTTGGTGTAACGGGGTACCATATAATTTAGAGTATGATACATGAGCTTAGGGAAAAACCTCAGTAAAAAAACCCTGTCTCCCCGTGAGAAGTGTAGTGATGACAAATTTGTTTACAGAATAAGTTTTTAATACTGAATGGCTTCCTTTCCATTGACATAAAAATTTCTTTATCCTCTTTCCATTTCGAAATAATATCTGAAACAAAGAAACAGAGCAGAAAACGAGAAAAAAAGGGAATGATAAAGCCTTCATCCAAACTTATTCCAAGACTTGTAGATGACTGAAGAAAAAAATAAATAATCATAGGTACATAACTTGTTTTTCAATTGCATTGGAAGGAATATCATCTCTGCGTCAAAAATCTTCTGCTGATCTTGGTGGAGGATCACCCTCGTCGTTAGAAATGCCTTCAGTACTCAAATTAATAATAGCCAAATCTTGCTTTTGACTGGGAGGGCCTTTCGACCAGGTCCAGTCTTCCAAGTGATGATTCTTCTATTCTTCAGTTGTTCGAGGAACGCTACAGGACCCTTATATTGGGGAATCATCTCCCATAGATATACCAGTGGATTATTCAGTAGAAAATTGAAAAAACGGGGAAGAAATTCAAAAAACTTCTGACACTTTATTGACAATTTGTCAATAAAATCACACAACTAAATGTTCTCGTATACCAGTTCGAAATGTCCCCAGCGATTTGGAAGATCTGATGGCAAGAGGCAATTTGTTGTAAAGTTCTACAGCGGCATAGCTAGGTCTTTTTCTACCATAGTTTGTTTTTGTGTTTTTATCCAGCTTGAATCTGTCTCTATTTCTTGTATTATATTGATGGATGATGTTGCTCTCCACTGTTAGGCCGTTCTTCAAGAGATTATTGGTGATCTTGTAGACAAACATGTACGATTTTCGTAAATAGAGCTTGTGTATAGGCAAAATGGGATATCTACCATACAGCAATGTGGTAGGTGTATCAAATGGCAACTTGAATAGGAATTTCACTATTTATGTTGAATTTGGTGGTATTGCCCCATATGACTAATAAGTAAATTAGTACACTGTTTATATGAGCATTGTAGAACATCAGTTTTTCTTTGTCTGTAAGGTAATTTCGTATATGGGAAATGGGACTAATCATACTGCTGATTTTATTGATTACAGTGTCGACGTGATTGCTCCATCCAAGTTCATCATCAACAACCAACCCCAAATATTTGTAAGAGTTCACACGCTTGATTACACATTCGTTTATCTTCAGTGAAATATCGTGTTTGTTTTTTCTTTTTTTTATGGAGCTAAACAACATGTAGACTGTCTTATCTTCATTGATTACGAGTTTGTTGCAACACAACCATTTAGAAAACGTTAGTAGAGCACTATTCGCAAATGTTTCAAGTTCCTTCAGATCATTGTGGTAAAATAATAATACCGTGTCATCTGCAAACATATAGTATTTTCCTGGTAGATTCACCTTTTATACAGCAGGTATAATAGAGGCCCAAGGACTGATCCTTGAGGTATACCGGTTTTGACTTTTCTTCTTCTACTTTTTTTTCATTTATTGCAACATATTGAGATCTGTCTAGTAGAAATGATTTTATAAGTTTCAAAATCCGTACCGTGAAAGAATCGATATGATGGGTTGAACGGAAACAGCCTACTTTATACACTCGAACAGGTTAATTTCGGAATCAGATACAAACGACAATATTACTAAATTTACAGAGCACAACGGGTGGAATGAAACAGGGGATCCGATCTCAAACGTGATGCGGGATTCACGGACGTGTTCGCCAGCCAGAATAAGACGCACACTTAGCGGACAAGTATCGGACCTCAGCCAGGTAAGGGGATGAAAGAACTTATTTCTTCTCCTCACCAATAACAATACAAAATACTTCATTGAAAATAAAGGAATAAAAAGAAAATTATTTCTGGCATTTCAAAAATATGATTTGATCTAGAATTTTGGGATCCAGCCTATTCCTCCTTGAATTTGTGAGTTGCCCTGTTTTTGAAAAAATTCTTTCTGATGGAACTGAAGTTCCAGGGACACACAAATATTTTGTTGCTAATTCGTATAATTCAGGCAATATCAATTTGTGCTTACTCCAAAATTCTAAAGGATCTTTTTGTCTTTCTAATGGTGGCATTTCTAAATATTGCCTAATTGAAAGTGCAACCATTGACGATGGAGTCGAGAAGGTAGATGTTACTACTCGTCTTTTTTTCTCTTCCGTATTGACTTCAGTTGAAACGGATGGTTGGGCTGATGGAGGTTGATCATATTTATTCTGAATTTTCAGGGCATTGGGCAGATTGGCTACAGCAACACACAATGGATCTTTTATCCTCAGTATTCTTTCCATCATAATGAAACAAGAATTACATCTTGTGACAACATCTTATTTCACTTTCAAGTATTGGAAGATCCATTTGTTGCTGAACTGCCTTCAGTTTTTCGCTAGCCACAACACTATGCTTGAAGTGCCCCACAAGCGCTCTACACTTCTTCAACAATAGATTCAATTGCTCATTGCTTGTAATAGCTTCACTCACACTTAAATTTAGAGTATGTGCAACACATGGATGGTGGTACTTCCTTAAACATTCATTTATAGCCTTTTTTATATTGGATCCATTATCAGAAACAACTATTATAATTTTGTCACTGATGTTCCAATCGTCCATTATCGCTTTCAATGCGGCACCAATATTTTCTCCTGTATGAGAACCCGATATTTCCCTAGTGGATAAAACACGCGAACATAAGGTGTCTCGAAAAATGTGATGACACGTCAACGTGATGTAGGCTCTATTGCTGTCAGAAGCCGATTCTCTATAGAATCTTGGCAATAATTCATAAGACAATCGTTGTCTTGTTGGTTTGAAAATAGGATTCAAAACTGTTATAAATTCTAAAAATCCCTCATTTTCAACGATTGATAGAGGTTGATAAATCTTTGGTGATCATTTTCAACAATTTCACATCAAGTTGATTCTTATCCGCTTCTAAAAGCTGATTTCTTTCTCTTACTCCAAAAAGTTCAAGCTGTTTTGCTGGACGTTTATAATTTGCTCCTGCTGCTCTTTTTTCTCCCCCAACGCCTAAACCTGTAGATCCTGGCATAGGTTCACTAGATGATCCCGAAACAGGCTCCCCAGATGGTCCAGGTACAGGTTCCTCATTTTCTGATTACACGTTCCCGGTATTCACTTGTGATCAATGTTGTGGGATGAATTCTCAGTAAGTGTTGCTTCAGATTGTTTTTTTTTACACAATCCAGAGATAGCTGTTTTATCACTTTAGTTTTTTTGGAAATAATTCCATACAATAGATTTTTTCCAACCTGGACGCATGATGATAAGGATTAATGCTGAAAATAAAAAAAAAAACACTAGCACGATGATCAGTCAACAAGAACTAGAAAAATAAGTAAACGAATGAATGAATGAAAAACACAACTAATTAGCGAGCGATGGGAGCCTTTTAAGCAAAAATTTGGAAGGAGGGGGCGAGACTCACGACAGCTCACCCCTAGACACGTTCTGCACTCCCTGAGTATCCACGCCAGCGGGGGGTTGCTTTAATAACAGCAAAGGTGAGCGTTGGAAAACAAGAGAAAAATGGGGTTAGCCACTCCAAAGTGCGTTCTGCACCCCTTGAGTATCCACGCCAGCGGGGTGCTCTACTAGCAGTAGGAGTGGAGCTTAAACCGTGTATACCACAGGTACCACCCCTACCAAGGGTAGGAAGGGAGGCTGAAATTCCAACAGTATACAAAAACGGAGTGTCGTCTTACCTATGGTTTCGGTACGGGCGCTTGCACTCGGAAATTTTAAACCACCTCATAAAAGTGAATACAAAAAAAAACAAATTCTATTCTGGATTGCAAAAATAAATGAAAAGGAAACCCAAACTTATTCAACGCTATCAGCCAATAATGTGCAAACAAAAATGCCTCCTCATTTTAAATGTCAAGTTTTTCTTTGAGTTCAACATCAAAGTCTATGGGTTCACATTTTCAAATTCTATAAACCTCAATTTCATGTCTTTTACTTCAGACCTTCCATAAATGTGAACACTTTAAAAATATGAACAAGCTAAGTTTTATTTATGTTCACAACAGCTTACAAAACAAAAAAAAACGAATGAAGGAAAATATCACTGAAAGCCAAGAATAACATAATATATACATAAAAAAAGAACTTTATTGAAATACATAAAATAAATAAAAACAAAACAAAAATATACACAAATTTTTATTCATAAAGAGGAAAATGCCAATTTATTCTCCATCAGAATGTTCTTCCTGCCTCTTCCTCTTTCTAGTAAAAAATTGCTCCATAATATTGAGGAGCTTCTCCCTCTGCTCCTCTGTTTTTTTGAGTGAGCAGCAAGGACATCGAATTGTCTCTTCTGCTCCACCTAGTGGCTCCTCAACTACTGTAAAGCCAGATACCCTTTATTAGTTCTCGAAGTTCCCTCAGGTTTTTGAAACGGTCAGTTATGGACAGTTCAGCTCTACTGCTGTAGCTGCAAGAAGCACCCTCGTCCATTATTGGCGCTTCTTGCATGGGCATAGGGGCCTCTGGCATGGGCTCATCCTCGAAGCTGTCCACTAAATATTTCGGTTGCGTTTTATCCTTCTCGCCTAAACACCATTCAATGCAAAATTAAAAATCAGAAAATTTCAAAATCTCTTAGCCCTTATTGGCACAGAGATCAGCGAAGATATTTTGCTTGGGTGGCACGACAAATAAAAGTTCGTAATTACTTATGTTTTTGTATTTATTTAGGAAGAAATATGAATATATAATGAAAAATCAATGTAAATTTTTTTCCAAAAAAATCGTGGGACTCTATAGGAGGTGGTACATATAGTGTACCACTATGCCTGAAAGATAGGAATAAAAGTTACTTGTCGAATTATTTACGATGAGTAATTTTACCTTTGAGTGGAAATCACTCAAAACACAATGGAACTTTACAAATTGTACAGGTCCATTCAGTTCTCACTTGATTAATTTTTGTGCTGCATACTGCGCATCTTCTTCTGGTGCTTCTTCCAGGTTGATGTGCTGAACTGTCAAGTCTGACTTCTATGGATACTTGCGGTTTATGCTTTTTAATTTCTAATGGACTGTTGTCTCGTTTTCTTTTTAATGAGACAATCTTCTCTGCTACTAATCCATCTACAACTCTTCTCCTAAAATCTTTATGTGCGATTTCTTCACCGCTCAAGCGATATGAAATATAAGAGTTCACGACGGCGACATCTACAAAATGGAAAAAAATACGATGCCACCACTTGCGGCTCTGACGATTGATTTCGAAGTAAGTTTTCAACTGGTCTAATTGATCAACAAATCCCATGCTTTTATTATAGTCTTGGAGTACGCGAGGGCACTTCACGTCAACAGAGGTTCCATTCTTTTCTTTTCTCTTCACTATTGTATACAGATTAGGGTCATGATAGTTGGAGAGGAGATGCACTGACCTCTTGACTTTCCATTTGAAAATGGATAAGCCGCTTTCACTAGTTTTCCAATCTGTTTCTCCTCCAGTTAACTGTTTATCATCTTTCATTTTCGGGATATTCCTTCTTGTATAATTTATGGTGCCACAAGTCCAAATTGCATTTTCTTTCAGGTAAAGAAGTAGCGGATATGACCAAAAACAATTGTCCTTTCTCCTAAATTTGTTTCTGCCACGTTTCCGACCTTCCCGGTATAAATTTGAAATCTATAGAGACAACCACTTTGATCCGCCAAACACCACACCTTATATCCCCTTTTTATTGGTTTTTTGGAAGATACTGTTTTATTGAACTTCTACCTTTGAATCTGATCATAGATTCGTCTATTGCTATATTTTCATGGGGAAGAAGGCATTTTTCGAAATTTACAGAGAAGCATATCTAGAAAAGGACGTACTTTGTACAATTTGTCGTAATTTGGCTGGTTCCTGTGTGGAAGGAGAGAATTATCATTTAGGCGCAAATGAGTGAGCAACCATCCAAATCTATTGACCGACATGAACTGGCTTATATATAATTATATTTTTACGCTCTAAGTTCACTTTTTAAAAAAACAACTTTATTTCTCGAAGCAAGTTTATTTCAAGCAGGTCTGAATAATAATGAATCACAAAACTACATTTCTACCAGAATAGTGAGAGTTATGTCTCAGTAAGTGCATTGTCATTTTTATTTTTTAATATGGTTTTAATTGATCGCGATGCTTGATTGATGTTATTATTGCATTTGTAATCCAATTTACTTGCAGAATTCCTTCCCTAAGAAAATGCTCTCTACCAGATTCTTTTGCCAATTCAAAAGCTGTTTTTCTCACCATTTCAACTGTAAGGCCAAAACCAAGTTCTTGCATCTTGACAATATAATTCAATAGCTTTGTTTCAATTTCTGGCGTCAAGGCATATGGCCTTTCAAGTTTAACTTGTTTCTGGTTTTCCATGGTATTCCAGTTTCTTTGCTTGCTCTATAGATTGTCATTTTGGTTTCCCTTACGAATCTACCAGCTTCTATTATAACAGATATTTCATAATTGCGATATTTTTTTGTTTCTTTGCATTTCAAATCTGCAAAATAAATAGAATAAGTAACATTTTCTTTACGTTACATTCAAAGTTTATTGTATTAACGACAGATGTTCGAAATATTGGATAATTTTATTGCGCTCGAAGAAAGATATTCACAACCGAACAGACCCTACGTTTTGAAATCCTCAACACATGTAAAAAAACGCCAGAAATCAGCTCCACGGAATAAGCGATTACGGCGAAACCACACCAGAATGTTTAAATCGCACTTGAAAGAAGGGTTGCCCATCTCAAATAATATAATCAAAATGAATTTCATTAACTTACCTCCCGGATATCCTGTTGAAAACAGCAGATTACTTTGCAGAAGCAAAACCGGCCAAAACTCAATACGAAATACGCACCACATGTTCGTGATATCGGAACGCTGTTGGTGACGACATCTAGTAGCATTATTCACCTTCTACTAACCAAACAATCATCCATCGTAAGCAATGGCCAACATGCTGACAAGTTTTTATAATTCTATCACGAAATTACCTTACTTCACCCTATATACCTTCATTAGATTAGTTTTGAAGTCTCATTTCTGAGACTTTTCTTCCCACTCTTTTGTTTTAACCAACTAGCCCTTTATCACCAATTCCACATCGGACTCTGTAATCTTCCGATGAATTTTCATTACAGATTCTGTAAAATACGAGAGATAATTCAAATATGGAATTATAATTTTGTGTGAAGCTAATTCGGTAAGATATCTTGACTAGTTATTACATCAAACATTGCTTCTTCATATACAACAGTAAATTCTTCACAAAGTCTCACCTTTCACTATATCAGACAAATTAAATGCAGAAAAAGACATCTTGACTAGTTATTACATCAAACATTGCTTCGTCATATACAACAGTGAATTCTTAACAAAGTCTCACCTTTCACTGTATTGGACAAATTCAATGCAGAAAAATTATCTTTTTTTTTTTTAAATCCTAGCCAGCTATAGTTCATAGCAAGAACATCTGTAATTAACCTTTCCAGGAGTCTTTTCGTCATCACTTTATGATTAGACCCCCCAGTTTTTGAAAAAACTCGCAAACCTATTATAAAACAACAACCCAAATGTAACACAAATAATATGTTATGGATTTATCTAATCCTATCTGTTAGATAGAGTATACCTTATAATATTACAATTAGAATTTTCTAAAGGTGAACAAATTTGAACAAAAATCTATTTGAATGTAATATTTGGATACATCACAGAAATCAGTGAACAGTGAAACTTACCACTCTGGTTTTATTTTCTCCAATTTTTGTAATTCGCCAATGTTTTTATGTGAAAATCAGACTTTTCAAAAATTGATTCTTCAATTAGTTCATCATCATTCTTATTCTTCTTATTATATACTCTTATTATATTATATCAGTAATTTTTCTACGTCCTCTGTCAATTGATCCACTTTAAAATTAATGGTTGAGAGCTGTCTCAGCACTTGTCTTCTGAAGGTTTTCGCTAAACAATAAAGAAGATAACTTTTTGAATAGTGGGTACATAAATAGGAAATATGTACCACCAAATTAATCCTGATACAATCAGTATTGCGAGAAAGCATCTCATTTCGTCACCAGTTATAACAGAGATTTTGCAGTTCTTCATAGCCGCATAGTTGTTACTTTCTTTTGATAAAAACTTCACAATATCTTCCGTTATGAAGCATTCAAATATGTCGATGGAATTAATATTTCTATATTTAAAAAAATCACATTCTGGAAACAATACAGCTGATGTACATGGCAGGTCTTTTTTTGTGTCCATCTTCTCTGCTCAGTTTTCTTTGATAGTTTAGATATTGACGCAATGGTTGTTAAAGGGACGTACGTCGTTTGGAGTCTCTTCTTCGTCACCACCTTCACCATCATCGAACATATAAGAATTCCCTAATCTTGAGCCACTCTCCATGAGAAGTTCTGAATTTGCAACTAATTGTTTTCCGGATAGATTGTGGTTTATTGGATAATAAACTGCTCTAAAACTAGATGCAGACGGTTTAGAATGACCGAGTGTCGTCTATTGTCACTATCAGGTGGTAAATGATCTGAAAACATATTCCCAAGAAAAAAAAACGCTACTGATAAAATGTTCGGGTGTATTTTAGCAAGACATATTCACTGTTCCTTATATGGAACGTTAGTACATAATGGGTTTCTGGTCACCTCCGCGTCACTAAGGCTCTGTTGTTCAAATCTGGTTTAAACCGAGATTAAAGTTAATCCTGTATTAACGTGACAGATTTGAACGTAAATGTCAAAATTAATCCAGGATTAACTTTAATCACGAATTGAACAACCGGGCCTAAACAAATCGCACACTCCTCTATATCGTTCCAGGTCCGTTTTGTCAATATTAATCATACTTCCAAATTTATCAATGAGTTCCCCAAAATTGATATCTCTTTCTGAATAGTTTTTACTGAAGTAGGGTTAGGAAAACTCATATTTTTGAAAATTTCATCATGTCTCTCTTGCAGATCTGATGCGCCCTCAATGCAAAAACTTGTAATGAATGCTTCTTCTGATGGTGTCGTTTTCAAAAGTTCAGTACATTCTGGTCCTAGCTATACCTCTTCAGTAGGGAAAAATATTGCAGGGTTTTTCAAATTTAGTTTAGATAAATCTTCTTTTGCGAGAACTTCCGCTTGAATGTAGATTGGACAATGCTGTTTCATTAGCAACATTCATTCGCTGTGTAATACATGAATAAGCGGTTTTCTGTATTGGAAAAGAATATTGAAGGAATTAAACATTTTTAGTCTATATTTCAAAAATAGTGATAGACGTAATTTGTCTTCGTGGACCGCGTCATATCTACTTAACCACCTTGTTGTTGTGTGGAAGTGGAACTCTCAGGTGCAGGTTCATTTTCAATCTGGAAAAACCAATAGCTGGTATTCAAAATTGACCAAATGAAAAAATTCCACATATATGAAAACTTGAATGAAGAAATGCGAAAGTATTGCAAATTCACTTACGTTTTGAAGTAAACTGCCTTCCCGCTCATTTTCAACATCCTCCCGTTCGGAGTGCTCAGGTTCTATTGTGGAAATTCCAGAAATTTGTGTCTCTTGATCGCGCAAGAAATCAACTTTTTCGTAATACCAGAGGTTTAGAATGTATTCGTCTTCGGCACCGGCTCTAGACCTCTTGCTTTGTTCCACTTTTTTTAGTTCACTCCTGTACGTTGTTTTTATATTGTTCAACCCTTTTCTTCAAACTATCAATGTGCGCATTTGGATCGATTTTTTATATGCTTCCAAAAGTGTGTCCCACCCTCTATTTTTTTTATTCCGATCTTTAAATACATCGGACTTCACTTTCCATAATTCGGGCAGATCTCTCAAACATTCGAAGAAATCCGCCCAATCTGAATTACATGAAAATAGTTATTGGACAATTAATTAAAATTCAATTCAGCTATAAAAAGGCATGATGCTTTTTCCTTCATAACGTTCTGCTATTAAAGTTTCATAAAAGAAAGTAGGTCCACATTTTGCCTTTGATTGATGCATACTGAACTCTGAAATTTTTCTTGGATGCTACAAGGTTAGGTAATCAGAACCTTTTCAGTTTTCTGATAACATGTCAATCTTTATGGAAACAAATGAATATCTTTTTTTCAAAATCGGGTGGCATATGCCAACGGATACTCCAGCCACTTGAGATGAAACCTTAACAGAGGTTTATCGAGCTTCTGTCATCATATTTTCATTATTGCTGAACTCTGGAGTTTTCTTCTTTTGTCGACCACTTCCTTTTTTGTTTGAAAATACCTGTTTCGTCAACACATCGCAAAACCGTACAATGGAAAAATTCATACTTAATGATCTACAGCAACATAGGCTTCTATGAAGTCGCCGGAACAGAATATTTCCATTCTCCTTCAATTTTCTTCCCAATTTTGAAGTAGGATATAACAGGAAACTTAATATTATTTTTTCACGAGGTGTGGATGAAAAACATTTGCAATATGTTCATAGAACGTTTCACTAGTCATCTATTAGGGCTGCGACCACTTCCCCATTCCGGGTTCAGCAATTTTTTCTGGAAATCTCATATAGGGATAAATTATCATAGGTACACAAATATCACCACTGGCTGAAAATGAAAACATTACATTTTATGAAATGGTCCATATAAGTGAGGAATTCGGTAGCAGTCATCCATCCTGAGCTATTTTCAGGTCCAACTGACTCAGGAGGGCCATCCCGTAAAAATAAATCTTTATATTTCAAACGAGAAAACACGAACATTGGCGGTATCGTATTTCCTGCGGCACTGGCTGCTAGCTCCACAGTAACCAAAGTACCGCGCTCAGCAGCCACTATAGCACCAACCTATTTGATACCTTTTTGGGCTTACTATCTTCTCACTCCTTACCTACGTGGATGTTGGGGGAGCTCGCACCTCAATTCTCGGTCTCACAGTCGGTCTGCCCTCGTGGAGAGCTTGTGACTGGCTCGACCTCCTTTCCGTGTTTCCCCCTAGCCTTGATTACGGAACACCAGCATGTAGGGGTAGATCCTCGGAAGGTCTTGACTAGGCTCACTTCCGGTTGGCCAACAAACTAGGTGAGCCGTAATAGCCCTGGTCCCTCGGGAGATTACGCAGTGAGGTTGCGGTGTCTGCCAGACATTAACGTTACTCCTTGGGTCTCCTCTGAATCCGGGATTCTTGAGGGCCAAGTAAGTAATAGTCTCTCTGACGTAAATACAATCTGTGCCCCTTGGATCTATGCCATGCCCATGGTTCCTAGGGGGGGAAGTGAGGCGTACTCCTTGCGTCCTCGCTCGGATTCCCGGCGGGGGGTAGGCAAGTCGTAGTTACTCGTGGTCGAAGCCCTAACGTTACTCCCTGGGTCAACCCCGTGCCTTTAGACTCGAGGGGCCAGTTAAGTCATAGTTGCTTCTTGCAGGTGGTACTAACATTACTTCTTGGGTCTACCCCCTGTCCGCAGACTGGGGGGCTCGGGAAGCCTTAGTTGACCACGCCTCTTCCTCCTGCTAACCACCCGAAGCCTTTTCTTGCTAGCTCTGTCTCCGGCGGTTTCAGCGCCTAGACTTTAGCCCTTGGATTGAAAGGAATTTGGGTTTGGGGTTTTTTGGTGTGGAGTGCTAACGTTACTCTTTGGGTTTAGCCCGATCCGTAGGTTCGGGGGGCCAATAAAGTCATAGTTACTTCTTCTTGTTTCTTCTTTTTTCCTTCTTTCGGCCATGGGTTCCTTCCTCCACCTCTTCTGCGTGCTTCATGAGTAAGTACTAACATTACTCCTTGGGTCTACCCCGAGTCCGTGGTTTCGAGGGGCCAAGAGAGTCATAGTTACTTCTTGTTGTTGTTCTTCGTCTTTGTTGTCTCCTATGTTGTGTTATCCTAGCCTAGTGATACCTGCCGTTTATTTCCTTTTCTCCTTCCACTTGTGCTTTTTCCTGAAGGATGTGATGAATCACATTCCTGATCCATTCTGTAATCGTGTTCCACTTTTCCTCGCTTTCCAACATTTAGCCCAAAATGTTGTGTCTGTTGAATTGGAATTCCGGATCTCCTTCAGTTGTTTACTCAATCTCCTTCCTTGATTCCTCCCACTTCTTGCAGAGGACTATGTGGTCCGGCTTGTCCAGACCGTCACAGTACCAGCATTTGGTGCTGCTACTCCCGATCTTTTTCCTGAACGTTCCAAAGCATCCGTGCCCGCTCAGAAATTGCACCGTCTCGTATTCGAGCTCACCGTGCTTTCGGTCCATCCATCTCAGGGGATCTTTGATCAGGGTCTTCGTTCACTTTGCCCGTTTGTGTTCTTCTACTTCGTCCATCCATTTCTTGCTTGTCTCTCCCCTGGCCTCTTTCTTGTTCATTTGATCTTGGTAGATTTCTCTTCTCTCTTCGGCTAGTAGGTCGGCTGGTAGCATTCCCGCGATGATAAGTGCTGCTGTACCAGAGGTCTTATAACCTCTGATGGAACTTACCACGACTCCTCTTTGTGCTCTCCTGAGCTTTTCTCTTCCGGTCTTGAATTTCCTCAGACACTCCGCCCATATTTCTGCTCCATATAGTAGCTTGGACATTGCTGCCGCTACTAGTACCCTCCTTTTTCTTGTTGATGGGCCGTCGATTCTGGGCATTATCTTTCTTGAGGCGTTGGTGGTTTCTCTTGTTCTTTCCACTGCGTATTCAATGTGTCTGAGGAAGTTGGTCCAGTATCACCCCTAGGTACTTCAGCTGCTTTTTTGCCTCAACTTCTGTTCCTTCTATTGTCGCCTTGGTCTCCTGTATCGGTCTTCTTCCTGTGACTGTGAGTATTTCTGTTTTGGCCGGTGCGAGTTGCAGTCCTCTGCTTCTCATCCATTCTCCAACTTTGGCTGCCATTTGTTCTGTTTTCTTCCATGCTTCGTTTTCGGTCTTTCCGGTTGTTATCATGGCCAGGTCATCCGCATATGCCACCAGTTTCGTGTCTAGGTCTTCTGCTGCCTGTTCCAGTACTCCATTGTACAGGATATTCCATAGTGTTGGACCTAAAACAGACCCTTGTGGAACCCCACATGATAGTCTTACCTTTTTGTGTGCTGTCGTTAGTGTTCTGTCCTTGGAGTAGCTTTTGATCACGTTTTGTACGTGATCGGATATGCCTTTCCTCTTTAGTTCATCCAGGATCTCCTTCCACCCGGCCGTGTTGAAAGCATTCTTGACGTCGAATGCTGTTAGTAGGGTTATACGGTGGGTCCTGTGGGTTCCTTCTTTTGCCCATCTTGCAAATTTGATCACTTCCTCTATGGCCGTTATGGTTGATCTCGCCTCCCTGAATCCGTGCTGGTTGTCCGCAATCGCTTGTTTATCTTCTAGTTCTTTTTGTAGTCTGCCTTTTATTAGTTGCTCGTACAGTTTTCCGACGACGCTCAAGAGGCATATGGGCCTGAAGCTGCCTGGTTTCGTGTCTGTCCAGCTTTCCTTATCAGTACCAGCTCCGCTTCTTTCCATATCTCCGGGAATTCAGCTCCTTTCCATACTTCGTTGTACATTTCCAGGATCTTTTCGCTGATACCCTCCAGCACCATCTTCATTATTTCCGCCGTTATTCCATCTGGACCTGGTGCCTTTTTTTCTTCATCTTTCTAGCGGCTGCTTGGAGTTCTTCCATGGTGAATGGTTGTGCTTCCGTCTCCAGGGTTCTTTCTTCTATGCCTGAAACATTCCTTGTTGGGAAGAGTGTACTCACGATTCATGTTGTTCGGTATCTATCAAATTTCCTTTATAACCAATAAGATTGAATTTTAGTATATAATTATGAATTTTGGGATGAAGACTTGGTTTTTAAAAAACACTTCATTTACAATAGAGAATATTTGGATATTCTGTGTAAACTATGACTATCGACTAAGGCTCTAGATCTATTTCTTCAATGAAGGCAAGGAAGAAGATGCTTTTATACAAATATCTTATCTAAAGGATGTGACTCAGCACTGCAGGTGTTCACTGCTGACTTTGCAGGCTGCAACATAGTCATATACAATCCTTATGGTTTATCTGGATAAGTAACATTGAATTAATATGGGGTGCGATTACATAATTATATATAAATTGCCAAAAAGTTTTCCTTCAACCAAAGTTCCTTTTGATGAATTTATTTTAACAATTCCATTTTTGAAGTTGACTTCAAATTTCTTTCCTCGATTCTTCTTACCGACAATAGATTGTGTAAAAGTTTTGAGCATACTAGTACATTCTTGACTGTTATTGTCCTTCCTTCCTGTGTTAAAACTTTCAAGTCACCTTCTCTTCGAGCTTCCACTGTTTCTCCTAGTTTAGCAACTTGAATACTGTGGTATACATCCTTCACATTTATTAGATGCTTTTCCAGTGCTTGACATATCAAGTGGTTTGATGCACCACTGTCAATAATGAACTTTATCATTACATCATCATGATTTGCTTTCTCATAATTTTCACTCGAGGTAATGAAAGCAATCTCATCTTCTTTTGCTACATGACATTCATTTCTATTTTTATTTCTAGTACATTCCGTCCTTTCAAACCACAATCATAACATTTGAATGGAAAATTTCCTTGTTTATTTTTGTTGGTTTTATTCTCGGTTTTACTATACCTATTTCTGTAACCAGTGTTCTTTTTCCAACCAAGAAATGTTTGTGGAGAATCACTATTATTGTTTGTTTCTTTCTTCTGTCTTCCCTCTTCATTCAGAAGTTTGTTTTTAACTAGATCTAAGGTTATTCCTGCGGGATTTTGAGTAAATAGAATGTCACTTGCTGTGACCACTGGTTGGTACGATTCTGGCATTGCAGACAACAGCTGTGTTACCACTTCTGTGGTTTCTATCGTACCACCACAACTTTTTATTTCCATTATAGTCTTTTCAAATTCTATAATGAAGTCATTCAAGGATTGTTTTTCTAAAAACTTCATATTCCTCAATTTGCTTTGACATTGCACCAAATTACTTATTCCTTTTCGGGAGTACGTTCCTTGCAACTCTGACATTATTTCCTTCGCATATTTCTTGCTTTTTATCATGTCCAGTATGTTATCCGCAAGACATTGTACTATTATGTTCCTCGCTTTCGTATCTTTCTTCTTGAATTCTGCCAATCTCGTCGAATCACCTGGGGGTTCCACTTCCAGGGCTTCCAAAATTTCATAATGCTCCAATAGTAGTCTTATTCGAAATTCCCAGTTCGAAAATGAGTATCCATCGAACGGCTTCACATTTATCAGAGCACTAGGAGTGGCCATCTTGGTGTTCCAGAACTTTCTGTCGTGGAGTCGATTGGGCTATTTACCTTTTCAGAGATTGTTTTCCACTTTTGATTTATAACTGGCTTACTGGGCCTATAACCTGTTGTTTTCCGTGGAATAAATCAAAAGATTCTAGTTTAGATTTTAAGTAATTTATTGTAATAAAGAATGCAACGTATAATGTAGTTCCATTAATTAATTATTTATTTCTACTACTTGTATTGATCTACGCATGTCATACATGAGCATAGAATAATGAAATGACCACAGAAATCAGAATTGTTTTCTTTCTTCAACAATTCAGTCCTCGGTTTCCTCGTCCAGGTTTTCCCTTGTGCATATTTCCATCTTTTTCACCAGAATTCTGTATCCTTGGCCCCATATGTCCTCGTCCAGGTCGTTAACACATTGACGGACAGTACCTATTTGGCAGTTGCTTGCGATATGACGCTCATGTATACTGATTTAATATGGTTCAAAATTGGAGTGATATACATCAAAATATTAGTAGTGATTTAGAGGATGTGAATATGGAAAAAAAAAACAACAGACGGCTTTAGACGTCAGTGTCATAACATGAACATATTTCTTCATTTTTTTATGACATGGGCGTCCAAAGGCGTACTAATTTTTTCGACAAAACAAGTAGAATTGCTCTTCATTAGATTAAGTAAGAAAGTTATAATGGAAGTTTAACACGGAAACTACGTAATTTTCGAGCGTAACACTCTCACATTTGAACAAATACTGAACACGCTGAATGGCTGTGTAGCGGTTGAATACTCGGTATGGCGAAGCGAATGATTCGATCAAGATCGTCATCTTTCGGGTTCAAAAAATTCAAAATGTGTGAACGATGTGACGCTTTTTCATAATATCACGCTTTTCCAACGTCCAGGAACGTCATGTCGATGTTAGACGAGTTTATAGGAAGACGTCTATAAACGTCTAAAAACTGTGCCGTCACATCATGCACAGTGACCTGAACGTCTATAGACGTCGTTGTCCGTCAAGGTGTTAATGAGGTCCTTCCATTTTTGTCTCTTGCTTCTTTTTATTGCCATTTTTAGTTCCCTTCTTGCTTCTGCATATACTTTATCGTTCTTGCCTTGGAGTTTCTTGTTCAGTCGTCTCCCTGTGTTGCAGGCTCTGCTGAGTTCTCTTATCTCCTCGTTCCACCAGTAGGCCGGTTTCTTGTTCAGTCCTTTGTTTTTCCTGGAAGCAAACTCATTACATATGTGTTACTTACCAGTTCGGTAAAGCTGTCTGGCTCTAGCGCGGGTGCGTTCGTGCTTAGCCTTGGATGGTCCCTTTGTATGACCTGAGCATTGAACATGATAGCAACATAGCTTTCAACATCAACGATCCTGTAATATACTTAATGCAACTTTGTAATTACTGCTTGTTAAAAAAATTGACTCAGTTGTATTTGTAGCTTCTCCTAGGACTGGATATATTTGCCTCATCCAGAGAAATAAAATCTCCAGGTTCAGGATTTAGTATCCTTGAGTCCTGAATGTGAATATTATTTTTAGTACATTTATTTAGATTATTGATTATGCTTGATGCTGAAACTCCTGCTTTCCTGCTTTTCAGTCGGAGAACTACATGTCTATAGTACCAAGTCATTAAGATAAGCTTTTAGGTCAAAAAGAACATCCCTTTTTTTCCAGGCACTAGGAACTATTGTCAACCCTCTCTTGCCTCTCTCAAGTGTTTGAACGATTTTAAACATCCTGAAAAAACCTTTCATTAGAATTGACGAAAAAGTGTTGAATATCAAAACGGTTTTCATCACTAAATATTTCTGAACAAAAATTTTTGTGTACTGCTACAAAATGAGCTATATTGAATGACAAATGACATAGTACCTACTTCTATACGGGGTGTCCCGGAAAATGTGGGAAATCTCTCGGATTCAGAAAGAACATTTTAGTGGAATATGTTTCAAACTACTCGATATAATTTGATGAAAATTTGATATGATAGATAGTGGTAAGGACCTCTTATATCACCGCACTCAAATTTCAATTAGCTTGTTCGGTTTACCAGAGGCGGACTGGGTTGTACATTGTAATGCTTACATTTTTAAGACCCTATATGATGAGGTGCTAAAAAAAACAAATTTGGATAACTTGAACATTAAGCTAAAGAGAAGGTACTCTTGTTCAGTGTCGATAAAATGAACCGTTTTCGAAAAAAAATATAATGAAAGAAGTAAGTAATTTTTTAATTTCTATTGAAAAAAAAGTCTAGTTTTTTTGTCTGCAAAAAAGTGTGATACGAAAGTTATTGAAGGAACAAAAAAGTTTTATTTTGTGTTATACAACAATAAAAAAAAAAATTTTTTTTAAATAAACTCACTCAAGCTTGTAACGATTGAATTTAATAACGGTCATTAGAAATAGTCAATTAAAAACTTCAAAGGTGGGTTCAACATGTGCCCCGTGAACTCTGAGGCACTCCTGGGCGCGACGAATAGTGGAATGCTGTACTCGCCACAACAACCCAGCATTGTTTCTTATCCCATCACAATGAAATTTGATTCTCTGTAAAAGTTCCTCTCTAGTATGAACTGGAGAGGAATACACCAAGGTTTTGGGATGACCCCACAGGTAAAAGTCCATTGGCGTTAGGTCGGGAGACCGTGGAGGCCAGGCAATAGGACCTCCTCTACCTATCCAACGGTTTGGATAGACGTTATTTAAGTGGTCCCGTACAACAACGCTAAAATGAGGTGGGGCCCCGTCATGCATAAAATACATCCTTTGGCGGGTTGCAATTGGCAAATGCTCTATTGAGTCGAGAAATTCATTCTGAAGGAACTGTAAATAAAGTTCACCATTCAATCGTGGCGGCAATACGCATGGTTCAATAAAAAAATTGCCAATTATTCCTGCCTAAATATTAATTGTTTGGAACTGATGTTGTGAATGTTGAACAACAGTGGCATGTGGGTTTTCATCATTCCATACATGCTAGTTATGCAAATTTACAATACCATCTTTGGCAAATCCTGCTTCATCGTTAAAAAGAATAGTGCTAATAAAGTTTGGGTTTCTTTGTTGCTGATCTAACAGCTAGTTTGCGAACTGGATTCTGCGAGGAAAATCTACAGGAAGGAGTTGATGCACCTTTTGCAGATGATACGGGTATAACAACTGTTCTTGAAGTACTCTATGAATTGTCGTTTTTGTCGTGTTGAGCTGCGCGGCTAATCTTCAAGTGCTTATCGAAGGAGTGGCAGCTACAGTATCCGAAATATTTTCCTCTAATTGCACCGTACGAATTGTTCTTCTCACTACTTTTTTGTACAAAACTTCCTAAAAAATTAAAGGAAATCAATAATGTTACCTTATCAACTGGAATTGCCAACTTGTCTCTCTTAGACGTTCGTCGAGTCGCTGAAATGTTTTGTGATCTGGAATGATGCGATTGGGATATCTTTCTGCATACAACCTTCTTGCTTCCAAGTTTTTTTATTCCTCTCCAGTTGATACTAGAGAAACACATTATTTCATTGTGATGTGATAAGAAACAAATTTTATCGGATTCAATACCATGAACTGAAACTTGTGTGTTCCTGACTGACCAGGGCAGTCGATAAAAGGTTTTTAGTAAAAAACAAGGAGGTCCCAGATGTATTTTTACAGCAATAAAAATCAATTTGATGACTTTATTTTTAATATGAACAAAAGGTGATTTTTATTTTTGGCCAGTAAGTATTGCCTTCGCAAATTTATTACTTTCTTGAATTGGCCTGTTGTAATACTAGGCGAATGTGTCGCTCACTGAAGAACAACTGGCCGTTTTTTTTTTGTCGAGATTAATGCCTTTCCTATTTGCCGCTAAAGTGGAAGCATGCCTAGTGCTATGAGCGGTGAACATATTGGTATCCAAGCCGCTTTCTTTCAATACCTCCTTTATCCTCCTGCTAAGAGTTTGACTAGTAACTGCCTTGTAGGGTTTTTTGGAGATATGAACAACGTTTTTGTGGATGTTCTTATTTATCTCATTCTCTCTAAATATACGAACATAAGGCTGTGGCAGGGCAGAGGTCCGACTTTTCCTGAAAATACGGAATCATTAGGACTGGTTGGGGCCTTCCTGCTCCAGAAGTTTTTATTTTTTTCGGGATCTTTATAACGATTTCTCTCTCATTTTTCTCTATGTTCCTGACCTCTATTAGAGATAGGGTTTGGACCCTGTGAGCTGTTACTAGGGCCAGTAGAGTAATCACTTTTTTGGTGAGCTGCTCAAGTGTAATAATATCGTTGGAACCAAGCGTTGTTAGATAGTCTAAAACGATTTTTGGATCCCAGGTGATCTGATATCTCGGTGTTGATGGCCTTCGTTTGAATACTCCCCTTAGGACCCGTCTAATTCTGTAATCCTCTCCAACCTTGGGTGATAGGACCAGCGCTTATGCTGATCTGATGGTGTTCAGTGAGCTATATGAGGACCCTTTCTCAAAAAGTTCAGTGAGGAATCTTAAAATATTCTCCGCTGAGAAAGCGTAAATACCTATGTTTTATTTCTGACACCAATGCCACCAGAGTTTTAGGCCAGAATTGTATTGTTTTATTGACGTCTCTGCTAAGGATGAGATGGAGATTTCAATGGCTTCCTCTGGATATCCATTCCTCCTCATACCTTCCCTGATAACCGCCCTGCAACCAGGGTAAGTTTGCTGTGTAGGGGGTGGGGTTTCCTGTCAACATCGAAAACTAAATTACTAGAAGGTCCAAAATATAGGGGTTCTCCTAAAAGTAATTTGTTGTATAGTGGGAACCACGGCTGTGTTGGCCACTGTGTTACCACGACTATCCCTTCTGCCTTATCGGCTATAATTTTTTGCAATACTTTTGGTATCAAAATGAAGGGGGGAAATGCATATAATTTCATTTCATCCCATGAAATTGTGAAAGCATTTGTGCATACAGCCTCAGGATCTAGGGCCAAGAGATGAATTTTCGACATTTTGCATTATTTCTGGAAGCAAAAATGTCAATCTCTGGAGTGCCAAGGTATTCCTTGATTTTCAAAAAGGCTTCATCGTTCAACTCGTATTCTGTTACTGAGCTTTTATATCTAGATTCCTGATCTGCCTCTATATTTTCTGAGGATCTTATATATGATGCGTAGATAAAGATTTTTCTATCTTTGCACCACTTCCAAATGTTCCTCGCTAATTCATTCAAGTGAGGATACTTAGTTTATGTGTGAGATGGCTGTGGTATTATCGATTCGCAATAAAATATTGCATTGTTCCAGGCATTTTGCGAAACACTTTAATCCCAGAAAAGCAGCCAGAAGTTCTAGATAATTTATATGTTCTTCCCGTTCTTCTTCATTCCACTGACCATGGGCCTTTTTGTTTCCACATACAACACCGCAGCCAGTAGCAGACGCATCGCTATATATTTCCTTTTTAAAGACCAAGAATTCAAGGGAACTTTATCGAAGACAAGACCAAATCGGTCTTTCCTCAAAGTTCATAATGCGTTAGGGTGATTTTCCCAGTATTTCAATAATTCAACATCCCAATGATGTTCGAAAGATCGAAAAACAGCCTTATCTAAGGGTTGTAATTCGTGGGTAGTATTAGATGGCAAACAGTAAAGTGAGATATTTTTCAAGTTGAGCTCACTTGTAATATATGTGACTTTATTCCTTCTTCCGTTGTGAAGCAGGCTTCTTTCACGACAATTTTCTTTGTCTTTCCTCTTTCGGGCAGTACGTGAAAATTTGCGTATTTTCCGATTTAAAAACTTTAATCAGTTTTGAATAATCGTTATGGTTTGCGATGTGGATTTTCATTACGCCTGTGTGATATTTTATTTGAAATTTCTCCTCCACTATTCGTATAACCGTCTCATGGAATTTTCGGTGGTCTTCTATTTTTGAGGTCTCTATTACCGGGGGGCATTTGCGAATTTGTATTATGTTGTTAGACGGTTTATCCAGTAGGGTCTTTCCGGTATCTATGGACTCTTCGGCATTAAGGATTCCAAATTTATTCATTGTGGAAATGATTGTTGCACTGGGAGTAGATCGCTGCCTGCATGTTTTCTTCGCAAGTTGAAATTCTTCTAGTTCGTTAACATTACACCATAATTTGTGTTCTATTCCTATAGACTCCTTTTTATATGTAACTATGGACACGGGTGTTAGAAAAACTGTCTAAAAGAGGAAAACTGATGGCTCTTTTATGCTTCGGTTCAATGATGATGGTTTTCGAAATTTGTTGGTACCAACGATCAGAGATCTGGAAATCAACAAACACTGTCTCTACGTGTTCACTCTTCCGATGATACTTCATTATCGGGTTGAAGTACCATCAAAACATTTATGAATGGAACTCGACTTCGTTCATATGGCCACCGAGGGCATGTTTGCAGCGGTCGATTCGTTGGACCCAATTTTCGATGACCCGGCCACACATTTCGACCGAAACGGCTGCTATTTCGTGTTATTTTTTGTAGATGAATTGATGTTTCTTGAAGCGCATGTGGATTTCTCCCGACCAATAACGCATATTTTGCTTACTGATGAACCCGTCGAACCAAAAGTGAGCTTTGTCACTGAAGTTACTGAAATATCAATTCTTAACTGATTGCAGTCAAAAAAATATGAAAAAAATATTGAAGGTCAATGACCTCAATATTTCAAGTCCGTGACCTTGAGAAAATTGGAATTTTCGAACAAATATAAGAAAAATTTCAATTTTTCTCAATAATTGCCAAGAATTTGTGAGGTTATGAAATCGATGTCCTTGAATCTACCCATATGTGATCTTGGCGGAAATCGAATTTACTAATATGTGATCTTTGCGAAAAATTAAAAAAAAAATTAAATATGAAATGAAGAAATATTATGAGCATGATACCTTGAATTCGATATCGTATTTCAAAAGGAAATAAAAAGTTTCATATTATTACATATCGAGTTCGTTTTCACTCTCGTAATTTTTCATAAAAACTTGCTCTTTTTAAAGGGTATATTACTGCCCTTTGAACAAAATAAGTTTTGTATATTTATTTCTTATGCTGGTCACATTCGTTTTAGACTTACCTATAAAATGCAGTCTCACATTCAAATATTTCATACAAATACATTCAATTAAAAAATATATATGATTGACAGGGTTGTCCAAAATATGATTCTGCTGTGATTTAAATAATTGAGCACTAACACAATCCACAATAACTGCATTGGTTAATGCCAACAGTTTATTTTTTTAATGCAAAACATTATTGTGTATTTTTAAAAAATATTCAGATCTTTTGCATATTTTTACAACATCATCTGAAGGATATGTTAAACCTCCATAAGTTTTTTGGCGAATGAGGGAATCCAAATAATTTCTTGGATCCCCTATTAGTGCATTAGCGCACATTTCACAATTAATTTTTTCTTGCAAATGTTGTACAATGAAACCTGCTATGTAAACTATCACCTGCGAGGAATAATGAAAATTTTCAGTAAGAACATAATCATGATCATTTATTATGTTTAATGATGCTTGGTTCTCGACATGATCAGATTGTTCATAAATTCCAGAGGAAGTTGAGTTTAATGTGTCTTCTGGAATAGAATGTTCAGTCCTACTTGACACAACCAAAACTGGAATTTGGTCAAGAGGTATACAATTCCCCATTCCTCCCTCCCTCACTTCCCCTCTTACGAACAGTCTTTTATAAGCCCCCATAAATTGGCATGCTGTTGGATTGTTGTTCCAACCACCTTTAGAGCGAATTGATGAGAAAAATAGCTCTATATGATTTTGGGAGACTTTATAAATTGGTATATAAACCAATAATTTTTGATTTTGAACAATATCATGGTACATGTCCAATGAACTTTTAGAACACGTCAATATACCTATAAAGCCCATTTTTCTATTTGAATTGATTAATAACTCCCCATTTGGATATGTTAATTTTGAGATGTAGTCGTAAGCAAAATGCACAAATTCAATATTCATTTTCAAATTTTTATCACACATTGCCTTTTTAAATCCGGGTGCTATTAAGCTTCTACTATTGAGAGATTCAAAAATATTGTTCATGATTTTCAAGAACAACACTGTCCCTTTGCAGCCTACAAACTGATCTAATTTTAGAATACACACAATATTCAATTGAATCAGCCACAGATTTGCTGAACAACTGAACAGCTAGCCGGACCTTCATTTTTTGATTGAAGAACTCCACATGAGCTTTTCGAAGATTATTGCCCATATATATTTCCATCTTTGTCCTTAAATACGTTTTTTCCCCAAACGTATTTCTAACAAGTTTGACCATGTGGATTGGATCGAAGAAAAAATAACAAGGAGCTCACTGAAAAATTAGTTTTTAAACTGGATATTTTATAGGAGCATCCTAACAGATTACCCATAGCAATGTTAGATGGGGCCCCATCGCAAGTTTAGGATACAATTATAACCCCTGTATTTTGGAGTAAGTTTAAACATTGTTTAATAATCGAACTTTTTGTTGCTCGTTTAATCCATTGGATAAAAAGTACCCTGCAGGTGATTTCCAAGAGCCATTTACAGCCACAACCATCAAAACAAATGCCTTCCTAGCTAATTCATTTGAATCATCTTGAAAATCAACCCCAAAATTAACATATCCAACAAATTTCTTTCCATCCCAATCTAAATGTTGACGAATAGACATTTCATCCATCACTAAGCTACATATGCAGGGTTTATTGTCAAACTTTACCATTTTTTTTAATGCCTCGAAAGCTTCTGTTGAGAAACCTGGAGCAGCGTCAATACTTTGCAACCACTTTCCTATTGTGCTGCTGTGTGGCAAGCATGTGTTGAAGACATTCCTCACATAATTATATGCCTTAGGAGAAACGAAATTCAAGGCTATTGCGAATTTTCTCAATTCAGGAGAATATTTTCCTGATTTTTTCAAATTTCTTGCAAAAATTTCTTTATTAACCTCAGTCATATTTTCTAAAAGCATAACCTTTTCACCATCTAACATGCATTTTTTCTGCAAATTTTGGAAAATTTGTTTTAAAGAAATAACCTTCTTTTTGTACCATCTTAGCGATTGTCTCAGTTGTTTTATCGTCCTTTTATGAGCTTGGTTTTTTCTAACTTCCCTGATAAGCTCCTTCCTCAATTCCTGTTCTCTAGGTGTATCTGGAACAGAAATTGATGATGTTGGAGGCTTCTGCTGCTCTTTCTTGATGGAATTTTCTACATTTTGCATTATTTTTGGAAGCAAAAATGTCAATCTCTGGAGTGCCAAGGTATTCCTTGATTTTCAAAAAGGCTTCATCGTTCAACTCGTATTCTGTTACTGAGCGTTTATATCTAGATTCCTGATCTGCCTCTATATTTTCTGAGGATCTTATATATGATGCGTAGATAAAGATTTTTCTATCTTTGCACCACTTCCAAATGTTCCTCGCTAATTCATTCAAGTGAGGATACTTAGTTTATGTGTGAGATGGCTGTGGTATTATCGATTCGCAATAAAATATTGCATTGTTCCAGGCATTTTGCGAAACACTTTAATCCCAGAAAAGCAGCCAGAAGTTCTAGATAATTTATATGTTCTTCCCGTTCTTCTTCATTCCAGTGACCATGGGCCTTTTAGTTTCCACATACAACACCCCAGCCAGTAGCAGACGCATCGCTATATATTTCCTTTTTAAAGACCAATAATTCAAGGGAACTTTATTGAAGACAAGACCAAATCGGTCTTTCTTCAAAGTTCATAATGCGTTAGGGTGATTTTCCCAGTATTTCAATAATTCAACATCCCAATGATGTTCGAAAGATCGAAAAACAGCTTTATCTAAGGGTTGTAATTCGTGGGTAGTATTAGATGGCAAACAGTAAAGTGAGATATCGAAACGTTCATTGGTTTCAACTATGGTCAAATCTAGGTGACACGAGGCACCATCAAAGATTAAAAGGTTCCTGCAGATTTGTATTTAGCGAAATGCTCTAACCATTTCACGAATAATTCAATGGTCATGCTTCCCTTTGGAGCCATTTCTACTACAGATCCAGGCGGTAAATTATCCCTATATGTTTCTTTTTTCCTCATCCCTTTGAATATTACCATGGGTGGTACAGCTTGCCCTAGTGCACTAACGCAAACAACTATTGTTGCATTCTCTGCGTGCTCATTACAGATCATGTGAAGTCTTCTTTCACCTTTTGGAACTAAGACTGCTTGTGAATGATGCACTGCCTTTCTCATCAAGATTATAAATCTTTTCTGGCGAATTTTTCAGTCCCAGTTCCTTGAGATGTTTGTTTAATTTTTCGAAATGATCCTTCACAATGGCTGGGTTGAGTTTTTGAGCTCTCGCCGGATTAATCGATTGCGCTTTTCTTTTGGAAATATTTGGATGTCTCCTCAAGAAACACTTATACCATGTGAATTCAGCCATTTCTTTGGCAGTGCTGAATTTGTGCGGTATGTCGTTGTTCACACAAAATTGGTATACACACCTTCTCACAGATTTTGAGGTCAATGGCATTCCGATACGAGATATTCTGACAATTCGTGCTTCAAGGTCTTCTTCTTGCTGAAAAGAGAGCAAAGAATTTCTTCCCAACTTTTTTTTTTAAACTGTCAGTTTTCAGGTGATTTCTAAGTGTAGTTCTAGGAATACCACAGTGCTGCTCGATGTATCTTTGACTTTAACCTTGCCGAAGGAGTTTCAGGGGGGAAAAGTATAATTTTACCGGAGGAACAGGTATTTCGTCTGGATTTTCTAATTCTTCAAGTAGCTCGTGTAGTTTCAAAGGTCTTCTGAAAATGGTAAAACAGTTATTACAAGTATGCAGTAGCGTGCAGTAGTATATATTACTACCGTCCTTTAAAAAGGACAGCGCCATTTTGCACAGATTGCATGCACTATAATAACCTATGACGTTTTATATTTGGTAATATGGCGTAATTAGGTGCTTATAGTATCTATATAATCTATATAATATCATATTCAATATGACTTAACTTATTCATATAGGTAAATAAACTCACCTCCAATCATACATGATCACAGTATATGAAAACAGAGTTCAAAAACACCAGTAAACATTCACAAATCTATAGATCAGATGGAATCAGCTGACAGGTGGCCTTATCGGATGTTCACGAATAGATATTTAAAGCGACATCTATTAAAAAATATACGAGGCTCACTCAATCGACCTATAAATCGAATTCCTTTTAAGAGGACGGTAGTAACATCTGGGTTAAAACCAAACACTCGATAAATACCATCGACCAGCCACCTTATTCGCCTGATCTAGCTCCGTGTGACTTTTTTCTTTTCTTCAAACTGAAATTACCGCTCCTGTGAACCAGATTTGACCCCATAGACGCCATAAAAAAAATTCGCAGAAGGAGCTGAAGGCCATCCCTGAAAGCGCCTATAAAAAATGTTTCCATGATTGGAAAAAACGTTGGCACATGTGTATAGCTTCAAATGGAGCATATTTTGAAGGAGATTCGATAAATATCGAAGAAGTTTAATATTTGTGCGTTTTATTTCAAATTTCCGGATACTTTTTTGTCAGAGTAGTAGATCATGCATTATGTCACAAACAAGATTATCATATAAATGAAATGACGTCAGCTCATGCCATATACAAGATCCTTCAATCCAACTTTGTCATTCAAATGACGATCATAGTCACCTTTAAGTCGAATTTTATCAGAATTTTCATTTATTTGAATTTCAGTTTCTGACTTAGAACACAGGCAAAAGCGGCAGAAGTATTTAGCTGAAAAACTCTCGATACAACCCATTATTCCATGAAACCCAAGATTATAAAGTTATTGTCAGAACGCGAAAATTTCTCTTTTTTATATTAGAAACTGTTATAGTAATTCCATTATTTTCCAATTCTCGTATTCTAGATACCAAAGGTTTGAATAAAGATTTATTGCCAAAGTTGATTCTGTCTTCACTATAAAATATATATGCCAGAAATACATTACCTAATCTTTTAGCGTATTGAGGAGGTATAGTTGCAATTGTAAAACAAATGCTTCCTATTTTGTATTGATTACACTGACTACCTAATAGGTTTCCAGGTTGAAAGTCATCAACATAAAAAATGACAGGTGAAGTAATCGCTTTAGTTTTCGGATTTTCAGTAAAAAGTTTCTGAAGTAAAGATCCATGGACATGAAGGTTCTCCTTCTTCTCAATAATGAATTTTGATATTTCACTATTGTTTCGAAACAGTCAGGTAATTCCAAGAACATTTGTAGAGTCTTCTCCATAGGAATGTAAAAAGAAATCTGATTTTTCAATTGCAATGATTTCTCACCATCTTTAGTTTTCTGATATTGTGATATTCCGATATTAATCTCCCCTAGTTTAAGAAGCAAGCTGTTCCTTCAAAAAAATTAATTTTCTTGTATTCTGTGTTGAGTTTCACAAATGGTTTTTCATGTATAATAGGTACTCAAAGTTTGATGTTGGTAGAAATGATCGTGTCAAATCAGAAGAGATGCCTTTTAATTTGACGTTTAAAGTTTCATTCAACATTTCATAAACATAGTTAATTATACTTTGTAAACAGTTTCGCGGTGGCATTACATTATCATATAACTTGGAAATGAATGTGAGAACTGATGTAGATAAAATATTTTGAAATTCTTTGCTCTGTTTAGGTATCGAATTCCTAACATTTTCATTTTCTGCTAGACTAGAACATAAAAAATTAATAAAACTGAAAGTTTTCTGGAATTTCGTTTAAGACTATTTCAGTTTTGTGACAAATTCTAATGTATAAGTAGGAATAACATCTGTTGTCGTTATAATGTCATAAACACAGCGTTGAATAAGCACATATATGTACTGGCACTGAACAGGAAAGTTCACATCTAAGACATGGAATAATTTGAACAATACGTCGAAGGCCTTGCGTGCAGAGGAGAATTGTAGATGCAGCTCATCTACAACTACATAGAAACTCTTTGGTTCCAGTTGGGAATCTCCCTAAGATCAACAAAAAGGGTTGGTGAAGCTTTATTTCTTTGATCTTCGACTATTTGTCCAATATTTCCGCAATTCTGCAGAAAAAGAAGAGATCAAAAATCGAGTTAATTCATTATTCAAAGAACAATTACTTTGGCATGAACAATCAATTATTGAACAACCCCCTGGACGGAAAATTTCCAGTGTGATTTATTTTGGATCAGTCTTCTTTTGGGAGGAATCAAAGATGGTATACTCATCAGTTGGTGGATGAATCTGACTTCTGAAAATTCAAGTCCAAACAAGGAGTTTCGCTTTACTCATTCCTCACCTTCGTTATCTGCCTTAGCATTTTCTAGGATGTCGGCAGAAGAAGAATCTTTTATGTTCCTTTCGCATAATTTGTATAATTCGTCGTAGAAGGTCTGCCACTTTGAGAACAATTTAATTTCCCTATCTGGATGTATACGATTGAAGTCGGTATCATTTTGAAAAAACAATAAAAAAATTAGTGAATTACAGTTTAATAAAGGAGGTGTGCGTTTTGTTGTAACTCTTGTAACTATTAGTTTCTTACTCTGGCCCTTCCCAGTATTTGGACTTGAGTTATTCTAATGCACTGCATCCCCTCGAAGGGAGATCTGCAATATTATCTCCACTACGTACATAGTGCCATATGCTATCATAAATTGAACCATAATTATTACCTCAACTGCCAACTGAAATTAAAGACAATGACAGCTATTATTCATAATGCTCAAGGCACAGGAAGGATGCCCAGAAGTCATTAAATGAAAAGAATGTTCCACCTAATACAAAAACCAATCAGTTGTCAAGTACTCTGGTCTGTTCATCTCCATTGATGAAAAATATCTCAATGTACTACTGACACTAAGATATATCACATTGGTTGATGTCTAAGCTATCATTTGATTGAAATGAGATGGTAGTAAATCTGCTTCAGTCAGTTTTGGGACTAGTTTGAAGAGGTGACTTTCCTGATGGTGTATAAGATCAGAAATATGGAAAGATAACACTTGTTGTTGGCAACTTGTATTTTTCCTTAAGGTGCAGAGGAATCCTAATTATCTTATTAGTGATAAACATCGCTTTGATATCTTTGAAAAGTATGCATATAGGCATTTAATAATTCTCCATTTAACTAATACAATGTTAATAAGAAGAGGACAGAATTTCCTGTGTAAGTACATTAAAGATGTCGCATGCAAAACTATCATCATCATTTAGTCACCTTAGAGTTACAGTGTTGTATGTACATGAGTGATAGTTTTGAGCTATAGCAAAATGAAAATTTGCAGATCTGCCACACATATTCAATTGCACGAAGTACGAAAGTTATTATTGATTATTGAAGTTGGCCAACTTGTTAACTAGATTTAATACAAAAATATTAAAAAAAATTGATAGATTGTGGTTTTTGTATGACTGAAAAACACACATACTACTTTGTTACCCCAGAAAAAACGAGATTTAAAAAAAATGGTCACATACAACTCTGTTGAGAAAATACTTTTCAATTAAATAATACAAAAGAATGAGTAGAAAAATATTTGACTGAATATACAATAATAATTTGAACCAATATTTCCAAAACAAGTTACTATTTCGGCAAAATGGCTTCGAAGTATGTTTTATCTACCTGCGGCATCCATGGGTACATACTTTTGATTGCTTTAATTTTTTCTCCGGATAAAGTTTTCTTTTCGCTTGAAATTTTTGGAGATTTCATTATTATGGGTGATCTGGTTTTTTTTAGTGGTCTAATTGATACCTTTTTCCAATTAAGTGATTGATGTGATTCCTTATATTCTACCTCTGTGAAACAAGTTGTAAATTTCAGAGCTTTTACTTTTGAAAAAGGTAGGACCTTATAATTAAAGGCAGTAGTACATGATTTATAATCTTTGAAGTTATCTGCGCGCATCTTTATAATCTTGTAAGGCCGGGCAGAATTAACTTTCAGAAGAATTCTTAAGAGTGATACTGGTGAATAATATTCAACTTTGTCTAGAACTCTCTCGATGCAGCTATGGACGGAATCGTATCTCCTGAACACATGAATGTCCTGGAGTTGAGAATTTCATGGTTATACTCTGGACTGAAGGGTTCTGTTGTAAAAAATATGCTATTGCATATGACATAAGAGAATTGCGATTTTGTGGTACGCAACTATCGCTCCAAAGAATTAAGTTTCTCAAAGTTTTATTGTCAGCAACAACGGCTTCCAGAATTTTAATTAAAGCACTAGCTAAATCATTGCCAGCTCTACCCATTAACATTTCATGCCACTCAGCACAGTATACCTGTTTGGTAGTTGACAATATGGCCGTTAAATTATATAAATTAAGTTTGCTTTTATAATAGAAGTTACTAATTTCAGCTTTCGGACATGGTAGAACATTTTGTAATTCAAAAACCAAAAACGGACATTCTTTGTTTTTTCTATCTTTTGCTTTTTCATTTCTCGTAGCAGTTTTTTCTTTGATGTGGTTCTAATATTCTTCAGCCTTTTCTGGAGTCAGCGTATTCTCCTTTTTATTCAATTTCACCTCTTCACAGACGTCACACCTGTCCTTTTTTGGTACATGAAAGTATAAATTGTAGCATGTAGAAAAAATGTTTCTATAAAAAGACTCCTTTACAGGTTTCCTCTGAGCATCCTCACACAATTCAAGGTAGAGTCTGTGCATCTTCTTTATACTGAGCGTAGGATCCAGGTACTCTCTTTGTGTATTAGCCCTACAATAGTGCGATTCAATCTTGGGGAAAGATTCTATGTGCTGTTTCACGAAATTGACCTCTTCATCTAGTACTCTATGTTTAATATGCTTGCCAAACTTCGGTGTGGCGGGTATATTAGAAATTTCTTTTTTGGAATGGGCGGTATACACTGGAGTTTGACTGATAGCTAGAGTTCCCAGATAAAATACCTTGCATAATTGAATTTCATTACTGCCAATTTGAAAATAATAGGAAAATGAGAACTTTCTTCTACTATTAGTATCATTTTTGTTTTTTCTGTGACGGTCAACCTGAAACTTTTTTGTGGTAGACAATATAATAAGTCTTTTGGCTTGGTCGCTTAAAGTATAATATCCGTCAAAAATAGTTTTTCTTTCATCTTCAGTGATTTTATTTTGGCACTCAAACAAACAATTGTTTCTGCAGTCTTTTAATGTCTTTATACGTTTCTGAGGAACTAATTTCTTTCTTATCGATACTTATTCTTTACCGGCACTGTGGGCAGTTTTTCTAACATTACATTTCCAATTTTCAGGATTTCTTACTCTCTTTCGTTTTAGTGATTTGGACATTGTAGTTTGGGCAAGTTCGACTGCATTATCCGCACAAACGTGTGCATCGGTTTCACTAGGCAATGTTGTTTGGGCAAGTTCAGCTGCATTATCCTGGGAAGCCTCATCAGAAAATTCGCTCTCAGAAGTGTTGTCTGGTGGTAAATATTGTAACCAGTCCGGCCCTTGCGGTCGGACCTTTCGAGAACCAGAGCGGTCGAGAGCTTCCAGAATAACCTCGAATCTACCTGAATGTTTCCGGCGCCTATATAAGCCCAGCGGAGGAGCAGGTAAAAAAAGACAAGTACAAGTACAAGGATAGTTACAGTGCAAGCGACTAGTGGAAATAAACAAGAGTGGAAATAAATAGTAGTGTAATAGTTAGTTTGTGAGTTATATGTGTATTAAGTGTAAATAAATAATTTTAATAAGTTGGACGTTTTGATTAAGCGAAGAAAACGTTACATTGGTGTCAAGTGTGCGGTTCAACATCGCTCGAATTAAATAAATAATTTTGGATATTTGAAGTTCATGCCAGTGACCACAAGACTGCAGAACGCGATGGAGACTCAAGCGGTAATGGACTTTTTGAGAAAATTAAATGAGAAAATGGACGAGAATTCTTGTAAGTTGGAAGAAAATTCTCGAAAATTAAATGAGAAAATGGACGAGAACTCTTGTAAGTTGAACGAACAAATAATGGTCCAAATGGAAGAAAATTCTCGAAAATTGAATGAGAACATGGACCAGATTAAGGAAAATTGTAATGATGTGGTGAGTCAACTTACAGATAAATTGGATAAGAAACTGGAAACCATAAATGAAAAATTTGAAAAAGTAGACGAGAAGTTTGATAGAGTTGACGAAAAGTTTGACAAAGTTTATGACGACGTTAATGGAAAATTGGAAGAAATGGCAGGAATAATTGAACATCATTCCAAATTGATAGATTCCTTGAAAAGAATGTCAAACAGAACAGATATTCTGGCTTCAACACCCTACAGCACAGCGAAAGCGGAAAATGACGGCGAAGGTAGTAGAATGAAGATCAAGCCTCCAACCTTTGATGGAAAAATACCCTGGTCGACATACCAAAAACAGTTTGAAGCTGCTGCGCTGGCGAACAATTGGAACGATAACGAAAAAGCCACGGCATTAATAATAGCTCTACGAGGAGAGGCACTCAACATTCTGCAGACGATCCCGGAGAGTCAACAAGCCTGTTACGAAGTTCTTACATCGAAACTTCAGATGAGATATGGTGATGCTCATTTACAACAAGTATACCATGCACAAATAAAGAACCGAGTGCAGAAAACAGGGGAAAATCTCCAGGAGTTTGAAGCTGATGTGGCGAGATTAGTCAGGCTGGCTTATCCATCTGCTCCAGATAGCTTCCTGGAACAGCTATCAATCCAGACATTCGTGGATGGGATAAAGGACAGCGAAATACAACAAGCCCTGAGACTAGCACGCCCTAGAACCATAGATGATGCCTTAGCCCAGGCTTTGGAAATAGAGGCAGCGAAGCAAGCGTCGCATAGAGGACACCTTCGTGTAAGACAAGTCCAAGAAACAGACCGATCTATTCAGGACATTGTCAGAGAAGAAATCCGTAGAATATCACAAGTTAGGAAAAAGGATGCTGTGTGCTGGAACTGCAACAAAAGTGGGCATTTTAAGCGAAACTGTCCAGAATTGGAAAAAGAGTCTCAGCAGGGAAACTAAAAGGGGTCGGTGATAAGGGGCATAAATCGACCCAAGCCAAAAATGCCCCCGAAGTGATAATCCGAGGAATAATGTCTAAGGATTTATCAAGCATAGTTATTCCCGGAAAGATAAATGATCGAAATGTGAAAATACTGGTAGACACTGGTTCGACCAAAACCATTGTGCGTCCAGAAATAGCTGAAGGATTCGAGATTCGCCCAGTTATGATCAAACTTCGAACTGCGTCTGGACAAGAAATACCGACTTATGGATCGATCGTCTCCACTATTGAATTGGGAAACACAACAGTTAGCCACGAGGTTCTGGTAGCTGGAATCACGGAAGAAGTTATTCTGGGATTGGACCTTGTTAAGAAGCTTGGATGTCAACTGGATATGAAGAGTGATGTACTTCGGCTAGGAAGTGAAGAGATTCCATTCAATGATGTGGAGGACAAGATATATCGGATTCGACTGACCGAGGACATCACGTTGCCAGGGCGAACTGAAGGCATAGTGACTGGTAGATGTGACGATGTAACGAGGAGTGGCTGCGTGAGAGTAATTGAGCCCTGTGACGATACAACATTAGCTAAAGGACTATTACTTGGGAAGACCTTGGTAAGGGTAAGAGACAGCATTCCCATCCGATTGCTCAATGTCAACATGTTTCCAGTCACCCTGAAGAAGGATACCTTGATTGGACGTGGTGTACCAGTGTACCATATTTCGGGTGGGATAAGTACTGCAGAAATCTCAAAGTCACAAAGGAATTCTGAAGAACTGGTTTCCCTCCTCACTTCAAAGTGTCAAGAGCTCGACCGATACCAACTACTCGAAGTGAGAAAATTGGTTCAAACCTTCTCCGACGTTTTTGCCACTGACGGAAGAGCAGGGAAGACCGATGTTGTGCAGCATAAAATCAATACGGGTGATGCACAACCTATCCGACAGCATCCTAGACGTCTCCCTCTGGCAAAAAGAGAAGAAGCTGAAAGAATTATTGAAGACATGGCGAGAGAAGGTGTAATTGAACCCTCCGATAGCCCCTGGACATCGCCCGTTGTATTAGTGAAGAAGAAGGATGGAACCACTAGATTCTGCGTAGACTACAGGCAGCTCAATCAGGCCACGAAAAAGGATAGCTATCCCTTACCGAGAATTGACGATACCCTGGACACACTCTCGGGATCACGTTGGTTTTCCACCTTGGATCTGAAGAGTGGGTATTGGCAGGTTGGCTTAGATCCAAAAGACAAAGAAAAGACTGCCTTCAGTATTGGAACGGGTCTATGGCAGTTTAAAGTTATGCCTTTCGGTCTATGCAATGCTCCTGCCACATTTGAACGTCTGATGGAGACAATATTGAGAGGGCTCTCCTGGAAAACTTGTCTGGTGTATCTTGATGATGTGATAGTAGTAGGAAAATCATTCCAAGATCACCTGCACAACCTATCCGAAGTTTTCCAGCGACTCCGTGATGCCAACCTAAAGCTAAGTCCTAAAAAGTGTAATCTGTTTCGAACAGAAGTGAAATATTTAGGACACGTAGTTTCACGGCGAGGTGTGAAAGTTGATCCGGATAAGATCAAGGCAGTGCAGGAATGGCCAACACCGAAAGACAAGAGTGAGTTGCGGAGTTTCTTAGGCCTTTGCACCTATTATAGAAGATTCGTATCTGGTTTTGCCAACGTTGCCAAGCCGCTGACGAAATTGACGGAAGATGGACAGGAGTACATATGGTCCGATGATTGCGCTGAAGCCTTCGAACGATTAAAAAAGGCTCTGGTCACAGCTCCAGTTCTGAGTTACGCAAGGGCTGAAGGTAAATTTGTGCTCGACACCGACGCCAGTAATACAGCCATTGGCGGCGTTCTATCGCAAGTCCAGGATGGACAGGAAAGAGTCATCGGGTACTTCAGCAAGGTGTTGTCCAAACCAGAACGGAATTATTGCGTGACCAGGAGAGAACTTTTAGCAGTCATCAAGTCCGTAGAACATTTCTACAAATATTTGTACGGAAGGAAATTCTTACTAAGAACGGACCATGCTGCTTTGAAATGGCTCCTGAGTTTCAAGAACCCGGAAGGACAAGTGGCTAGATGGATTGAGAGGCTGCAAGAGTATGACTTTGACACTGAACACAGAGCGGGGACTAGCCATCGCAATGCAGACGCGTTGTCAAGAAGACCTTGTCCCGAGAATTGCAGCCATTGTTCGCGCCTGGAAGAAAAGATCGATTTAAGGCGGACCACCGTAATCGAAGACGACTGGCTACCTGAGAAAATTCAAAGAGCACAAGAGGAAGATAACGACTTGAAAGAAATCCTGAGTTGGAAGAAGAGCGGTAGACGACCTACTTGGGAAGAAGTATCCAGACTGAGCCAGAATGTAAAGTCGTATTGGGCACAATGGGAAACATTGAAGATTGATGGAGGTCTTCTGAAACGTTGTTGGGAAAATGAAGATGGAACTGAGCAGAGACTTCAGTTGATTGTGCCAAAGAGCCGTGTGACAGACATTCTGACCAGACTACATAATGGAACTTCAGGTGGACATTTCGGGATAACCAAGACGTTGGAAAAAGTCAGGCAGCGATTTTATTGGCTAAATTGTAAGAGGGACGTTAAAGATTGGTGTAGAAGATGCAAGGTTTGCGCTGCTGCTAACGGACCTTATGGTAGAGGAAAAGCACCAATGAAGCAATATAACGTCGGATCTCCCATGGAACGAGTAGCTATCGACATCGCTGGCCCCTTTCCCGAAACAGACCATGGGAACAAGTACATTTTGGTAGCGATGGACTATTTCACGAAATGGGTGGAAGCCTACGGTATTCCTAATCAAGAGGCAAGTACAGTAGCTGATAAATTGGTCAGAGAATTCTTCTGCAGATTTGGAATACCTCTGGAGCTGCATTGTGATCAAGGCCGAAATTTTGAATCGAAGTTATTCCAAGAAGTATGCAGCAAACTGGGAATTCACAAAACAAGGACTACACCTCTTCATCCACAATCAGACGGCATGGTCGAACGAATGAATCGGACCATGGGAAAACATCTAGCCAAAGTAGTTTCTGATCACCAGCGGGATTGGGATGAATATTTACATCTATTCACCATGGCATATAGATCTTCGGTTCAAGAATCTACCAAGGAAACTCCAACCAGTATAATGTTCGGCCGAGAAATAAGACTGCCCTGCGACTTAGAGTTTGGATGTAAGCCTGGAGAAGACGTAGCTGGAGAGGACTACGTTAGTAAATTAAGGAACAAGCTGGATTACATTCATGGCAAGGTGCGCAATCAAATGCAGCAAGCAAGTGACCGAATGAAAATGCGCTACGACATCAAGGCTATTGAAGGTGGATTCACCACTGGGGATCTGGTGTGGCTACATAATCCACAAAGGAAGAAAGGTTTTTCACCAAAGCTGCAGAGACAGTGGGAGGGACCGTATGAAATAATCAAGAGGATAAATGATGTAGTTTACCGGATAAGGAAGCTCCCCAGAGGAAAACCAAAGGTTGTCCATTTCAACCGATTAGCCCCGTACGCGCAGGACAAAGAAGAGGTACGTCTTGTGGAAGCCCCGATGCAAGGTAGCAGCGATTACCAGAAGTTTATGGATTGTTATGGTGAGACACGCGTTGCACGGTTCGGCGTTACACAGGAAGTACATCAAGATCTCTTTACCGTGTCTGAGGAATACTCTCTCGCTCATTGCGTAGCGGAGGACCTTCGTATGAGCAAAGGAATAGCCAGAGTATTCAGAAATAAATTTGGACGTCAGGAACAACTATTGCGACAGCAGCCAAGAATCGGGAAAGTTTTGAAACTGAAGGCTGAAGGTCGGTTCATTTATTACTTAGTCACAAAGCAACATTCCTATCAGAAGCCAACCTATCAGAATCTATGGACGGCACTGCATAGCTTGAAAGAAGACCTTCAACGCTTTGGAGTTAGGAAATTAGCTGTTCCCAAGCTCGGTTGTGGATTGGACCAGCTGAATTGGCGAGTTGTGCGAAGCATGCTGGAGGTGGTATTTCAGGGGACTGGTATACGGATCCTGGTGTGCAGTTTCAACCCAAAGCAGGCCAGGGAGCCTGGAAAAACTGTGGAGTGCTACTTCCATCAGAATGGCTACTGTAGGAATGGTGATGAGTGCAAGTTTGGCCACGGTCCTCGGAGGAATTCACTAAATCTGTTCTGGGACAGAACAGGCTTAAGGAGGGGACAGTGTAACCAGTCCGGCCCTTGCGGTCGGACCTTTCGAGAACCAGAGCGGTCGAGAGCTTCCAGAATAACCTCGAATCTACCTGAATGTTTCCGGCGCCTATATAAGCCCAGCGGAGGAGCAGGTAAAAAAAGACAAGTACAAGTACAAGGATAGTTACAGTGCAAGCGACTAGTGGAAATAAACAAGAGTGGAAATAAATAGTAGTGTAATAGTTAGTTTGTGAGTTATATGTGTATTAAGTGTAAATAAATAATTTTAATAAGTTGGACGTTTTGATTAAGCGAAGAAAACGTTACAATATTCTTTGTCTATGTCGGAATCATATCCATCAAACCCATTGAAACTTTCTGGGAAGTTTTCTAGAATTCCTGCAGCTGCAGCACTTGCAGCAGCTTTGTGTTTGTTGATCTTGTTCCTAAAAGGCCACAAAATTCATTCATCATAAACCCAAAAACGAAATGAAATAACAATCTTTATTACCTTAAATGAGCAAGTGTTTCGTTTTCAGATTCAGAATTGTTTGAATGGCTATCCATATCTTCCAAGAACTCTTCTCTAAAATATTGAAATATACTTTCAATACATTATTTCATCATAAATAAATTCAACCTAACCTCACTTTTCAATTTCCAATTATTATTTATCCTCTAGCTCTTTTTTAACTCACTAATACCTGCACAGTTTATATCTTTGAGTCTTTTCACTTCCTATTCACTCACACTGAGCTGCCTCACGGTGACAGAGTCGTCCGTGATGACCATATATATCGGTGATCTTGTGCCTTTCAGTCTATGCACTTCTTTGACTGGAATGTTATGCTCCTTCACTAGTTCTTCTTTGATATCTTCTTCTTCTGGCTCGGTTTCGAGCCCTCTTATCTTGAAGGCTCGATTCTTCTCGTTTTTATTAGTGTAGGTGTGAAACTCCTGTTTGCACCCTTTAAAATATTCTACAAGTTTTTGGTGGTCGGCTTGGTCGTCGCAGTAAATATTGGATGTATTTTTGCTATATCTGATCAGAAATTTCCCCTGTATAATTTTCCTAATGGTTATGGTGATAGTTTGGTGCTTTTTGAAGATCCCCTGAATCACTATTGGTGGGGGTCTTTTGGGTTTTCTTATTATTCTGTTTGTTTGCGCGGTGTTTTCATCTTTTTCCTCGTTTGGGAGTTGCTCGTAGGGATTTCTGAGCGTGACAGGGTGTGGTTTAGATCTTATCAGGGAGTTTCTCCTGCTCCTTTGTTTGGGATGTGAGAACTCCGGGTTTTCGGAGTCCATAATTCTTTTTCTTTTTACACTAGTTGTCGGTGATTGCGGTCTCGAATCCGCACTCATCGCGGATTCGCTCATGGCTTCAGAAGCCTTCGGACTTTGATAAGATGGTCTGTTGTTAATTACCTAGAAAAATAAATTATTAAATATGATTAATGAAATAAAAACCATAAAGATTGAATACTCTAGATTTTCAATATGAAAAAAAAATTAAAATACTGAATTAGGTGATGGTGCTTTGAATCGTGGTGATCTTCTTATAACTTTCTGGAGGGGCTGTGTCAATTCTCAGGGTAGACGCATCAGAGTTGGTCACTTCGTTTCCTGAATTTAAATTTCTTTTTAATGTTTCGTACTTTGCCGAGAATTACCTGGAAAAATATATTATTTAATGGAACAAAATAATAAAAAAACTATTAACAAAATGAAAACTATAGAGAGAAAATACTTCGGATCTTTTGATATGCAAAAAAATTTAAAAATACTGTATTCATCTTACCATGCGGTGTTGGTAAATTGAAGCGTGATGATCTAACAACTTTTACTGGACGGGCTGTGTCATCATTTCTTGTATCTTCACTATCTGTATCTAACTAACTTGGCCATCCCAGCTTTTTTAGTTGCCACGTAAAATTTGTCATTTGGTGACTACTAAATACTTCAACCGGTACACTTTTCCAGTACTTATACGGTTTCTCTTTTGCCCGGATAGCAGCTCTCACCTCTGCCCCAGAAATAGTATCTGGCCATAGACATTTGTGATCACCACTAGACACTATAAATACACAGGAAGCAGCTTCCACTATATCATTCTCTTCAATAAATTTTACTATTTGCCACTTTTGGTAAATCAAATAGAGGAATTGTCGGATGAGGACAGACTTCAAGATACTAATTTTCAGCCAACGTTACGTTTATTTTTCTGCATAAACTTCATCAGGGCCTAAAGGGGCACAACTTCTAATTACCCCAGGTAATAAAAGGGGGTCAAAACATAAAAACATCAAAAGAGGCAAAAGCAAGGTTAACACACATGATGACGTTTTTTCTCCTGAGGTTGATAGTTTGTTATCTTTTGAATTATAAGAATCCGACGGTAGATTCTTTACAGACGAAAAATTTTCCAATAGCGTGGACACCTTCATGATATCATCCTTTTCCTTAGTCAGAAGATGTGCACGTAATGATTTTTTCTGTTATGAGACATGAAATCTGATAATCGATTTCCTAATTTAGAATCAATGTTATGTGAGGCTGATTCTTCTGAAAGTCTCCTGATCAAAGGACAAGCATGAAATGTTGTTTGGTTGTGGTACTGAGAGGGTTCTCCAAATATTATTGGATTTATCTACACCTGCTTTCTCTCGGTATAGCAGTATTAAATTTATAGCTTTAAATCTCAAATCTCTGTGGAATGAGTAATGCATCGTCGTTGCCCAATTTGTCCGTAAATTTTATTCTCGCCCATTTTCTGCTTTGCTCCGTTGAAAGGAGATCTTCATTTTCCAATTCATTTTCATCAAGCACTTCATAATATTTATAATCATCAATTAGTATTCTTTAAGTTTCGCCAGGACGCTTTCTATTGAATACAGGAAGATGGACTAACGTGTACTCAGCTAATTTTATCCAATCTGATTCAGAGTAGTCTTTTTCGAGTCGGCCAATATAAAATTATATTTTTGATTCGAAGAAATCATGGTAAGAATCGATATTTATGTATCTCCCAGAACTACTCGGTTTTCTGTACCAATCGAAATAGATCCTCAGTCCTATATAATTCAGTGTCTAGAAAAGGTATACATTTATTATTCTCCCTTTCTATTGTGAATTTAATATGCTCATCAAAACTGTTGAAAACGAGTAGCATCTCCTCTATCTTCGAGTATAGATAGAATTAGAGATCATCAACATACTGATGATACATATTTGTTTTTATTTTGGACAACTTTCATCATATGAAAGTTTTTTTTGAAATTTTATTATTCTTACGGTAAGTGTTTTTCCATTGAATGTTGTTGCATTTTCCTGGTTATTATACTTGTAGCCTCTTTTCACGAGATTTCATTTTCAATTTTATTCCTTGTTGTTTTTCCTTCTCTGATTGCTATATTCCTAACTTCAGGCAGATGGTTTGTTATATATTCTTGTGTTATACATATATTTTGTTCTAATTTGTTAAATTTCTTAGATTGTTGCTTTTGAGAATTACTCAAGTTAAATATTGTATTGTTCCTGTATTTATATTGTTTCTGCCGATCCTTCATTTTTGTTTATTTAATTGAGTTTTGATCTTATCATAGATAAAATATATAGATATTTGTTTTTGTGTAGATACTTTATTTTAAGACCCAATAGAAGGGCCGAACGTAGTGAAATTATAACTTATTTATATTCCTGTTCCTTGACCGAGACTTATGATCTTACTGAAATACCATGGGAACGATATTCGTTGTGACTTACACTGAAGTTAGTCTGGACACGCTTCAGAAGGAATTGCTTCCAGTAAACTTCAAATAAAAAAAGTGATACAGTTGATTTTTAAATGTTTCTAATGGAACATTTTGTTGATATTTCTGAAATGTTTCCATTCAAGTTATCGAGAAGTGTTTCAAATATCTACAAAATCTACAAATATTCACAACAGTAATGTTTGTGTCTAAAGGCGCATTTATACCAAACGAGCATTATATGCAAGCACTGTTTGCAAACAGTAGTACGGGCGGTGTAAACATTAAACATTAAAGTCCGATAATGACATGCGGCAGAAATTTCTAAAAAGTTCAGTTTCGTCCGCTCTCAAGTCATCTAGCAGCTAGTTATAATTTCTTCCTTTCAGAAAAGAATTCTCCCAGGTTGTTCGTCTCCCCCTTTGGCGTAGTTCTTTCATTTGAGAGAGTATTACTATCAGAGACTCTGATTACTATAGATTCAGTAGAAATTGCAATTTTAGATAATGAGGGCGCCATGTCGGTGCACTTTAGAGAGACCTCGTTGAATTATCAAGAACAACTGCTCGTTTGGACAGGCGTTGGCTGTGTGAACACCTCCCATTCTGAGTTTTCAAACGTTTGAAAACATTTCAAAACGTTTTGAAACGTTCGAAAACAATGCTCGTTTGGTATAAAGCCATTTTTTCAATCCAGCCACAGAATGGTTCAAATATTCACAATAAGAGCAACTCTGAAATATTTCCAGAGAGAGAGAGAAACTGTTTTTTATTGACTGAATATCAGTACAATTAGAAATATTTCCAAATATATGATTCGAATATATTTCTCAAATATACCAATATTAATGTTTCAGACCTTCATTCTGAAACGTTTTTAATGTTCATAAAAACAGTAAACATTGACATACATTTAAATATATCATTTTATAATATTTATAAATAAAATCCGATTGAGTATTGGAATTACCAAGATCTGTTTAGCAGCAGGCTCATTCGGCTGATGTGGAAATTTGTCTGAATGGCTTAAGCAGCCGTGCACATAGTAGAAGGAAGAATAAATGAGCCGGTGAAAATCAAAGTTCTCTACTGAACGGAAATCTTTCCTAAACATTTTGGTCGGTTGAAAAGATTTGTTTTTTCTACACTGTGTAATTGTCTTACACATACAGGAGTGTATATGGTTTTGTTTCTGGCGTATCTTTCCACAGAACTTTAATCTGAATTATTGGGTAAGCATGAACCATAAACCTGTTGGCTACGACGTCAATATCATTTGCTCCGCTGCTCACCAAGCATCGCTATAAGCAACAACATGCTCGCACGTTGAAGCTCTAATGTTGATATGTTTAGCAATGCAGGAACCTATTTCTTGGGAACCTCTGGATGCAATCGTTTCATCCCAAACGTATATGTACTCTAGGTCAGTTTTCAGTTCATGATAACCAAGGTTATACACGTACATGTTTCTTTTGTAGTATGCCAGCGAAGTTGATATAACTGGAAATGGCAGTGCTTTTGCTGTGTACTGCAACACCCTATGATGCAGACTTGTAACAGCCAAAGTGGTGTAAGTCTGACGTACACACAGATCTGCCGATAAATTAACAACCTACATTTTGTTGATGACTTACACCTTTTTGCTAGAAAATAGAAGCTATTATCTACATAGATTTCAGATATGGACTTGCTTCACTTCAAAAAAAATCTGACTTACACCACATTGCTTTTCACCTGCTCAAATGCTACATTATAATGTATCGAAGATTCGCAATCTAGGTCATTCGGAAACATTTTGCCAGGTACAGACTCACCCCAGAATATCGAGGTGGTCTGCCAAATCGAGCAGAACCAACCTTGTTCACTTCCACTACACACACTTACCTTCACTACTTCACCTTACTCATTTGCAACTCATTTTACAAGTTATCTATTTATCTGTTATATGTTCATTTTTTTCCAGTAATAAATGTTTGGAATGAAGGATTATGATATCCACTCCGGAAATTTCCATGGAATTGATTTTATCATTGAATATTTCGATACATGTGTAGGAGTGTTTTTCCACAACGTTGGAGTTCTGATCTTGTTTATTTTCAAGAATTTCAACAGAATGCATAGCTATGCGAAAAAAAATATGATTCGATGAGATAATATGTAGAAACGATCGGAAGAAAACACTTCCATACAGTGCCGCTACTCATTCTTGGAAACAAATGTAGACAAATTACTCAATTCGCAAAAAAAAAAAATTTCGACTGATTTCAAATGTTGCATATGCTTATTATAGTTGGAGAGCCGAAGAGGAAAATTCGGGATTTACTCGAGCAGATCAGATTAATATAAGGGGATAACTTAGACCCTGTAGAGTACCTGTACCAAAAATTAGACCTGTATATAGGGGGAATTGTCTAGGACAGCCTGTCAGAATAGTAAAAAAAAAAACAAACGATCATTGTACATACTCGAGCCTGTCAGATTAAGATATATGTGGTTAATTACATGATGAAAAAAAGGTTATTTATATTCTCTTAATCTGACAATTTAAGCTTGTCGAAAATGTTTTTATTTTTATTTTGAAGCTAATGATTCAAGAATGACGGAAAAAATATAATCTGACAGTTTTCGCAAGCCGAAATAATAAAAATTGGCCATAAAGGTCACAAAAATCAGTTTTTTTTTTATTATCTCTCTTCCTGTGCTTCAATCCTTTTTCGCATTCATTATAAAAGTTGTAGAGCATAACATTTTCTACAAATTTGGTCCCAAGCAATTTTTCTACGATTAAACGTTTTTGAGATATATGGCTATTAATGCGAGCTGTTTAGCGATACATGCTGAAGCGAAAATTCACTCGTTAGAAAATAGTACATTCTAAGGTTCAGTCACAGACAACACTAAAATTTTCGTGACTTATTTCGAAATTGACATCATAGAAATACCTTATCATTTTGACAATTGTAGATTAGACTGTGATTCTACATTGACCTTGCCCTTTCGCATGTGTAGCTAAGCTTCTCACCCTTATCGCCCTCTAACTCGAGAACGGTTGAGATTATGTAAAATTGCTTCAGACAAAAGTTGTGTAGAATTTTATTATCTACAACTTTCATAATGAATACAAAAACGAACAGGGAGGGAAATATTCGAAAAAAAGGATTTTTATCATCTTCAAAGTGTCAGATTAAGAAACCCCCCCCCCCCTGATTAATGGGTCCACAGGTCTACAACACCCAGATTAACCATCTGTATGAAAATCTGACTCGCTCGAGTATGTACAAGTAACGATATTTTTTTTTACATTTTCAAAGGATCGCTGTGACCTTGCATCACGTCAAAATTGTTAGTCCCTTGAAAAGTAGCTACCTTTGGGTTCAATTACATATCCTCCAAAAATCTGACACGCTGGGAATTTTTTTTTTTTAACATTTTCAACTCTTCCGCACGGCCAGTCCCACCACGCAAACTGTCAGATAAGCATGAATTCATTATCAGAGACACGTAGAGCATATGCTCTACGTGATACTGCATATACAGTATCTTAATCTGACACGCTCGAGTATGGCCGATTTTTTTTACATCTTTGAGACCGTACAGACGCTCTCCTCACCGCTGAAAGTGCATACATCATAGAACCTTTTTTTTTCTACCATCTAATCCACAAGGTCTCCACGACGCTCGAGTAAATCCCGATATAGCATCGTCGGCTCTCCAACTATTAAGGAATTAAGGAATTTTTTTCATTGTATGGATTTGGCTGAATTTGGATATACTAATTTGAAACGCCCTATCACACATTTTTCTAGCCAGTAAGTTCTAGCCTCGTTCAGATCATAATTACTTTTCATCACTTGGTAGCTATAAAGGAAACATTTTGAAGAGGGGCTAACAGATCAAAGGCTCATTTACACTGGGAGAGTTTCTTGCTCCGAATACACGATGATCGAACATGATATAAAAATTTCAGCCACGTAAACACATTTGTCAAAAATGACAACTGAGTTTTAAATCCTCTATCGCATACGATTTCTCGACCAAAAACAGGTGAGGAAATATCCCCGTGTAGATGGCCTTAATGTGTGAAATTTGCAGAATTTTTTTTCAAATGTCAGTATGACAATTGAGTGCCCACTAACGGATTGCCGTTATTGGGGACAGCTTCACACCAGTTTAAATTTCTCCAAGAATTTGAGAATAAAAAAACTTCCAACCCTTCTTCTCAGTAGAGGGCGCTATTTTTTTTAACGCAGCCAAAGGGTGCGTTCCTGATATCTGTATCTGTCTACGCGGCATCCTCCATCTGGATTTGACCGACATGTCTGTTTTTTATGTTTGTCGGACAGACTAATATTGCAAAGAGACCGCCGCAGTGTATTTCACGCATGTGGTTATTATGTCAACATATTTATGCCTGCACCTGCACCTTCCACTGGAAGAATCGACGACAGTGGCTGACTACTGAATCATCGATAAAAAAACGGTGCGCAGTTCCATCAATGCGAAATACCAGCGTGGTTCTTTGACTAATGACAATTGACGAATTCATGTGCCGTATGGATCTAAATCTCTCCTTCTAATAACTGAAGTTTTTTGATGCATTTTGTCTTCGGTCATTCATTATCCTAAAACAAAAACGCTGTCAATGTCACACATTGCTTCCAAGTCCCTTCATTTCAAACCAAAGATAAAAAAGGATCCAGATCTGAGCGAGTTTCGAACATGTCTGATCCGTTACAGCACCCATAGAATGGAGAGCTTCAAAGCAAGTCTGTCGACGATCAAGATTCAAACCTTAGTTGTGTGTAACTCGATTTTTTCACCAAATTTCGAGTAGTTTTTGAGAAAAAGCTTGGATGCGCGTGGAAGGATTTTTTTCAAATGGTCATCCGAATTCTAATTCTACTAAACTTGAATACTCTAGTTTCAAAACCCGGCAAATCCAATTTTGGTGGAAAATGAGTTGAATATGACAATATGTATATTCTATTATCAATTCTCTATCATTTGGTATACCTTGATACTTCGAAATACAGCAAATCCATATCAATATTAGTATGTGAAATGAACGGTTAGCTTCAAAATCTGACAATTCCATTCCAAATTGAAATCAAATGCCTACAAATCCAATGGTTTAATTATATTTCTATTACAGCCGTGTGCACCGACTTATTAAAGGCGAAATTAACGTTAATACTGCATTCAAGATGTCTAAAACTCTGGTGTATTCACTGATTCGATTTTGTTTTCAATTTCGTGGGGATATGGGATCAGTTTCGTTTTTCCCACTGTAGGTAGCGCTGTTTAGAATTTGACAAAGCATTGTCAATTGATATTTGAAAGTAATTTGAATACTTCCCTACGACTTACGAATATGTTGTATTTATAAGCGATTATAGGTGTGTGAAAATGTATTAGTTTCGAGAAAGGGATTTAGAACATTCATTTATTCAACATGTTGTTCAGTTATTTGCATGGACCATCAAGAACTATTTTAGCTAAGAATTCGGTGTTGTTGGAATTTGAGGCAGAGCCAAATCAGATGAACGAACATGGATGGAGGGGATGGATAGTGCTAAGTTTTATGGCAACTTCAGCAATATTTCAAAGGAACTGTAATGTGAATTGTGAACATGTGTTGAGAATAAGAAATACATCCATCTATTCGAGTCTGTTCTTCAAATATTCTGTATGAGTAAATACAGTGAAACTTCCCTTTCCGTCAACTGTGTTTTATTAAAATCATATTGAATAACCCCCCTAACGAATTCAGTTTGTCAAACGGAAATTATCTTGAAGAAGAATAGTAAATACTCCTTCGAACCCTTATTCGATAGTGTTAAAATATTAACAGATTTGTTTTTACGAAGAAAATAAAACTGTAAATCACAAATAATCCTTAACAGCTGACAAAATGGGCCAGTTCATATTTTGCACTATTTGATCGATATTCGATATATCAACGCAAAACAAAATAAAACGAGAGATCATTGGACTTCCTTTGGTAGAACAAGGATAGAACGAAGCAAATGACATGGTGGCGCCGCCACGAAACTGATCCCATATCCCCGATTTTCTGAAATGTTCATGCTTGCAAAAAGTGACAAGTGCACACACCAGTGTTTTGGACATCTTGACTGGATTATTCCCCTGATTTCTATAGCCGTTACCGTAGCAACAACCGAATTAATGCTAATCCTGTCTTAAATACGTCGGTGCAAACTGGTTTTATAAAACACTTTTGTATTTTCATGTTGTTTATTGAAATAATTTCAAAATAATACGCCACGGTTGTTTTTATTCAAGTCTCAAAAAACAAATTTTTCTGGGTGAGTTGCAAAATCCGACAAATCCAAATTTTGAAATCAGAATTAGTTTTTTGGATTTTATCAGAATTGGATTTGTCGGGTTTTGAAACTAGGGGACTCACTTAAAAGGGCAATTTTCAGGAGAGATTTGTATTTTTTATTCGTGGAAATGATCAAAGGATGGTTGTTAGTCGGTTTTGCAGACTTGATGAAATGTATTTTCTCCAACAATTTTCATTTCCATGAAGTATCAGTGGATGGATATATCACTTAACCTATACATGTTGAAATGCAAACTATGGAAATTTCAGGAAAAACATAATTTTTTTGGACTTGTCTGTGAACGATGTATGTATTATCGGAAATAATAAAATGAAAACGAAGACCAATTACTAAGAATTCCGATGAATATTAGTTCAGATGTAATGATTTTCTCTATGATATCGATCTACGGGACTCGACAAACACGGTAAAACTCTCTTCTCATCTCTCAAATTATGACCAAGAAATTTGAAATACAGGATGGGCCATCCATAACTTTCCACCCCGAATTTTGAGCTTCGGGATGAAATAACGAAAAAACGCTCAGACAGGTCAGATTTTGTTGAAAGGGGGACAAATAAGGGTGTTCAAATGAGTTTGATATCACTACCCCTCTAGCCGCAACCCCTAACAGCTCTCATTTTTTAGGAGAGAAAAGGGGTCGAGCAGCACCTTGTTGGAAAGGCAATTCAAAATCCTGCATTGTGTATTTTTTTCATAGCTTTATTATTATACAGAGTGACTCAGTATTCCATCAATAACTTTCACACGCCGGATTAATAATAAAAAAATGAATAAAATGGAAAATCTGAAACGCTTAGTTTTTGTTTCACCATCTGACAACATCTGTTGCCACAACATATTACGTATAGAATAATAGACAACAGATTGCTAACGTTGATTTTATAAACGAAAAAGCTTCATGAAAATCATCAGCTGCTCTTCGGTAAACATGACATAACCTCATTTTTAACAATTAACCTTTTTTTTTGTGCCCAAGAGGTAGGGGGAAAGCCTATGGCCTTCTCCGCAGCGGTGCAGTACTGCGGATTCGTGTGGGACTTTCACCCACTAAAACCCCCTCCTCTACACTAAAGTCGGAACCCCAAGGACTCCGGTTCCGACTAAAGTGCTTTGTTGATTTGGGCCAGCCGGTTCACCAAGGCGATTGGTATTTCACGGCATAACCCTTTCGGAGTAGCTCAATCCTTACCCTACTTGGATGTTGGGGATGTAGGGAGGAGCTCGCGCCCCGAATCTCGGTCTTACAGTCCGTAGGTCCTCGTGAGAGGTCCATCGACTGGCTCGACCTCCGTTCCGTGTTTTCCCCCTGGCCTGGCACCACCATGTAGGGGTAGATCCTCGGAAGGTCTTGGCTAGGCTCACTTTCGCTGGTCAGCAGAACTCATCCTAGGTGAGCCGTTATAGCCCTGGTCCTTCGGGAGATTACACAGTGAGGTTGCGGTGTCTGCCAGACATTAACTTTACTCCTTGGGTCTCCTCTGAATCCGGGATTCTTGAGGGCCAAGTAAGTCATAGTCTCTCTGACGTAACTACAATCTGTGCCCCTTGGATCTATGCCAAGCCCATGGTTCCGAGAGGGAAAAGTTGTACTCCTTGCGTCCTCGCTCGGATTCCCGGCGGGGGGTAGGCAAGTCGTAGTTACTCGTGGTCGAAGCCCTAACGTTACTTCCTGGGTCAACCCCGAGTCTTCGGACTCGAGGGGCCAGTTAAGTCATAGTTGCTTCTTGCAGGTGGTACTAACATTACTCCTTGGGTCTATCCTTTGTCCGCAGACTGGAGGGCCAAGATAGCCATAGTTTACCACGTCACTTGCTCCTGTTAATCTGCTTTTGCTTGCTAGCTCTGTCTCCAGCGTCTTCCAGGCATTCCAGCCCAGGTTGGGCACTAAAATCTCTCGATCTTAGCGCACGCTTAGACACGAGCCCTAGGATTGGAAGGAATTTAAGTTCGGGCTATTGTGTTTCGGAGCACTAACATTACTCCTTGGGTCTGCTCAGAGTCCTTAGACTCCAAGGGTCAAGTAAGTCATAGTTGCTCCTTTGTCTGCTTGTGTTTTCCTTCAGGGTACTAACTTTACTCCTTGGGTCTACCCCGAGACCGTAGTTTCGAGGGGCCTAGTGAGTCATAGTTGCCTCTGTTGTCCTTTCTAGTGGGTTGGGGATCTTTCCGTTTTTCCTGTTTGCTTCCTTTCGTTTGTTCCTTTGTTCCTGTAACACACTTAATCCTATTTTGGGTTATCCTGGCTTAGTCATACCTGCCGTTGGTTTCCTTTTCTTTTTCCTCTTGTGCTTTCTCCTTCATCACGTTCCTGGTCCATTCTGTGATCGTGTTCCAGTTTTCCTCGCTTTCCAACATTTTGTCCACAATGTTGTGTCTATTGAACTGGAATTCCGGGTCTCCTTCTGTTGCTTGCGACATCTCTTTCCTCGATTCCTCCCACTTCTTGCAGAGAAGTATTTGGTCCGGTTTGTCTAGGCCGTCGCAATTCCAGCACTTGGCGTTGCTGCTCTTCCCAATCTTTTTCCTGAACGTTCCAAAGCATCCGTGCCCGCTCAGGAATTCCACCGTCTCGTATTCGAACTCTCCGTGCTTTCGGTCCATCCATCTCAGGGGGTCTTTGATCAGGGTCTTCGTCCACTTTGCCCCTCTGTGTTGTTCTACTTCGTCCATCCATTTCTTCCTTGTCTCCCCCCTGGACTCTTTCTTGTTCATTTGATCTTGGTAGATTTCTCTTCTCTCTTCGGCTAGTAGGTCGGCTGGTAGCATTCCCGCGATGATAAGTGCTGCTGTACCTGAAACAGTCTTATAACCTCTGATGGAACTTACCACGACTCCTCTTTGTGCTCTCCTGAGCTTTTCTCTTCCGGTCTTGAATTTCCTCAGACACTCCGCCCATATTTCTGCTCCATATAGTAGCTTGGACATTGCTGCCGCTACTAGTACCCTCTCCTTTTTCCTGTTGCTGGGCCGTCAATTCTGGGCATTATCTTTCTTAGGGCGTTGGTGGTTTCTCTTGTTCTTTCCACTGCGTATGCAATGTGTCTGAGAAAGTTCAGGTGTGTGTCCAGTATCACCCCTAGGGGCCCTAGGTACTTCAGCTGCTTTTTTGCCTCAACTTCTGTTCCTTCTATTGTCACCTTGGTCCTCTGTATTGGTCTTCTTCCTGTGACTGTAAGTATTTCTGTTTTTGCCGGTGCGAGTTGCTTCGCATCCATTCTCCAATTTTGGCTGCCATTTTTTCTGTTTTCTTCCATGCTTCTTTTTCTGTCTTTCCGGTTGTTATCATGGCCAGGTCGTCTGCGTATGCCACCAGCTTCGTGTCTAGGTCTTCTGCTGCCAGTTCCAGTACTCCATTGTACAGAATATTCCATAATGTTGGACCTAAAACATACCCTTGTGGAACCCCACATGTTAGTCTTACCTTTTTGTGTGCTGTCCTTAGTGTTCTGTCCTTGAAGTAGTTTTTGATCACGTTTTGTACGTGATCGGATATCCCTCTCCTCTTTAATTCGTCCAGGATCTCCTTCCATCCGGCCGTGTTGAAAGCATTCTTGACGTCGAATGCTGTTAGTAGGGTTATACGCTGGGTCCTGTGGGTTCCTTCTTTTGCCCATCTTGCAAATTTGATCACTTCCTCCATGGCCATTATGGTTGATCTCGCCTCCCTGAATCCGTGCTGGTTGTCCGCAATCGCTTGTTTGTCTTCTAGTTCTTTTTGTAGCCCGCCTTTTATCAGTTGCTCGTACAGTTTTCCAACGACGCTCAAGAGGCATATAGGCCTGAAGCTGCCTGGTTCGGTGTCTGTATTTCCGGCTTTTCTTATCAGCACCAGCTCCGCTTCTTTCCATATCTCTGGAAATTCTGCTCTCTTCCATACTTCGTTGTACATTTCCAGGATCTTTTCGCTGTTGTCTTCTAGCACCATCTTCATAATTTCCGCCGTTATTCCATCTGGACCTGGTGTCTTCTTTTTCTTCATCTTTCTGGCGGCCGCTTGGAGTTCTTCCATGGTAAATGGTTCTGCTTCGGTGTCTGGGATTCTTTCTTCTATACCAGTTCGGTGAAACTGAACCTAACCTAACCTCATTGTTTAACAATTGTAAGTGGCTGAAGTCGTCCAACCTCATTCAACAGTAAAATTGAGTATTAAAGTATTGGGTTTAATACTCAATGATAGCACAGAAGCGGGCCCTACGCACCATGTTCAGTATACCATACCCTAAATCTTGCAGACCGTACTTCTGTCGATATAATAATAATAATTTCTCTATATATGTTCAGAACATTTTTATTCTTCAGAGCCAATTCAAATTGTTTGACCAGAAATGCTGACTCCAGGTCATAAGAGTAGGAAATTTGAATATGCTGCAATGTACCATGACATTATATTGTATAACCACTTGTCTTATGCGTTTAAATGTCTGGACGAGAGGCGTTTCAAAAAAAGGTTGAAAACTATGCTGGTAATCAAGGCATACTGATACTATAGCATAGACGAATATATGAGAGATTGTACAGTGTAGGCTTTTGTTCTATATTCTTCTTCATTGTTGCTTTCTTATATGTATTTTTATTTCAATGTTATATTGTTGTATTATAATTGTTTTCTATGGATTTAATATATAAGGGAGGACTTTATCTTGTCTGTGCTCAGTTAACTGTAAATTCAGCATTATTGTGTAATTTTTACGTCGTGACAACTACATTTTGACTTGTCCTATACATTTTATATGTAGGACTAATGGAGGTTATTATTAATATAATGAAGTTCTTATTTAAAATGAATAGAGACTCAATTGCGTTTCTCTGCAAAAATAGAGGGTATCTTTCTTAACAATATCAAAACCCACAATATAACAAACCTGCAAAAATAGAGGGGAACAACATTTAAAGCCTCTAATTCAACCTTCTTCAATATAATTGTCAAACCGAAACTATTTATTATGACACTTCAAAAAAATTTCAAAATTTATTATAAAGTGTCAGTTCAGCCATTCCAGGTAGCGCGAATATAATATTTAAGAAAAGCTCTGCGATTTTAACGCTTTTCTTTACATTAATATTATTATATTAACAACATGACCAATTTCAAATCGATTTATCTTTATTATCTCTTTGAATAAGTCATTATGTTCCCTTATCAACGTTTTTAAATTTAATATTTCAGATTCGTGAATACTGTGCTTGAAACAAATATCATGTAAAATATCCAACCTATATCTTCTGTATCTACAAGGTCGTATACCAAAAGAGTGAAATTCACAACAAACGATAACGATAGCAGAAGACATTATCAAGCATCCATTTTTAATTTTTAACTCTGAAATACGATACGATTAGACATATTCAGTTGATGATCAAAAGCAAAATATTTTATTCTTGAATTCAGTTGATTTAATGTGAAGTATTTTCCTTAATTTCAAAATATATGTTATTAAAATCTTTATACCTCAAATATATCGAAATATATTTTTTCCAAATTTAATCATATTGCATTTTGTCTTTATTCACTTTCGAAAATTCTGATTTTAGAAGTAGAACATTCTACGTCATTTTCACAATCCGGCAACGCCCTTTGAGTCAATAATGGTCATGAAAGTTTTCTGATAAACATAGACGTAATAAATATCAAGTTTTGTGATCAAATTTGACAAGAAAAACGAACAATGACACAAAATGTCATCGGTTTTAAGAAAGTATAGACACGGATTACAGAAACAATTTTATGCAATCTGTGGATATCTTCTTGATCGGTTCCGCTGTTGTCGAATTAACAAAAATTACTAGACTTTAGTAAAGGCATTCTACGTCACAAGCTTTCACATATTCGAATGTTTACTAAATTTCGAAGGGTGTATTTCTGAAATTTCTGAATTTTGAAGCGAATCTTTCAGGTGTGGGATAACTAATGGAGAAGGCTTTCCATAAATAATCTTAAATTCGATTTTGGAGTTTTAGGAAACTTGCCCATTCTCGGCATATCGTATCTGCATATGCTTTCCAATAAATCATGCATAATGTCTACACAAGCATTGACAGTTGTGTGAAAAAGTTTCAAATCGTTGAAAATGCAAATTGGTTTCACTCCATGAGATTTCTGACTAAGGTGTTTCTGATAAATCTCTTTATTCCTAACGAATTGAGCACACTCAGTTGTGAAATCAGAGCAATCATCTTTCGACGCATAACAGAATCGACAGAAATAATTTGACATGAACCCCGAACCCTTCAGATATGCTTGAAATAGTTATTCACCCCCAAATTGTCCCCCAAAATTGCCAGTAACACAAAGTAAATCCTTTGAGACTTTCCATCAACTAGCTGAGCTAGCTGTTGATAAAATTTTGTGAATATAGCTTCATTTCCAAACCCCATCAGAATAGAAAAATAGACCCAAAAAAAAAGCCGTGATGAAAACTGCGGAGGGATACCTCCTATTATAAAATATACTCCGCCTAGCTTATGAACACCAGACTGAGTACCCAAAGGGTTTCCACATTCAAAATCATCATAGAACATAAATATTGGCAGTACTAACTTGTGTTCACACTGGAGGCTCACATTTTTCCATACTACAGAATTGATTTTCTTGAGTATCCGCTCGATGGACCATGAATTTGATGGTATAGGTATTATTGAGTTGTTGAGCACTGATTTGAATCAATTGATTGAGCAATCTTTCTTAGGAATTTGGACAGAATGAATGAAAACACTTATGATTTTACCAACGTTTCGGAACTACTTGTTGCTTTCTCAAGGCTAGAAAACTACACACAAAAACATATAATTATGAATTTTGGGTTGAAGACTTAGTTTTAAAGAACACTTTATTCACAAACGAGAATATTTGATTATTCTGTGTAAACTATGACTATCGAATAAGGCTCTAGATCTATTTCTCGCTGAAATCAAGGAAGAATATGCTTTTATACAAATATCTTATTTATGGGATGTGACTCTGCATTGCAGGTGTTCACTGTTGACTTTGCAGGTTGCAACATAGTCATATACAATGTTTATGGTTAATCTGAATAGGTTACATTGAATTAGTATGGGGTGCGGTTACATAATTTCTCCCCCCTTTGGATAAAGGTATCACCTCTTTGAAGTGTAGCTTTAAAATTATGGAAAAATTTCACAAATTACCCAAATTATTGTTAAAATTATTATAAGAATCAAAATAATCATGAATGTTGATATCCATGAATTCCATTTCCAGTCCTCAATTTCTTCTAGCTGGATATCTGGAATCTCTTCTTCCTCGAAGTCTTCTTTTTCTTCTTCCTTGGAGTGATTAATAAAAAATGTAGGTTTTGGTACGATGTAATTTTCTTCGTTTTCAACTTGGATGGGTTCAATTTCCTAATGATACACTTAAACATAAACATATAAACATATCAATATAAATTTATTCATCTCAATTACATACAGATGATGTCAAGGTATAAATGTCCAGTATACACGTTACAAAGAATACAGTGCGACACTATCATCGACAAACAACACAAAACAATCTTTTTTTTATGGGAACGACTAGAATTTATGGGACAGAAATTCATCCATGGAATAAAATGCATTTTCTTTAAGAAAGCTCTTTATTTTCCTCTTGAAGGCATTGTAATGTAGGGACGTCAAGACATCCGGTAGTTTATTATAAAGTTTCAGACTATTATAATGTGCATGTTTCGCGATTTCTCCAGTCGATGTGATGGGGTACATATTTGTCCTTGAATCGCGCGTTGGACTGGATTATAGCCATTGGCGGAGTAAAATGGTACTTTGTTCCAAAGTACTCGAATTTCCAAAGTATTGATCGACAAAATATTTCCATCTTCTAATGTTTTTAAATTTGGTGCTGAGGGAGATTCTTTTCTGGGACTGTTTTCTAAATGAGTTTTTTAAAACATTTTTCATGCATTCTGGAGGCCTGTCGAGGGAATCTTGATCACAGAAGTAGTTTTCTTCTACTTGATGACATCGCGGACCATCTTAGTTCCTCGTCTCGAGTGAGCATATAAGGGTTTGGGAAAGGAAGGGACAAATTCCGTTGGGGTATATAGTAAAACTTATATAGATTATATTTTTCTTCATTAACTGTTGGAATTGAAATTTTTTGAGTGATGCATTGGAATGTGATAATATCGTTCTTGACAATTTCCGCAAATTTTTCTGTAAGGGAGAATAGATTCATGCAGAATTTGCAGTCTTACAAAGCTCACTGCTGTGTGAATCTCATCCTTTTGATATCTTTAACAACAGGACTCTTTTCTATAAAAATCACGATATAAAAACAATTAAATATTTTCAGTTCAGTTCTTTAACATCATTAATTTTTCAACAACTCATTTGCACTTTGTGTAACCTCATTGACATATGGTGGTAACAAAGGTAATAACTGGAGTAGTAAACAAAAGTATTTATTTATTTATTTATTTATTTATTTATTTAATAACTCGGCATGGAATACAACGGGACAAGCCCAGATTACAGTATTCACCTATTTTTAAAACAAATATATCGTTACATTTAAGCAAAAGAAACCGAACAAAAATGATAGCTACTCAATATGAAACAAAAAAATACACTCAGATATACACACCAACATACATGTTGTGAGAAAACATTCCTAAGGTAGCGTTTTAACTGGGCCAGTGATACACTGAACAAATCTAAATCAGTGCAGTGATCATTACAAGTACTGAGCATTCTATAAATAGGAGCATTTTGTCCACTGGTTGTTCTCCGGAAAGGGACATAAAAAGTGTTATCATTTCGAAGTCTCACATCAGGAACTTTGAATGGAATAGATCCCAAAATACTAGGTGCATCTAAAAATCCGTTGAGTAATTTAAACAGCAGTACAACATCAGTCATCTGTCGACGACTTTCCAACTTCAAAAAACCAAACTTGAACCGTATATGGGAATATTCATGATAATTATAAGTAATGTTATTTTTAAAAGCCAAAAACCTTAGAAATTTATTCTGTATCCTTTCAAGTCTGGTTATATAACAGTTATAATGTGGATTCCAGATTATCGACGCAAAGTTTAAACGACTATAAACAAATGAATAATACAATGCCATGTAGGTTTTATTATGTTGGAAGGTCCTGCAATGTCGAAGGACCCATCCAAGCATCTTATTGACATCTCTAATTAATCTATCAATATGCTGATCAAATAGAAGCTTTTTATCAAAAACTACTCCAAGGTCGGAAATGCTATCCACCTCAAGAAGAGAGCGTCCAGCCACCTCATATTGACAATGAATCAGGTGAACATTTCTACTAAAAGTTATTTTTTCGCACTTGTCAAAATTGAGGTATAAGCTGTTTTTTATACAATAATTTTTCAATCTATCGAGATCTTCCTGAATCAGACGGCAATCCTCCAAGCTATTGACCGCTCTGAAAAACTTAAGATCGTCAGCATAAAGCAAAAAGGAACAGTTTCTGAAACACATTCCAATGTCATTCAAATAAATGATAAAGAGAAGCGGCCCCAGATGCGAACCCTGGGGAACGCCAGAGGTGTTATAGAATATGAAGGATCGACTACCATTAATTGAGACGAATTGGGATCTTCTATGTATATAAGAGGATATCCACCTCAAGAGATCACCGCTTATCCCCACCTCAGCGAGTTTACGTATCAATATCTCATGACTTATCTTGTCGAACGCTTTTTTGAAGTCCGTGTAAATTACATCTACTTGAGTTTGTTGGTCCATACATGCTTGAAGATATTCGGTAAAGCTTATCAGATTAGTTTCAAGAGTTCTTCCTTTATAAAATCCGTGCTGTTGTTCTATTATGGTGCTTTTAACATGACTGAAAATATATTTGTAAACCAACGTTTCAAAAATTTTCGGAATGGCGGACATTATACTTATTGGCCTGTAATTTTCAATATTGTTGATAGGACCACTTTTATGTATTGGGATTATGGAAGAGATTTTCCACCTTTCAGGAAACGTTGAGTTGGACAGTGAAAAGTTAAAAATGTGGAGGAGAGGTGGAGCCAATGAAGGCGCGCAATTCCTCAAGAAAATAGGAGGAATGCCATCCGGTCCAGCACCCTTCGAACAATCAATTGAACCCAAGGCAGTCAATACTTCCTCCAATTCAATGGTTATACCAAGTAGATAGTTACTACCATATAAGTTTAGGATATTATTAACATCCGGATATTGACCTCCAGGCTCATAGACCTTTTGAAAAAACCGTGCAAAAAGCCTCGATATGTCCTCCGAGGTATTCCCCTTCTCCTGGCCAAGTGTCATCTCCGCAGGAAAGCGCGACTGCCTTTTCTTATGTGAAACATATCTGAAAAAGTGCTTCGAATTGGCGGTTAGGTCCAGTTCAATTCTTTCTAAGTACTTCGAACGATCAGAGGATATTAGTCTTTTACAGAGAGAACGTAAGTTCTTAAAAGTGCAAAAATCGTTCAAATTATGATATTTTTTCCATTTTTTGTGAATTTTGTTTTTCTTTCTAATCAATAGTACCGTTTTCGTTGAGAAGAAAACTGGAAATTCATGATTAACTTTGATCTTAGGAATATTTTCTACCATAATATCATCTACAATTTCATAAAACTTATCTATCTTCAAGTCAACATTATCACCCTTGAGGACAACATCCCAGTCTATTGCAGCCAACTTATCATTTAATTCATCATAATTGGCTCTTTTGAAGTTGAACTTGAAAAAGCTGATGGCATTTCCTAAATATTGAGTAACACCAATATCAAACAAAAACTCTAAGGCTGGATGATGTTTGTCCTCTATAACCAATGGGGATTCATTTCTCATCAAATGATTGATACCAATATTCGTGCACAGTACAAGATCAAGTATTTTCCTATTTTTGTTGGCAATATTGTTAAACTGAGCAAGTTCCATGAAACAAAGAGTGTCAATAATTCTAGAAGTAACATCATCAACATTAGTGGGTAACAGAGCGTTGCTACCATTTTGACTTACCCAATTGACAGTAGGGCAGTTGAAATCACCGCACATTAATATGATCTCATCGCCAATGGCAAATTTATTTGATTCAAGTTTGGAGACAAATGATGCAGACGCAGTCACGTCACCCGGCGGAAGATAAACGCAGCACAAAAACAATTTCACACCATTGATCATGACCACGAGCCACAAATCTTCGGCTTCACTATTGAAGTTCATCAGAGGTTCAGGTTTAAGCCAATTTGCAACAGCCACAAGCACCCCGCCGCCGTCTTTCTTCAGGGAAGAGCTGGATCCACGATCCCTTCGGAATATCGAATAATAGTCACTGTCAACCAACTCACGATCATCTACAGTTTCATTCAGCCACGATTCAGTTATGAATACAATATCGTGATGATTTGATTCAATATTTTCTCTAAAATTACATAGTTTGGTTCGCAAACCGCGAACGTTTTGATAGGCAACATGTAAAGCCATCAAGTTCAATAATTATATCAACAAAAAAAATATTTGAGTACAATTAAGTGGAAAAGACTGCATTTTTTTTACTCTTTTCTTACAATTATTTTAAATTTTTTTTTTGTTTTTTTTTTATATATATATATATATTTTTTCATTACCTATTTTTTAATCATCTTTATATCGGTCTCGCTGAGTATATGCAAAATTTTAGAACTGTCATCCCGCCGAGCAAGAATGCTGCCATTCTGAACCCATACATACTTGAAATTGTTATCGCGAGCGGCCATTCTAGCATTCTTATATAATATTTTATTCCTTGTTGTGAGATGTTCGTTTATATAACACCTTGGGGCAACATTATCAACCTTGAAGTATTGTTGGTAGGGTAAAACTATTGATACCAGTTTTGGTGTAAGCACGATATTGTGTCATGGAGGAAATCAACCCTATCGTTGATGTCACCATCAAGAGTATTTCGTCAATATTGTTTGGAGTTATTTTGAGAATCCTAGTTCCTGGTTTTGGGGTGCTACTGCTTTTTGTTCTTGACTTGGCCATATTCCTTGAGGTTAGGAGGGTCATCCGTGTTATGCAGTGGTGGCAGTCAATTTCTTTGTTCATTACACTGCACTGCCATTTTGATGGGTCCTCTTCACAGCTACTTAGAAACTCGCACATCATCATTTGTAACCAGTGTTACATTATTTCTCCACTTTTCATTTCATTGCTGCATCCCGTTGCCGGAAATGAATCTACAAAAAGACTCATAATTTTTCAGGGCTAATTGCGACTGTGTGCTCTCCTGTGACTGTAGAGACCCAACCGTGACCTACAGATCCTACCACATTCCGAGCATGGATAGTCACCAACCAGATCTGGCCGCCGCTGTATCCTTCTCGAGTCTCCATTATAACTGTGTACCAAACACCTCCACTGTGACCTGTCTAACGCTAGTTGTTCCCAGTTATGATTGGCATTAACTGATTTCAGGGTTTGATGTAGTGAATCCTTAAACCGCTTATACTGGCCTCCTGGTTTCCGGGCTCCCTCAGTGAATTCGCCATATAGAGCTATTTTGGGGAGTCTTGTGTCTTGCATTTGATTCGACTCAACACGCATCACGTTTCATCAGGTCGCGTCGCGCGTTAATAACGTGTTTCCGCCTTAATATTGAGCAATGTGAAAAAAATTGCTAACGGCCAACGGTTGGTTCGACGGCTTGTGTAGTAAACGGTACACTTTTCGTCCAAGGCATCAACTCCTCCTTTTGTTCAGCACGTTTCTCATGATGCATAGAAGAAATTAATAGAACAGCTCTATTTTTTTTGGAACGAAAGAGACTAAGGTCAGATCATTGGTGAATCCATAAAAGGCAGAGTTCTCTTCCCCATTTTTTCCTTCCAAAAAATCCTGCGGTACCTCTTTCTTATTTTTCCTCAGGGTACCTACATATGTCAAGCCTCTCTTCCGCAATTCCTCAGTGAGTTGAATTGAAACCAATTGTCGACCGTTATATTCCGATTCGTTTCAAATATAGGGGCAGCTAACCGAAGAACGGACTGAGTGGGTTTTCCAAATTTTTTCTCTTCAACCGAAAGTGTATTTCCATCAGAATCCTCACCAGCATAGATATAGGCGTTCAGAAAATAATGGGTTTTCGCATCATTCATCACCAAGATTTTTACGCCATATTTTCTAGGTTTATTCGGAATGTACATCCTAAATTTGCATCGTTCTGTCTGAAGCATTAGGCTAAACTTCGCCTCATGATTGTATTCATAGAGTACAAAATAAAGGCCCTTTATTATTATTATTATAAGCATTGTCAAAGCGAAGGCATGTAAGAATGACCAGAGCTCGTTTCAGGGATATAATACAACGGAAAATATCCCGGCCAGTGCCATCTGTAGCGAATAATGCTTCAAGATCTTCGTGATTAGATTTGAAAATTGAAGAATAGATCAACATTCCCAGAAAAGCTCTAAACTCTCCAATCAGTATGTCTTCATAATCAGTTCGGTTTTTATCAGACAGTCGCTCTCTAACTTCTGACAATTTCTCATTTGTTCGAAGAACTATTTCACTTAGTATATCTTCAATGAAAAATAATTCCCAGGAAGAAAGATGACTGCAGTTAGCTCCAATTTGTTTTGCAGGGCCAATTACACCTGGGAGATAATTCTATAATGTTTCTTTTGTCATAGCTAGAAAGTTGATAAAATGTTTGAGCTAAATATTTTTGTTGTATCAGTGCTTGTTGGGATTTTTATGGCCGTTACTGTTGCTGCTCGCTAGTAGTACGTGCCTTCGTGCAGTGGCAGCCTCGACCAAAAATCCAACAACAATAATATATTGAATATACTGAATTTTAGGGATATTTATAAGGCACCGCGTTTTTGCATGCATTGTGTTTCAACGAAATTGTAAAATGGTTTATTAAAAAGTTAACATTATTTATAACTTCTTAATTATTTTCTACTGGAAAATTTAACAAATTTTTCATTCTTTCATTTTCCATATTGGCCTTTTGTAATTCGGCTCTGAGCTTTGCCACAAGTACATCTTTCTCCTCCATCTCTGCATCAATTTTCCTTTTTTTTTTTGCTGTTAAGTATTCTGCCACAGCTATGTCCCTCTTAATTTTCTCCTCTATTCTTTCGATTTCCAATTCCTGTTTTTTTTTTTTAACTAAATCAAAATTTCTGTGTGCATAAAGATAATTAAGTACTGCTTTATATGCATCAATATGTCTTTCATAACGGTCATGTATATAAAAAATACTCTCGAGCTTGTTTAATTCCACTTGATCTATGCAAGGTGAATTTATTCTTCTTTAGGCAAGAAACCACTTGTATCGCAGAATTTTCCTCTGTTGCCATTGCCCTATCTCTTTCTTCTTCTTCCACCACTTGCTCCTGCATATTAGAAGAAGAGGACACAACAGGGAATTCAAAAAGGACATCCCCACCAAAATTGGTGGGAAGTCCCTCGCATGTGGTCCCCAATAGGGACGCTACTTTGTCTAAAACTTTATCTAGTTGGAACTAGTCCTTCCCACCTCCTGTCTGAAAAAGATTATTATCATATAAAACAGAAAACATGATAATTGTCCAAAATCTCTGTTAAAAAAATGATAATTTTCAATATACAATTCACTAACCTTAAAACGGCTACTCCTCATGTTTGCAGCACGTTTTCGGGCACTCTTCTTCAAATTTTCCCACTTCAAGCGCAGCTGTTGGGCGCAACGTGGAAAAATTGAAACCGAAGAGTTGAAGGATTCGGTCAATCTCCTTCAACTCTCTTCTTTCAATTTATTGTTGGTAGCATTAGTAGCTCTGCTGGTAATAACCGCATCGGCTGCTACTAAAGCTACATTCACAATCAATTCACGGGCCGAAGTGCACTTCAGCACGGAAACTTAGCAGATGGCGTTCTCCCAGCAAACATTTTTAACTCGGCCCAACGTTGGGTTAGTGCTGCGATGTTAGAGTCGGTATACTGCAAATAGTGTCACATCGGCCGACAGCCGCCCGACGGACTATGAACCGACGTGTTGCAGAGTCTGCACACCGCAGAACCGGTGACGATTCGACTGTACAAATACACATCGGTTAAGCGTCTAGACAATGCTACAAATACGCTCTCAAATTAATCGTTACGACGTCGATTCAGCTTCTACAAAATATTTGCAGAATGCTGTTACAATTGATCGGTACCACGTCGGCTTAACGTCTAGAGAATGCTGGAAATACGCTGTTCCAATTGATCGGTACAACGTCGGTATAATATATCTATACATACCTGCAATACTCATGCTCGTTCTCACCAATGATCCCTAAATTTTAAGGGACGCCTAAGCATATTTACGTGAGATTTCTTATTACGCAGGTACGATTCCAGTCTCATCAACGTTTAGGAGACACTCTACTTAATATCAAGTGAACGTTGATGAAACTAAAATCGCACCAGAGTTAAAAGAAATGCCACGTAAATATGCTAAGGTGCCCCTGAAAATTTTAGAATCGTTGGTAGAAATTTTCAACTCCAAAAAAAGTAAATATGAATTATTTGATCAATAATTTCTGATCTTTGAACGTTTCTTATGAAATCTCGGAATCATTACTCATGTTGAAGGAGATCTATTTTTTCTTCAAATATTTGTTGAAACCTTGCAAGACTTATATTGTGATAAGGGCAAGACAATTTATACGGCGAATTGAAAAGAAACTTCTGTAACGTGCGTTTCTCGGAGAAGCCTTAATCTCGAGCGCCAGCTATTCTTTTCAATAGGGAGAATAGCAAACCTACCAGAGTAGCTGCTAGCCAGAGACAGAGCTCGGTGTTGTCTAGGGTAGTAGCGACAACGAAGAAGTCAAAATCGAATTGTAAAAGTTTATTCACACCTTCGGAAACTAATTATATGTACAAGGGAGATATGTGAGATATGAGTGATTCTATCAGTGAAAATACATCCGGGAAACCTTATCCGGTCACGAGCACTTTATGAAATTTGTACCGGGTGTAGTGAAAAATTAACGGTTCAATAAAAATGCGCCAACCAGAACTGACGAATGCTAAGGACTTGCTCCTTTGTTTCAAGCACTCGAAACTCAAAGGATTTAAAAGAAAAACTAAAAAATTAACTCTAAGCACTGATGCAAATAACACAAAATGATTATTCTTCAACGGCGAAAGAATACCGAAAATTAACTGAATTTATAACAGAAGTTAGAAACCACGTAAGAAAGTGAAATGTACTCAAGCGAAAGGAAAGCACTGAAGTAAAATTCAAAAGTCAGCCGACGAACTGAAGTAACAGTCGAAAAGTCGAAAAGTGACCGTCGCGGGGGAAAATTCGCCTTTATAGGCATATCCCCTCTCACGGTAAAAATCTGAAAATTCCAGAATGCGGCAAGAATGAAAAACATCGTCAGCTCCGGTTTATCGCATATCAACAGATGAAAAACGTCGAAATCTTCAGCGGCATGTAAGAAAAACAACGTAAAATACAGATAAGCGGTTTTTTACATTTACTCTGCCTGTCGGAATGAACGTACGGAATATTCGAGAATTAAAATATTTTCAAAGACGGAAATTTAAAACGAAAAAAATTCACTAAGATGAACTCCAATTTTCCTCAGAAAACTGGGGTTCATTACACCACCTCCACCTCGGAAGAAATTAACTTACGATGAAATAGTGAGCTTAATTTCACGACTCTATCTACCCCTAGTACCTTACTTTCGCGCGCGCCACCTATATACTCGTGACCAGTTTACAATAGCTGTATTCGACAGTACTTATCTTCTCTATGGTTGGCCACTGGTAGTTCCAATGCGCACGCAGAAACGTCAGCGTCCGTCAGCTCGGCGCAGGTCTCCGCCATCTTGTCAAAGCACCTTGTTCAGCGTTCCGTGGACACATGATGTGGGTATTTAATAGTGGAAAATCTTCTTTCTCTATGTGGAAATTCATCTTCATCGCTGGTCGGAAACGTGCCATGCTTCATCCCTCCGGTGAGTACCTAATTTAACTGTGTTTGGCGGGTGTTTGAATTCCATCGTAGTTTTGTAGGTTATCCAGGAATCGTGGGAGCTGCAACAGGTGGAAAGCCTCCAGTACGTGGGGTGCAATGGACTGGTATGCCCCCTCGACCTGGCTATACGGACGTTGGGACTCTCGGAGCCGGCAGGAGACTTGCAGGTGGGTAATTTCTAACAATACACTCTCCATTCTTCATCGTTCCTCGTGGTCAACTTTTCTTCCTGGAGCGGTTTTTCCCTGCTTTCTGTTTTCAGGTAGACGGTGTTTTCTTCAGGTAGACAGTGTTAAATTGACGGTACAATAATTTCGGTTCGGTTCAGGACAGAAATTGGTTAGATCTATTGGATTTATAGACGGATATACTCAGTTGCAAGGTGAAACAGTATCCTTTATTGGTATTCCTTACATAAATAACAGATTCTTTTTCGGACAGTTTTAACAGGTTTGATTTATAATTGCATGCTGAACGGATGAAAATCTGTAGATACGGTATTTCGGTCAACGGTGGTGCCTGTACGGAATTTGAACGGAATTGTTACGGTGTAATCGGTTATAACTATGGTTTAATAACGGTCTTCAGATTTACGAGATTTCTCCTTGCAGGTGCTTCCTACTTGCTAACATGTGTAACCTGTTCAACTTCCTCCGGGGTGGTTCAGATTGGGTGGATGCACTAGGGATATAACACTGGACGGCAGCCTCTCTTTGACAGTGATGAGAATGACAAGGACAATTTCTAGTCAGTATAACTACAGTTATTCGGATCAACAGGTAAACGGAAAATAATAATATAATCGGTAACAGAAAAAAAAATATATATTCGGTAACGGATAAAAATAACGGATTTCCTCCTTTCAGAGGTCATTTCTATAGAACGGTTAACGGATCATGACAAAACTATAGGTTATGCATGAAATGGTTTTAAATCTTTAATGTGTATGTTAGTGATTTTTCTACCCTCTGTATCTTTCAGGTCATAGACGACAGGTGAAACAACTTTAACGACGGTAAACGGTCCGGAAAACTTCGGAGCCAACTTGGCGGCGAAACTGTCAACGGCAGAGGATAAAGGACGGTCCCGGCGTAGAACTTTATCTCCCACATGGTATCGGATTTCTCTTCGTCGAATATTGTAGTGGTGAGCCTGTTGCTGGAAGGCACGGTACAGTCTGGTACGGACGAACTCATAAGCCTCCTGGAGATGTTTGATCTGTTGAGTACGGTAAGTCATGTCTCTATTTTCTTCTTCTGTACGGTTGGATTCTCCGTTCATTCCTTCATTGTGGGGGTTTGTCGAATAAATCGCCCTCGGGACTTCTAGTTCCCTTCCATAATTTAAAAATGCCGGTGTAAATCCAGTAGACTCCTGTTTAGCGGTGTTGATGGCAAACGTTAACTCTCCTATCTTTTCATCCCAGGTTCGTTGATCGGCTTCACAAAACTGTGCTATCATGGTCTTCAGGGTACGGTTATCTCTTTCTACAGGATTGCACTGAGGAGTATACGGTGGTGTGAAACGGTGAGCGATGTTCAGCTCTCGGAGACTGTTCTTGAATAGTCTGCTGTCGAATTGTACTCCATTGTCGGATATTACTAGTTTTGGGCAACCGTATTTCAGGATGACTTGTTCGTAGAGGGCCGAATAAACAGTTTTGGCGGTAGCTTTCCGCAACGGACGACACTCTACCCACTTTGTGAACCGGTCTTGCATTACCACGATGTAGGAGTTTCCCTTTTTTGACCGTGGCAATGGTCCAACTATGTCCGTGGATACCTCTTTGAACGGCGCATCCGCCATTCGGTGTGGTTGCATCTTACCAGGGGTTTTCTGTTGCGAAACTTTGTACTTTTGGCACGATGTGCAGTTCCTCACGTATTTCGCAATGTCTCTAAACATCCCTGGCCAGTAATAATTTCTGGCTATCCGTGCAATCGTCTTGGCGATCCCCATGTGACCTGCTAATTCGGAGTCGTGGTTTTCCTGCAGTACTTCTGTTCGCTGTTCGGATGGTACACAGAGTTTCCAGGGTTGGCCGGTTCCCTCTTCTGTGAAGTCGGATGAGTCCCAGAAATGTCGCAACAGTTTTCCATTTTCAACGGCGTAGTCAGGAAAATTTGCTGGGTCTTTTTCCACCTCCTGTAACTTTTTGTTGTACCATTTGCACTGAGTTGTTTCTATTTCAGCCAGGTATACGGAATCTACGGACGGTAACGATTTAGGTGACGGGCTGTCCGCAGGTGTTTTCAGGGATTTTCTCCGGCCCTGCACCTCAACAGCTTCTTGAATTTTCGGTGTTGGTTTGGCAATCAGTCGACCTTCCAGGTAACAGTCCGCGGTACTCAGGTTAATGGAAAAATTGAACCTTCCTAAAACGTCCATTCCTAGAATGAGGTCAACTGGTAAATCAGGCACCAACAGAAATTTTACGTCGGTCAAGGAATAATCAGCCAGGTGAACAGCGGTAGTGTAGAGTTTGGGTGTTGTCGTGGGTTGACCATTTGCAACCACCACGAAACCATTCTCAACATGTTGTCCGGTGATTCCCTTGCTTTCACATTGTTTTGCCACTTTCCGACTTACGAAACTCTTCGTGGCTCCAGTGTCAATTAATGCTTTGTAGTGCTTTCCGGCTATCTTAACTTCGACAAGCGGTCGGTTATCATTCCAGGCGGTCGATGTTATGGGAGTCAGTGTGTCGGGAGATATGGTCGACTCCTTCTCCATACCTCCGTCTAGTTTTCCGGACGGCAGGGACAATCTCGTGAGAGAATGTTTTCCCTCTGGCATCGAGAACAGAAAATTTTCGGTGGCCGGCGACATTCTCGACGCATGTGGCCATATCCACCACATCGGAAACACTGTGTCTGGAAGGACACTCTCCTCCCTGATGATGCTTGGGTCCGGTCAGCGTGGCTATTTTCGGCTCGACGACGGGGTGGCGGTGTTGAAGTTCCGGATCTACCTTCGGACCTGTCTCCAGAAGTTGGACGGTGTGATTCCTGTTGCCGGACTATTGACTCTCTGGATCGGTGTGACTTTGGACGGCTTTCCCCCTGCGGAGAAAGTCGTGTCTGGTTGGCTTGCGTCGGCGGGGCTGATTCCCTGTGATCAGTTGTTTGATGAACCTGTTCTCCGGTATCCACAGAAAAACTCGCCTGATATCGGTTCAGTTGGCGGGGAGTGTACGTTAAGTGAGGTTCCTCCACGAAACCTGGTTTTGAGGGTGGCCGGGTGTACTGGCTCATCTGCCATTGGACCAGTTCAAAAACTTTTCCTTTACGGAGAAGTTCATCATACGTCTTGGTCTCCTGGAAGGCCAAGGCCTGCTGTAAGGGCGGAATCAACCTCTGTCGGATGAGTCGGATCTGCTCCACTTCGGATGGTTTTGTATAGGTGAGTTTCTGGAATAAGTTCTGCATCCGGGTAACATATAGGAGCAACTTTTCTTCAGGTCCTTGTGTTCGTCTTTTTATTTCTTCCAACAGATTCTCCTCATAGTTGACAGGCAGAAATGCTTCTTTCAGTTGGTTGCTGAAATCCTCCCAATCCTCGAAAGTACCTCTCCTGGGAATAAACCAATCCCTTGCATCTTTCCGTAGTAATTCGAAAACTTGTTCCAGGGACACTTTACGGGACTCAGCCAGCCTCTCCACCTCTTCAAGAAATCCGGTCACACTTCCAGTGCCATCAAAGGAAATGTTCCATTTGTGTACAGGGACAGTCGGTATTGTTGATCGGGACTCCGGTTCTGATCTGGCAGGTGTAGTGACAATTGGTCGGTCAGGACTTATCCACGGTGCAGGTAAGTGTGGAAAAGACACTCTTCGTGTAGAATTAATCCATCTACCCTGTGTCGGACCTTCAGGTGTTGTTGTCCCACAGTCCTGTGACTGTGTGAGAGGTATCGCTGGTAACTGTCGCAGTAATGCTGTACATGTCTGTCTTGTCTCATTCATGACCTGTTCTAATGTTGGATTCCTTACAGGTGTACCAGTACGTGAGACATCCACTGCTACAGGAGGATCGACACCATCTCCCAAGTCGATAAGCGATGGCTCTCGGAGCCCTGAAATCCGTTCCGGTTGGATCGGTGACACACCAGGTGAACTGGGCACCTCCACATCTAAGAGAGACCTCTGATGTCGGTTCGATGGCTGCGGCTGTTCACGATTACCCTTCTGACGTAGCTCCTCTAGTGTTTCCAACGCCTTAGCTGCAGTAACAATAAAGTCCAGCCTTCCTTGTATGTGTATTAATCGGGTGTAAATTCGCGAAAATTCGTTAGCCGCATTCTCATGATTGAAGTTCTGAAGGGATTCCACTAAATCGGTGAGTTTATTTTGGCAAATCTCAATTTCCGAGGCGGGGTTCAATGATGTTGGGGGTAATAGAGGTTCATTAGACTGAAGTACTTGTCGTAGTAGACTCCGTTTAGTCATCACAGTACCCGGTATCGATTGTCCTCTCAGTTGTAATTCGTATGTAAGTTCATCACTGAGTAACCGATTCACATCCATGTTCGACATATTATTTTCAACTAAGTCCGATTCAGAACGCACCAATATTTCACACTCGGTATGTCTTTCACAATCCGTTTAAGTTCTAAGTCCAACCCGGTGAGTCAATCGCTAGCTAACCTACTCACTCAAGTTCGAAGTGGGTATCGGTGTAACCCCAAAAAAAAAAATTTTAAAGTCTAAGTCCCGGCGAATCAGAAAAAAGTCTAAGTTCAAGTCCCGGCGCACCAAAATAATCTAAGTCCCGATGTATCACACCAAAAATTTTACAAGTCCAACGTTACTCAAAAAAAAAAAATGTCAATCAGTCCCACTAAAGTCCGAAAATATTCGCGAAATACCGCACTCACTCGCAAGTTGTTTCGTATAGTCCGGAAAATGTCCCGAAATTCGAATCGCATCAGAACGCACAGGTTAAATTCCAAACAGTTTTTCAAGTTCAATATCCAGAAAATAAATCGCAATAATCGAATTTCAGTTTTCAGAAAAATCAGAAATAATTGGTAAGTTTCAACAGTACAAGTCAAAAGAAAATAATTGCAGGTAAACAAGTTATCAACAGGGTAATAGGTGATTCACTATTAAACTGATAGGTAAATCAAACCTATTAAATTTTACCAATTGTGACAATAAATTTTCAATGTTTCAAAGTCCGGAAATTCACTCACCTTCAATACGAAATTTAAAACAGTTCAATTCAATAAATCAGAAATAATAAGAAATCGGAAATAATTTTCACTGATATAAAGGCGCAACAACAGTTCAGTTTTCAATAACTCAATAAAGTAATCGGCAAAAGGAATAATCACAAATTAATTAAATTATTTCCAATAGGTTTCAACAATAGGAAAATTTTCAGAATATAGTCCAATTCAATTCACAGTGTAACAGTTCAATACAGAGTGGCAGGTAATAAAACACAGTTCAAGTTTATTTTTCACAGTTCTCGGTTCAAGAAATAGTTACTCACTGTTCTTAGGTTTTACTCACTGTTTCGGGAATTCACTCACTGTCCGGTTAATGTTTCTCACCTCTGTTGTTTCCTACTAGATTTTGCACTGTCGATTTTGCACAGTCCCTGCTCGGGCGCCATTTTGTAACGTGCGTTTCTCGGAGAAGCCTTAATCTCGAGCGCCAGCTATTCTTTTCAATAGGGAGAATAGCAAACCTACCAGAGTAGCTGCTAGCCAGAGACAGAGCTCGGTGTTGTCTAGGGTAGTAGCGACAACGAAGAAGTCAAAATCGAATTGTAAAAGTTTATTCACACCTTCGGAAACTAATTATATGTACAAGGGAGATATGTGAGATATGAGTGATTCTATCAGTGAAAATACATCCGGGAAACCTTATCCGGTCACGAGCACTTTATGAAATTTGTACCGGGTGTAGTGAAAAATTAACGGTTCAATAAAAATGCGCCAACCAGAACTGACGAATGCTAAGGACTTGCTCCTTTGTTTCAAGCACTCGAAACTCAAAGGATTTAAAAGAAAAACTAAAAAATTAACTCTAAGCACTGATGCAAATAACACAAAATGATTATTCTTCAACGGCGAAAGAATACCGAAAATTAACTGAATTTATAACAGAAGTTAGAAACCACGTAAGAAAGTGAAATGTACTCAAGCGAAAGGAAAGCACTGAAGTAAAATTCAAAAGTCAGCCGACGAACTGAAGTAACAGTCGAAAAGTCGAAAAGTGACCGTCGCGGGGGAAAATTCGCCTTTATAGGCATATCCCCTCTCACGGTAAAAATCTGAAAATTCCAGAATGCGGCAAGAATGAAAAACATCGTCAGCTCCGGTTTATCGCATATCAACAGATGAAAAACGTCGAAATCTTCAGCGGCATGTAAGAAAAACAACGTAAAATACAGATAAGCGGTTTTTTACATTTACTCTGCCTGTCGGAATGAACGTACGGAATATTCGAGAATTAAAATATTTTCAAAGACGGAAATTTAAAACGAAAAAAATTCACTAAGATGAACTCCAATTTTCCTCAGAAAACTGGGGTTCATTACACTTCATATATTCAAACAACTAAAATATAACTCTCATATAATAATATACATAAATAAATACTTTGTATGCTGAAAAAACACATAAAAACGACTAGCTTATTTGAAAAAAAAGTATATAAAAAAAGTATATATTTATGCACTACTCATTATTGCCTGCTTCTTTTTCCTCCGCTCTTCTCAATCTACCTCCTGCTCTGTCACTGGCATTGCGAAGCCAATTCATTATCACATGATTCATTTCCATATCAGTGGCATTTTTTGTAATAGGATTTCTCCTTACAGATCCTGGATAATAGAATTTCACTATTTGTATAAAATAAATTATTGAATTTTATATAGAATATCATCTTGGATGTGTTTAAATTAATTAAATATTTATGTCAACATGCAAAATATGTATTCAATTCAAGTAACTTCCTTACATTAGAAAATGTTAACATTTTCAACCAATAAAACATGAAAACTCAACGTGAATAAGCTTAACAATATTCGCCATTGGTTCTAATCCATTTTTATTATTCCTACCTGACCAATTCAGGGAAATTGCTAATTCATGGCCTATTATAAGTTTGATTATTTTGCGTGTTGTCTCTGCTACGTCCTTTCCTCCGGTGAGGCCAAATTTGGACAACTGAAAAATGTTTTGTTGAATTTTTTCTCCACAATGGAAAAGAAGAAAACCAAAAAATTAAAGCATATCACAAAGGGGTAGTCGGGGTAGATACATAATTCTACTTACACATTTTTTTGAAATATTCCAGATCATTTAATTCAGCATCAAATTTCTTCAGGTCCTCATACCTTTTTATTTGGATGGTATTCTTATCCATTTCTATCTCTACATTTTCCTTATCTACATGTAATCTCAAAAGATGCCTTATATCATCTTTCAATATTTGAATTTCCCTTACTAAATTTGTGAGAATTTCTGAAAATTGAAACAAATATAAGGAAATTGCCATGAAATAACCGAGAAAAAGATATTTAATGCAAACATAACTAAATTAATATTTCACTTTGAAGAAATACATTTATGAATACATAATAATATCGCACACCTAGATCTAAACAGAATCAACTCAAAAAAGCTGACTTTCCAGAAATGGCGAAAAACTGTTTTCTTCGTCACTATACACTGCAGATGTTTCATCCATGGATTATTTCATCTTACGTGTAGCTAGGAGAACAATTATATCGTGGGAATTGTTTCGATCATGTTTTGGTGCCGAAAATTAGATTTTTGTAATTATTTCCCTTTTGCTTAACAATTTCGATGTATTTGTTGTATTATTTCGAGTTAGGCCAGTATTGGTGAATTTAGTTTTGAGTTGACTCCTTTTTGAAAGGGCAACTTAGACTTAAAATGAATTAGCACTATGTGCCATTTATATTTAGTTCAATCCATTGGGCGATTTTTTGCCAATAATAGATATAAGGTGCTAGGTTATAAAGGGGTCTTGATAAAAAGAAATGTGTAAGTTGGATGATAAATTAGCGAGAAAGCAAAGGAATTAGTAGGTACTGAAAACAATCATTTTTTTTCTGTTGAAAAATAATGCCCATTATGTACTGCTGAAAATATTATGTAGTAAAAAATAAAATTTATTCATAAATTGTAACATAATACAAAAATATAAGAACAATCTTTTCTAAAAAAGATTACAAGTTCAGATCAAATATATCATATTTGACTTACAAAACTAAAAAAATGACACTTCGAGATCATCGCTGTGGAAACTTATAAAAAACTTTGGTTTTGAAAATCATCACAATTTTTTTCAGGAGCGAGGAAGTCATGATTAAGGAATTTCAAAGACAATGAAGCAATAATAATTATTAACTATCATTATCGCCCAGAACACTTTTATAATACAAATCATAGTAGGTTTTTGGAATAACGTTCTTATCAATCAATTCTCGTATGTCTTTTTTTTTCGCATCAGACAAGGCAATTTTTTCGGTGTAGGCCTGTGTTACGCCAATTGAAAATAACGATTCATCGCTTGGTGACCCATTTGCTCTTGTGCGGGGAACTCTTTTCCGTACACAAGCTTTTCTATAAGCTTCCTCACTGAATGATGTCTTATAGAAAAATGCCTCAGGTTGTGCTTTTTCAACTCTTAGAATCTTTATGTCATGCCACTTAATCTGATTTTTCTCCTCGTCTGTGTTGAAGTTGGTTCCCCATGATTCCTGTAATGCTTTGACATCATAAAATTTATTATGAGTCATTTCTATAACTTTGTATGGTTTGCCGGTTTTTTTTGCAGTAACAATCAAAGTTTTGTACTGCTCGGGAATGAAGATCGGCCCCGACTGCAGATATCTTTTGATTTGTTTTTCAATCACGCTATGTACATTGTCACCCTCGTTTTGGGAATGACCCCGTATCAAAAACTTATGAGTGATTGACTTAACTGACAATTTGTTGACAGCGTAGGCATAGGCTGAATTTATTTTTTTGTTGACCACCACAATTGTCTGAGTAGAAAATCAAGTCAATCTCTCTATTGGGATTTTGGTCTACCTGAGATTGAATGTAGTGGAGTATGCAGCTACCAATTTCTACAGCCCCTCTTTTGCCTTCAGTTTCGTCCCAAAAGTAGCAAATTACATCCTTTACTTTCAAATCGCTTATGGTAAAATTCAGGCAATTGATCCTAGATTTATAAAAGAAGAGGGATATTTGTCCCTTCGGAATCTGCAGCATTGCTTGTAAGTCATAAACTGCTGTGATGGTACCATCTGTCCTATTCTTTTCCTTTTCTTTCTCAGATCTTGCCAAACTCTTTTCTTTCAGATGCTGTTCATATTCTTGGCTGAGCCGGCTCTTTTCTTCTCCGTCTGAGTTTTTGTACCTTTCGCAAAGATCACATTGATCTTTTTTTGGTAAAAAAAAAGAAATATTGAATTCTGTGTTGAATATCCTGTTGAATGTGGAAGATGTAGCAACAGGTAATCCATCCCTCTCACGAAATTGCTTATAATCTCTATAGATATCGGCCAATGATTTATCTCTTGCAATAAATTCTCTTGTTGTTTGAGCTCTCAAGTAATGAGATTCAATCCTAGGAATAGAATTTATGAAATCTATAACACTCTTTTTAATTTGTGGGTCAATAGTGGGATGGTTAGCATGTTTTCCCCTCAAATCGGCATCAATAACTCCGGATTCCGTTTTCTTAGACAGTGCTGTTTTTATCGCTTTATAGCTTATGTCAAGTGTAGATTTAAAAAATGGCTTGCATACTCTGATTTTGCATCCATTTACCTCAAAATAAAATGCGGTGTTGAGCGCTCTAAAATCTTGTGTACTGGAGTATCGATATTTAGGCTTAATTTGTTGAGAGTGTCTTACTACAAATTCTCTCTGTCTTTCAAGATTGCCGAGGCCCCAGAATGAATCAAAGAGCTGTTGCCTCGACATTTCATCGATTTTACTTCTGCATTTCAACCGACATTTCTCTTCACAGGGTGGTCCACCTTTTCTCTCTGGCATTAGTTTTTTCAATTTTGATAAAGACTGGTAGGCTTTACCAGAATTTCTCAGCGTTTTTGCTACCTTAGATTTCCATTTCGCTGGTTTTCTTATTCTTTTTTTACTTTTTTTTTCTACTTCTGGTTCTTGAAAATTTATTTCAGCAACTATAGGACTCTGAGGGACTACTTTGTCCCTATCGCTGTCCGAGGAATCATTAGATTCGGATGAGCTTGAGCTGCTGGTGCTGGACGGACTCGATGATCCATTAGGATTAGGAGGTAAGAGTGGTACAAATTTATATTCGGTATTCCTCGGTGACAATTCGAAATTTGGATCTGCATCGAAGTCGTCGAAATCACTTTCTTCGCTCCGTACTGGTGAAATGTAATAGTTATTATCTAACCTGGATAATGCAGCATGGGTTGCCGCAGATGGTACTTCATCAATTGATGACATCTTACTGACATCTTCCAGAGGTGGGTGTTGCGGAAGTATGTTAGAAGGAGTGTTGTTTTCTTTGTCTCTTTCCATTACTAAATTCACTAAGAACCGGCCACGTTTAAAATTTTGCCTGAAACAGAAATTATTCATTCATTGACTCATGGGGTCCGATTCGCCAAATTAATTCAAGAAGCTCTCAGAAGAATTATTCAATCCTATTAACGATATTATAGAATTAGATTCGGCAGAATCCATCTAAAGGGATCTAACTCAAAAATTGATCTGTATGAAACGGAAAAAAGTCTCGGGAGGCCAAAAAAAAATTCAATTATATTGAAAAGAAAGAATTTTATTATCATCAACAAAAGAAATTCATTTCATTCGTTTCTTTGGAGAAATATAGGTACGAAAAACAATTACTCAACAAAACAGAATTAACTCTAAACTGAAAAGTTTTCTAACAATATGGAATCAATCCTAAATAAAAATGAAAACTTTACTTACCCTGCCATCGATACTGGTTCAACTTAAAATAAAATATCAAATAACTCTGCACTAGTCGTCAAAACGGCGATAACTCAAAATATAATTTGTTCAATTTCCATCAAAAGGGATTCAACTCGAAATAACTCCAACTTGTTGGCTTCAAGTACGTCTGTTCCGCTTGCAGTTCCGATGGTTACCAGCAATATTGCTGTTTTGGTGGTGTAAGGAGAGGCTTGCTCGTTCATAAATAGGGACATTCAGCGCCATCTAGGGTCGAGTAGAGGTGTTATTTTTGATTCTGTTTTATTGGTCGGTGGGTACTAAAATAAGGAATTCGATGGTGTGAATAACTCAAAAATTGAGATTTTTGAGTTGACTCTGTTTAGATCTAGGTGTGCGATATATTCTCTTACTTGTGTTCTGTTCACATGAACATGTACTAGAATGCAGCTTAATTCTACCAAACGCCAACCTCTTCTTTAGTCATTGGTTTTCTTTAGGCTGAAAAAATCTTCGCCTTCAGAATTTGAATTTAATGAAAAATAAATATCTATAACAACGACGATTTCATTCAAAGGTACTTACGGTTGAGAAATTCATTTTCAAATATTGCGAGGTTGAGAATCTCGACCAACAATTATTGTGATGTATTTATTGCCGTATGCACCGTTCATTGAACGACCTTTAATGATACGAGAATATATTCTTAGCCTACTATAGAACAAAACATGGCAAAATATTTTATTACTCAACATATTCTTCTCTTAATTGCATACAGAAGAAAAAAATGTGTCTCCTTGCTCTGCAAACCAGACCTCCACAGCTTTTAATACCTCCTCGTTGGAAGAAAATTTACGACCTTTTAAACTTTTTTTCAGTTCAGGAAAGAGATGATAGTCGGATGTAGCCAAATCAAGTGCATTTTAGTGATTCAAACCCTAAATCACGAATTTTTTGCATGGCAACATTTTAGTGCGGCGGCGTTGTCCTGCAAAAATAAAACACCTTTGGATAGCTTTCTGCGTTTTTTCTCTTTAATTTTTTCCCGTAGAGTGGTCAGTTATGTCGAATAGTAATCTCCGGTTATTGTTCTACCCTTAGCCAGAAAATCAATCATGATTACTGCATGGCAATCCCACTGAAGCAAGAACTTTTCCAGCAGATATTGGACACGAAACTTCTTAGGTCTTGGAGAACCAGAGTGTCGCCATGCCATCGATTGTTGCTTTGTTTCTGGGTCGTAGAAATGTACCCAAGTCTCATCCATATTAACAATTCGGTTTAAGAAGTATACATCGTTTTCAAATCGAGCACAGATCGAAAGCGATGCTTCTACCCTTGCACAATTTTGGTCAACATTCAAACATTTGGGCATCCATTCTGCAGAAATTTTTCTCATGTTCAAATTGACGTGAACTATATGATGAACGCGTTCGTATGGAGTATTCAGTGCTTCAGATATCCGTTTTAGCCCATTTCGACGGTCTGATAAAATCATGTCATGAACTGCATCGATATTTTCGGGGACTGACACAGAAACAGGCCTTCCCGATCGGTTATCATCTTCAATGTGAAATTTACCTCTTTTGAAGCTTGCAGTCCAGTTTTTCACGGTCGCATACGAAGGGCATTGATCACCAAGGGTATTAAGCATATCTTCGTAAATCTGCTTACCTCTTAACCCTTTCAAATACAGGTACTTGATTTTGGCTCGATACTCCAATTTTTTTATATTCACAATTTCGGTTGACATCTTCTTTTTTTCATTTAATTGAGAAACTCTGGTGTACTTTTCTTACCTCAAAAACACTGACACTGACACTTTTAATGAGTTATTGTCCGTTGCTATGGTAACGCAATATATTTTTATGCATGGACTGGTCTAGGCTAACTAGATATCAATACATCCACGTAGAATCTCTATGGGAAAAAGGAGGTTAAGGAATTAAGCTTTAATTTCATTAAGTTTAATGAAAAGGTGCATACGGGTATGTAGTCATACACACCCGATTAACCTTTCATACATAATCTTCAAATATTTACACTTTCTAGTTTCAACTTTAACACACTCAAATATCGCAAACGCTAGAAATGAATTAATGTGAGGTCTTATATTAGTGTTCTGTGATCTGAGCTGAGTAGATCCGTATCTATCCTTGCCTTGAGATAGATAACGTCAAACCATAATAATTGTGAAATGCAAACCATAGATAGATAACTACAAGGATAGATAGGCGAAATCCTAAGCCTTAACGAGATAGTGTTAAAGACATATCCAGAAGCATGGAAATGATTTCTGAAATGAGCAAGTATTATCGAGAAAATTTTCAGGCATTATATAGGCTTGACTCATCTGAATTTCCAATTGAGGAATTGTTGCTTGTAGCACAGTAAAATGATTTCCTTACGGACACAACAAACCTTGAATTCTCAATGTATATTCCGAATACTGTTGAAATTGATAACAAACACTAGAGTCCTGCCTCGAAAAACACTTCACTGTAACTGGAAAAAAATATAAGTTAGTGTTCAGATCTTGAATCAATTTGTTTGATGTCTGGATATGCCGTTTTATTTGTTGACCAATTCACAACATACCTTAAATCGTTTACACGAATATCAACACCACTTAACACACTTGAGTCCTTTCTCCAAAAACACTATTCGCAATAATAAAACACAAAGGTCTAACAGATGAGAAAAACTAAAATATTTGACGAAAATCTGTAGATAGACGCGAAAATCTCAAAATCCCCTTCAAAAATGACAATAACGTAAAGGCATTAACTTTTTACTTCGAACTGTCACCACTATGTCGCTGCAATCTACATTTGAATTCCCAATTGCAATTTTGTGAACAGTACGCATCACATCGTTATAATTCTAGATAAGAATGCCAAATTGAGAAAAAAAAAATCTTACAGTTATCACCAATCAATTCAAAAGTGACTTCATTAGATTTTGAAAAGTTAGAATGTAAGCATATGCTTACATAAGAATAATAATACATAAAGAAGTCACTTTTGAATTGATTGGTGATAAACAACTTCTAAGCCATTCATCACAAAATTAGGCTGAATGGACTTGGTTCACTTCAGCTCTGAACCCCTCATTTATAAGATATTGGGTTAAATGCAATCGATTGATTATATTAATAGACTTGGTATCAAATTGTAACTTCTATTATATATATTGTGTAAAATGCCATACGCTAAATAGATAAATAAATTCCTTAAAATAATACCAGCTTCTTTTTTCACTACCCGGTAACCTAATTACATTCAGTATTTGATCCTGGTGTGTAAAAATTGATTTTAATCAATTCATCCATTTTTGGTATAGTATTCATGTAGTATTTGTCTGTGAAGATTACATCTCTGCCAATAAATATTTTTCGATCTTCTTGATCCCATAATCGATATCCATTAGGGGCATAACCAACAAACATTGCTTCTTGACTTCTTCTATCAAGTTCCTTCAAAGGTTTCAGTATTTTGGCATAGACTTTCTGTCAAAATATTTTCAAATTGTTCAGATTCGGTTTTCTATTGAACCATTTTTCATATGGTGTACATTCTGCTCCTTTGGTAGGACATCTATTTGTTAGATACGCAGCAGTAAGCACTGCTTCTCCCTACATTTCTTTGTTACAATTAGCTTCAAATATTAGTGCTCTTGCTTTGTTCAATAATGTCAACATCATTCTTTCACTCTTACCATTGAGTTGAGGAGTATGTGGTATTGTGAAGTCTTGTATGATACCTTTGCTTTTGCACCATTCAGAAAGAAGATTATTCTGATATTCACCTCCATTGTCCATTCTCAACTTGCTTACTTTCAAGTTGAAATGTGCTTCACCCTCAATCTTTGTATATTTTGAAAAACTTCATGGGCTGTTTTTGTTTCCAAGAGATACACTTTACAAAAATGAGTGTAGTTATCTAAAAATACTAAAAAGTAGTTCTTATTATCAAATGTTGGTGGGTCAAGAGGTCCACCTATATCAGTATGTATAATTTGCATAGGATGATTTGCTCTTTCTCTGATGGTCTTAAAAGGTAGTCTTACTTGTTTTGCTTTGGCACATATTATGCAATCCATTTTCCTGCTTGTATCTCTCTTGAATGAAGCACCATCACATAATTCTGGAATTTTTTTCCATTTGTCCATAACTAAGGTGTCCTAGTTTTTTATGCCAGTCTAAGGTTTGTGTTGAGTCCTCGGTAATAAGTGCATTGTTATCTGTTTTCTTCATTTTCACTACATATAGACCATTTTCAGTCTTCCTTCCTTCTATTGCAATGAGATTTTCTGGAATTTCAATATTAGTTTTTAAAATATATACTTTTTCATTATCAAAATATGCTGCGCCTTGAGCTTGAGTGACAACATTAACCGATAACAGATTTCTTGACAGTTGTGGAACATAATAAACTTCATTTAGGGTGCAAATATCACAGTAAATTTTTCCATATCCTTCAATTGGTATTGTTTCCCCTTTCTTGGCTATCATTACATTCCGTCTGTTCCGATATTCCTGAACAGTACTATCAGTATTTCAGAGACGATGCCTATTGGCCCAGTCGTTCGAGTTCTATTGTTATTCGATTGTGGGCCAGTAAAACCAGCAATATCGGAACAGGCCCAATATCTGTGCATTTCTTCATGTTTGATATGATGTTTTCTTCTTTAATCATCATTTTGTTGCATCCACTATCTACGATCATTTCTATCTCTTGTGTTTCGGTATTAGAAATGAAATCTTATCAGAGTTTTCATTTTTCTGATTCTTGGGTTTATTCTTCTCATCAAAGAAACAATCTTCTGTTTTATGGTTAGTCTTCTTACATATCTTACATGCCTTATCCTTGTTGTAGCAGATGCGTTCAGTGTGATTTGTTCTGATGTGACCCATTAGTTTGCATATTGTACAGGGTTTTGTTGAGTTTTCCGGTTTCTTAGGCATTGTGGCTTTATATGACCTTTTTTACCACATGCATGACAAATAGGCTTATATTTTTCTTTGTGTACTGTTTTAAAAGACTCTGGTGTTTCTATTTGTCTAATTTTATTTTTGTCTTCTTCTACTGAGAGTCTAGATATTAGATTTTCCAAGGTTTTGTCTTTTGTGGGGGTTGAGTCCCATGCACAGCTGAAATATTGATGTTTTTCTGGCAGTATAGCTAGTATTTTAGAGATTATCATACTTTCGGAGATTTCTTCTTGTAATATTTTCAGTTTGAACACCAAATTTTGAATTCCACTGATGTTATGATGAATGTCTTTGGTATTGTCATATTTAAAATTATAGAATTCCTGTAGGAGAGAACATTTTTCTTGATTGGTGTCCTTTTTGTATATACGAAGAAGTGCATCATACATTTCTTTAGACGATTCGTAGTTCATTAAATGTAATTTTACCGTTTTGTTTATAGTTCTCAAAATGGCATGTTGAGCCAGAGCGTCCTTGGCTTTCCATTTACTTATTTTGGTTTCATCAGTGCCACAGGTGCTGATTTGGGAATTTCCATCGACGACATCCATGAGTAGTTTCGCTTTGAAGAGAATTTTTATTTCGAAATTCCATAAGGAAAATGTGGAGCTGTCTTTGAGTTTGGTGATACTTGAGATGTCTTCATTGTCTAAAGCCATGCTGATCACGTTGTCTTATTTTGTTGAAAATTTTTGTATTACTTTTATTTTTCAGATGTAGCGTGTTCTGGACCCGTAACCTGTCGTTTTTGGGTATTTGTTTTTATATTTTTACTTTATATTTTAATAATTTTCACCAGGAGTCGTGTTCACTTTTTAGGTTTTTTTTTATTCATCTACTCTGCCTTACAAACATAGAAATATAACTTGACATAACTTCTTTATGACTTATGACAGTGATGTGTAACTGTCAAAAACAAAACTGTCCAAGTTTAAATTATATTAATATACCAACACAACTGACTAGTGTTCTTTATATGTTTATTATGATTTATGAATGCTGGTTCCTGATTGTAGTTACCGCATGATTGCACTTACCCTACTTTACCTTACGGAGGAAAAATTACAAAAACCGATTATTTCCTAATATAGGAGCAGATAAATTAGTTACAGCACAAGCTACAGTAAAAATCTGCCCAACATAGGGTACAATATTCCAAGGTAATTTATTATGCAGGATCTTGAAAACTTTGATTCTCTGGTAGCTTCTCTCTATATGAACCCTTGCAGCAGCTATTTTCCGATTCAAACAAGCTTCTTCTGCACTCAACTGTTTTTTTTTTTTCTTTAGAAATGGGGATCTTATCAGTTGAATTCTATGTGCTGCACACATATCTTCAGTCATGAATCCCTTGTCTATCATAATTGCATCTTTTACAGGATCCAATTTTTGGAATACACCACTCTGCTCGAAAATAGCCTTATCTGAAGCTCTACCAACATAGGGTTCACTCACAAAAGAAATTGTTCCAGCTGGTGTAACACTAGTCATGAATTTCACAGTAACACTTGATTTATATTGCGAATAAAATTGTACGCGGCAGCAGAGGCATTTAGGTCTCTGAAAAAATATTTCAGTGCAATCTAAAATAATACAAACATTCCTTAAATATTTGAAGCAGTAGGGCATATTTGCTCTGTTTTCATCAGAAGAAGGAAAATATATAGTAGGTTTCAATACACTACTAAAAATTTGCACCATCTCAATAAAATACAGTTTTTACATTCCATTAGAAATATTGAATAATATTCCAAGACAGACATAACTCATATCCAATTTCATTTTGATGAAAGTCATTATAATTCTTTGACGTGCAGTCAATCTTTTACTTCTTTTATCTTTGTGCACTTTATTAACAAGATACAATCGATACAATCCAGAATTCTAAAGTCGCTGAGCCCTGTGAAGGACTTCAATGAAGCAGGTGTTTTGAGAAATTCACATTTTTGGCACATCCACTTGTATTTCTGCATCTCGAGAATATCTCAAAAGAATTGGGGATTCATTTAACCCTTCGGAACTCGCAATCAAAAAATTACTGTGGTATGCGCAATGACCTGGGGGGTCTTGGTACTTTACGCTTGATAATTTTTGGCATATTTCAATAATTGGGAAACTTTTTCACAAATACATGTAAGAGGCGAAATGAACATTTATTATTAAAAACAAATAATGGAAAAATTAACAATACTTCTCAGGATTACTACTTCAAAAACAAAAACAATTCAATATATAACTATATCTTTTTAGCACAATTATCACAAATGATCTTTGCATGTTCAAGACACAAATAAGTGTCACAAGACATGCAACTGAATCTGGTAGATTTTTCTTCTCTTGTTAACAGTTTGCAAGGCTTGCATTTTTTCTTTTTTTTCCCAGCCTCAGTACTATTTGAACTAGGTTCTGGGTGATCTCTTTGGTTTGCAGCTATATCGATTTCCTGATCATCTCCCGCTTCTTCAATTTCTGTAGTTTCTTGTGGCGATTGATCTCCTATTCTTGATGAGAGGTTTTCAATTTTTAAGAAATGGATCACGCCTTCATAGTAAGGCAGGTAAATAATAATCAAATTAATTCAGATGCATAACATCCGCAGATAGTGAAATCAACGAATGTTACGATCTAAATCGAACTAACAAACTACCATCGCTCGAAGTATTACCAGAAATTTCATTTCGTCGACAAAGAGTAGATGCTGACCATGGTTTCTGTCTTATTTGACCTCTTCAGAGCAACAAAACTCATTCGTCAACGAAATGCTATGAATTGCCGGCTCCTTTTATTCCATTTCAGTAGCGGGTATGATGTATAAATACATCGTACCGACATCTGACAGAGAAACGGGAACCAACCCAATTCAATTTCCTAACTCCCAGAGCGAAGATAGCAGTATGCATCCATATGCTTTAATCCCATATTGCAAATATCGTATATTACGATAATTAATTATTTCACTATCTGCGGATGTTATGCATCTGAATTAATTTGATTTTTAATTTTTGTTTGCAGTGTTAAGGGGATACATCTGGTAAATACTGTACGACGGCGTAACTGGTCTTTCACTAATTCCTCGGCTAATTGTTTCAAAAAATGTCGTCGCCGTACAGCTTTCACATTGTTACCAGCTAGTATTGTAGTATAGTATTGTAACCAGTCCGGCCCTTGCGGTCGGACCTTTCGAGAACCAGAGCGGTCGAGAGCTTCCAGAATAACCGCGAATCTACCTGAATGTTTCCGGCGCCTATATAAGCCCAGCGGAGGAGCAGGTAGGCAAGTGAAGTACAAGTACAGGTACCGTTATAGTTCAAAGTGCAAGCGACTAGTGGAAATAAATACGAGTGGAAATAAATAGTTGTGTCATAGTTAGTTTGTGAGTTATAAATGTATTAAGTGTAAATAAATAATTTTAATGAGTTGGACCTTTTAATTAAGCGAAGAAAACGTTACATTGGTGTCAAGTGTGCGGTTCAACATCGCTCAAATTAAATAAATAATTTCGGTTATTTGTTCATGCCAGTGACCACAAGATTACAGAACGCGATGGTAGTTCTGACCATTCGGGGTCCAGCAGCAGCGGGCGGTATTGCGGGACCTATAAATTCCTCCATCTCAAAACCAGGTAGGTTTGAGAGCAGCAAGCTAGCAACGTGGACATCTTCATCATATGGTACTCCTTGCTTGAGAATACGTAGAAGTGGGAGCATGTGATTGGGCGAGTAGGTAATTGCGCCAGAAACGTTCTCTCTTCCTTCGATAACGGCTAGTAGAGGAGTCACAATCTGCTTGTTGTCTTGACAGTTTCCGATAGACTCTAGATATATTGCAAGTGGATATGGCAAGATAGACGCCATATTGTTAAAATCTAAGAGTTGTTCGGTAGTGAACATCCTTCTCGAAGGCAGGTCCTCATCAGGTTTGTCGATGTGGGCCCTTTGAGCATAACAAAGCTTCACTTCACTCAAGATGAGCATGCCCTTGACGAACGTACGTTTGTTGTCAATGGTGTTGAGCTGTCCGAAAGGACGCGTGCCGATAGCTTCCATTGTATCCCACACACGGTTGACATAGGCGGGAAGAGTATTAAATGAAATGGGCACAGTCACTGGATGGACATCGGCTGCGAGTGGTAGGGAGGAGACTGCAGTGGGATCGCTAATTCCGAGGCGAGCAAATACACCTGCCATGATTATCTTATCAGTTTCATCGTTCTTAGCGCGACGGTAGTTCTCAGTTCGACGCTGACGTGATTTGTAACCACCAGGTTTCTTGCCACCACCGGACTTCGGAGCCACGGAGTCGGTAGGATTAAGGGAATTCGCTTCCATAATAATCGGGATGATTTTACGGTTGACTTAACAGGTTGACTGCCGCATAAAAATAATGAAAAATGCATTTGGTGCCAAGTCGAAAAATGTACTTCTGACAGAAACCTGAATGAGATGCAATGATCTATTTTATCCAATTCCAAAAAACAACTCCATATTTCGAAAAAATGATAGGGCGGTCGTATACGGCCGCTGGAGCATGGGCGGCATGTTTATGCCTTCCACGCCATGGCGGGCGTCATGGCGGCCGTCGTGGCGCCCGTCGTTCGGGCGACTATTCTTGTTAGATCTTGTAAGAATATGTTAGTGTCGCAGTTTACAGGGCATTAGTTTATTTGTTTCTATTGACCGCGTAAGTCGTAAAGGGTGCAGTGAGCGTGAAAATGAGTTCTCGTGCTAGGAAAATAGTTGATTTAGCACTAAAAAAGCTGAAGGATGAAACATCAGGTAAATATTTCATACATGAAAATATGTTTTGAATTTGATATTTCGTATTACTGTGGTTTTGATTAGATAATTTTTTTCACAGAGGATGAAAATAGTGCTGATGATTTCAGTTCCTTCGATTCGGATTTGGATCCGATGTTTTTGCCATCTAGTGAGGAAGATTTTAGTATGAGTTCTGATGCATCGATTGAAGAGAATAAAATTGATTTTGCCAAGAAGAAGGTATTCAAGAAAAAAAAATCAGAAGTAAGAAAAGAGCCTTCTGAATTCCAGCCGTGTTGTTCAAAATCACTTCAAGCTGTTGATTTTGAAGAAAATGCAGAACTTCTCGAAGAGAGGACTCAAGAACCCGAAAACTTTGTGCCTGGAGAAGATTCCACGAACAGATTAGAAGATATGCAATCGGAAAACGAAGCAGAAATTGTTCACCCAATTGAACATTTATGGAAGGCGCCAGTAGGAGCACACAAAATTTTTGAATATTGTTCTGAAAGTGGTTTGAATGCTGGTTATGCTGCAGTTCTCATCAACGAATTATCTCCATATAAATGTTTTCGTTGTTTCGTTGATGAAGAAATCGTCAATGAAATGGTTCATCAGACTAATTTATACGCGACTCAAGTATTATGTGATAAAGAAAACGTTAGCAACTATTCTAGGCTGCACAAATGGTTTCCAACTGATCAAAATGAAATGCTAAAATTTATTGGAATTGTAGCATATATGGGTATGGTTCGGATGCCATCTTTGGAGAAATATTGGAGCACAGATTGTCTCTACAAAATGGCCTGTATTTCGAAGATAATGTCGAGAAAGAGATTCCAATTACTTCTCAGGATGTGGCATTTCTCTGATAATGAAACTTGTACAGTGGGGGATAGATTACATAAAATAAAACCTCTACTAGACAGATTGGTGAAAAATTTTCAAAGTGTGTACACTCCTGGTAGAATATTCTGTATCGATGAATCAGTTGTTCCCTTCCAAGGTCGTCTCCTAATGAAGCAGTATATACCAAATAAAACGCATAAATATGGCGTAAAATTATTCAAACTATGCTGTGAGAATGGATACACATGGAATATTCGAATTTATGCTGGCAAGGAAAAAGAAGGTAATGCATCTGTACCAACCAATGTCGTGCTGAATTTGTCCGAAAATCTACTCGACACAGGCAGAACTATAGTGGCTGATAACTACTATACTAGCCTTGAGCTGGCTAATGTACTGCTAGACCGCAAAACTCACTATATTGGTACATTGAGGGCTAATCGTCGCGGCAACCCGAAAGAAGTGATTCAAAAAAAACTGAAAAAAGGTGAGGTTTTTGGTTTGGAAAATGAAAAAGGTATATGTGTTTTGAAGTGGAAAGATAAAAGAGACGTTCTTGTCCTATCCACAAAACATACAACCGAAACCGTCGATATTCAGGGTCGTAATGGTACAAGGACAAAACCACGAGCCATTGTGGAATACAATGAAGCAAAATCTTCAATTGACCAATCTGATCAAATGGCAAGTTATCACTCACCACTGAGAAAATCTCTGAAGTGGTACAGAAAACTTGGGATTGAGTTCCTTCTGGGAACAGCTCTTGTGAATTCTCATATAGTATTCAACCAATTGTCTGACAAAAAAATGAAAATTACAGAGTTCAGGGAGAACCTCATAAGGTCTCTATTATTTCCAGAGGAGGGAGACAAACCTGACAAACCTGCCAAAGATCTACAGAAAATACATACCTTACTGAAAAAGCAAGGTCCATATGATAAAATGAGGAAATATTGTAAAGGCTGTTACTCTAAAAAACTGCGAGGTGAAATCACAAAAAATCGAGTAAAAAAAGTAATCACCTACTGTGAATCCTGTGAAAATCAACCACATTACTGTATCGAGTGTTTCCATGATGTTCACACGAAATAAGAAAAGTTTCTTTCAATACTATTTTATTTTATTTTTTTCCAACAATAAAAATTATGTTTTCAATTGCAAGCCCTTTTTTTTACATTATCGAATGAGATATTCAAAAATTCGTGGTAGTATTATGAGCTCATATGCCACAGCGGTCGAAATATATAATAATATCGATCCTAAAAGAGACCGCTGGCGAACGGAGATCATGAAAAGAATGATGCACCATAGCGGGCGTATACGACCGCCAGGCATCTCAGGAAAAAAAGTGAGCGGTCGTATACACCCGCTGTGGCAGTCAACCTGTTAATCAGTCAGATTATAAAATCGTAAAATCATCCCGATTATTATGGAAGCGAATTCCCTTAATCCTACCGACTCCGTGGCTCCGAAGTCCGGTGGTGGCAAGAAACCTGGTGGTTACAAATCACGTCAGCGTCGAACTGAGAACTACCGTCGCGCTAAGAACGATGAAACTGATAAGATAATCATGGCAGGTGTATTTGCTCGCCTCGGAATTAGCAACTACCGGGATACTGTGCAACCGTCACGGTTCTCCGGGTCGTACACCATTGCATACAGGCGTGGTGAGTTAACACCCAGGAGGGTAATGGACTTTTTGAGAAAATTAAATGAGAAAATGGAGGAGAATTCTTGTAAGTTGGAAGAAAATTCTCGAAAATTGAATGAGAAAATGGACGAGAACTCTTATAAGTTAAATGAGAAAATGGACGAGAACTCTTGTAAGTTGAACGAACAAATGGTCCAAATGGAAGAAAATTCTCGAAAATTGAATGAGAAAATGGACCAGATTAAGGAAAATTGTAATGATGTGGTGAGTCAACTTACAGATAAATTGGACAAGAAGCTGAAAGGATTATTGAAGACATGGCGAGAGAAGGTGTAATCGAACCGTCCGATAGCCCCTGGACATCGCCCGTTGTATTGGTGAAAAAGAAGGATGGAACCACTAGATTCTGCGTAGACTACAGGCAGCTCAATCAGGCCACGAAAAAGGACAGCTACCCCTTACCGAGAATTGACGATACCCTGGACACACTCTCGGGATCACGTTGGTTTTCCACCTTGGATCTGAAGAGTGGATATTGGCAGGTTGGCTTGGATCCAAAGGATAAAGAAAAAACTGCCTTCAGTATTGGAACAGGTCTGTGGCAGTTTAAAGTCATGCCTTTCGGTCTATGTAATGCTCCTGCCACATTTGAACGTCTGATGGAGACAATATTGAGAGGGCTCTCCTGGAAAACTTGTCTGGTGTATCTTGATGATGTAATAGTAGTGGGAAAATCATTCCAAGATCACCTACACAACCTATCCGAGGTTTTCCAGCGACTTCGTGATGCCAACCTAAAGCTAAGTCCTAAAAAGTGTAATCTGTTTCGAACAGAAGTGAAATATTTAGGACACGTAGTTTCACGGGGAGGTGTGAAAGTTGATCCGTATAAGATCAAGGCAGTGCAGGAATGGCCTATACCGAAAGACAAGAGTGAGTTGCGGAGTTTCTTAGGCCTTTGCACTTATTATAGAAGATTTGTATCTGGTTTTGCCAACGTTGCCAAGCCGCTGACGAAATTGACGGAAGATGGACAGGAGTACATATGGTCCGATGATTGCGCTGAAGCCTTCGAACGATTGAAAAAGGCTCTGGTCACAGCTCCAGTTCTGAGTTACGCAAGGACTGAAGGTAAATTTGTGCTCGACACCGACGCCAGTAATACAGCCATTGGCGGCGTTCTATCGCAAGTCCAGGATGGACAGGAAAGAGTCATCGGGTACTTCAGCAAGGTGTTGTCCAAACCAGAACGGAATTATTGCGTGACCAGGAGAGAACTTTTAGCAGTCATCAAGTCCGTAGAACATTTTTACAAATATTTGTACGGAAGGAAATTCTTACTAAGAACGGACCATGCTGCTTTGAAATGGCTCCTGAGTTTCAAGAACCCGGAAGGACAAGTGGCTAGATGGATTGAGAGGCTGCAAGAGTATGACTTTGACACTGAACACAGAGCGGGGACTAGCCATCGCAATGCAGACGCGTTATCAAGAAGACCTTGTCCCGAGAATTGCAGCCATTGTTCGCGCCTGGAAGAAAAGATCGATTTAAGGCGGACCACCGTAATCGAAGACGACTGGCTACCTGAAGAAATTCAAAGAGCACAAGAGGAAGATAACGACTTGAAAGTAATCCTGAGTTGGAAGAAGAGCGGTAGACGACCTACTTGGGAAGAAGTATCCAGACTGAGCCAGAATGTAAAGTCGTATTGGGCACAATGGGAAACGTTGAAGATTGATGGAGGTCTTCTGAAACGTTGTTGGGAAAATGAAGATGGAACTGAGCAGAGACTTCAGTTGATTGTGCCAAAGAGCCGTGTGACAGACATTCTGACCAGACTACATAATGGAACTTCAGGTGGACATTTCGGGATAACCAAGACGTTGGAAAAAGTCAGGCAGCGATTTTATTGGCTAAATTGTAAGAGGGACGTTAAAGATTGGTGTAGAAGATGCAAGGTTTGTGCTGCTGCTAACGGACCTTATGGTAAAGGAAAAGCACCAATGAGGCAATATAACGTCGGATTCCCCATGGAACGAGTAGCTATCGACATCGCTGGCCCCTTTCCCGAAACAGACCATGGAAACAGGTACATTTTGGTAGCGATGGACTATTTCACGAAATGGGTGGAAGCCTACGGTATTCCTAATCAAGAGGCAAGTACGGTAGCTGATAAATTGGTCAGAGAACTATTCTGCAGATTTGGAATACCTCTGGAGCAGCATTGTGATCCAGGTCAAAATTTTGAATCGAAGTTATTCCAAGAAGTATGCAGCAAATTGGGAATTCACAAAACAAGGACTACACCTCTTCATCCACAATCAGACGGCATGGTCGAACGAATGAATCGGACCATGGGAAAACATCTAGCCAAAGTAGTTTCTGATCACCAGCGGGATTGGGATGAATATTTACATCTATTCACCATGGCATATAGATCTTCGGTTCAAGAATCTACCAAGGAAACTCCATCCAGTATAATGTTCGGCCGAGAAATAAGACTGCCTTGCGACTTAGAGTTTGGATGTAAGCCTGGAGAAGACGTAGCTGGGGAGGACTACGTTAGTAAATTAAAGAACAAGCTGGATTACATACATGGCAAGGTGCGCAATCAAATGCAGCAAGCAAGTGACCGAATGAAAATGCGCTACGACATCAAGGCTATTGAAGGTGGATTCGCCACTGGAGATCTGGTGTGGCTACATAATCCACAAAGGAGGAAAGGTTTTTCACCAAAGCTGCAGAGACAGTGGGAGGGACCGTATGAAATAATCAAGAGGATAAATGATGTAGTTTACCGGATAAGGAAGCTCCCCAGAGGAAAACCAAAGGTTGTCCATTTCAACCGATTAGCCCCGTACGCGCAGGACAAAGAAGAGGTACGTCTTGTGGAAGCCCCGACGCAAGGAAGCAGCGATTACCAGAAGTTTATGGATTGTTATGGTGAGACACGCGTTGCACGGTTCGGCGTTACACAAGAAGTACATCAAGATCTCTTTACCGTGTCTGAGGAATACTCTCTCGCTCATTGCGTAGCGGAGGACCTTCGTATGAGCAAAGGAATAGCCAGAGTATTCAGAAATAAATTTGGACGTCAGGAACAACTATTGCGACAGCAGCCAAGAATCGGAAAAGTTTTGAAATTGAAGGCTGAAGGTCGGTTCATTTATTACTTAGTCACAAAGCAACATTCCTATCAGAAGCCAACCTATCAAAATCTATGGACGGCACTGCATAGCTTGAAAGAAGACCTTCAACGCTTTGGAGTTAGGAAATTAGCTGTTCCCAAGCTCGGTTGTGGATTGGACCAGCTGAATTGGCGAGTTGTGCGAAGCATGCTGGAGGTGGTATTTCAGGGGACTGGTATACGGATCCTGGTGTGCAGTTTCAACCCAAAGCAGGCCAGGGAGCCTGGAAAAACTGTGGAGTGCTACTTCCATCAGAATGGCTACTGTAGGAATGGTGATGAGTGCAAGTTTCGCCACGGTCCTCGGAGGAATTCACTAAATCTGTTCTGGGACAGAACAGGCTTAAGGAGGGGACAGTGTAACCAGTCCGGCCCTTGCGGTCGGACCTTTCGAGAACCAGAGCGGTCGAGAGCTTCCAGAATAACCGCGAATCTACCTGAATGTTTCCGGCGCCTATATAAGCCCAGCGGAGGAGCAGGTAGGCAAGTGAAGTACAAGTACAGGTACCGTTATAGTTCAAAGTGCAAGCGACTAGTGGAAATAAATACGAGTGGAAATAAATAGTTGTGTCATAGTTAGTTTGTGAGTTATAAATGTATTAAGTGTAAATAAATAATTTTAATGAGTTGGACCTTTTAATTAAGCGAAGAAAACGTTACAGTATAGTAGGGGAGACTGGGGAGGGTTGATACGTTTTTTGGAATTTTTATTCTGGAAACGGAATTATATGAAGAAGCAGGACTTTTCTTATATTATATAATTCTTCAATTAATCGTTCAACAAAATAAATATAGAAGTCGCAAAACATAAACATCTTATTCTGTACAGAACGTTGAACACAAAAACATGCAAACTGTCTCAAGCCTCCCCACATATGGGAGGATTGATACGATGTACTGGGAGAGTAATCGAGAGGATTATTCAGCTCAGTAGGTAGGTCAGCAATGATACTGGCTTGCTTTGGTCCTATAGGTGTAGAAAAATCAGGAAATTGTCAGTTAGTCACTTCCACACAAGAAAAGTCGGCCTCGTTAAATACATGGGGATTGTACGGTTTTTTAAAGTCCCTTTGATATGTTGGATGGTGAAGACGCCTTCATGTAGGCCTATCCAACTAGCTACGGAATATTTTTTCAAGATTATACATGTATCAGGCCTCCCCACGACAAATGTCTCAAACCTCCCTGAAAGCAATTTTTAAAGTGATTTATGTTTTCATCTTATACCCATATATTTTGAAAAGCGAATAAAACTGTAAATTGAGTAGTTTTATGCATATTTCCCAGTGAAATGTTTGTTTATGCCGAAGAATTAATGCATGATCATAAAACCCTTAAGTAACTTGAGTAAAAACTTACAATTTCTCACCTCGAAACACTCTTCGTTGAATATTTCACAAACAAACTACTGTTAGCCTTACATATTAATGTCACGCAATGCCCTCTGCCAAAGAATAGTGTTCACTAGTATAATACTTTTGAAAACGGCTACAGATCGCGGATATAAGCCTGTATCAAGCCTCCCCATGTATCAATGCTCCCTAGTCTCCCCTATACCTGGGCATTGATTTCAGCCATATTGAGAATTGAATTAAAAATAACCATAGGCCATCGACGAGTGTTGCGTTTGACACTATAGTTCTCACATATTTCATCATTTGTATCAACACCCCCTTTGTGTTTATTATAGTCTGTTATCTCAGGTTTTCTTTTCTCGCCTATGGTGAGGTCAATACTATTATCATTGTGCATCGTCGAAATGAGTTTCTCTGGGGTTTTGGAACATATGATACCAGAGTAGATTTTGGGCGGAAACCAAATAAGCTTGATTTCAGTTCCCGATTTTTAGTATTTTTGAAGGCAGTAGGAATTTGTACCTTATTTTTCTTTAGCGTCGCAACGACACTGAGTTTTACCTCCACCCTTCAATGAGAGGTACTTCTGAAAACCAATTGTCCATGGTTATATTGCTTCCTGTATTCTGTAGAGGTGCGCAAAGTCGTTTGACCACATCGATTGGCGAATTACTTATAGCAAAAGGGGATCCTTCTGGCTGTCTCCCTGTGTATATTTCCAAATTATATGCGTAGAATACTTCACTGTCAACCACTGCATATATTTTAATGCCATACTTGCGTGGTTTCGATGGTACTTATATATTGAACAAAAGGGCATCTGCTCCTGAAGCCTCCTAATTTTTCATCAAGAGAAACATCGGCTGCAGGCGAATAATTTTTCTCACAATTTTCGATGAAAATTTGAAACATTTCGGGGGCATGGCAAAGACGATCATTCTTTTGTCGCTGTGCTCTCGTGTTTATGTCATCGAATCGCATGCAGGCAAAGAGAAACAAATCTTGGGATTTTCCCTACGTAAGGTTCTAATCTTCCTCATATTGTTTTCCCTTCTATGAATGATTTTTATTAATTGCTTTTTTCTTGGTGTACTGTCCATTATTGAAAGTTCATCAAAATTTCTGAATATTTTCTTCCTTGATACTCGGTGTGGACAAATGTGGGGTTTTTGAGCTAAGGCTTGGATCATCCAAAGCTGCCTCAGTCATAATTTCTGAAACAGTTTATAACTATTTTTCAACAACTACAAGAAACAAAATGTTTGCAAAATGAGTTGAGGTGTTATGTGTTATCATATGAAGGGTTTCGTGCCAGAAGGGCGATACACAAAATCGCAATTTTCAAATACCTTTTTCAGATTCTACAGATGAAATTCCATATTTACTTTATTTGTCTTAATAGTTCTTGCAGAGGTTTGCCAAGGAATAGGAACTGCGGATCTGTGAAGCTTAAATCTGTTCAGATCCATATATGAATTAGGTGAAAAATGCTTATTGCAGATCTTGCAGAGATTCACCCGTGAATTCCATTTCTAGTATTTCTTGCCATTCCTTAGATCTGAAAGTTTAATAATATTAGCACATTGCAAAAGAGATTCCATTCATAGTTCGACCATGCTTATAATGACTATTTTACATATCATTCTATAAGATTTACGGAAGACATTATTAGTTCTTTGGTTAAACAAACAGAGAAACCTTAGCAATAATTACATATTAACTCACCTTACTAAATTACGGGTAAAATTATGCAATTTTTGAACATTTGTCTCATCACCACCACAAAATAAACAAAGCAAGCTTGGCATTTTGCTGTCTTGGAAGATTGTCTTCAAATTGTCGAAATAATTCTAGAACTTTGGTTGATAACTAAGTCAACCTCGAAACTTAGAATAAACAGAAAAGAATTGAAAATCATGCGAATTTTCACACATATAAACATAAACACATACTCAAATTTGAGTTCAAATTCTAACCTGGCTTACCACCCAATTCAGTTTTCTTGGATATAGCAGCTGACAAAAAAAGAGTCTCTGTCAAGCTTCCTCTTGAACTTTACAATAATGTTCTTTGGTTTATTTTCCAGTTTAGTCGGAACTCGCGTTATAGTATTCACTGAGCCATCTGTCACCTCGTGTCCGATGAAATTGCCAATTTTCTTCACGATTTCAAACAAATTTTCATTCTTTCGTTCAGGAACATCCATTATTTCCACATTATTACTACGCAGACTCTGCTCCACATTGCCGAACCTCGCCTCCAGAATTCCAATCCTCTTTTTCAAGGTTTCATTCTCCGCCTTCAGGTAGCTGGTCTCCCTTATAGCCTCATTCAAATGTAATAATTCATTCTCGAAATCTGACACTTGATTGGAGCAAAAGTCGACTGAGCCACGCAACTCTGATTTCGCTTCTAACTTCACAAAGCTCGGTCTTGAGAGCACGTACCAGCTCAGCAAGAACGGCAGGACCCCCCGATCTATCGTCGACCTCCTGTTCACTGCCCCCGTCATCAATCGACGCCACTGTCACGACAGAATCCTGACTTCGACAGTTCCTACAACTCCACTGATAACCAGGCAAGGTGGCGATAACAACACCTTGACTTTTTTTTACCTCACACTATCTTCCGTTGGCGTGATAACATCTTCGACATGAAACACATTGGAGATCGATTTGACATCGAATTCTTACAAATATCACACAAGGACATTATGATTTCGAAAAAATAACGTCACCCAAAGACTTATTTTACTTTATTGGGGGTGTTTTATTTTTTTAGGCGATCTATTTCTGCACAGAGATCACACAGATCTTTTGAAGGCTTATTGAAAGAATAATTGAATTCAGTGTAGAATATTTTACGAAAGACTATAATTTTAACTCGGGTCAAGTCTTTCTCTCTTATGAAATCCTCATACATTTCCAAAATTTTTCGAATTGACGGGTCACCCTCCATGTACTGTCTTTCAATATCAGCCTGATAATAATGGCTCTCTACTACAGGGAACACTTTGATGTGCTCTCTTTTCGACTAAAATTAAAGAGCTCACCCATTCAGTAGGCTCTGTGACCTTGGTGATGACATCCATCTTCTCAAGCTCTTCTTTAAGTTTATCATGCCAATGCAAAAGGCACCTTCAATCAACGTTTAGCTGCACCTCTGGATTTATACTTATGTGAAATTCACCAGGAAGATAACCAAGACCGGTAAAAACAGAAGTATTACATTCAACAAATTTATTTAAATCTGCATTACTTGACTGGTTTGACTGTGATAGAAATGACTCTGACTGACTTGACAAACTTTCTTTGTCATTTGAACCTAGTAATTGACTCGATTTCGTCTGACTAGTATTAGAAAATTGACCAACATTACTTTCTGATATTTGCATGCTTGAAGTGTCTACACAATAAACCCTTTTAATTAATCCTGGATCTGAACAAATAGCTTTACCTAGCACAGTTGGAGAATTTACATTTGCAATTATAAAATTGATTTGCTTTGTCATATGAGAACTATTCAACAGTAATTTACATTTCAAATTTTGTCGACGTAGTACCTGGAGACTATTGGGAGTGTATGACAGTTTTCAACAATGAATTCTGTATTTTAAGTGAAGGATGAATATTTTTCGGCATAATATCACTACCTGTATCAATTATACAATTTACTTGTGATTCATTTTTTTTTTCAAGGGCCTCGCTTTTATTTTTCATGAAATATATAATTGTAAAATGGGAGCAATGATCTATAAACGAAATGAAGTAACTCTTACCATCATGGCTAGCTGGGTTCAGGGGTCCACAAACATCACTGGAGATGCATTCAGGGACATTCTTTGCTTTCCTTTTCTCAGGTAAGGACTTTTCTAGTTTTTTTGCCCTGGAGACAGACTTCACAAACCTTTTCTGATGGGAAATAAGATGAGTGACCCATTCGCCTATACCATAATTCCTGTTCTTCTGATGATGTTAGACTTGCATAATTAGTTGGTATGCACATATCTACCACATATAGACCACCCTGCAACTGACCAGAGATCAAAGGACTGTCATTGCTCTTCTTCACAACAATCTTGCTGTTCTCAAATATTATTTTCATTCCTTTACTTTCAATTTTCTTCACAGAAAGGAGATTATGAGTAAGATTCTTGCATACAAGAATATTTTCCAGCTTATTTTCAAACCTTTGTTAGTTTCTAAATGTAAAGTTCCTTCTATATTGGCTTCTACACAATGTCCTTCTTTTGCCACTTTAATGGAGTGCTTCACTTGCTTTTTGTTAGTCAAAAACTTTTCATATTCACTCTTCACCGAATGGTTTGTACAGCCTGAACTAACTACAAATTTCATAATATTTTCTTTGTTTTCTACCTTTTCATTGGATAGACATGTAATGAAAGAAATTTCATCATCTTTTTCAGCCACATTTACCTTCGTGAATGTTTTCTTGTTTTCCTTTATCCTTCGACATTCCGACTTTTTGTGACCACGTAAACCACAGCCATAGCATTTAAAAGGAAACTTTTTCTTGAATAATGAAGAATGATCACGCCTAAACGGGGAGGCAATGAATAAAATATTGAGGATAAATTCAGATGCATACCACCTGACGATATGAATATCGACAAGGCCAAATGAGGCCAAAACCATGGTCAGCATCTGCTTTTCTTCGGTGGAGCGTACTCCATTTGGGGGCCTTGACGATGACAAATTGGCTAGCTCAATTCAGATCGTAACACTTGTCGATATTCATATCGTCGGGTGGTATGCATCTGAATTTATACTCAATACTTTTTCTTGAATGTTTTCTGTCCACCGTAGAATGCAGTACTTGTACCTTCACCATTTGTTTCCTCACAGCTTGTTGCGTGTCTCTGTTCTTCAGCAAGTAACTTGCTTTTGACAAAATCTAGAGTAATTGTGTTTCCACTCTGCGATAGCAAAACATCTATTGCTGTGACAACACTTTGATACTGAGGTTCTGATATGGATGCCAAAAGTTGTGATATCACTTCCATATCATTTATATTTCCACCAGCGTTCTTGAGTTCAGCGATCGTTTTTTCAAATTCCACAATATATTCATTCAAAGAACTGCCTGCATTGTACCTCATATTGCGTAATTTCCGTTGTAACTGAACTTGGGACGCTACTCCGCATATGTGCTCTTTAATGTATTTATAATTTCCCTTGCCGTTTGCTTGCTTTTGATCATTTCCAGTACATTAGCACAAAGGCATTGTACGATTAGGTTCCTGGCACGAAGATCTGCCTTTTTCCACAAAGCTAGTTTGGTTGAATCAGTTGGGATTTCCTCGGAAATTGTGTTCAGTACTTCATGGTACTCTAATAATAGCTTCATACGAAATTCCCCATTTCCGTTTCCTGTTCCGTCGAATGGTTTGACTTTGATGGAATTTTCGGTAGCCATCTTTTAAATTTTTTGCGTTGCAAGTCGTTCAACTTAGAGAAAAGAAAAATCACCCTTTTCTTTTATCCGTACACAGTTTTTAACGTGTCTGGAATTCTGGGCCCATAACCTGATGAATTAGCAGAGTTAATGAAACACTTTTCTCAAGTTATAACATGTAATATCTCAGATACAACACATGAATGTGGCACACACTGAAGACGCCGTGCCATTGATGTTTGACATAGACTGACTTACGTCATTTGTCTGAACGCAGAGTTATGTCAGATGGGGTGCGTTCATAAGAATTGCTTAAATGATATTCAACATAATGTTCTTACTGATGCACCAATCTTGAAAATTTTGGTAAACACATTTATATTTGTTTTTGGATTTTTCGGGCAATAAATTCTGTATAGTAACATTAGCAGCCTGTCTTATTTCTGGAGGTGTAGATAATACTTCATCTTCATTATCTGAATTCATTCTTTCCAGCAAAATATTCACAATAATTAGGTAGGTATCAACTGAATTTGAAAACGTCAAAATTATTCAAGTGACATTCATATGGTTCTGTTATCTGTGGTGACATTCCTCCCCTCAATGACATTAATGGACAGTTCCCTTTCGGCCAACCGGCTTGTAGAAAAAGTACAGAGCCAGCCTGTTATTCGTTTCGCAAATAATTTCAAGAATGTTCTCCGATAGTGAGTTATACTAGTGAGTTATTATAACTCACTTTGTTTGTTTACACATAATATTAATTGCCCAAAAGCGGTTGAATATCGAATATACAGGGTGTCCGGGGAATAACTGTACATACTCTTACCAGAGATAGAGTTGGACTAGCTGGTTACGGATTGACTATAAAAAATTAATTTCTGGATTTCCCTAGAAAGCTACAGGGTGATTTTCCAACTTCATGGAAATACTTAGACCATCATAAAATCCAAACTTATTGACGGATATTATTGAAACTTGGGAGGTTATTGACACATGCTAAGGTCGAGTCAGAAAGATATCAATTATTTCATTATTCCAGGACCGGACTCATTAATATTCATCTAAAGTGTTCAGGGCAAAAAAAACACTTTGTATTTCAAATGACAAATAATTGATTCGTTTTTTAGGAAGAAGCTAAATTATGCTTCAATTCTCGGTATCACTCAAAGTTGTTACATCAAGAATTATTTTTTTATGAATTTTTGAATTTGGATAAAGTTCGAAAAATTGAATTTTTCACCATGAAGAGACCTGAAAATCTCATGTTTGAATATAAAATGCGAATGTATAGTAGAAAATTTACAAAAAAGTTCAGAGCTTTAATAAGCACTTCAATAACGAAACAATAACAAATGAACGATATTTCAAAAGTGGTTCGAAATGAAAACCAATAGCTTGTATACATTTCTCTTGCCGAATTTTCAAATCGGATACAGCCTTTCGAATCATATCACCATTATTTCTTAAAATATCGCAACAGTTGATTATTCTATTCATCAGCTGTTCTCTCCACTGGAAGAAGTGTAACTTTGGTCTATATCATTGTTGTCGAACACCCAGTATACATAAGAATAATTTTGAAATATGCTTCTGTATACCCTATACACATCACCAAATTTTTTTTCAAAATACCTTCATGTACTCCCTCAAAGTGAAATCCGCGTCTGGGGTGGCCACCCAGTATATCAACAAATTATTATAGTCTTCTTCACCTTCAGTGACTTTTCTGAGAAAATTTATTATTTATTTTTATCCTGCACAAGATGACTATGTCCTGTTCAGGTAAAAAAATTGCAATTTTCGAACTTTATCCAAATTAAAAAATTCATAAAAAAATAATTGTTGATGTGACAACTTGGAGCGGTACCAAAAATTGAAGCATAATTTGGCTTCTTTCAAAAAAGCTAATCAATTATTTGTAATTCGAAATACAAAGTGTTTTTTTTTTTACCCTGAACACTTTAAATGGAGATTAATGAGTCCGGTCCTGGAATAATGGAATAATTGATATCTTTCTGACTCAACCTTAGCATGTGTCAAGAACCTCCTAAGTTTCAATAAGATCCGTCAATAAGTTTGGATTTTATGATGATCTAAGTATTTCCATGAAGTTGGAAAATCACCCTGTAGCTTTCTAGGGAAATCCAGAAATTAATTTTTTATAGTCAATCCGTAATCAGCTAGTCCAACTCTATCTCTGGTAAGAGTATGTACAGTTACTCCCCGGACACCTTGTATAGTTTAATAGGAGTAGATAAACAGATTTATAATATCGTCATTTATAAAGTACTTGGAGAATTCCACAGGATCTTTTCCAATTAAAGTAGAAGCTATATCTGGATTTACTCCTTCATTTGTCGGAGTTTCGTTGAAGGTAAGACGGTCTCCATTAACAAGCTCCCATATTCGACTATTTATTAGGTTTGCTAGTGGGACAGCGTCATCAGGATCTTCTTCCGAGCTATTTACCTCTTGTTCAGTGTCAGATTCTGGATCAGAACTGCTCTCTTCTGGCTGAAAGTCTCGATCATCGGTTGAGTCGTCCGAAAATCCTGTTATTTGATCCTTATCACTAAGATTATCGAGATTTTTTCTGAGATGCTCTTCATATTATAAACCCTTTTCTCTATTCATTTTGAATCAATCTTTGAAAAAAATTTTTTATTGAAATTACAAACGACGTGCCCGCTGGTGGTCATTAGGTCCCGAAATGTATTTTTACATTCTGAGACCACCGGTAGATCATAAAACTAAAAGCGAATAGAAATACAAAACTAGATCGATAGAACACTGAATCCCAGCAAGTCACAACAAGAACTGCTGAACGTCAGCAAGCAATCTACTGCGCAGAATCAAGAATGACCACAGGTGAGCACGCGGCGCTCAACGTGATAATAACCATATTATAACAAAATAATCACATTCTCTTAGAATCTTTACAAACAAACTCATTGAATCTAGAATTCTTCACAACTTGAAAAATATAGGAAAGGACAAATGAAAGGAGTTCAAATGGATCATAGAAATTCACTTGGTACACCGTATTTGTTGCTTGGAGGTTTCGACTTTTTCATAAAATCCCCTATGCTCTCGAATATTCTGAATTTTTTTCTCAGATATATTTACCGTTTTCATAGAATTCTATTAAATTCGATATCCGTTGGAGGCGAATAGTTTTTTGGACGGTTGTTTTTGAATAGGGAAACTTTTTCGAATGTGGTATACTCATCGTATTCTTTGTAGGTAGCTGACAAACTCCTCAATGCGTATCCATTTTATACCATATCCCGAAATGGAACTTCTTCATTCAACAACAAGTCCCATTTTATTCAGTTAACTATCCACATCACGAAAGTATTGCTCGACTGTTTTGTGCATGCAGATTTAATTATTTGTATGTACTGATCAGGAGTTAGTGTGGTACTGTGTTTTCTGAGACCTTTCTCAATCCTGCCAAAATCTCTGTCTGAGTCTAAATAAGTGCGGCCCACTTCGGAAAATTTATGGTCGATAACTTCAAATATATACTCCATTCAAATTTATTTCAGCAGTCGGGTGGCCATAAAATAATTTTCTGAAGTTTTTGTATCTAGAACCGAGTAAGGTTGGCACTCATGAAATGTTGTTAATGTCATAACGCCGTTGCCACAACTTATATAAATTTTTATTACGAAAATGCCCAAAGTGATTGAAAAAACAGACAGGGTTTCAGAAAGTGCTATTTAGAATTCAGGTCCGCTCATTCAAATAGTTATACCCTGATATTCTAAAATCCACAATACGTCAGACGGTAGCGAACATATTCAATGTAAGAGAATTTATATATAATGTTTCATCTGAATCTAAACGACTTATATTCAGCTGAATATTTCCACAATCAGAAAGATTCTGAATGAAGAAGATGACAAAGAATTTTCTCTATTGGGAGACCCAAAAAAGTGGTTGCATTTGAGAATTTTATGTTTAAGGTTTGAGTGAATTATTGCGAATAGTTTACTACAGGATTTTCGATGAATGTCATCGTAAAATAAGAAAATTGATTTTTCTCTTTTCCATTTCACTTGGCCTATACATTGTAAATGTCTTAAGGTACCAATAAATACCTAATTATTATTATTACATCAATGTTTTAAGCTAAACAGCCACAAATACGCGCCAGTTGTCTTGTTGATTGCTTATTCATGTAAAATTTTTGTCCAAAGGTGAAGTTCATCTTGACTTGAAACTCTCTTTAATTCCTTCTACTTACATTGATATGCAAAAAGATTTTTGTTCAAGAATTCAACATTTTTGTAATTATCCGTTAATTCCTTCGGGAGATACCCATTCCCAACCACTGCATCATATGCATTTCATCTTCGGGTTAATATTTTTGAAATCTACAACTGATGTTACATATTCAAACTTTAGCCAAAAAAGATAACGAACATCAACTCTCCTCAAGCTAGTGCATATTATGATATTATACTGATCTCTTGTATTTTCCATGCAAATAACTGGATTTGGTATGCCTTCAATCAGTTTGTATAAACTTCAATTATGTTCGTCACATATTTTCCGAAGAGATTCGACATTGTGATAAAACAAGTAATAACAGAAACTTTTACGTAAAACGGGCAACATAGCGTTGACTTAAAACCCACAAATGTTTTGACAAGCTGCATAACCCCACATTTTCGTACTATACAGAGTGAAATGTGTCAAATTTTCATGGCCAACCGACTACTAAAATAAATGTGAATGGAGTATAGGTACCTTTCAATTACAACAACTTATGTAAACAAATCATGTGGAAATGTTTGTTTCGACCAGAGCAGGAGTCAGATTTCTTCGTGTTTTCGTGCTCTCGCAGGTCTGCGCAAAATTCCATAAGCAACTTACAACTTCTGCACTACCCCTACTGGCTACATATTCTGCTGACGAGCAGTCATCTGGTGCTGGGTGAATATCTAACTGGTTTGCAATTAAACATTTTTGAAATAAAAATATATTCATTACAACACATTTAAGTAATATTCAGTAAGTCTTTGTTTTGTTGACCAGTTCTAAAATATTCTTAATAGCTGTGTCCCATTTGGATTTCATATCATATAACGCAAGTTGGATACAAAACCAAATATGCTCGCTTTCTGTCTGATATTTCAAGTGAAAACTATGATAGGACAAACGTCAATAGCTTTCAAAACGCTTCCTACCTTATACAGTTGGTCATTTATAATATAAAAATATATTGTGAACAGTTGTACCATTACATTGGACTACGATAAATGGTTAGAAAGCTATATCTAATCCTTTTAGTTTTTCTCTTCTTATGTAATGAGAATTGATTTTGAAATTCAATAGGGAAGTCATAATAAATTTTGAAATTCCATAACTTACATCAACTCTCAAAATTATTCCATTTATGGAAACGCTGTTCGTAGGCTTCCATTGCTTTCGACTCCTTCCATAAACATGCCTGGATCTATTTGGCAACAGCGTTGGGAGCGGACTGAACATCAAAAACACTCGGTAGTCTAAAAATAAAATTGAATTGGATTGTTTCAGTGTTGCTCTGAAGCAATTTTTTTACCATTTTCCAAACAACAAGACTGCAGCAGATCTAATATCACCTTGTCAGTATTGGATATAACATATTGTCTTCTGAGCGTTATTAGTTTTGTTATGGTCAGTTCCCAAGTAAGAAATATACTTTTTTTGTCGGAAATATTTTCTCAAAGTCTTTTTAAATCAATAACAAATAAAAATTGTATGAAAATTTTTGAATACTCAAATTTGGTTACTACCTCTGATACTTATTTAAAAATATTTTCAAAATTTTTCAAGTGGTCCTAATTTTATTATTCTATAATTTATAAAGCAAAACAAAGTTACAACAAATTTATACCTTTCTCAACAAAAAGAAGTCTACAAAAGGACCGCGGAGCAGCACCGTACAGCGTTCGTAACGAGGTTCGTAGTATTCTTTTCTGAATTATGAAGGCCCTGTTAACTTCCGAGGAATTTCCCCATAACATTATATTACAAGACAAAAAATGACAGTACACCAAGCTGTATTAGGTACATATAAGGTGTCTCACAGGAAGCGTATCCTTAATTCTTGCTATTGCATAATAGGAGCTATTAATTTTTTTGCACACTGCAACAACATGTGTGTTCCATTTCAGATGTTCATCAATATGAACACCGAGGAACTTGATGCTATCGTTCGAAGGAATACTGGTGTCTACAACACGTATTACAAATTTATTAGAACCAACATTTGTCAGTGAGAAATGAACCAATTCAGTCTTGCTGACATTCAGCATAATAATTCAAGTTTTAATAACGCCGAACTTGGTTTAGACGAGTACTGTATATATAGAAAAGATAGAGACGAAACTAATAGCGAAAAACAGAGAGGTGGTGGGGTCTTGATTGCCGTAAAGAGGCATATTTGTTCTCGCCAAATATTTCTTGGCCGCTCTAATGTTGAGCAGGTATTTGTAATGCTTAGTATTGCATCGAAATGTTTTTTATCCCACCGAGTTCAGCAGCATCTCAATATCCTACACATTGCGAGGATCTTGAGGGTATTTTAGAGCAATATCCTTCTTGCCAATTTATCTGCTGTGGGGACTATAACATGCCTGGGGCTACTTGGGACTTCGATATGTTAGGGGTTGGTAGGGGATCTTCCAACCAGGGGATCCTTAGTTCAACTATGTCCTCTTTGGGTCTATTTCAGATGAATCACATAAAAAACTCTAACCTTATTTCTTTGGATCTTATATTTGCACCTCAATCAGCTATTAAAATAGAAGAGTCAAACGATATTATTTTACCTTGCGATTTACATCATCCCGCACTATATTTTTCTTTTTTTAGTGAAACATCTCCGGAGGTTTTAAAATCAGTTCACACCTTTTATGATTTCAAAAATGGCGATTATGAGAGTTCAATATCATTTTTCGATGAAGTTGACTGGTCAGTCTTACGGGCATACAAGGATATCGAGAGTTGTACCGAGGGATTCTACGAAATCATTATGAACGCTATCAAGTTATATATCCCTGAAAAAGTTAAAAAAGTTTTTACTTTTCCATGTTGGTGTTCCACCGAGCTGAAAAAATTGATTTCTGAAAAAAAACACGTTCATAAAAGATATAAACAAACTAGAAGTTTAGACGATTATTTTTTGTTTACAAGACTGAGAAGCGAATGTAAGATGGAAACTGATAGATGTTATAGAAAATATGTTGAATCGGTTGAACTTGAAATTTCCACTAACCCCAGATATTTCTGGAAATTTATTAATGATAAGAAAACACAGAAGGGATTTCCCAAATCTATGTATTTACGACATGAGGTGGCGAACGATGATGTGAGCATTGCAGATCTTTTTAGAAAATACTTTTCTGAAATATATAAAATGTCAAAACCTGATATGTCACGGGTTGTATGTTTCGATAACACAGTCGACGTTAGGGTTGGTAATTTCTGTGAAACGGAAGTTCTTGATATTCTCAGCACACTTCCAGAGAAAAATGATGCTGGACCAGATAAGATTTCCGCACTATTTCTTAAAAAGTGCAGATATGTTTTGTCGGTTCCCCTGGTTTTTTTATTCAATTTGTCGGTTGAATCAGGTAAATATCCAAGCCTCTGGAAATTAAGTTATATCACTCCAGTATTCAAGTCAGGTGACTCTGGTGATGTGGGGAACTATAGACCAGTAACAAAAAGCTCCTATATTCCGAAAATTTTAGATACGTTAATAACTAATAAAATTACACCAATACTCAAACATGTTTTTATTGAAGAGCAACACGGATTTATTGCCGGTAGATCGGTTACAACAAATTTGCTATGTTTCATAGACTTGATACAGTCAGCATTCGTCGAGAAGGCACAAGTTGATGTAGTCTACACCGACTTTGCCAAGGCTTTTGATAGGGTACCTCATTGGCTTCTCATTGCCAAGCTCAGAGCTTTGGGCTTCAGGTCACCCCTACTCGAGTGGATTTCAGATCGTTTGATTGGGTTGACACAGTTCGTAAAGATTTCTGATGTTGTTTCGGAAGGTATTGAAGTAATTTCAGGCGTCCCGCAAGGATCACCTTTGTCGCCTCTTTTATTCTTGTGCTTCATCAATGACATAAAATCGGTCATAAAATTTTGTCACTTTCTTCTGTTTGCGAATGACATGAAACTGTTTCGGCTTATAAGATCACTAACTGATTGCCTTTTACTTCAGAGAGATGTCGAAAACGTTTTGGAATGGTGCGTACAAAATGAGTTAGAAATTAATGTGGAGAAGTGTCAGACTATGCGATTTTCCCGGGCTAATTCGGTGGTCTTGTTTGATTATTCAGTAAATGCGTGTATATTAAAGTCGGTTAGCACAGTGAGGGATCTTGGGGTATTGCTAGATACAAATTTGAGTGTTATAGAGCACATAAATTACGTATCATCAAAAGCTTTAAGAATGCTAGGCTTCATTAAAAGACATATGCAGGACTTTAATGTCTCTTCTATTAAGACAATGTTAATAGCTCATGTGAGAAGCATTGTTGAATATTCATGGTGATATGGTCACCTCACTATGCAGTGCATATACAAGCCGTTGAAAGGGTCCAGAATAAATTTTTGAAATGGATAGGATACAAATGGGGATTAACCACTGATACTATTCGTTATGAGGACATTCGAGATAAATTATCCCTTACATCCCTTGAAACGAGACGTCATAACTTTGAAATAATGCTGGTTTACAAGATTTTGCACAATTACATCGATTGCCCATATCTACTACAGAGGATACATTTAAACGTTCCTCAGAGAAGTCTCAGAACTTGGGAACAATTCAATATAAAGTTTTGCCGAACCAATTATTTGATGAATAATCCTCTTGATAGAGCATTGCGGGCTGCTGGTTCGGTGGAGATGGATCTTTTTCATGTTTCAATTTTTCAACTGAAGAATTGTTTTAGGAATCTTGAGGGTTTTCACTGATTTTTGTTCATTTCTTCTGTTTGATATTGTTGTAGGTTCATTGTAAATATGTAAAATGGCTAGTCCGTATATAATTAAATAAATAAATAAATAAATAAATAATAGCATTCAATTGGCACCATTCCACAAAGCTCTGGACCAGAAGTTCACATAATCCCTGTAACTCCTCCAATGTGTTCGCAGAAACAGCTATAGATGCATCGTCAACGAACAATATTATTCTCATCATCTTCAGGAAAGCCCGGTTTCCATGAGAATGTCTTAAAATTTTCCTTCTTAAATAAGTTGGTAGGTCAACTAATAGCTGAAAAAATTATTCAACATTCAAAATAATTCTTTCGAAGCTGAAATTATTTTGCGGGATAATTTCATGTAACAAATAACCTTACACATTTGTATGGTAATTGGTAACGTTAACCAGGAATGTGAAATATTAATATTTAAACGAGAAGTACTTAACAAATCGATAAGTTAAATATGAATAATACTTCCTCCCAGTGATTCAAATAGGGTCGCGGTTGAGTTTCAGCTGTTATAGAAGTTGCTGACCTTGGTGTGTGGAAGCCACCTAGAGGTGTAGTGGAGGAGTGCTCTTGCACCAAACGTTCATGTCGTAGGTCCGAATTTGATAAGTATGACTGCTGATGTACTTCTGCCGATAATACCAAATTGCTCAAGTGTAGTTTGATACTAGACTGTTTGGCCTTTGGAAAATTTCAAGACATTCTCGATATACTAAGGAAGAATAGATCCATTTCATCTAAGCCTTCCAAACATGGGGATCTATGATCTCGAAATGGGCATGTTCTTCATATTTTCTCTTTCTTAGTGCAGCACTCTCCCCCAAAATATTTACAAATTCAAGTTGAGCTGACGATGTATTTTGACGAATTCCTTTATGCCTCTTCCTTTGCGAAAACTCCACACTCCCGCTCAGTTGAATGCTACTGTGATTGGATCTCACGTTCCCCAAATTCAGCCTCATCATTTCTTTCTGAATCAACTGTATTTTGTCAGTCTGTGAAGTCTGCAAATCAAGCAACTTTTCTGTATCAGTTTGATTTGCATTCAAATTGTTGTGTTAAGTTAATGAACTTAATGTTGAAAAAACAGTAAATTGGATAAATAATCAAATTTCTCCATATGTTTTCATTCTCCTCTGCAGCAATGTGGAAAATCATTGTCTGATAATTGAATAATTTCGAAAAACATTTATAACATTTTTGAATGTCTTAAATGGATTTTTTCTTTCTCTTTGTCTCTAGATCCTCCTGCCTATGAACAAAGTGTCATGAATTTTCTAGAAAATAATTTGTCTACGAATAAGTAGCAATTATCTACTTCATTTCCGTCTCCTCTTGGAAGAACAGGAGAGTGGAAGACTCTCCACTTTTCTATATATCTTCTCATTTCTACACTATCATTTAATTTTTCATCCAGCTTCTTCAAATCTTCCAAACAATCAATTTGTTCAATGAATTCTGTACCAGAAATTAATGGTATATTAACAACTTTAGTCTTACATACGCAACTTTTCTGTTTTTCCCAAATATGGTCTAAAGTTGGTTCTAAAGTATGTGACATGAAAAATAATTTCGAAAGTTCTATTAAATGTCGTATAACAGTGGAACGAAGTCCGAAGGAGGGAATCAGTAGTTTGTCTATGATCAGTAATATCAGTATGGAACGTTGAAACGGAACGTAATGAAAAGAAACACCGTCGCAAGAGACGATGGGACAAGACGACGCTACTCTGTACTCGTTATTTGTATTTAAGTACATATGTATGTATTCACAATACAAATTATTATTGAAATGAATGAAGACAAAATTACTCAATGAAATATTCATTGATAATGACAAGTGTAATATAGGTAGTATTCGGATGACATATACACCACTTGCTATTACTATTTACATGAACTCTCATGCTGAATGTCTTTCAGCTTTAAGAAGAATTGGTTTATTTAGAGCAAGCCTTCCACATATTCTTTTTATGAATTTGATAAAAATGTTGAAAGTCGCATAATTTCAATCATGAAAAATGAAGAGAAGCGAATAATAAAATTTAATGAGAGAAAATGCATAGGGTTCAGAAACAATAAGTTATAAATTAAAATAATCATAAAATAGAACGCTTGCAGAAGAAACAATGAGAGAGGTCAGTAATTGTTATTGATATTTATAAATAACTAGCTGACCCGGCAAACGTTGTTTTGCCATATAAATAATCTCCATGTTGTATCATAAAAAAATAGAAATTAAAAATTTTGTCTAAAAAATAAAAAAAAAATTAGGGGTGGACTACCCCTAACATTTAGGGGGATGAAAAATAGATGTTGGCCGATTCTCATAGATAGCTGACCCGGCAAACGTTGTTTTGCCATATAAATAATTTCCTAATGATTAAATTACTAAAATGGCTTTTAAAAAATAAGGGTTGATCGTAGAAGGGTGAAAATTGAGGATTGTATGTATTTTTGTATGTTGTATCATAAAAAAATAGAAATTAAAAATTTTGCCTAAAAAATACAAAAAAAATTAGGGGTGGACTACCCCTAACATTTAGGGGGATGAAAAATAGATGTTGGCCGATCCTCATAGATAGCTGACCCGGCAAACGTTGTTTTGCCATATAAATAATTTCCTAATGATTAAATTACTAAAATGGCTATTAAAAAATAAGGGTTGATCGTAGAAGGGTGAAAATTGAGGATTGTATGTATTTTTGTATGTTGTATCATAAAAAAATAGAAATTAAAAATTTTGCCTAAAAAATACAAAAAAAATTAGGGGTGGACTACCCCTAACATTTAGGGGGATGAAAAATAGATGTTGGCCGATCCTCATAGATAGCTGACCCGGCAAACGTTGTTTGCCATATAAATAATTTCCTAATGATTAAATTACTAAAATGGCTATTAAAAAATAAGGGTTGATCGTAGAAGGGTGAAAATTGAGGATTGTATGTATTTTTGTATGTTGTATCATAAAAAAATAGAAATTAAAAATTTTGTCTAAAAAATACAAAAAAAAAATTTTGGGGTGGACTACCCCTAACATTTAGGGGGATGAAAAATAGATGTTGGCCGATTCTCATAGATACCGCATAAGCACAAAAAATTTCATCAAAATCGGTCAAGCCGTTTCGGAGGAGTATGGTAACGAAAACTATGACACGAGAATTTTATATATTAGATATTTGTTTGACTTTTTCACTGGTGAGTCTATTACTCCGATCTGATAAAACTAGTCCAGACTTTGAAAAAAGAAGTTCGCATGGGACAGATGTGGCAACAAGAACTAACTTTTCTCTCACAATTGCACTCAAATTTGGGAAATTATGTCTATTGTTTTTCCACCACATGAGAGGATTTTCTTTCCTAGAGATTGGTGGCTCTTCGAGGTATCGCTGAACTTAAATTATGACACTTGATTGCGCAGTTCCTGTAGATTTCAGAGTAGCAATTTTTTTTATCGAAATTACTCCATATTGAATTCTCCGCTGGTTCCGTAACAGTCGCATAGGATTCACCTTGGTCTATTGAGCCGTGTCCAAATAGCTTGTCCTTAATTGCATCTATTTTTTTGCTCTTTCTGCAATTGTCAGAGGAAAAAGCTATATTTTTGAATCTTGGATCCAAAAAGGTGGAGAGAACCAATGACATACTGTTTTCTAAATCACCCATTCTCATGGTAATTCCTTGAATTGTTGAAGCAATGATGTTGTTGCAAACTGAAGAATAACCTCTCATTTCCCTATACACGCTAAGGAGTCCATGTGTTAATATAATCACAGATGACCCTGTGATGTAATTTTCACCACTCATAGCTCTGGTGACATCTTCCAAATGTCGAAGAATGACAATTCGTTCTCTCAAAAATTGCCACTCTTCCCCACAAACGATAGGCAACTCATGTTTTATAAGAGCCATTGCAGTTCAAATTAGTTCTTCGAGATCTACAAATCTCCATCTTCCATCTTGTGGCAACGTCCTGAATAAGTTTTTTTCCTGGCTCCATTTTCATGACATTTTGTTGTTCCAACAATTTTGCCATGACAGAGGAACTGCTTTTAAAATATCCAACCATGGTTTTTATTTTTTATAATATTTGTGATGCATGGGTATGGGAATCAAGAGCAATTAGGTTGATGGTGTGAGCCAACCAAAATGTCTCAGGAAAAGTAAATCTTTTGATGTTAGATGCATGGTCCGAAATAACCATCAGGATCTTACCTTGGAATCCCCACTCATTAATAATATTTTTCATAGCATTGGATGAATTTTCGACTGTGTGCCTCTCTGGGAACGACTCACATCCTAACACCATAGACCTCAACGCGAAATCATCGGATAAGAAATGAGCTGATACTGCCAAAAAAAAATCGGAATTTGAGGTTGTCCAGCAGTCTGTTGTTAATGTCACAGCCTTTACATCCCTCATCACTAATTTTGTTTCATTGTAAACTTCCTCGAATTCCGCTGGTAGGAGGGTTTTCGTAATTGTCTGTCTTGAAGGCAATTGATAATTCGGATTAAGTGCTTGCACAAATTTCCTGAATCCATAATCTTCAACTAACGAAAATCATGGGTAAAGAGCAGCATCGAATTTTCGTCAATATTTTTCCTTCCCAAAAAACCAATTATTTTATGGAAAAAACTGTTAAGTTTAGTCTGGATATTGACGGTTTTTGTCATTAGTGATAGTACTCGTACTAACGGCAACGCTGGTCCCCAGCAATGGTTGTGATTCTTTATCACTTATTTTTTTTTGTTCGAAGTCGATTTGTAGCTCAACTCACTTCCACATATTCTGCATGTAGCAATTTATTTTTTATGGATGGTCTTCGAAGAAGTTCTACACAATTGAACTCAGCACTGAATTTTTCCTAGCTTTGGGCATTTTTCAATAGCAGATTAACCAAAAAAATAAGAAAAAATGAGTGCATTTGTAGTCTAAATAAATTCCAAAGCAAAAAAAAAGTATTTAGTCGAATAGTTCCAAGTTCAAAAGAGCTATTTCAAGTTTCAATATCTAAATAAAATATATTCCTACCTTTTTTCGATGACTATCAAAAATAATCTCTTCTCTGAATTACTCCACTACTTATTCAGTGAAAACTTAACACAATCTTTCACACAATTTCCGCTGCTGTAAATTCGATTACCTTTCCACGCATGCACTAACAAATACTACTGGAGAATTAACTAGAACTCAAACGTTTAACGTCGTCTTATTCTAGAGCATGCGCATTGAACGTCATCCGGGAAACACGTTGAATGCCATGTCATCAGCTATGCCAAAACTGTTAAATCATCTTTAACCATTATGTGGTTTTCAATGTGACGAGTCTCTGGATCCAACCTAATGTATTCTATTCCATCAGGCTTTGGTACGTAAGCCCAATGCTGGGGCAAGAAATGCTGATATTTGTCCAACGAATATTGCAATGGTTTTTTTTATTGTTGTACACAGTAATTATGTTCTATGGGAACTTCTGATTCTTGCTGTGAGTGCTGATTCACAATTTCTACTTGATGGTATTCTTGGTTGTTGACGTATAAGCTTTTTTTGTCTTGCAACATTTGCTCTTCCACAAGATGTTGACCAGCAGAACTGTGTGAACTGGTTTGAGTGATTTCCTATATAATTCATGTCCCAATCTTGATAACAATTTTGCTGTACATGTTGATATGTTCGTTCTTGAAATGCAACTGGCAAACGAAATCATGAGGTTTCAAAGTAATCCCTAAAGCTTTTGACCAACTTTCTATCCTCCCAGGGATCTGTTGAGAGGGAAAAATAATTATACGTAATTTATTACAACTAATAACAATATTAGAAATTTCATTGTACTCACATTCGCTTTGAAAAATGATTTGCCCTGAGGAAGACACGTTTCAAAACTGCTTATATACGACCAACTGGACAACTCTTCACCACACATAACTTAGACATTTTGAAGGTAATATAATTTAAATGCTCTTGTTTCAATACTTAAATTCAACTCACTACTATATACTATATCTCAATACTCAATAAATTAAAATTCTGAATCTCACCATCCAACTACCACGAGGGTTAATTCAAAATATTCACAAAACGACTGTCGTCGTCATGGATATCGCTTGAAATTATTGAATTTCTTTCGTTCTTCACATTTAAATTCGAATAAGCTTCAATATTGTTCAGCGATTCAGCTCCATTGCTTACCAGCGCCACCTGGCGGTGTCTTGCGGAAGCTTTTTGGCCCAAAAAGCCTCGAAGTTTGTTCTCCTTCTCTCTACCCCCCATAGTTGCGAAGCACGCGTAGATCTGTAGTATCTGTCTGCTCTACGTACGAACATGTCGGTTCCCGGTGAAATGAATGCCAGTGCCGCATTTATTTTAATTGAAAACTTACTTGATGACGGAAAAAGATCACGACGATGGTGGCGTCATAAAATGTATGAAGAAAAGAGTGGGTTTACACTCTACTTGCTGCTCTGAAATTTCAGAGCGTCAGTGGTCATTATAAAAATTTTACTAGAATGAGTCGAACACTCTTTGAATATTTCATAAATTTGCTTGGACCCCAAATTAACAAAAAATACTAACTTCAGAGAAGCGATTTCGGTACAGGATAGATTAGCATTAACTTTGAAGTTTTTAACTACAGGGGAATCTTTCACAAGTTTGCAGTATTTATTTCGTTTATCCAAACAAGTCATCAGCTTAATAGTTCCAGAGGTTTGCAAGGGGATCATCAGTGTTCAAAAGAACATGTTAAACTTCTGGCTATTGAAGTGAGGTTAGAAGTTGTGAAGGGCCATAACCAAGGGCAAAACCAGTAAAAACCGCGGTTATTACGGGTTATTCGCTTGAAATCGATTATAGTTTCTGATTCTGACATCACCTACGTTCAGCTATGCCTTTAAAGAGATGCCAATAAACCGATATGAAATAAAACAATGAAATGATTTTGAGAATTATTTATAATACTCATATATACAAAAATGAGGATAATATTATAGGTAAGATGGCCCCACCAGAAGGTTATGGAGAAATTGTCAGATGTAAAACGTAATATCCCAAGTTTAGTCATCTGGCAACACCATAACCTTAAAGTACTAGTGATTCCGCATCAGCATCACGTAATTTTTTTCGTGCAATAATGTCAAGTTTTATTCCGAATAAGCATCATTTGCGGGAACTTTTGATTTACTTCTTTAATGTGAAAAAATCTTCAGCTGAGTCGCATCGATTGCTTCTAGAAGCATATGGTGAAGCTGCTTTAAGTGAGAGAAGTTGTCAGGAATGGTTTCAAAAGTTTAAGAACGGTGAGTTTGACGTTAAAGACAAAGAACGCAGTGGAAGGCCGAAAGTGTACGAACACATGGAATTAGAAGCACTATTGGAGGAAGATTCGTCCCAAACGCAAAAAGAACTTGCACTTACTCTACAAGTGACTCAACAAGCAATTTCACATCGTTTAAAATCGTTAGGAATGATTCAAAAACAAGGAAATTGGGTTCCATATGAACTAAAGCCGAGAGACGTTGAACGCCGATTATGCATGAGTGAAATGCTGCTTGCCAGGAATAAAAAGAGAGTTTTTTGCATCGTATAGTCACTGGTGACGAAAAATGGATTCACTTCGATAATCCAAAAAAGAGAAAGTCATGGGTTAAGCCCGGCGAACCATCAACATCGACAGCTAAGCCGAATATTCATGGAAAAAAACTCATGCTGTGTATTTGGTGGGATCAGCTTGGTGTCGTGTATTATGAATTGCTGAAACCAAGCGAAACCACTACTGGAGCTCTGTACCGAACACAATTGATGAGATTGAGTCGGGCACTTAAGGAAAAACGCGCCCATTACTACTCCAGACACGACAAAATTATTCTTTTACACGATAATGCTCGTCCACATGTTGCGGCGCCGGTAAAAACATACTTGGAAACACTCAACTGGGAAGTTTTACCCCACCCGCCGTATTCACCAGACTTAGCCCCTTCTGATTATCACCTGTTCCGGTCGATGGCACATGGTCTGTCTGAGCAGCGCTTCACATCATATGAAGACACCAAAAATTGGGTAGATTTGTGGATAGCGTCGAAAGATGAAGAGTTTTTTCGACGGGGTATCCGAATGTTGCCAGAAAGATGGGGAAAAGTAGTGGCAAATGATGGAAAATACTTTGAATAAAACGTAATGTACTCTTCCTTTACAATAAATTCCTAATTTTTTATAAAAAACCGCGGAAACTTATTTGTACACCTAATAGAATGAACGTTTTATACAAAAATAAATAATAAAATACTGTTCTTCTGTATGTATACATCGCATAATGGTATAACTAAATTAATTTTAATGGTACTTTGACTATGTCCCGGGTTGATATGAGTTTTATGATTCCATAAATTGAATATCGATCCGAAACATTATAGTCCGAGAGCTGGCAGCAAAAACAACTACCTCATAAGTTACCAAAGATTTGGTTTGGTACTTTGATTCAACTTTATAATATAAACTTGAAACCGTCCGTCTGCCGTGCGTGAGTGGTCGCCTTATTGAATAAAAAAAATTGAAAAGATGAGAAAAAATCGATTAGAACCTCCTCATCAGTTACCACTGTAATTTTTGTGTCAAATTTTCAATTAATATATCACAAATCGAAATTCAGAAAGAAAACATTGGCAGACGGTCGCATTCTCAAGACAGACGGCCTAAAAGTATAACTACCTGAGGTACGTAGTACAAGTAGATTCGCAAAATTTGTCGCGGTTTTGAACCAATTGTGATTTTTCCTGATGTGAATATTGTCTTTTGAAATAAGAGCTTACATGTATTTTAAAAAGCGCCATCAACTTCTTCACAAGGGTCATCAATTTCGATTGCCAGATCATTCATCATTGTAAGTTATGAGGACGAATAAAACATCTTACGGCATACGGTCGCATCCTAAGAAAAGATGGCAATTTAAAATTGATTTTATTTTGTGGATATTGTTTAGAAAAACAGGAGCAAAATACAACAAAAGATAAAACACACAATTGAAAATTCAAAAAAGTGTTAAATTGAAAATGCTAACTCGATGAGTCGATTATTTAATGGCCTTATCTCCATCACTGCTTGCAGTGCTTGCACCGTGAAATACTTCATCTTCATCTAAGAGGGATGTTTTCAAAGTTCTGAGAATTGTGCTGTAATTAAATATGCAGAACTTGTAGCCAATTTTAGTGGTACTAGACAAGTTTTAACATGTTTATGCAATTATCAAGTGCAATATTATTCAGTTGTATTATGATGATTTCTTTGGTTGTGAAGGATCGATTGAAACAAGTACACTCTTTGCTTCTTAGCTCACGTTTCGCTTTTATGTAAAAGCATATTCAGGGCTTCAGCACTTTTAAATAAAAGCAAAATGTCAGCTCAGAAGCGAAGAGTGTTCTTGTTTCAATCGATCCTTCACACCCAGAGAAATCATCACAATACAACTGAATAATATTGCACTAATCACAATAGATATTTATTATGATTATTCAATATATTTTAATTATTCAGTTGTTTAACTAATAGGGGCGCGTTTTCATCACTGTTTTTGTAATCATGAAAGTGGCAGCAAAATCTCAAAGACAGATTTTATTTTTGTGAAAAGTAGATGTGGAAACATAAGAAACCATACAGCATCTGCAAGGAGTATTTGGTGAGTCTGCAGAATCGTAAAGTACTGTTTATCGGTGACTACTCAGAGGGAAATATATTTAAATTAGGCTGAGATTGTTTTGGCATTTTGGTTCAGTGATACATTGACTGGAGGTTTGTAGCTTATATTATTTCAACTCCTGACTTTGATATACTTTTGTAATCTCTTGACTTTTGATATTTTTAATAAGTTGTGATGTTTTGTGAATTTTAATGCGTTGTAACTGAGAAGTACATTTGTTATGAAGGAACAGATTTACCGACTCACTAACATAAGAAAGATGAGATAAACTAATAATTTGATACAATAACCAAACTTTTTGATCGAACTTCGAAAAAAAGATTCATTACCAAGAGAAATATTATAACGAGCTGAGTGTCAGTTGTGTTCTTCTGGATGTATGATTTATGAATTCGTATCATTGCAGCCTTGAGAAAGTACAAATAGTGTCCGAAACGTTGGCCAAGTTATAAATGATTCAGGTAACATCACTATATACACTTTTTTAATCAGTCCAAATTCCCGTTATCATTTATTCAATATTGTATATGGATAAGATCACTCATCAGGTTGAGATGAATATATTCAGTTAAAAATAAAAATTATATCTTCTGAGATTTTTTAGTGTTTTCACTCTCAGTCTCTGAAACAAAATCGATTAAAAAATTATAATAGTCGATTTGCTCCTGCAAAGAGTTTCAGAAGATGGAGAGAGTCCTCCCAGATTGACATTCAATCGTATGCAAAATAAGATTATGTTGAAAATTCACACTGTGATATTGACAAGAATTAACAAAATTATAAAAATTACAGCTAAATTTCAGAACTTTGGCAACATTCCTCGTATGCCTGGAGTTTGGTCTTCACATATTTCTTGAAGTGCAGAAGGGGTTTGTGGTTCAATAAACCATTTCAGTTTTTATCTTCCCTCAACTAGAAGCCAGACTTGTTTTTCAATATCAAAAAATTCGAATAGGCTTCTGTGGCGTAATTCCAGATGCCGCAAATTTGATTCGCACTTTTTTTTCATTTATAAGCACCTTTTAACATGGTGACATCAAGCTCCCATAATTTTTTTTTCTTTTTTTTATGAATTACATGCCTGAGACACAGAACTACCATAGTTTCTTTTCAAGGAACAAATCCAGCCCTACTTTATTTATCAGCATAGCCATACATGCAGCATACAAATTCTTAAATGCCTTGAATTTGCTCTTTTAATGTTTCTTGAGAATGTCAAGAAGACGCAGAAATTTTGGCAATATTGGGATCTTTTTCAATAATACTAAAATGCTTATATAATTGTGTGCATCAGTAAATGATGCTGTATAATCACCGCCTATTAAAGAATGACAGGCAGATAAAGCTTCAGAAAGAAAAAAATTGTGATAGATGCTTAATGCCACCTCGTAAAAAAAATTAGAAATGAAATGGAAAGGGTTAATCAAGTTTGCGCCATCTGGAATTACGTCTGAAAAGTGCATCCGCTTTTTTTTTATTCTGGAAAACATGCCTGGCTTCTAGTTGATGGAAGATACAAACTGAAATGCGTTATTGGACCACGAACAGAGCCCTTCTACAATTCAAGAAATATGTGAAAACCAACTCCAGACATAGAAGAAGATAAGTATTCCACAGTGCGAGGAGTGATGAAGATTAATCGATGAATTAATAATTAACGTACTGAGTTAGAATTTAAATTTTAATACTTCTTATTAGATAACAATTATTTATTCATTTTTCTTTGTTAGCTATTCAGATTTTCAATGTGTGTTATCTTTGCAATTTTTTGTTGTATTTTGGCTCCTGTTTTTCTAAACAATATACACAAAATGAGATTAATTTTAAATTGCTCATTTTTTACATGAAATTTCTGCTTGACGACCTTAATGTATCCGTTGTTGTTGCGAATAATTACACAAGGCCTTTAACATATTCATAGAATTGAAGCCATCTGTTCGTAGGATGCGACCGTATGCCGATTTTTCTATTCGTCCTCATAACTTTCAATGATGAAAATGATCTGACAATCGAAATTGATATCCCTTGTGAAGAAGTTGATGACGCTTTTTAAAATACATGTAAAGGTGGCATTCGGATCCTAGCGACCGCGACGCGCGACCGCGACCTGCGACCACCACCCGCGACAGACGACGTACTGCTTGTACGTATTCATACGGAGCCCTGACGGATCCTAGCGACCGCGACAGGCGACCAGTGGGCGTGGCTGTCGAGTGGCTTTGGTCTCGCGACCTGGTCGCCCCAGGAGCAGTGCTGTCTCGCGACCGAGGTGAAGAGCGTATAAAAATGACTTCGTTTTCTCCGCAAGGGGACGAGATATTGATAGAATTAATTTCCAGAAACCCGCCCTTATATGATGTAAGGTTAGATTCATATAAGGACGGCAATGTGAGAGAGAACATATGGGATAATATTGGAAAAAATATTGGAAACGCTTATGATTAGAAATCTTCCATTTTTTCAGCATTATATCTTTCTTTATTGAACTAAGTACAAACAAAACAAATTGTTTATGATTCAATCGACAGTACTTCCTGAATTTATCCTCATTATAATGTAAATGTTGTTTAATTAGAATTTGGGAGCAGTCTTCTTCTTCTCGAGAAGTGAAAGATGAGTCAATCTTCATCCTTTTTTCCGAGGGCACTGCTAACATCATGAGAATATCATCCTCCTCTTCCTCCTTCATTAATTGCTTGATAGCTTCCACTTTATTTGCAGATAAAAAGTGCTCCATATTGCTTTATATTAGACAACCGTCTCACCACACTTCCGTCTTCAAATGGAATAAACAGAGACGCGGGCCTCAGCTGTTTACGTGTCGCAAGTCTCGGTCGCGAGGATCCGAATGCCAGTGGTCGCGGCCGCGACAGGCGACCATGCCAGCTTGGTCGCTAAGTCGCGGTCGCGCGTCGCGGTCGCTAGGATCCGAATGCCACCTTAAGCTCTTATTTCAAAAGACAATATTCACATCAGGAAAAATCACAATTGGTTCAAAACCGCGACAAATTTTGCGAATCTACGTGAACTACGTACCTCAGGTAGTTATACTTTTAGGCCGTCTGTCTTGAGAATGCGACCGTCTGCCAATGTTTTCTTTCTGAATTTCGATTAGTGATATATTAATTGAAAATTTGACACAAAAATTACAGTGGTAACTGATGAGGAGGTTCTAATCGATTTTTTCTCATCTTTTCAATTTTTTTTATCCAATAAGGCGACCACTCACGCACGGCAGACGGACGGTTTCAAGTTCACATTATAAAGTTGAATCAAAGTACCAAACCAAATCTTTGGTAACTTATGAGGTAGTTGTTTTTGCTGCCAGCTCTCGGACTATTATCACTAGTTTTAGTAAGGAAATCACATTATTATGACTTTAGCCTTGCGGCTTTCACACTCCTCTCCAGAGGAAAATTCACTTATCCCAGATATCTCAGATATCAAAAGGATTAAGCTCTGTTGGAGCCCTTTCCAGGTATTCGGGCTCGTGGTGGTGGTCGGGTCCGGGTCGCTCCTCGCCTCCCTGCTGTAGGTTGGATTCCTGCTCCACCCGCACTTCCTGTCGGAGCAGACGGTGTTCCTCTGCATTCCCCATGTACTTGCGTACAGTTCTCGCCGTTCCGAGCAGTACCGCCTTCTGCATGACTCTATAGATATTTTCGTCCAACTGAAGTTTCCTCAAGTTCTCTAGTAGTTTCTTCGGTATCAGGCCTGTAGATGAAATGACAATAGGGATGGTCTTGATATCTTTCAGCTTCCACTGTCTTCTGGTTTGTTCCTCGAGATCTCTGTATTTTGAAATTTTTTCAGTGTGCCTATCTAGAAGATTGGTATTATTTGGAATTGCCACGTCTATGAATAGTGCTCTGTCCTCATCCTTATTGAGCAATATGAGGTCTGGTCTATTGTGGGTTATTTTTCGGTCTGTGAGAACCGTGCGATCCCAGTAGAGCTTGTGATGTTCGTTTTCCAGCACAGCATCCGGATGGTAATTGTAATAAGGAACCTTTTTCGAAGTTAGAAGTTGGTGTTTTAGTGCCAATTCTTGGTGAAGAATCTTGGCAACAGCATCATGTCTATTTTTGTACTCCGTGCCCGCGAACTTCTGACATCCGCCGGTGATGTGCTGGATAGTTTCATGTGTCGCACAGCCATAACGACAGCTATCGTCCGCCACTGAGGCATCCTTGGCGATGTACTTCATGTAATTTCTTGTTGGAACCACCTGATCCTGGATGGCGAGCATGAAGCCCTCTGTCTCAGGAAACAACCTTCCGGAAGTCAACCAGTAGTTCGACGCAGATATGTCGACGTAATCATGGTTGACCTCGTTCTGGTGCCTCCCATGCAAAGGTTTGCCAATCAGTTTCTGCATTTTACTTTCTGCAGAGTGTTCGACGGTTTCCAAGTGATCCTGTTGTAGCTTTAATGGTGTAGAACTATCAGCAACACAAACTACTCGATGGAGTTCTGACGAAGCTGCCTTGCTCAAGAAATATTTTCGAAGTCCTTCAATTTCCTGGGACATACGGTTGGAATAATATTATTATTATTATTATTATTATTACAATAATGTTTATAGCTGAGGCAAAGCCTGTATAAGCTCAAAATACAAAAAGAAAAATCAATAGTATGCGAAACAAAACGTAAACAAGAATTGAACAATGGAAAATAATTAGTGATTCAGACAAAAAAAAACAAAAATATTAAAAGATCAGTCAGGTTACGGTCGAATGGCTTCTATGTCGGTCCAGTCTGTTCTTGGACGCATTCACATTTGCTGCCTCCACAACATCAGCGGGTAAGTTGTTCCAGATGGAGAATACTCGATTTGATAAAAAATGCTGCCGAGGGGTTGTTTTGAAGTTCTCCTTACTCAACTTATACGCGTGGCCCCTCAAGTTATTTCTATTGTAAACGAAGAAGGCTGATAAATCGGTGCCGAAGGTCATATTCAGTATTCTGAAGGTCACGATGAGGTCACCCCTCAGACGACGATCCTGGAAGGATGTTATTCCAAAAATTTTCATTCTCTCCTCGTAACTGGGGCGCAGTGTACCATACGGTATACGAGTCGCCCATCTCTGAACTCCCTCCAATTGTTCAATATCAGACTTGAGATTGGGACACCAAGCTGGTCCGGCGAACTCAAGAATAGGGCGTATATAAGTTGTATAAATCTTAGAACAAACAGCAGGTGGACAACCACGAAAAGACTTGGAAATCGTGAATATGAGGCTTCTTGCCCTGGCCGTAATCTTTTTCACGTGCTTTGACCAACTCAAATCCGAAGTAACGGTCAGTCCAAGATCTTCATGACAATCTGTCGGACTGAGTCGATGGCCACACAGGAAATATGGATGTTCTGGATTTTTCTTTCCAATGTGAAGAACGCGACACTTCTCTAGATTCAGCGGAATCAACCAATCATTAGACCAATCAGACAGCGAATCGAGATCTGATTGAAGCAATGCTGAATTAGAGATTGCATTATTATATATTTTAGTATCATCAGCGAACTGAGAGCATGACGAACGCAATATACGGGGCAGATCAGCTGTATAAATCAAAAAGAGCAAGGGTCCTAAAACAGACCCCTGAGGGATACCACTAGTGACGGGTCTTGGTGTTGATGTGACATTTGATACCCTAACAGATAATTGCCTATTTTTTAAGAAGGCCTCAATCCAAAGCAGAAGATATCCTCTCACTCCGAAATGCTCCAGCTTGGAGAGAAGGCGACGATGGGGAACACGGTCGAATGCTCTCGAATAGTCTAGGTAAACGACATATTGAAGTTTCTGTGATGTTTAACCACAGCTTGACTTCAATTAAACGATGATTTACGTTTTTGATATTTTATTTTAGACTTATTACAAATTTCTTTATTATTCTACGACTACGACTATAACTCTTCAACGTCTTTATATTCACTGACTGTCTACAGCGCCGGTCCCGTCGGCTACCCTTGCCTACTCGACATTCGCGGTCACTAAATATGATTTCTTGTTCTTCACTCAACTGTCACTCTCACAGTTTCTGCTTCAAGTATCGCTATAGCATTTTGATGATTTGTAACCAAATCATTCCCATAAATTGGAAACTTTTTCGTTTCAAAATCAGTGATTCCAGTGGTTCTTAAAGGATCATAACGATAAATTTTCGCTAAATCCCTATCATTTGTTGCCAACACTGTGAACAAGGAAAAAGGATCGTTATCTCTCAATTTTTGTTCCTTGAGAATGCGTAACTCGGTTTTACATATCTTCTGGAATTCGATGAATTGTTCGTATGACTCAATGAAGCTCAAAAGATTATCGCTAAATTGAAATTTGCCCTCACATTCTCGAACAGACAAAAACTTCAAGAGTTCTTCAACTTTAGGTTCGCCGCTCCTCCAATATATGCAATGCATGAATGTTACGGTTCCTATATCCACAATGTTCCTATCTGCCATTTTGTCTATCAAGAACGTTAAAAAAGGAACAGAATGGTTAAAAGAGACTGCAGCATGAAATACTGTACCGAACAAGTTGTATGACTCCAGTAAATCCCCGCCATATTTTAGAAATAAATTTATCAATTTTCTTTTCTCTGATGATGAATCTACTGGTAAAACTCTCATCAAATAATGCAACGGTGTGACTGCCCAGTGATATTTCGCATTGACGTTACAATTCTCTAGGAGAATCTCATATTCGAAATCGAATGAGCCTCTAGAGCAGAGAGTGTGTAGAGGAGTTCCTCCAAAAGAATCTGTGGAATTTACGTTGGCACCGTTTATGATCAATGTCCCGATTTGATCAATATTGTTGTATGCTACAGCAAAATGAAGTGGTGTTTGTCCTGCTTCACTTTTGATCTCCATGTCTGCTCCGCTCTCTAGAAGTATTTTCATCATATCAACACTTTTACTTCTTATCGACTCATGTAAAGGTGTCAACCCGCTACGAGATTTTTTATTCACATCTGCATTTCGCCCAACTATATATTCTACCACATTTTTTAATTGTCTTTTAATGGCTATATGCAACGCAGTTTTTTTGCCATGGATCATGTTGATGTCATCCACATACATGGAAAAAATTGGGCCCTATTATAATGCCACATCCTACAGAAACAACATGGAAAAGGAATGCATTGAGAAATGTGGAATTTTCCGAACTGCATAGGCGCAATAGATGGCAAACACATTAACATACAGTGTCCGATAAATGCTGGATCTCAATTTCATAACCACTCGGTAGTTCTTATGGCATTATTTGATGCGGATTACCAGGGCCGGATTAAGACCACTGGGCGCCCGGGGCACAAGATATTTTTTCGCCCCCCCCCAATACAAAAATGATCATTTAATAAAAAAGGAACAGAGATATTTTCATAATGAAGTTTTTTCATCATAAAGTAAAATTTTTTATATGTTTTATTTTCGTCAGCAATCAGAACATAGGGGAAAGGTGTACGAGTTGATCCCTTTGGGTAAGATGATCCCTTTCGATTACAGACTCATGAAAAATGCCATCTGATTGAATTCTATGCCATAACGTAGCCTCTACCACACTTCTACCTCAGTCAATTTTTTAATACAGTCGATATTCACAGAGAAAAATATGAATTGTGACCGCTTAAGCTAATATTAGTTAAACTTGGGGCAAGATGATCCCTGGGGATCATCTTACACGTTAATTTTTTTACATACTGTTCTGGGGTCTAATAATCGTCAGAAGGATATACCCATAAATTTTTACAGGATTTTTCAGTTAGGAAGTGTGCCGTGTAAATATAAATATTAATAAATACATAAAGAAAAATCCAAAGTCCAAAGAATCAATGTCAAATCCTATTGATGCTATTAAAAATGGAATGGCAATTAAAAGAGCGAGTATAGGGAGTTTTCAGTGTTGCTAATTTCAATGAAATGAAGGACTTAAGAAATTAAGAAAATAGCTCGTGGTGCAGTGAAATATCCGGGAGTGAGGAAAAATGTTTCCACTAATGAACAAGAAACCGAGCTCGTGAACAATATGAATAAGGACATGAAGCTTGGAATGTATGGATCAATAAGAAGAGAAATTTCGTACTTTATTTTGTTATTTCAGAAAATTTTGAATATTTTAATGGATCTCATATTAGGTTTTTTCAAATTAGGTTTTTTCGGTGGTGCATTGAAACCAACACTTACATGTTCGTTTCAAATTTTTGTGATATTACACCTTATATGTTGATTTTTAGTTGTTTATTGATAATTTGATAATGTTTTCTGCCCAATAAAATTATTTTACAATCTCCACAGATATTCGTTTTACATACTTCATTCTTGAAAATATGGGAGATAATTGAGAGAATGTGGTCAAGATGATCCCTGGGATCATCTTAACCATACCAGAGGGATCATCTTAAACATCAGGGTGTATAAGATGATCCTTTTGTAATGTTTTGAAAAATCGAGAATATTTCAAAAAACCTTTTGCGACCGACTATTTCGAGTAGGACATTAGAAAGATGGATACTTCTAAGAGGAGTAGACATTTTCATTTTTGTGCTACCCGAAGAAACTAAGGAATGACGTAAATTCTTGCTTAAGGGGATCGTCTTGCGCACCTTTCCCCTACATGGGCTAATTTATTAACGTTTAAAAAAAATAGTCCTCTTCATTCAGAGAATCTTCTAGTTATTCAGTAAGTCAGCTGGTCAGAGTCTTCTCAATGTTCTAGACTGGTTGTCTGAAGTGATTGCAGAAGCATATTTGTATGCTCTTCGAATCTTGTGTGATGTTTATGTTTGGTGCTTTTGTTGTTTATGACTTACGTTCGATTTGCTCGCACATCCCCAAATTTCTATTCCATAGGACCATATTGGTGCGATAATAGTTTTGTACAAAAAAATCATATTTTGTAATGAAACATGAAGTTCTGATCTTCTTCTCAAAAGTCAATATATTTCTCTAATTCTGAGATCTATTTGTTATTTTTTTCTTCTTGATGTGCTCTTTCGGTTTTTTTGACGGCTGTATTATCAGCAAAAGTTCCAATAGTTCTGTTTGTACATGTTGGCAGATAAGTACAAACCGTATGTATCTATTATTTGGAATCAGTTTTCTCGATTTCAGTGATTTCCGTATTTAGATACTGTTACTAACAATGAATTCGCCCCCAATACTGAATTCGCCCTGGGCAATTGCCCTTTTTGCCCTGGGGTTAATCCGGCCCTGCGGATTACAAATTTATAGCAGTTGACGTAGGTTCCTATGGTAGAAATATTGATGGTGGAGTTTCTTTCAAATCAGAAATGGGTAGACGATTCCAGAATAACAATTTCATTGTACCAGTGCCAACACCACTAGAAAATGAGGAAAACATTCCATACGTCATCGTTGGAGATGAGGCTTTTCCTTTGAAATCATATCTTCTTCGACCATATGCTGGGAGTGCGCTGCAGGGCAATGAACTGAATTAAATATTCAACTATAGCAAGACGTGTAGTGTATAATTCATTCGGGATTTTGGCTGCGGATTAAATATGTTTTCGTAAAGCTCTAGAAATACAACCACAATTTGCAGACAACATAGTTATTTATGTGGTTTTTTAATTCGATGAGGTGCATTTTCCGAAAAATTTGTATCTACCATCAAAAAAATATCTACCGATAAGAGATCTACCGTCTCTCTAGTTATTTCAAGAAACAACCAAATAATATTGAGGTAAATCACGTAACGCCATGCAAGATGTGTTTATCCAGACTTCTCATCACGTCATATCACGCCTGCTCCTCACGTGAGTGAGTATGATAGCGTGCGGTACCGTCAGTGTGTCTCTGGAAAGTTTTTTACCCATAAAATGCATAGACTAACTTTATTGATGAATTTATCCATGAGTGTGTTCAACTTCATCATAAGGGTATTGTAATAACACAATAAGATAGTTATTCTATTGGCTATCGATTTCGGCGTTACGCCATCATCAGGCCAGCTGAAAAATATAATTAATGTAGTTTTACATATTCTACATATAATACGATCTCTTTAAAATTGTCTCTCAATAAACTAAATACAATAAAATATACAACTTTTTCTCAAAATATTCTAATTTTTAGGTTAGGTCAGAGGTATGCTCACCGTCTCTGTAGTATATTATTTTTCTTGAACAGTGCATTTATTGTTCTGAATTATGCTTTTCTTGATAATGTCCGAAATGAAAAGGTCCACAATCAAATTGAAATTTCTATGATATACTTTTCGTCGTCTATTTACTGCGTCGTGAAAACTTCTCTAGAACCTTAAAAAGTTCACAATCAACATTACAAAAATTTATTAAATCTCTTCACACTCTAAAAGAAAAAAATCCACAACTACCAGAAATATATAGCTTGATCAAATTACACAAACCTGACAAAAGTATAAGACCTATAGCATCTGCAATAGGTTCCCCTTGTCATAAAATTTCAAAATTCATGAATGATCTCTTTGTCAATAAGTTGGAATATAAATCAACCTTCTCAGTCAAAAATTCTCTAGAGGTAGTACAAAGTATAGAATCAGTTAATCTGAATCCCCATCAAGAACATACCTTAGTCTCGTTCGATATCGCTAACCAATGTTCCTGTAGCGGAATCCCTTTCTCTTCTTAGAGAACACATAAATAAACAACGTACCTCCAACAATGAATATAATTTACAAGACGAAGATGTAGATAACATAATGAACCTTTGCAGCCTAACCACTGAACAAAACTTTTTTGAGTTCGATAACACCATCTTTTACATGGAAGATGGCCTTTCAATGGGATCACCAGCCAGCGGCTTATGTGCTGATATTTTCGTTAACCATGTTGAAGAAAAAATAATGAGCCTACCCTATAGCAATCAAGGATTAGATAGACGTGTAAACAAGAGGCCATCTCATTTATTACTAGCTCTGAGCACAGTGCTATTAGCATCCATCGATATCACATCTTGTCCATCTCAAAGCTCGAACGCACATGTGAATGGAGAGATTCGGGTACATTGGATTCGATGTGGAATGGCATTGCCAAATACGTCCGAACGCTTTCCAAAGGTTCGATGGCATTGGCGTGCGTTAGGCCGCGGTTCATCGAAGAAATGTTGGTTTTGATGTGGACGACACTGGAAACATGGAATTATTTCTAGGAGTTGAAAGAATTATGTTTCCAACATAAAACTGAACCAGTGACCTTTTAATCGGAAATGCATGTCAATGTGAATTACTCCAAAAAAAGTTCTTTAAATATTCATAATTTTTCAAATTCCACCAGTGTGAAGAATTCCTTTTTCTGCAGTCAGATGATCTACGAGCCATGAAAACATTTTTAATGAAATGAATATGAATATGAATATGATAAAGATGAGAAGTAATAAGAAATATACGAAAAATTGAGGCATAAAGGTGATCACAAACACCAGGCAAACAATGATTGAGACATTCATTGAAAGGAAATACAGTTCGGGTATTCGTTTTTTTATATAAAATAGCAGAGACATCCAGACTATGTAACAAAATAAAACTAAACAAAAGTGCTCAACTGGAAGTAGTGACATCTGTAGGACATTGAAACGAGTGAAATCTCATCGTTGAGAGCTAGGGGAACATTATAGTGGAACAACTCTTTTGAAGGATCTAGCAATGGATGACATAGACCCATTGACAGGGGACATTAAATGTGATGGTAGTTTTAAAAATTTCCTAAGTTCTGATTTCGAATACCTCATAAATCAAATCGGCCATAAAATAGACAAAAAAGACACGACATTTCGAGATGCAATACCAGTAAAAGAAAGATTGGCGCTGCAGTAAATGTTTAATAACACTAGTGTGGACAAGTTGCGGCGTGTTTTATAACAAAGTTATATTACTTTCTTTGATCTTTACCGGCACCCAACGGATAACATAAAATTTGCTATATAGCAAGAAAAATGTTGTATAACATTGTGTTATATAACTTTTTGAATTGAATTTCTCTAACAAGTTTTACAACTTTGCTTTATAACCTGTTTTGTTACATAGTCTGGACCCGGCTTAAGTATATCTGAAATAATTTTTATAATTATTTTCTCCTCGATATGAAGGCATAATAAGCCGTTTATTTATTATCATTTTTTTTAATTTGTTTATCTTTCTGTGTTCAAACCGTAAAAATTATTGAAATCTGAAAATATTCCGGGAACCACTGCAACATTACAATAATTTTTAAAGAGCTTGTATTATTTTTCTCTTCTCATTCGTTGAACACAACATTTTTGGATATACCATGACTTTTGATCTAACTTTAGATTGTTTGTTACACCTGAGCCATTTTACCTGATCAATTTCATCAAAAGTATAATTTTACTTTCCTATGTTCCTGTAATTTTTTTATTCATTGGGATTAACTAGTGAAAAATGGTTGGAGTTACTCGAAACTTTATATTTTGAAATATTAAATACATTTCTTTCATTATACGTATGTATAAAATGAATCTTTTCTATAAATAGTGGTATTCACAGAAAATTAATCACAGTTTCAACTTGCTTCTTGTCAGCCTCAGTGATAACATGGAATTAAACGTCTCTTCTATTCTTCTTCAAAGAATGTTGGACCTGGAAAAAAATTTAAAAAGTAATATTTTGGTTATCTCCTTGAATACTGGAATAGAAAGTGCATAATTCTATTTCTATGGAATTTTTGAACAATAGGTCTATTGCTCAAAATTTTCGACAACATTATTGAATGATAAATATTTATTGTATTTCTTGGTTTCTTACAGTCTTTTTTTTCGGAATTCAATATCTTTTATACTATTTCTGCAGTTGTTACTCAAGAGTATAATACAGAATTCATAAACAATGGCGCTGAGTAGAATCCAGTTTCGCCTTACTATTATAGGTAGAGAGAGAAAATGTTCGAAGCAAAGGTTGAGGAGGAAATTATTTTCAAAAATGGTGAAAAATTTGGAATTGAAAATGCTTCAAATAATACCGTTGATTTTAAAATCTAGCTAGTAGGTTATAGTATAAAACGATATGGCTAAGGCTAATTAAAAAAATTATTATTTTACTCACTTTTACCTATGCAGATATTATAGATTTTTTCTAATTCGAAATTCCTCAAACGTTCCTTGGTATTACCGAAACATTGCGGACATACTTCGTTCGATTTAGTGCATTTGGAACATATATTGTGGCCAGACAAACAAGTCCATATTGGTAGTTCCATGGTCTTTCCACAACAGCAGCATTTCATGGCATTCCTTATGCTTTTCATAATAGTTTGAGCCACATTATCATCTGAAAATATTAAATGTTTTATTTGGTACACTTAACATCTAAATTGATGGGAAAAGATTCATTCATGTAAAATCCTGATTGAATTTCAGGATGTTATTACAGAGGAGTAACGGACAAAATTCATACCTTCGGTATTACCTATTTTGTAGAAAAATACTGGACAATTCTTTTTTGAAATACGCAAATTTTCATGGTATAAATTGAGATTTTTTCATGGATGATGGGTACAGGGAAGTTGATTTTTTTTTAAATTGCAACCATAACTTTTTATACCAGACATGAATAGACATTTTGTTAATATGAGGATTATTTGCTTGTTGATGGAATTTTCTTGTAGAGGCCTCTTTTATAACATTGATGAAACTTATTGAACTCAAAACTCCACATTCTTAGGGATTTTGAGGTCGATAACATACGCTTTAGAAGTGATTGTCAAAAATAAGCACTCTCTGTAGGGTGGTAATTCATTAATTATCTGGAATGTTCCTTGATATTTCCTGAAGTAGGTACTTCCTTAGAAAATGGCATGTTCTCGATAACACAAAGTAACAGAAAGTAAAAATACCCTTCAAGTTTAACCATTTCATCCCTACAATAAAAAAAGGCTACATAAAAAGCCTCACCAAAGACCGAATCATCCTAAACAACAGAAGTTCTATCCATTTTTGGCACAAAGCGTTAGAGTTTCCATTCAAAAAAATCAATGTTCAGAGATTTTCAAAAAAATAGTCAACACCGAAAATGTTAATTCTGTACCAAAATTTTTACTCACTCTGTATAGTCTATATTGAGCTATTATACATTCACGAACATAAGTATTTGATTACTCACCTAAATATTCTTCATCAGCAATCATAGTGGCAGGATTTGTGTTGATATACAGGACTGTGGCAAACAAATGTTTCAGCACTGGTAATAACAGTTTTAGCAGTCACTAGAGTAAAACCAAATTAACCGTCACTTAACAACAGACTAGGTTCTCCGTTGGAAGTCAGGACAAGAATGATAAGCAAACCTATCGAACATTGGTATATAAATTTGGGACCACAGAATATAATGCTCGAGGAATAACAACAAAAGAAGAAGAATTTCAAATGTAACTGAAGAGAATCATCAGTAGACTTAAATATTCAATTCGGACATTGCACAAAAATGAAATTATTGATATAACTCAATTGGAAAAATAAGATGCTAAAAAACCAAAAATTTTCAGTTTGAAATCTCGAGAGATACATGCTTCATTGGAAATTGTGGCCGAGAAATCTGCAGGAGTAGGTAATTGAATTTAGGCATTCATAATAGCATATTCATAAACTTAGAGTTATTATAAAATAACAATTGAAATGAAACAAACAAGAAGCCCAATAATAGCTGATTGCCAATTTATTTTAGTTAATTTGTCCCGTTTCTACTAAGAACCCTGACATTTTTATATGTGTCTGACATATTTTCGGGAAAAAAACAGATGATCGCAATAATCAATTTACAGTTACACGTAAACCCTTGAAATTGAATAGAAGAAGACTTATTTCGAATAATTCAAAATCAGGAAATAATTTTTTGGATGGAAGTAACAAGAAACCTAGAATCAATATTTGAATCTAAATACTATTCAATGAGTCCCATAAATATTATAAATTCTGCTTAAATTTTCTGATATTCCGAATAATTTATTCATCTTTTGCGTTCATCTAGGATGAATGCAGCGAAACCACTGGATTTGATACTTTAACAGCGGGTTTCATAACACTAAGATTGTCCGATAAACGATTTGACAGTCAATCGATTTCTAAAACGAAATCACTGAAACCTTTCCATTTCTGAATATTGAAGAAATAGCAATTGAGAATGAATGAATGCACCTATGAACATCATAATTTGATGCAAGAATGATATGCTGAATGAAATATGAAATATCTATTGAAAATAAATTGACGTCTATTCGTCAATCAAGCGTTGATTCCCTGATCAAGCTTTATGAAACCTGTGGCTAGTTTTTTGTGTGGATGCTGGTGAAATTAAGTGAATTCTTAATGAAGACTCAAAATAATCCATACAATATTTGAGATTGTTAGGCAAAATTCCCATGAAATTTATGGTTATTTATGAAAGTTGGTGGGGCTCAATCACCATCTCTTAGGTATAAGAAAAATTGACAAAAGTTTAGTCCTTAGCTCGGGAAAGTAGTGCGCCTCTTGAAAATACTTGCTACAATACCTGCATAAGCCTAAATAATAACCTTCATTAAAATCGTTTCAATAATCAATTACTCAAAATCTACCTAATCACTTTATGAGTACCAAACCAGTAACCTTTCAGTGGCAATCATCAAAATGACATTGTTCTGCGAACATCTTTCAAAAGTCCATTACCATGGAGGGGTTCAATACTCAATGCTTTTATGGAACACCCATTTGAAGGTCCTATTCGGAGAAACAGAAACTCATTTCTTAATGAGTTGCAAATGAGGTACAAATATACCTGAGGTGTTCAGGGAGAGTCTGATCTGCAAGTACCAAGGATGTGTACGGCTTACACAGAGTGTTTCTAAATTGATCCGAAAGATTTCAAAGGGTGATTCTTTGGCAAAAATTAAGGGGTATGTTTCATATAGCATATAACTTTTTTTGTTCAACACCCTTTTCCTTCCAAGTTATAGCCTTTTAAAATTAGGCAAAAAAAATTGTTTTTATTTAATATACTACTTAAAAAATGAGATAAAATCAGTACAATAAAGGTATTTCTCATTTGACAGCAGCTACTGTTTTTTTTTATATATATATGACAACCTCTCTGACTCTGAATTTATGGTGAAAGAGTCTGAGCAGTATTTTATTTTTTTGCAATCAAGCTAACAAATGTAGGATAAAAAGTCAAGACATAAAAAAGTCGCAGACTGTGTTTGACTTTTTGAATAGATTGTTTAAATAGGAACATATAGGCGGATTGAAAAGTTCTCATGCAAAATATTATAGGGGTCGTTTTTCTCAGCCCCTTGTGATTACAATTAAGGGAAACAAAAACACTCAGAAACTGGCATTTTATTAGCATCAGTTATCTGCCGAATTTCATTCTTCTGAATTTTTCCAAAGTGGATATATTGAATAAAAACAATTTTTAACCAATTTTAAAGGGCTGTAACTTGGAGGAAAAAGTTACATGAAAGAGTATCCTTAATTTTCGCTAAAGAATCATTGAAATCTTTCGCATCAATTCGGAAATGTATAAGAATTGACTTTCTTGTTCACCATTTTTTAGGGCAATTCTGGTCTGAATTGTTCTATCATGTATGCGAGAATGAAGAATTTCACAAATTCCACGACTCCAAAATAAGTTCTTTAAATATTCATAATTTTTCAAATTAAACCAGTGTGAAGAATTCCTTTTTCTGCAGTCAGATGATCTACGAGCCATGAAAACATTTTTAATGAAGATGATTCCGAATATGATAAAAATAAGAAGTAATAAGAAATATACGAAAAATTGAGGCATTAAGGTGATCATCACAAACACCAAGCAAACAATGATTGAGACATTCATTGAAAGGAAAAACAGTTTGAGTATTCGTTTTTTTTATATTCATTGTAAAAAAAAAGGAAGCAGGATCGTATTAAGGAGTTATAAACAGAAAAAAATTACACACATGGAACACTATACTCTCGTGAAAGTCAAGGAGAAAAAACAATTTATTTTAGCATTTTTGGTATAAATTTTTATTAGGCAAAGAAGCACAAGATCTTGTCACATTTGTTGATTTATAGTTTCGGCTATACTAGCCGAAACTATATATAAAGGGTGTTTCAAATTACGCGGTTTTTTTTTAAATAAATAAAACACATAATTTGCAATCGTTTTCCAGAAATGTTTATTGGTAATTGAAGTATCAGTTATGACATTTATGTACGGAAAATAAAGCTGCCAAATGGCCTCCTCTTGCAGCTCTACGGACGTCTACTCCTTTGTTTAAATTTTCAATGAAATTTTGACATAATCAAGGCTCTAACTCACTTATGACACGAATTATTTTATTCTTTAGTTCAGGAATCGATTGTGGATTATTCTTATAGACCTGGCTTCTCACATAACCCCCAAAGAAAAAAGTCCAACGGTGTCAAATCACATGATCTTGGTTGCCAATTGACATCAGCGTTTCTGGAGATTATTCATCCAGGAAATTATTGTTTCAATAAATCAAATGTGTCTGTGTCCTTTATATGGTTTCCTCCAGCTAATGTTTGCGGTCTAGATTCATTTGAACAGGGTGCTCTAAGTATATCTGAAATAATTTTTATAATTATTTTCTCCTCGATATGAAGGCATAATAAGCCGTTTGTTTATTATCATCTTTTTTATTTTGTTTATTTTTCTGTGTTCAAACCGTAAATATTATTGAAATCTGAAAATATTCCGGGAACCACTGCAACATTACAATAATTTTTAAAGAGCTTGTATTATTTTTCTTTTCTCCTTCGTTGAACACAACATTTTTGGATATACCATGAATTTTGATCCAACTTTCTAACTTTAGATTGTTTGTTACACCTGAGCCATTTTACCTGATCAATTTCATCAAAAGTATAATTTTACTTTCCTATGTTCCTGTAATTTTTTTATTCATTGGGATTAACTAGTGATAAATGGTTGGAGTTACTCGAAACTTTATATTTTGAAATATTAAATACATTTCTTTCATTATACGTATGTATAAAATGAATCTTTTCTATAAATAGTGGTATTCACAGAAAATTAATCACAGTTTTAACTTGCTCCTTGTCAGCCTCAGTGATAACATGGAATTAAACCCTCTCTTCTATTCTTCTTCAAAGAATGTTGGACCTGGAAAAAAATTTAAAGGGTAATATTTTGGTTATCTCCTTGAATACTGAAATAGAAAGTGCATAATGGAATTTTTGAACAATAGGTCTATTGCTCAAAATTTTCGAGAAAAATTATTGAATGATAAATATTTATTGTATTTCTTAAAATCTTTTTTTTTCGGAATTCAATATCTTTTATACTATTTCTGCAGTTGTTACTCAAGAGTATAATACAGAATTCATAAACAATGGCGCTGAGTAGAATCCAGTTTCGCCTTACTATTATAGGTAGAGAGAGAAAATGTTCGAAGCAAAGGTTGAGGAGGAAATTATTTTCAAAAATGGTGAAAAATTTGGAATTGAAAATGCTTCAAATAATACCGTTGATTTTAAAATCTAGCTAGTAGGTTATAGTATAAAACGATATGGCTAAGGCTAATTAAAAAAATTATTATTTTACTCACTTTTACCTATGCAGATATTATAGATTTTTTCTAATTCGAAATTCCTCAAACGTTCCTTGGTATTACCGAAACATTGCGGACATACTTCGTTCGATTTAGTGCATTTGGAACATATATTGTGGCCAGACAAACAAGTCCATATTGGTAGTTCCATGGTCTTTCCACAACAGCAGCATTTCATGGCATTCCTTATGCTTTTCATAATAGTTTGAGCCACATTATCATCTGAAAATATTAAATGTTTTATTTGGTACACTTAACATCTAAATCGATGGGAAAAGATTCATTCATGTAAAAACCTGATTGAATTTCAGGATGTTATTACAGAGGAGTAACGGACAAAATTCATACCTTCGGTATTACCTATTTTGTAGAAAAATACTGGACAATTCTTTTTTGAAATACGCAAATTTTCATGGTATAAATTGAGATTTTTTCATGGATGATGGGTACAGGGAAGTTGATTTTTTTTTAAATTGCAACCATAACTTTTTATACCAGACATGAATAGACATTTTGTTAATATGAGGATTATTTGCTTGTTGATGGAATTTTCTTGTAGAGGCCTCTTTTATAACATTGATGAAACTTATTGAACTCAAAACTCCACATTCTTAGGGATTTTGAGGTCGATAACATACGCTTTAGAAGTGATTGTCAAAAATAAGCACTCTCTGTAGGGTGGTAATTCATTAATTATCTGGAATGTTCCTTGATATTTCCTGAAGTAGGTACTTCCTTAGAAAATGGCATGTTCTCGATAACACAAAGTAACAGAAAGTAAAAATACCCTTCAAGTTTAACCATTTCATCCCTACAATAAAAAAAGGCTACATAAAAAGCCTCACCAAAGACCGAATCATCCTAAACAACAGAAGTTCTATCCATTTTTGGCACAAAGCGTTAGAGTTTCCATTCAAAAAAATCAATGTTCAGAGATTTTCAAAAAAATAGTCAACACCGAAAATGTTAATTCTGTACCAAAATTTTTACTCACTCTGTATAGTCTATATTGAGCTATTATACATTCACGAACATAAGTATTTGATTACTCACCTAAATATTCTTCATCAGCAATCATAGTGGCAGGATTTGTGTTGATATACAGGACTGTGGCAAACAAATGTTTCAGCACTGGTAATAACAGTTTTAGCAGTCACTAGAGTAAAACCAAATTAACCGTCACTTAACAACAGACTAGGTTCTCCGTTGGAAGTCAGGACAAGAATGATAAGCAAACCTATCGAACATTGGTATATAAATTTGGGACCACAGAATATAATGCTCGAGGAATAACAACAAAAGAAGAAGAATTTCAAATGTAACTGAAGGGAATCATCAGTAGACTTAAATATTCAATTCGGACATTGCACAAAAATGAAATTATTGATATAACTCAATTGGAAAAATAAGATGCTAAAAAACCAAAAATTTTCAGTTTGAAATCTCGAGAGATACATGCTTCATTGGAAATTGTGGCCGAGAAATCTGCAGGAGTAGGTAATTGAATTTAGGCATTCATAATAGCATATTCATAAACTTAGAGTTATTATAAAATAAAAATTGAAATGAAACAAACAAGAAGCCCAATAATAGCTGATTGCCAATTTATTTTAGTTAATTTGTCCCGTTTCTACTAAGAACCCTGACATTTTTATATGTGTCTGACATATTTTCGGGAAAAAAACAGATGATCGCAATAATCAATTTACAGTTACACGTAAACCCTTGAAATTGAATAGAAGAAGACTTATTTCGAATAATTCAAAATCAGGAAATAATTTTTTGGATGGAAGTAACAAGAAACCGAGCAAGAAACCTAGAATCAATATTTGAATCTAAATACTATTCAATGAGTCCCATAAATATTATAAATTCTGCTTATATTTTCTGATATTCCGAATAATTTATTCATCTTTTGCGTTCATCTAGGATGAATGCAGCGAAACCACTGGATTTGATACTTTAACAGCGGGTTTCATAACACTAAGATTGTCCGATAAACGATTTGACAGTCAATCGATTTCTAAAACGAAATCACTGAAACCTTTCCATTTCTGAATATTGAAGAAATAGCAATTGAGAATGAATGAATGCACCTATGAACATAATTTGATTCAAGAATGATATTCTGAAAGAAATATGAGATATCTATTGAAAATAAATTGACGTCTATTCGTCAATTAAGCGTTGATTCCCTGATCAAGCTTTATGAAACCTGTGGCTAGTTTTTTGTGTAGATTCTGGTGAAATTAAGTGAATTTTTAATGAAGACTCAAAATAATCCATGCAATATTTGAGATTGTTAGGAAAAATTCCATGAAATTCATGGTTATTTATGAAAGTTGGTGAGGCTCAATCATCATCTCTTTGGTATAAGAAAAATTGACAAAAGTTTAGTCCTTAGCTTGGGAAAGTATTGCGCTTCTTGAAAATACTTGCTACACTACCTGCATAAGCATAAATAATAACCTTCATTAAAATCGTTTCAATAATCAATTACTCAAAATCTACCTAATCACTTTATGAGTACCAAACAAGTAACCTTTCAGTTGGCAATCATCAAAATGACATTGTTGTGTGAACATCTTTCAAAAGTCTATTACCATGAAGGGGTTCAATACTCAACGCTTTTATGGAACACCCATTTGAAGGTCCTATTCGGAGAAACAGAAACTCATCTCTAAATGAGTTGCTGTTACTTGTAACTGTGACCTGTTACCTGCCTCTTGACAGGTACAAATATACCTGAGGTGTTCAGGGAGAGTCTGATCTGCAAGTACCAAGGATGTGTACGGCTTACACAGAGTGTTTCTAAATTGATCCGAAAGATTTCAAAGGGCGATTCTTTGGCAAAAATTAAGGGGGGTGTTTCATATAACATATAACTTTTTTTGTTCAGCACCCTTTTCCTTCCAAGTTATAGCCTTTTAAAATTAGGCAAAAAAAATAGTTTTTATTTAATATACCACCTTAAAAATAAGATGAAATCAGTACAATAAAGGTATTTCTCATTTGACAGCAGCTACTGTTTTTTTTCTATATATATGACAACCTCTCTGACTCTGAATTTATGGTGAAAGAGTCTGAGCAGTATTTTATTCTTTTTCAATCAAGCTAACAAATGTAGGATGAAAAGTCAAGACATAAAAAAGTTGCAGACTGTGTTTGACTTTTTGAATCGATTATTTAAATAGGAACATATAGGCGCATTGAAAAGTTCTCAGCAAAATATTATAGGGGTCGTTTTTCTCAGCCCCTTGTGATTACAATTCAGGGAAACAAAAACACTCAAAAACTGCCATTTTATTAGCATCAGTTATCTGCCGAATTTCATTCTTCTGAATTTTTCCAAAGTGGATATATTGAATAAAAACAATTTTTAGCCAATTTTAAATGGCTGTAACTTGGAGGAAAAAGTTACATGAAAGAGTATTCTTAATTTCCGCTAAAGAATCACCCATTGAAATCTTTCGCATCAATTCGGAAATGTATAAGACTTGACTTTCTTGTTCACCATTTTTTAGGGCAATTCTGGTCTGAATTGTGTTCTATCATGTATGCGAGAATGAAGAATTTCACAAATTCCACGACTCCAAAATAAGTTCTTTAAATATTCATAATTTTTCAAATTAAACCAGTGTGAAGAATTCCTTTTTCTGCAGTCAGATGATCTACGAGCCATGAAAACATTTTTAATGAAGATGATTCCGAATATGATAAAAATAAGAAGTAATAAGAAATATACGAAAAATTGAGGCATTAAGGTGATCATCACAAACACCAAGCAAACAATGATTGAGACATTCATTGAAAGGAAAAACAGTTTGAGTATTCGTTTTTTTTTATATTCATTGTAAAAAAAAAGGAAGCAGGATCGTATTAAGGAGTTATAAACAGAAAAAAATTACACACATGGAACACTATACTCTCGTGAAAGTCAAGGAGAAAAAACAATTTATTTTAGCATTTTTGGTATAAATTTTTATTAGGCAAAGAAGCACAAGATCTTGTCACATTTGTTGATTTATAGTTTCGGCTATACTAGCCGAAACTATATATAAAGGGTGTTTCAAATTACGCGGTTTTTTTTTTAAATAAATAAAACACATAATTTGCAATCGTTTTCCAGAAATGTTTATTGGTAATTGAAGTATCAGTTATGACATTTATGTACGGAAAATAAAGCTGCCAAATGGCCTCCTCTTGCAGCTCTACGGACGTCTACTCCTTTGTTTAAATTTTCAATGAAATTTTGACATAATCAAGGCTCTAACTCACTTATGACACGAATTATTTTATTCTTTAGTTCAGGAATCGATTGTGGATTATTCTTATAGACCTGGCTTCTCACATAACCCCCAAAGAAAAAAGTCCAACGGTGTCAAATCACATGATCTTGGTTGCCAATTGACATCAGCGTTTCTGGAGATTATTCATCCAGGAAATTATTGTTTCAATAAATCAAATGTGTCTGTGTCCTTTATATGGTTTCCTCCAGCTAATGTTTGCGGTCTAGATTCATTTGAACAGGGTGTTCTAAGTATATCTGAAATAATTTTTATAATTATTTTCTCCTCGATATGAAGGCATAATAAGCCGTTTGTTTATTATCATCTTTTTTATTTTGTTTATCTTTCTGTGTTCAAACCGTAAATATTATTGAAATCTGAAAATATTCCGGGAACCACTGCAACATTACAATAATTTTTAAAGAACTTGTATTATTTTTCTCTTCTCCTTCGTTGAACACAACATTTTTGGATATACCATGAATTTTGATCCAACTTTCTAACTTTAGATTGTTTGTTACACCTGAGCCATTTTACCTGATCAATTTCATCAAAAGTATAATTTTACTTTCCTATGTTCCTGTAATTTTTTTATTCATTGGGATTAACTAGTGATAAATGGTTGGAGTTACTCGAAACTTTATTTTGAAATATTAAATACATTTCTTTCATTATACGTATGTATAAAATGAATCTTTTCTATAAATAGTGGTATTCACAGAAAATTAATCACAGTTTTAACTTGCTCCTTGTCAGCTTCAGTGATAACATGGAATTAAACCCTCTCTTCTATTCTTCTTCAAAGAATGTTGGACCTGGAAAAAAATTTAAAGGGTAATATTTTGGTTATCTCCTTGAATACTGGAATAGAAAGTGCATAATGGAATTTTTGAACAATAGGTCTATTGCTCAAAATTTTCGAGAAAAATTATTGAATGATAAATATTTATTGTATTTCTTAAAATCTTTTTTTTTCGGAATTCAATATCTTTTATACTATTTCTGCAGTTGTTACTCAAGAGTATAATACAGAATTCATAAACAATGGCGCTGAGTAGAATCCAGTTTCGCCTTACTATTATAGGTAGAGAGAGAAAATGTTCGAAGCAAAGGTTGAGGAGGAAATTATTTTCAAAAATGGTGAAAAATTTGGAATTGAAAATGCTTCAAATAATACCGTTGATTTTAAAATCTAGCTAGTAGGTTATAGTATAAAACGATATGGCTAAGGCTAATTAAAAAAATTATTATTTTACTCACTTTTACCTATGCAGATATTATAGATTTTTTCTAATTCGAAATTCCTCAAACGTTCCTTGGTATTACCGAAACATTGCGGACATACTTCGTTCGATTTAGTGCATTTGGAACATATATTGTGGCCAGACAAACAAGTCCATATTGGTAGTTCCATGGTCTTTCCACAACAGCAGCATTTCATGGCATTCCTTATGCTTTTCATAATAGTTTGAGCCACATTATCATCTGAAAATATTAAATGTTTTATTTGGTACACTTAACATCTAAATCGATGGGAAAAGATTCATTCATGTAAAAACCTGATTGAATTTCAGGATGTTATTACAGAGGAGTAACGGACAAAATTCATACCTTCGGTATTACCTATTTTGTAGAAAAATACTGGACAATTCTTTTTTGAAATACGCAAATTTTCATGGTATAAATTGAGATTTTTTCATGGATGATGGGTACAGGGAAGTTGATTTTTTTTTTAAATTGCAACCATAACTTTTTATACCAGACATGAATAGACATTTTGTTAATATGAGGATTATTTGCTTGTTGATGGAATTTTCTTGTAGAGGCCTCTTTTATAACATTGATGAAACTTATTGAACTCAAAACTCCACATTCTTAGGGATTTTGAGGTCGATAACATACGCTTTAGAAGTGATTGTCAAAAATAAGCACTCTCTGTAGGGTGGTAATTCATTAATTATCTGGAATGTTCCTTGATATTTCCTGAAGTAGGTACTTCCTTAGAAAATGGCATGTTCTCGATAACACAAAGTAACAGAAAGTAAAAATACCCTTCAAGTTTAACCATTTCATCCCTACAATAAAAAAAGGCTACATAAAAAGCCTCACCAAAGACCGAATCATCCTAAACAACAGAAGTTCTATCCATTTTTGGCACAAAGCGTTAGAGTTTCCATTCAAAAAAATCAATGTTCAGAGATTTTCAAAAAAATAGTCAACACCGAAAATGTTAATTCTGTACCAAAATTTTTACTCACTCTGTATAGTCTATATTGAGCTATTATACATTCACGAACATAAGTATTTGATTACTCACCTAAATATTCTTCATCAGCAATCATAGTGGCAGGATTTGTGTTGATATACAGGACTGTGGCAAACAAATGTTTCAGCACTGGTAATAACAGTTTTAGCAGTCACTAGAGTAAAACCAAATTAACCGTCACTTAACAACAGACTAGGTTCTCCGTTGGAAGTCAGGACAAGAATGATAAGCAAACCTATCGAACATTGGTATATAAATTTGGGACCACAGAATATAATGCTCGAGGAATAACAACAAAAGAAGAAGAATTTCAAATGTAACTGAAGGGAATCATCAGTAGACTTAAATATTCAATTCGGACATTGCACAAAAATGAAATTATTGATATAACTCAATTGGAAAAATAAGATGCTAAAAAACCAAAAATTTTCAGTTTGAAATCTCGAGAGATACATGCTTCATTGGAAATTGTGGCCGAGAAATCTGCAGGAGTAGGTAATTGAATTTAGGCATTCATAATAGCATATTCATAAACTTAGAGTTATTATAAAATAAAAATTGAAATGAAACAAACAAGAAGCCCAATAATAGCTGATTGCCAATTTATTTTAGTTAATTTGTCCCGTTTCTACTAAGAACCCTGACATTTTTATATGTGTCTGACATATTTTCGGGAAAAAAACAGATGATCGCAATAATCAATTTACAGTTACACGTAAACCCTTGAAATTGAATAGAAGAAGACTTATTTCGAATAATTCAAAATCAGGAAATAATTTTTTGGATGGAAGTAACAAGAAACCGAGCAAGAAACCTAGAATCAATATTTGAATCTAAATACTATTCAATGAGTCCCATAAATATTATAAATTCTGCTTATATTTTCTGATATTCCGAATAATTTATTCATCTTTTGCGTTCATCTAGGATGAATGCAGCGAAACCACTGGATTTGATACTTTAACAGCGGGTTTCATAACACTAAGATTGTCCGATAAACGATTTGACAGTCAATCGATTTCTAAAACGAAATCACTGAAACCTTTCCATTTCTGAATATTGAAGAAATAGCAATTGAGAATGAATGAATGCACCTATGAACATAATTTGATTCAAGAATGATATTCTGAAAGAAATATGAGATATCTATTGAAAATAAATTGACGTCTATTCGTCAATTAAGCGTTGATTCCCTGATCAAGCTTTATGAAACCTGTGGCTAGTTTTTTGTGTAGATTCTGGTGAAATTAAGTGAATTTTTAATGAAGACTCAAAATAATCCATGCAATATTTGAGATTGTTAGGAAAAATTCCATGAAATTCATGGTTATTTATGAAAGTTGGTGAGGCTCAATCATCATCTCTTTGGTATAAGAAAAATTGACAAAAGTTTAGTCCTTAGCTTGGGAAAGTATTGCGCTTCTTGAAAATACTTGCTACACTACCTGCATAAGCATAAATAATAACCTTCATTAAAATCGTTTCAATAATCAATTACTCAAAATCTACCTAATCACTTTATGAGTACCAAACAAGTAACCTTTCAGTTGGCAATCATCAAAATGACATTGTTGTGTGAACATCTTTCAAAAGTCTATTACCATGAAGGGGTTCAATACTCAACGCTTTTATGGAACACCCATTTGAAGGTCCTATTCGGAGAAACAGAAACTCATCTCTAAATGAGTTGCTGTTACTTGTAACTGTGACCTGTTACCTGCCTCTTGACAGGTACAAATATACCTGAGGTGTTCAGGGAGAGTCTGATCTGCAAGTACCAAGGATGTGTACGGCTTACACAGAGTGTTTCTAAATTGATCCGAAAGATTTCAAAGGGCGATTCTTTGGCAAAAATTAAGGGGGGTGTTTCATATAACATATAACTTTTTTTGTTCAGCACCCTTTTCCTTCCAAGTTATAGCCTTTTAAAATTAGGCAAAAAAAATAGTTTTTATTTAATATACCACCTTAAAAATAAGATGAAATCAGTACAATAAAGGTATTTCTCATTTGACAGCAGCTACTGTTTTTTTTCTATATATATGACAACCTCTCTGACTCTGAATTTATGGTGAAAGAGTCTGAGCAGTATTTTATTCTTTTTCAATCAAGCTAACAAATGTAGGATGAAAAGTCAAGACATAAAAAAGTTGCAGACTGTGTTTGACTTTTTGAATCGATTATTTAAATAGGAACATATAGGCGCATTGAAAAGTTCTCAGCAAAATATTATAGGGGTCGTTTTTCTCAGCCCCTTGTGATTACAATTCAGGGAAACAAAAACACTCAAAAACTGCCATTTTATTAGCATCAGTTATCTGCCGAATTTCATTCTTCTGAATTTTTCCAAAGTGGATATATTGAATAAAAACAATTTTTAGCCAATTTTAAATGGCTGTAACTTGGAGGAAAAAGTTACATGAAAGAGTATTCTTAATTTCCGCTAAAGAATCACCCATTGAAATCTTTCGCATCAATTCGGAAATGTATAAGACTTGACTTTCTTGTTCACCATTTTTTAGGGCAATTCTGGTCTGAATTGTGTTCTATCATGTATGCGAGAATGAAGAATTTCACAAATTCCACGACTCCAAAATAAGTTCTTTAAATATTCATAATTTTTCAAATTAAACCAGTGTGAAGAATTCCTTTTTCTGCAGTCAGATGATCTACGAGCCATGAAAACATTTTTAATGAAGATGATTCCGAATATGATAAAAATAAGAAGTAATAAGAAATATACGAAAAATTGAGGCATTAAGGTGATCATCACAAACACCAAGCAAACAATGATTGAGACATTCATTGAAAGGAAAAACAGTTTGAGTATTCGTTTTTTTTTATATTCATTGTAAAAAAAAAGGAAGCAGGATCGTATTAAGGAGTTATAAACAGAAAAAAATTACACACATGGAACACTATACTCTCGTGAAAGTCAAGGAGAAAAAACAATTTATTTTAGCATTTTTGGTATAAATTTTTATTAGGCAAAGAAGCACAAGATCTTGTCACATTTGTTGATTTATAGTTTCGGCTATACTAGCCGAAACTATATATAAAGGGTGTTTCAAATTACGCGGTTTTTTTTTTAAATAAATAAAACACATAATTTGCAATCGTTTTCCAGAAATGTTTATTGGTAATTGAAGTATCAGTTATGACATTTATGTACGGAAAATAAAGCTGCCAAATGGCCTCCTCTTGCAGCTCTACGGACGTCTACTCCTTTGTTTAAATTTTCAATGAAATTTTGACATAATCAAGGCTCTAACTCACTTATGACACGAATTATTTTATTCTTTAGTTCAGGAATCGATTGTGGATTATTCTTATAGACCTGGCTTCTCACATAACCCCCAAAGAAAAAAGTCCAACGGTGTCAAATCACATGATCTTGGTTGCCAATTGACATCAGCGTTTCTGGAGATTATTCATCCAGGAAATTATTGTTTCAATAAATCAAATGTGTCTGTGTCCTTTATATGGTTTCCTCCAGCTAATGTTTGCGGTCTAGATTCATTTGAACAGGGTGTTCTAAGTATATCTGAAATAATTTTTATAATTATTTTCTCCTCGATATGAAGGCATAATAAGCCGTTTGTTTATTATCATCTTTTTTATTTTGTTTATCTTTCTGTGTTCAAACCGTAAATATTATTGAAATCTGAAAATATTCCGGGAACCACTGCAACATTACAATAATTTTTAAAGAACTTGTATTATTTTTCTCTTCTCCTTCGTTGAACACAACATTTTTGGATATACCATGAATTTTGATCCAACTTTCTAACTTTAGATTGTTTGTTACACCTGAGCCATTTTACCTGATCAATTTCATCAAAAGTATAATTTTACTTTCCTATGTTCCTGTAATTTTTTTATTCATTGGGATTAACTAGTGATAAATGGTTGGAGTTACTCGAAACTTTATTTTGAAATATTAAATACATTTCTTTCATTATACGTATGTATAAAATGAATCTTTTCTATAAATAGTGGTATTCACAGAAAATTAATCACAGTTTTAACTTGCTCCTTGTCAGCTTCAGTGATAACATGGAATTAAACCCTCTCTTCTATTCTTCTTCAAAGAATGTTGGACCTGGAAAAAAATTTAAAGGGTAATATTTTGGTTATCTCCTTGAATACTGGAATAGAAAGTGCATAATGGAATTTTTGAACAATAGGTCTATTGCTCAAAATTTTCGAGAAAAATTATTGAATGATAAATATTTATTGTATTTCTTAAAATCTTTTTTTTTCGGAATTCAATATCTTTTATACTATTTCTGCAGTTGTTACTCAAGAGTATAATACAGAATTCATAAACAATGGCGCTGAGTAGAATCCAGTTTCGCCTTACTATTATAGGTAGAGAGAGAAAATGTTCGAAGCAAAGGTTGAGGAGGAAATTATTTTCAAAAATGGTGAAAAATTTGGAATTGAAAATGCTTCAAATAATACCGTTGATTTTAAAATCTAGCTAGTAGGTTATAGTATAAAACGATATGGCTAAGGCTAATTAAAAAAATTATTATTTTACTCACTTTTACCTATGCAGATATTATAGATTTTTTCTAATTCGAAATTCCTCAAACGTTCCTTGGTATTACCGAAACATTGCGGACATACTTCGTTCGATTTAGTGCATTTGGAACATATATTGTGGCCAGACAAACAAGTCCATATTGGTAGTTCCATGGTCTTTCCACAACAGCAGCATTTCATGGCATTCCTTATGCTTTTCATAATAGTTTGAGCCACATTATCATCTGAAAATATTAAATGTTTTATTTGGTACACTTAACATCTAAATCGATGGGAAAAGATTCATTCATGTAAAAACCTGATTGAATTTCAGGATGTTATTACAGAGGAGTAACGGACAAAATTCATACCTTCGGTATTACCTATTTTGTAGAAAAATACTGGACAATTCTTTTTTGAAATACGCAAATTTTCATGGTATAAATTGAGATTTTTTCATGGATGATGGGTACAGGGAAGTTGATTTTTTTTTTAAATTGCAACCATAACTTTTTATACCAGACATGAATAGACATTTTGTTAATATGAGGATTATTTGCTTGTTGATGGAATTTTCTTGTAGAGGCCTCTTTTATAACATTGATGAAACTTATTGAACTCAAAACTCCACATTCTTAGGGATTTTGAGGTCGATAACATACGCTTTAGAAGTGATTGTCAAAAATAAGCACTCTCTGTAGGGTGGTAATTCATTAATTATCTGGAATGTTCCTTGATATTTCCTGAAGTAGGTACTTCCTTAGAAAATGGCATGTTCTCGATAACACAAAGTAACAGAAAGTAAAAATACCCTTCAAGTTTAACCATTTCATCCCTACAATAAAAAAAGGCTACATAAAAAGCCTCACCAAAGACCGAATCATCCTAAACAACAGAAGTTCTATCCATTTTTGGCACAAAGCGTTAGAGTTTCCATTCAAAAAAATCAATGTTCAGAGATTTTCAAAAAAATAGTCAACACCGAAAATGTTAATTCTGTACCAAAATTTTTACTCACTCTGTATAGTCTATATTGAGCTATTATACATTCACGAACATAAGTATTTGATTACTCACCTAAATATTCTTCATCAGCAATCATAGTGGCAGGATTTGTGTTGATATACAGGACTGTGGCAAACAAATGTTTCAGCACTGGTAATAACAGTTTTAGCAGTCACTAGAGTAAAACCAAATTAACCGTCACTTAACAACAGACTAGGTTCTCCGTTGGAAGTCAGGACAAGAATGATAAGCAAACCTATCGAACATTGGTATATAAATTTGGGACCACAGAATATAATGCTCGAGGAATAACAACAAAAGAAGAAGAATTTCAAATGTAACTGAAGGGAATCATCAGTAGACTTAAATATTCAATTCGGACATTGCACAAAAATGAAATTATTGATATAACTCAATTGGAAAAATAAGATGCTAAAAAACCAAAAATTTTCAGTTTGAAATCTCGAGAGATACATGCTTCATTGGAAATTGTGGCCGAGAAATCTGCAGGAGTAGGTAATTGAATTTAGGCATTCATAATAGCATATTCATAAACTTAGAGTTATTATAAAATAAAAATTGAAATGAAACAAACAAGAAGCCCAATAATAGCTGATTGCCAATTTATTTTAGTTAATTTGTCCCGTTTCTACTAAGAACCCTGACATTTTTATATGTGTCTGACATATTTTCGGGAAAAAAACAGATGATCGCAATAATCAATTTACAGTTACACGTAAACCCTTGAAATTGAATAGAAGAAGACTTATTTCGAATAATTCAAAATCAGGAAATAATTTTTTGGATGGAAGTAACAAGAAACCGAGCAAGAAACCTAGAATCAATATTTGAATCTAAATACTATTCAATGAGTCCCATAAATATTATAAATTCTGCTTATATTTTCTGATATTCCGAATAATTTATTCATCTTTTGCGTTCATCTAGGATGAATGCAGCGAAACCACTGGATTTGATACTTTAACAGCGGGTTTCATAACACTAAGATTGTCCGATAAACGATTTGACAGTCAATCGATTTCTAAAACGAAATCACTGAAACCTTTCCATTTCTGAATATTGAAGAAATAGCAATTGAGAATGAATGAATGCACCTATGAACATAATTTGATTCAAGAATGATATTCTGAAAGAAATATGAGATATCTATTGAAAATAAATTGACGTCTATTCGTCAATTAAGCGTTGATTCCCTGATCAAGCTTTATGAAACCTGTGGCTAGTTTTTTGTGTAGATTCTGGTGAAATTAAGTGAATTTTTAATGAAGACTCAAAATAATCCATGCAATATTTGAGATTGTTAGGAAAAATTCCATGAAATTCATGGTTATTTATGAAAGTTGGTGAGGCTCAATCATCATCTCTTTGGTATAAGAAAAATTGACAAAAGTTTAGTCCTTAGCTTGGGAAAGTATTGCGCTTCTTGAAAATACTTGCTACACTACCTGCATAAGCATAAATAATAACCTTCATTAAAATCGTTTCAATAATCAATTACTCAAAATCTACCTAATCACTTTATGAGTACCAAACAAGTAACCTTTCAGTTGGCAATCATCAAAATGACATTGTTGTGTGAACATCTTTCAAAAGTCTATTACCATGAAGGGGTTCAATACTCAACGCTTTTATGGAACACCCATTTGAAGGTCCTATTCGGAGAAACAGAAACTCATCTCTAAATGAGTTGCTGTTACTTGTAACTGTGACCTGTTACCTGCCTCTTGACAGGTACAAATATACCTGAGGTGTTCAGGGAGAGTCTGATCTGCAAGTACCAAGGATGTGTACGGCTTACACAGAGTGTTTCTAAATTGATCCGAAAGATTTCAAAGGGCGATTCTTTGGCAAAAATTAAGGGGGGTGTTTCATATAACATATAACTTTTTTTGTTCAGCACCCTTTTCCTTCCAAGTTATAGCCTTTTAAAATTAGGCAAAAAAAATAGTTTTTATTTAATATACCACCTTAAAAATAAGATGAAATCAGTACAATAAAGGTATTTCTCATTTGACAGCAGCTACTGTTTTTTTTCTATATATATGACAACCTCTCTGACTCTGAATTTATGGTGAAAGAGTCTGAGCAGTATTTTATTCTTTTTCAATCAAGCTAACAAATGTAGGATGAAAAGTCAAGACATAAAAAAGTTGCAGACTGTGTTTGACTTTTTGAATCGATTATTTAAATAGGAACATATAGGCGCATTGAAAAGTTCTCAGCAAAATATTATAGGGGTCGTTTTTCTCAGCCCCTTGTGATTACAATTCAGGGAAACAAAAACACTCAAAAACTGCCATTTTATTAGCATCAGTTATCTGCCGAATTTCATTCTTCTGAATTTTTCCAAAGTGGATATATTGAATAAAAACAATTTTTAGCCAATTTTAAATGGCTGTAACTTGGAGGAAAAAGTTACATGAAAGAGTATTCTTAATTTCCGCTAAAGAATCACCCATTGAAATCTTTCGCATCAATTCGGAAATGTATAAGACTTGACTTTCTTGTTCACCATTTTTTAGGGCAATTCTGGTCTGAATTGTGTTCTATCATGTATGCGAGAATGAAGAATTTCACAAATTCCACGACTCCAAAATAAGTTCTTTAAATATTCATAATTTTTCAAATTAAACCAGTGTGAAGAATTCCTTTTTCTGCAGTCAGATGATCTACGAGCCATGAAAACATTTTTAATGAAGATGATTCCGAATATGATAAAAATAAGAAGTAATAAGAAATATACGAAAAATTGAGGCATTAAGGTGATCATCACAAACACCAAGCAAACAATGATTGAGACATTCATTGAAAGGAAAAACAGTTTGAGTATTCGTTTTTTTTTATATTCATTGTAAAAAAAAAGGAAGCAGGATCGTATTAAGGAGTTATAAACAGAAAAAAATTACACACATGGAACACTATACTCTCGTGAAAGTCAAGGAGAAAAAACAATTTATTTTAGCATTTTTGGTATAAATTTTTATTAGGCAAAGAAGCACAAGATCTTGTCACATTTGTTGATTTATAGTTTCGGCTATACTAGCCGAAACTATATATAAAGGGTGTTTCAAATTACGCGGTTTTTTTTTTAAATAAATAAAACACATAATTTGCAATCGTTTTCCAGAAATGTTTATTGGTAATTGAAGTATCAGTTATGACATTTATGTACGGAAAATAAAGCTGCCAAATGGCCTCCTCTTGCAGCTCTACGGACGTCTACTCCTTTGTTTAAATTTTCAATGAAATTTTGACATAATCAAGGCTCTAACTCACTTATGACACGAATTATTTTATTCTTTAGTTCAGGAATCGATTGTGGATTATTCTTATAGACCTGGCTTCTCACATAACCCCCAAAGAAAAAAGTCCAACGGTGTCAAATCACATGATCTTGGTTGCCAATTGACATCAGCGTTTCTGGAGATTATTCATCCAGGAAATTATTGTTTCAATAAATCAAATGTGTCTGTGTCCTTTATATGGTTTCCTCCAGCTAATGTTTGCGGTCTAGATTCATTTGAACAGGGTGTTCTAAGTATATCTGAAATAATTTTTATAATTATTTTCTCCTCGATATGAAGGCATAATAAGCCGTTTGTTTATTATCATCTTTTTTATTTTGTTTATCTTTCTGTGTTCAAACCGTAAATATTATTGAAATCTGAAAATATTCCGGGAACCACTGCAACATTACAATAATTTTTAAAGAACTTGTATTATTTTTCTCTTCTCCTTCGTTGAACACAACATTTTTGGATATACCATGAATTTTGATCCAACTTTCTAACTTTAGATTGTTTGTTACACCTGAGCCATTTTACCTGATCAATTTCATCAAAAGTATAATTTTACTTTCCTATGTTCCTGTAATTTTTTTATTCATTGGGATTAACTAGTGATAAATGGTTGGAGTTACTCGAAACTTTATTTTGAAATATTAAATACATTTCTTTCATTATACGTATGTATAAAATGAATCTTTTCTATAAATAGTGGTATTCACAGAAAATTAATCACAGTTTTAACTTGCTCCTTGTCAGCTTCAGTGATAACATGGAATTAAACCCTCTCTTCTATTCTTCTTCAAAGAATGTTGGACCTGGAAAAAAATTTAAAGGGTAATATTTTGGTTATCTCCTTGAATACTGGAATAGAAAGTGCATAATGGAATTTTTGAACAATAGGTCTATTGCTCAAAATTTTCGAGAAAAATTATTGAATGATAAATATTTATTGTATTTCTTAAAATCTTTTTTTTTCGGAATTCAATATCTTTTATACTATTTCTGCAGTTGTTACTCAAGAGTATAATACAGAATTCATAAACAATGGCGCTGAGTAGAATCCAGTTTCGCCTTACTATTATAGGTAGAGAGAGAAAATGTTCGAAGCAAAGGTTGAGGAGGAAATTATTTTCAAAAATGGTGAAAAATTTGGAATTGAAAATGCTTCAAATAATACCGTTGATTTTAAAATCTAGCTAGTAGGTTATAGTATAAAACGATATGGCTAAGGCTAATTAAAAAAATTATTATTTTACTCACTTTTACCTATGCAGATATTATAGATTTTTTCTAATTCGAAATTCCTCAAACGTTCCTTGGTATTACCGAAACATTGCGGACATACTTCGTTCGATTTAGTGCATTTGGAACATATATTGTGGCCAGACAAACAAGTCCATATTGGTAGTTCCATGGTCTTTCCACAACAGCAGCATTTCATGGCATTCCTTATGCTTTTCATAATAGTTTGAGCCACATTATCATCTGAAAATATTAAATGTTTTATTTGGTACACTTAACATCTAAATTGATGGGAAAAGATTCATTCATGTAAAAACCTGATTGAATTTCAGGATGTTATTACAGAGGAGTAACGGACAAAATTCATACCTTCGGTATTACCTATTTTGTAGAAAAATACTGGACAATTCTTTTTTGAAATACGCAAATTTTCATGGTATAAATTGAGATTTTTTCATGGATGATGGGTACAGGGAAGTTGATTTTTTTTTAAATTGCAACCATAACTTTTTATACCAGACATGAATAGACATTTTGTTAATATGAGGATTATTTGCTTGTTGATGGAATTTTCTTGTAGAGGCCTCTTTTATAACATTGATGAAACTTATTGAACTCAAAACTCCACATTCTTAGGGATTTTGAGGTCGATAACATACGCTTTAGAAGTGATTGTCAAAAATAAGCACTCTCTGTAGGGTGGTAATTCATTAATTATCTGGAATGTTCCTTGATATTTCCTGAAGTAGGTACTTCCTTAGAAAATGGCATGTTCTCGATAACACAAAGTAACAGAAAGTAAAAATACCCTTCAAGTTTAACCATTTCATCCCTACAATAAAAAAAGGCTACATAAAAAGCCTCACCAAAGACCGAATCATCCTAAACAACAGAAGTTCTATCCATTTTTGGCACAAAGCGTTAGAGTTTCCATTCAAAAAAATCAATGTTCAGAGATTTTCAAAAAAATAGTCAACACCGAAAATGTTAATTCTGTACCAAAATTTTTACTCACTCTGTATAGTCTATATTGAGCTAATATACATTCACGAACATAAGTATTTGATTACTCACCTAAATATTCTTCATCAGCAATCATAGTGGCAGGATTTGTGTTGATATACAGGACTGTGGCAAACAAATGTTTCAGCACTGGTAATAACAGTTTTAGCAGTCACTAGAGTAAAACCAAATTAACCGTCACTTAACAACAGACTAGGTTCTCCGTTGGAAGTCAGGACAAGAATGATAAGCAAACCTATCGAACATTGGTATATAAATTTGGGACCACAGAATATAATGCTCGAGGAATAACAACAAAAGAAGAAGAATTTCAAATGTAACAAGAGAATCATCAGTAGACTTAAATATTCAATTCGGACATAGCACAAAAATGAAATTATTGATATAACTCAATTGGAAAAATAAGATGCTAAAAAACCAAAAATTTTCAGTTTGAAATCTCGAGAGATACATGCTTCATTGGAAATTGTGGCCGAGAAATCTGCAGGAGTAGGTAATTGAATTTAGGCATTCATAATAGCATATTCATAAACTTAGAGTTATTATAAAATAAAAATTGAAATGAAACAAACAAGAAGCCCAATAATAGCTGATTGCCAATTTATTTTAGTTAATTTGTCCCGTTTCTACTAAGAACCCTGACATTTTTATATGTGTCTGACATATTTTCGGGAAAAAAACAGATGATCGCAATAATCAATTTACAGTTACACGTAAACCCTTGAAATTGAATAGAAGAAGACTTATTTCGAATAATTCAAAATCAGGAAATAATTTTTTGGATGGAAGTAACAAGAAACCTAGAATCAATATTTGAATCTAAATACTATTCAATGAGTCCCATAAATATTATAAATTCTGCTTAAATTTTCTGATATTCCGAATAATTTATTCATCTTTTGCGTTCATCTAGGATGAATGCAGCGAAACCACTGGATTTGATACTTTAACAGCGGGTTTCATAACACTAAGATTGTCCGATAAACGATTTGACAGTCAATCGATTTCTAAAACGAAATCACTGAAACCTTTCCATTTCTGAATATTGAAGAAATAGCAATTGAGAATGAATGAATGCACCTATGAACATAATTTGATTCAAGAATGATATTCTGAAAGAAATATGAGATATCTATTGAAAATAAATTGACGTCTATTCGTCAATTAAGCGTTGATTCCCTGATCAAGCTTTATGAAACCTGTGGCTAGTTTTTTGTGTAGATGCTGGTGAAATTAAGTGAATTTTTAATGAAGACTCAAAATAATCCATGCAATATTTGAGATTGTTAGGAAAAATTCCATGAAATTCATGGTTATTTATGAAAGTTGGTGAGGCTCAATCATCATCTCTTTGGTAAAAGAAAAATTGACAAAAGTTTAGTCCTTAGCTTGGGAAAGTATTGCGCTTCTTGAAAATACTTGCTACACTACCTGCATAAGCATAAATAATAACCTTCATTAAAATCGTTTCAATAATCAATTACTCAAAATCTACCTAATCACTTTATGAGTACCAAACAAGTAACCTTTCAGTTGGCAATCATCAAAATGACATTGTTGTGTGAACATCTTTCAAAAGTCTATTACCATGAAGGGGTTCAATACTCAATGCTTTTATGGAACACCCATTTGAAGGTCCTATTCGGAGAAACAGAAACTCATCTCTAAATGAGTTGCTGTTACTTGTAACTGTGACCTGTTACCTGCCTCTTGACAGGTACAAATATACCTGAGGTGTTCAGGGAGAGTCTGATCTGCAAGTACCAAGGATGTGTACGGCTTACACAGAGTGTTTCTAAATTGATCCGAAAGATTTCAAAGGGCGATTCTTTGGCAAAAATTAAGGGGGGTGTTTCATATAACATATAACTTTTTTTGTTCAGCACCCTTTTCCTTCCAAGTTATAGCCTTTTAAAATTAGGCAAAAAAAATAGTTTTTATTTAATATACCACCTTAAAAATAAGATGAAATCAGTACAATAAAGGTATTTCTCATTTGACAGCAGCTACTGTTTTTTTTCTATATATATGACAACCTCTCTGACTCTGAATTTATGGTGAAAGAGTCTGAGCAGTATTTTATTCTTTTTCAATCAAGCTAACAAATGTAGGATGAAAAGTCAAGACATAAAAAAGTTGCAGACTGTGTTTGACTTTTTGAATCGATTATTTAAATAGGAACATATAGGCGCATTGAAAAGTTCTCAGCAAAATATTATAGGGGTCGTTTTTCTCAGCCCCTTGTGATTACAATTCAGGGAAACAAAAACACTCAAAAACTGCCATTTTATTAGCATCAGTTATCTGCCGAATTTCATTCTTCTGAATTTTTCCAAAGTGGATATATTGAATAAAAACAATTTTTAGCCAATTTTAAATGGCTGTAACTTGGAGGAAAAAGTTACATGAAAGAGTATTCTTAATTTCCGCTAAAGAATCACCCATTGAAATCTTTCGCATCAATTTGGAAATGTATAAGACTTGACTTTCTTGTTCACCATTTTTTAGGGCAATTCTGGTCTGAATTGTGTTCTATCATGTATGCGAGAATGAAGAATTTCACAAATTCCACGACTCCAAAATAAGTTCTTTAAATATTCATAATTTTTCAAATTAAACCAGTGTGAAGAATTCCTTTTTCTGCAGTCAGATGATCTACGAGCCATGAAAACATTTTTAATGAAGATGATTCCGAATATGATAAAAATAAGAAGTAATAAGAAATATACGAAAAATTGAGGCATTAAGGTGATCATCACAAACACCAAGCAAACAATGATTGAGACATTCATTGAAAGGAAAAACAGTTTGAGTATTCGTTTTTTTTTATATTCATTGTAAAAAAAAAGGAAGCAGGATCGTATTAAGGAGTTATAAACAGAAAAAAATTACACACATGGAACACTATACTCTCGTGAAAGTCAAGGAGAAAAAACAATTTATTTTAGCATTTTTGGTATAAATTTTTATTAGGCAAAGAAGCACAAGATCTTGTCACATTTGTTGATTTATAGTTTCGGCTATACTAGCCGAAACTATATATAAAGGGTGTTTCAAATTACGCGGTTTTTTTTTAAATAAATAAAACACATAATTTGCAATCGTTTTCCAGAAATGTTTATTGGTTTATTGACATAATCAAGGCTCTAACTCATGTTCGAAATTCGAACATTATTCTAAAAAATAATCAAGTTCAATAATATGGAAAATTCCATCTGAATTATTCACAAAACTGGGTCACGCCGAGCGAGCCGTCGATCTACCGAATTCTGCTGACTGGCTAGAAACAATTGATGCAACCGGGGACTCCGTCAGTGCAGTGATACCAAATATGGCAATGTTATTTCTATCGTCATTATTCAATTTAGTATATAAGCTTAGACTGTAATTAATAAAATCATCATTCATCTTCAGTTTGATCAATATACCTCTTGGGCAACTGTGGAGTTAAGACATTCCCTTGAACGTTCTGAGTCTGGTCGTTCAGTTGCCCCTAAAAACTTCAAGCAAGTGTTGTTTCAACCAAAGAAACAACATTTTTTGGTCCTTCGAGCCGGATCGAGAGAAAGGATTTACGACCCTAATCTCGATCAAAATCATCAACGCCTGTGGGGAAGCCTTCCAGAGCCAAATCCAGCGCCAGCAGAAGCCCTCCAGAGCCAACAACAGCATCCGTGAAGAAGCCATCCAGCGCCAAATCCGAGCCCGTGAACAAGCCTTCCGGATCAAAAATTCAAAGAAGCCAGGGAACACACCGAGTCCACTGGAAAAAATCAGAGCTAAGGATTTACGACCCTTATCTCAATTAAATCATCAACGCCTGTGGGGAAGCCTTCCAGAGCCAAATCCAGCGCCAGCAGAAGCCCTCCAGAGCCAACACCCGCATCCGCGAAGAAGCCTTCCAGCGCCAACTACGAGCCCGTGAACTAGCCTTCCGGAAAATCAAAAAAAAAAAATCTTCAAAGCAGAGATTTCATGAAACCTTCAACCAACATGGAAGAAAAATTGGGAGAACAAATGACTATCGGCCAAGACCTGTGCAAAATATTATCTTCACTCAAGAAAGACGGGTCCGCACGCAAAACAGAGGAATACTTCAAGAAAAAATCCATGATGGCCGCAGATCTACTGAACAAATTCCAAGAAAATCATAACGAACTCCGGAAATCCCTTGATGAAGAGCATTCCTACTTCAAACAAGATTTACATAGTCAGATATCCAAATGCTACCAAGAAATCAAGAACTATATCAATACATGGCAGAAGTCCTCTCCGATGTCAGAAGAAGTCAACTACCACCACCCTTCCATCCTTCAAATTCAAATAAAATTGGATTTATTCAAAAGGGAAATGGAAAGGGCCCAAGCAAAAATACAGTGCCAACTACATCCCAAAATATACAACTTCCTCGAAGCAAACCTAACCAGGATCTGGCGGGACATAGAAGCACTCTATGAACAGATGCTAGCTATCAATGAAGAAGAAGTAATCAAATACAAGAAAACCGGAATCTTCGAAAAATTTAGAACCAAATATGAGGAAATCATAGAAGAAATAATCACTGCTTCTCCGACTGATACTAAACAGTTCCAAAACAAAAACATTTCCATAAATTTACCACGGATCAGCATCCCTATCTTCACTGGTGACTACGAGACCTGGATCACATTCCGAGATATATTCATTCAAACCATACACCAAAACCATGAACTAGGGGACGCTGAAAAAATGCAATACCTGAAGAGCCAAACCAGGGGTGAAGCAGCGAAGCTCATTCAACATTTAGAAGTATCATCAAGAAACTACCCTATCGCCTGGGAATTGATAAAGAGGAGGTACAACAACAACAGACTTCTCTTCAGCAAGTACGCCGACAACATCTTGAATCTACCAATTTTGCAACAAGAGTCGGCAGCATCCATTAAAAAACTTCACGACACTGTTCAAGAAAATCTGAGAGCCATAGAAAATATGGGAATCACAGCCGAACAATTGGGTAGCAACATAATAGCGCATATGCTGCTAAAGAAATTAGACAGCGATTCAAGAAGGCTCTATGAACAATCTACCACAACACACAAGGATATTCAAGAACTGGCAGATCTTTTGGAGTTTCTAGAAAATCGATTCCAATCCCTCGAAGCACTTCGAGGCACAATTAAAAAATCAGATCATCCATCAACAGGACAAAGACATAAATTTCAAAACTACCACACCGACTTACAATCATGCAGTTTATGTGACAGCAACCATGAAATTTTCCGTTGCCAAAAATTCAAGGATATGTCAGTAAAAGAACGAAACGATTTTGTACGAAAACAACACCTCTGCAAGAATTGTTTGAAGCATCCGAGCAATACGAAATGCCCGAGCAAGAATCTCTGCTTCAAATGTAACAACTTTCATCACTCATCATTGCATTGGGAAAATTATCGGAACTTCAAAACAAATTTAAATCAGCAAGGACAGAAGCAAGATACCTCCAAAAGTCAACGCACAAGAGAGCATGCAAATGGATTCGAGTCCCATCTAGGAAAAGCTTCAAATAACAATGATGGACCAACCATCCCCATCCTGGCCACAGCATTCGTTAATGTTGAAAACAACAAAGGGTACCATGAACTTATGCGAGTTCTTATTGATCCAGGCTCCCAAGTATCATTTATAACTGAAGGAGCCGCAAATACCTTAGGAATGCCCAAGCAAAGGCATCATGCGAACATAACAGGGTTAGGATCTTGCGACGCAGGGACTTCAAAATGGAAAATCCACACCGTGATGAAACCAAGACTTTCAAGCGACTTCAAATTACAAGCCGAGCTATACATCCTACCAAAATTGACCAGCTCCATGCCTCAACAATCGATAACTGCTGACGAAAATTGGAACAACGTAATCCTTGCCGACCCCACTTACTACAAACCCGGAAAAATCGACATTCTCCTAGGAATCGACTTATATACGGAAATCGTACAGGATGGTGTTAAAAAATCTAAAAATGGTCTGCTTGCACAAAACACTGAGTTAGGATGGATTCTCTCCGGTAGCACATCAGCTGGTCCACAACTCCAAATAACCAGTATGATCGCCACCACTGCACCGGAAATACAGATAACAAAATTCTGGGAAATAGAAGAAGCAGATACCCTCACAAACAACAACAGCCAGGAAAGTCCCTGCCAAGAATTCTTCAAGAAAACTTACACAAGAAATCAGGATGGCACATATACTGTACGACTGCCATTCAAGGAGAAGGAACAATTGCTAGGACAATCAAGAAAAACCGCCATCGCTCGACTTTTGCAGATAGAGAAGAAGTTCGAAAAGGACGAGAAATTGGAAGCAATGTACAAAGAATTCATGTGGGAATATATCGAACTAAAACACATGACTCCAGCAAATCAGACGACCAGCACAAGATACTACATTCCGCATCAAGCAGTAATAAAAGAGGACAGAGAAACAACAAAACTGCGTGTCGTATTCGACGCGAGCCAGAAGACCAGTACCGGAATCAGTTTAAATGATATATTACACACTGGTCCCAAGCTTCAACAAGACTTGATTGATATATTATTGAGATGGCGAAAATACGAAATCGCGTTGACTGCAGATGTGGAAAAAATGTACAGGCAGGTCAAACTACATGAAGATGATCAAACATTCCACACTATTTTATGGAGGTTCAACAAAAATGACCCAATCCAGGAATATCAACTCACGACAGTCACCTACGGAACCGCTCCCGCTGCCTACCTTGCTATAAGAACCATGCACCAATTAGCCATGGATGAATGCGACAAATTCCCGAGAGCTGCGGAACTGATACTTGAAGATTTCTACGTCGATGATTTTCTCTCCGGCGCCCACAATAAAGAAGAGGCACAAAAAATCAGACAAGAAGTTAAAACGCTACTTCTCAAGGGAGGATTCAACATTCGAAAATGGAAAAGCAATCTCACATTAAATGATGATACGTCCTTTCAAGATTTCAACAGCAGAGAGGACATAACCAAAATTCTGGGAATTAAATGGTCACCACAAAATGATAACTTCCAATACACTATTAAACAAACTTCCAATCGAACAAACACAAAAAGACAAGTGCTATCTGAAATTGCTTCAATATTCGATCCATTAGGTCTCATGGCTCCAATTGTAATCAAGGCGAAAATAATTATGCAAGACATATGGAAAACTGGTAAAAAATGGGATGAAGCTATTCCTACAGAAATCCAAACAGCATGGGACAAATTCAAAGAAGAACTGCCAATAATAGAAAACCTGCAACTACCACGATGGTTCCAGTATAATCCAGAGCAGCCCATTGAACTACACGGATTCTGTGATGCATCGCAAAGAGCCTATGGAGCAGCAATATACACCAAAGCAGTCGTGAAGGACAAAACCCAGACAACATTGCTAGTAGCCAAAACAAAAGTTGCACCTGTAAAAAACAAATTAACTATCCCGCAATTGGAACTTTGTGCCGCAACATTATTGGCGAAACTGATGAAACGAACAATTACAGCCCTGAAGATCGCCGACATAAATATTTACACATGGTCAGACTCAAAAGTTGTATTAGCCTGGTTACAGAAAACTCCGAATAAGCAAAACGTCTTCATAGTCAACCGAGTCAACGAAGTTCATCGCTTACTAGGTCAAGTTCAATGGAACTACGTGAAATCGGAGGAGAATCCAGCTGATTTACTATCCAGAGGCGCGCTACCAAGTAAACTCCAGAAAAACACATTATGGTGGAATGGACCTGCATGGCTCAAAACATCAAGTAGTGAAATCAAGAGAACTGAAGGGATTCCGAAAGAAATCGTAATGAATAACGAAGAATTTCAAGAACTAACGGTGTTTACCACCAAGACCAATGGACCTCTAGAATTGTTAACAAAATTCTCATCCTGGAAGAAGACAAAACGAGTGATGGCCTATTGCAAAAGGTTCATAAACAATTGCAGATCCAGGAATGCGACCGAGTTACCAAAAAAGCGAGCACCCCCATTCATCACACCGACCGAACTTCAATGGGCGAAAACAACACTCATAAAATTGGTCCAGAATGAACATTTTCAAGAGGAATTAACCCGATTAAACAACAATCTAACTATCAAAAGGACTGATCACCTTAAAAACTTGGACCCCTACATAGACGAAGAGGGAGTGCTTCGTGTTGGAGGTAGACTACAAAACTCATCTCTGAGCTTCAACCAAAGACACCCAATAATTCTACCAACAAAATGCCATCTGACTGACATAATTATCCGAAACGCACACTACGAAACCCTGCATGGAGGAACACAACTGACATTAAGTCAAGTTAGACAAGAATACTGGATACCACATGGAAAAAATAAAATCAAACACATAATAAGGAGTTGTGTTATATGCACTCGATATCGTTCCACTCCATGTGTCCAGAAAATGGGAAATCTACCGAGAGAAAGAGTTAATCCCTCCAACCCATTCACTAATGTTGGGATAGACTATGCCGGCCCGATACAAATGAGATTATCCAGAGGTAGAGGATCCAAATCCTTCAAGGGATACATCTCCATTTTCGTCTGTCTCGCAACAAAGGCAATACATCTGGAAGCAGTAAGTGACCTTTCTACAGAAGCATTCATGGCTGCATTCAGAAGATTCACCTCGCGACGTGGGTTATGCTCTGCAATATTCAGTGACAATGGAACCAATTTCATCGGAGCTAAACGTATACTTGACAAAGAATATCAAGAAGCCATTAATGAAAGTTCAATAGAGAAGGCATTAGCAGAAAAATCGATAAAATGGCACCGCATACCACCTGGCAGCCCTCATTTCGGCGGACTATGGGAAGCTGGCGTAAAATCTACGAAGTTTCACCTACGAAGAATTGTTGGAGACCACAAACTGACCTTTGAAGAAATGAGTACACTCCTATGTCAAATAGAAGCATGCCTCAACTCTCGCCCTCTTATCCCAATCACCGAAAATCCACAAGAATTAGATGTGCTGACGCCTGGACATTTTCTCATAGGAAAATCACTACATTCAATCCCTGAACCAGAGATCAATGAAAAGAATATCACCCTACAAGATAGATGGAGGCTTATACAAAAAATGAAACAAGACTTCTGGAAGAAATGGACATCGGAATATCTCTCCAGATTGCAACAAAGAAGCAAATGGACGAATAGAAAAGAAAACATGAAAATAGGAGATATCGTACTAGTCAAACAGGACAACGTTAATCCCAACTATTGGCCCTTGGGAAGAGTGACGCAGTGTCACCCAGGAAACGACGGACTTGTGAGAGTGGCTACGATACGATGCAAAGATGGGAAAGAGATCAGAAGACCTATAACCAAAATCTGCATACTCCCGGTCGAGCAAGAAGAAAGAAGAAACGATAAGACTAACAAAGTCGGACCTTCCTCGAAAAATAAAGAATTCCAGACGAGAGACCAACTCCGGACGTCAGCTCCCATTCATGACCATGCCCAATAAAGCACTCGATCGAGTGTCACACAAGTTAGAAATAGGAAATTAGGAAATAGGACAATAGAAGTAACAGATTACCAACACTGGAGCTCCAACATCATAGCCTGCAGCATTTCGGCCTTGGGAGTAATGTTCGAAATTCGAACATTATTCTAAAAAATAATCAAGTTCAATAATATGGAAAATTCCATCTGAATTATTCACAAAACTGGGTCACGCCGAGCGAGCCGTCGATCTACCGAATTCTGCTGACTGGCTAGAAACAATTGATGCAACCGGGGACTCCGTCAGTGCAGTGATACCAAATATGGCAATGTTATTTCTATCGTCATTATTCAATTTAGTATATAAGCTTAGACTGTAATTAATAAAATCATCATTCATCTTCAGTTTGATCAATATACCTCTTGGGCAACTGTGGAGTTAAGACATTCCCTTGAACGTTCTGAGTCTGGTCGTTCAGTTGCCCCTAAAAACTTCAAGCAAGTGTTGTTTCAACCAAAGAAACAACATATGACACGAATTATTTTATTCTTTAGTTCAGGAATCGATTGTGGATTATTCTTATAGACCTGGCTTCTCACATAACCCCCAAAGAAAAAAGTCCAACGGTGTCAAATCACATGATCTTGGTTGCCAATTGACATCAGCGTTTCTGGAGATTATTCATCCAGGAAATTATTGTTTCAATAAATCAAATGTGTGTGTCCTTTATATGGTTTCCTCCAGCTAATGTTTGCGGTCTAGATTCATTTGAACAGGGTGCTCTAAGTATATCTGAAATAATTTTTATAATTATTTTCTCCTCGATATGAAGGCATAATAAGCCGTTTGTTTATTATCATCTTTTTTATTTTGTTTATCTTTCTGTGTTCAAACCGTAAATATTATTGAAATCTGAAAATATTCCGGGAACCACTGCAACATTACAATAATTTTTAAAGAGCTTGTATTATTTTTCTCTTCTCCTTCGTTGAACACAACATTTTTGGATATACCATGAATTTTGATCCAACTTTCTAACTTTAGATTGTTTGTTACACCTGAGCCATTTTACCTGATCAATTTCATCAAAAGTATAATTTTACTTTCCTATGTTCCTGTAATTTTTTTATTCATTGGGATTAACTAGTGACCCAGTAAACAATTTTATATTTACCAAATGTTTCCAAAACATTGCATTGAAACATGAAATATTTCAAAGTAAAGCTCTGAACTATATACGACACATGTATGAGATCCTTAATGTCCGCCGATTTTTACGTTTCATAGACGTACCAACGAAACATCAATAGAACATTTCAAAGACATGGAAAAAGAATATATCTACGAAACGTTTTCGAATCATTTCTGGAATATAATTAGAAATAGGTTAATGAAACGTTGTTGGAACGTTCGCAACGGAATGTGTTTTTCAAATGTTTCTGAAATATCCACTTAGTTTATATAATCAACACATTTGCATGAAATGTATCGGTTGTAACTTTTCTGTGCACTATATTCTACTTCAAACAACGAAATATTGTGAAATGAAAACACCTGATAATAAATTCAAAGAAACTTATATTTTTATAATCAAATGCACAGAACAATAATTTTTCTAGTATAATCATTCATTTCATTTCTGCCTGATGCTTTTTCCTGATGTACCGGAGGTTTGCCTGCCGTAACCAGCTGCTGACAACACCCTCAAATTCCTTATCTGTTGTTTGATAGCCTCTTATAGCTGCATCTGAAAAATATAAAATTTTACAGTAAAAGTCGATCAGGTTGAATAAAGCGGTGAACACATATGAGCGGCCGCGGCCACGATCACGATCGTGACAACCGCGACTGAACCCCGCTATATCGCTGAACAGATCGTGATATTATGTTCTAGAACTGCGCAGAGGATTTAATACTAGGGCGCAACAGTTTTGCGCAGTCCTAGAACAATTCTCGGACTGTCAGAAAGCCGAACCCGAATACATTGAATACAATTTGCATGGGACGAGTTCGATCATTTCTCGATCGTGAACGTGATCGCGGCCGCGGCCGCTCATATGTGTTCACCGCTCAATTCGGTACTTTTATGTCTTTGTTTTATGTATTTGCTTGCTATACAAATTCTAAGTCCTCATATCTTTCCTGAAAAGAAATATAATATCTGGTGTCCCAAGGTGAGTGGCCTATCAGATTATTATGGAAACTATTGATGGTAAAGATTTCAAATTTTGTGGATCGATATTTGTTCATGCAAGGTCATTTTTAAAATAATTTACCATCTTCAGTGTTGCCCGATGTATGACAATTTGGCAACAACTTTGTTATTTTAAATGGGACATCCGGTATTTCTATTTTTTTATGATACTCCATAAAATATTAAATCTATTCACTCTTACTTTTTCATACCTATCTTTAACGTTTATTGAGTTATTAATTATTTTTCGAAATTTCAGATCAAATTGGCGTGTTACGAAAATGACTCTATTTCGCTCAATATGAGATTTAAGTCGGTTTCTGTTGATATGAAATATTTCCATGCAGTGTATCTATAACTGAAATTCGAATAATTACCTTTTAATGTTTTCAGCCATAGCATTTGCCCGATGGCGAAGTTCCCTTTTCTACCTAGCAGGGAACATTTTCTTGCTAGCTTGTCGGACAGAATCTTTTTCAAACCCCGCAAAACATTCTCTTTCCCATTATTTCCCCCCGACAATCTAAAGAATGATTGCTAAAAAAATAAATGAATAAAATATTGTGTAAGAACTCATCTATCTGTATTTACCAGTTGTTCTTGCATGAAACTGTTCTCCATAAGCTTTTTGTCAAACTTCAAAAGTTCTTTGAATTTTTTGAATTGCTCAGTTGGAACAGATGAATGATCAATATTTTTATATTGAATAGAGCTTTGTGGGAGGTTTTGCTGTGGGAGATAATTCAGAATTCTCTCAAGTAGGACTCGGTTCTCTGTAACCTGTTTCAAGATTTTCCCTAGAGTTTCTAAAAAAGCGCTGCCTTAATATATTTTCTACAGAATAAATGTATAATTCATAAAATATCTACATACCAGAGTTTGCTGTGTCTGTGCCGCAATCAACGGAATCTGTAAAAAGCAAAAGATGTGAAAAATCCATTCATCAAGAAAATAATATATATGTTTTTACCTTCATATGTTGCTATTATCTCAAAATTTCTGTTAGCAGGTTCTTCTTCAGGTACCCCTAATTGAATTTCATGATTATTCGTTAATTCATAAGGAGCAGGAACTGGGGGTGGTGGCATCAATTCTGTTGATGTGAACGACACTAAAATGTTTAATTATTCATAAGCTTTAAACTCATATAAATCAACAAAGTATAAATGTACCAGTATCTGCAAGTGATTCTTGATCTTCTGTCAATGTGAAATTTGGAGGATTAGGTATATTGCCGTCCTCCTCATTGGAAGAATATGAGAATTCTTGTTTTCTATTATCCCTCCTCTTCCTTAGTCGACTAGAATTATTATTTTTATCGTTTTCATCTGTCCCTTCACTCATTTCTTTTTTTTTTCATAAGCAATCGCTTCTTCGTAGGTCACTGAAATATATAATTCCAATCAATAAATTCACTAAATTATAATATTATTTTTCATTTCATTTTCATCGATATCAATAGAAATCTACATATTATGTAGATTTCCATTCATATTAATTTCTATCAATTTCCTCACTTGGTGCATTGATGAGATTTACAACTCCAAATTTCTCCCACGTTGCATAATCTGGAGAGGATGCTCGTTGTATATGTTTTCGCGTTCTCTCCTTAGGCCACCAAGTACTGGTACTTATTCCATTTTCTTTTATAAGCCATTTTGTTGGAATTGTTGAGATTGTTTTATCTTCGCCAATAAACTCAACAACTGTCCACTGGGACATAAAATAGAACATTAGGCAGGTATAAATAAAACAATAATGAATTTCGGATGAAATGTAATGATTGAAATTGCAGAAATAATTGATTCACATATCCGGCTAATGCTTCTATAGAAATTTAGAATTATCAAAGGATCTAACACTAACAGAAGGTGTTCCTAAATTGAAGATACAAACAAGAAGGGGTGATCTGCTCATGTTTTCGAAAATCATAAATGGTTAACGCATTTAATAGTAAGGCAGGTAAATAATAAACGAAATTAATTCAGATTCAAAGCACCCGCTGATAAAAGGCCGTCAATTGATTCCAATTTCGTAGTGGAATGAGTTGTTGCTCTGACGAGGTCAAATGAGACCGAAACCATGGTCAGCATTCACCCTTTTTCGATGAAATGGTATTTCTGTCAATACTTTGAGTGATATGGTACTTTGTTAGTTCGATTTAGGTCGTAACATGTGTTGATTTAATTATCAGCGGGTGTTATGCATGTGAATTTACTTCATTTGTTTTCGAGAATAATACAAGATAAGATGAAAGCACTATCAATTCGATGTTTCATTTTGGATTAATGGAAAAACGATGAATTTTTCATCGTCAGGAAATTTCATACATTTTTTCAAAACTTCAGTAGATAAAATTTGTTTTTTTTCTTTTCTATTTGAATCTACAATACCTATTTTGAATGTATCCCAAGAATTACAAGGATTTGTATATAGAGGTGAAATTTCATTAAAGCACTCCCCATAAAGGAATGTTTCTTGATTTTTTTCAAAAATAGTTTCAATGATGAAAACGCAACTGTTTTTCAACAAAACACAACAATCTTTTTCATTAGCTACTAATATATAATTTTCCAACACAATCCTCTTAAAGTAGTTAACACCATTAACCTCTCCAATACTACATTCAAGTCTGGGATACTTCAAATTAATATCCTCCGTTAATATGTCTCTCTCTTTAAGCCTATTGAGCACTTGCTGAAGTGGATTTCTTGAGAATTTCACAAGTTTTTTCACTTGGTATAAATAATTTTCGAATTTGAAAGCACTAAAGTTATCAAGGCTTCCATGTATCCTACAGTCGCCACATAAATGTAATAAATTATGCACATTGTATGACATATGTTCCTGGCCATATAAGTCCTTATAATATTTTACAAAATATAGTAGTAATGAGGAAGCTACTTGTAATTTTTCTTCACTCAAATTTTTGGTACATAATAATCTAATAGATACATGTAGTGACATAAAATGTTTATATTGGGAAGGTGAAATAATTTTAGATAAAACTAGGGGGCCAGTATATAACAGAAGTAGTCGGAATTCTGTTGCCTTGAATCGATCTACGTCAGTAAAAAACCGCGGTGTTCTAGCAAATTCTGCTGGAATACACTTTTTCAGTTTCTCAATCACCTCTTCTGATTTCGATAAGTTTTGCTGAATGATTCTGACCTTTTTATTCCCCTTGATCCAAAATTGCACTAAACGTTTCATTATACCCAGACATACAAGGTGCATGTAATCAAGGGGAACTTGGTTTACTAAATCTATATCAAGTTCTTCGAAGGGGCTAACGCCCTGATGGTATTCTTCGTCGACTTTATTTCTAAAGTCGACATCAGTTCTGGGTTGTGAATGCAGCTCTGGAAAATAAACACGCCCACAATAATCACCCTCTATGGTACATTAAGTGCAGCTAAAGTATCCACTATGTCCTTTGACACACAAGACATATGATTTTGCAGGTGCGTCGCAAATGATTCTATTCAGAACAGGATAAAAGACATCATTATCGATTTTGAGTCCTTCAGTTCCCAGAAATTTCATTTCTTCAATGAATGGTCTCAAATACTCATGAATATCAGAAGGTTTTTTGAAACCATGGAATAAACCAGCTATGAAAGGTTTACTTATATGAAATTTATCCGATTCCACAGAAACCAAAATAGGCCAAAACTGGCTTGTTGAAGCCTTTGTCAATGGTAGACCGTCAATATTTATGTCTATTTTCAAAGTAGCGTTAGAAAATTCGTTTCTATTCTTCTGAATTATTCTCTTCAAATTATTCTGCAAGCCTAAATAACAATAAGATTCATTGGGACCAATTATCTTTATTTCGTGAGATTTAGGAGTTTTCAATAATGTTCTCACATCCTTCGGAAAATTGTAACCTGCTTCTTTCAGTATACCTAGCAATTCATTGATAGCATTCTGAGATAAAACATTTCGAACTTTAATTATCCATTCACGGATGTTGTTGATGAACAAATTTTTGTCTATGGTTTCACTTGCAGAAGACGCCCTATCATTATTCTTCCGCTCATCTTGAGCAGTAAAAGGAACATCCGGAATATTTTCAATTTGTGTAGACACCCCGTTAGTTAATAATTCAGCAATATTTACTGGCATATCTGTAACTATCTCAACTGGTATATCTGATGTTATTGTCTCAGCATTTGTTGATTGCAATTCGCTCTGATTCGATGGGTTTTCATTTTCAAGTCGTAGCGTATTTAAATTCTCATTTGTACATCTGAGCCGTTTTAAATTTTCATTAACCAACCTTCTTATGTGGCGTTTGGATAAACGAAATTTATTTTTCCTTCTATCCATTGTATTTTCACGAAACTCTTATTATATCAGTACAATCAACTATAAAACCTAGCGTGGGGTAGATTAGCGTAACCCACAATGAACGAAAATTGAGGTTATCTTGAAGTAACGGCTTTACCGAATCCAGAATATTTGTTCTTATGAAATGTAATCTAATAAATAACTTACCTTTGATTTTTCAGACATGATTCATAGCACTATCTAACACAACTAGACTAGACACAACATCACCAAAAATACACATGCCCAGCTATCTAATGAATGTCAGCGGAGTTTGCGGTTTACAGCATCTTGGCATTAGAATGATATCGCGCCTGCGCACTTCCGCCAAACATTTCATCTACATTTCTGATACATATGACGAAATGTGTCAGAAAGTATCAAATAGATTTCATTTGAAATGTTTCATGTAGGTCACATTTCAACAGATTGTTCAAACAACATTACTGAAATATTGCAGATAAACGTTCCAAAAAGTATCAAATAGGTTAAATTTGAAATATTTCATATATGTATCGTGTTTACTGGGGATAAATGGTTGGAGTTACTCGAAACTTTATATTTTGAAATATTAAATACATTTCTTTCATTATACGTATGTATAAAATGAATCTTTTCTATAAATAGTGGTATTCACAGAAAATTAATCACAGTTTTAACTTGCTCCTTGTCAGCCTCAGTGATAACATGGAATTAAACCCTCTCTTCTATTCTTCTTCAAAGAATGTTGGACCTGGAAAAAAATTTAAAGGGTAATATTTTGGTTATCTCCTTGAATACTGGAATAGAAAGTGCATAATGGAATTTTTGAACAATAGGTCTATTGCTCAAAATTTTCGAGAAAAATTATTGAATGATAAATATTTATTGTATTTCTTAAAATCTTTTTTTTTTCGGAATTCAATATCTTTTATACTATTTCTGCAGTTGTTACTCAAGAGTATAATACAGAATTCATAAACAATGGCGCTGAGTAGAATCCAGTTTCGCCTTACTATTATAGGTAGAGAGAGAAAATGTTCGAAGCAAAGGTTGAGGAGGAAATTATTTTCAAAAATGGTGAAAAATTTGGAATTGAAAATGCTTCAAATAATACCGTTGATTTTAAAATCTAGCTAGTAGGTTATAGTATAAAACGATATGGCTAAGGCTAATTAAAAAAATTATTATTTTACTCACTTTTACCTATGCAGATATTATAGATTTTTTCTAATTCGAAATTCCTCAAACGTTCCTTGGTATTACCGAAACATTGCGGACATACTTCGTTCGATTTAGTGCATTTGGAACATATATTGTGGCCAGACAAACAAGTCCATATTGGTAGTTCCATGGTCTTTCCACAACAGCAGCATTTCATGGCATTCCTTATGCTTTTCATAATAGTTTGAGCCACATTATCATCTGAAAATATTAAATGTTTTATTTGGTACACTTAACATCTAAATTGATGGGAAAAGATTCATTCATGTAAAAACCTGATTGAATTTCAGGATGTTATTACAGAGGAGTAACGGACAAAATTCATACCTTCGGTATTACCTATTTTGTAGAAAAATACTGGACAATTCTTTTTTGAAATACGCAAATTTTCATGGTATAAATTGAGATTTTTTCATGGATGATGGGTACAGGGAAGTTGATTTTTTTTTAAATTGCAACCATAACTTTTTATACCAGACATGAATAGACATTTTGTTAATATGAGGATTATTTGCTTGTTGATGGAATTTTCTTGTAGAGGCCTCTTTTATAACATTGATGAAACTTATTGAACTCAAAACTCCACATTCTTAGGGATTTTGAGGTCGATAACATACGCTTTAGAAGTGATTGTCAAAAATAAGCACTCTCTGTAGGGTGGTAATTCATTAATTATCTGGAATGTTCCTTGATATTTCCTGAAGTAGGTACTTCCTTAGAAAATGGCATGTTCTCGATAACACAAAGTAACAGAAAGTAAAAATACCCTTCAAGTTTAACCATTTCATCCCTACAATAAAAAAAGGCTACATAAAAAGCCTCACCAAAGACCGAATCATCCTAAACAACAGAAGTTCTATCCATTTTTGGCACAAAGCGTTAGAGTTTCCATTCAAAAAAATCAATGTTCAGAGATTTTCAAAAAAATAGTCAACACCGAAAATGTTAATTCTGTACGTAAATTTTTACTCACTCTGTATAGTCTATATTGAGCTATTATACATTCACGAACATAAGTATTTGATTACTCACCTAAATATTCTTCATCAGCAATCATAGTGGCAGGATTTGTGTTGATATACAGGACTGTGGCAAACAAATGTTTCAGCACTGGTAATAACAGTTTTAGCAGTCACTAGAGTAAAACCAAATTAACCGTCACTTAACAACAGACTAGGTTCTCCGTTGGAAGTCAGGACAAGAATGATAAGCAAACCTATCGAACATTGGTATATAAATTTGGGACCACAGAATATAATGCTCGAGGAATAACAACAAAAGAAGAAGAATTTCAAATGTAACTGAAGAGAATCATCAGTAGACTTAAATATTCAATTCGGACATTGCACAAAAATGAAATTATTGATATAACTCAATTGGAAAAATAAGATGCTAAAAAACCAAAAATTTTCAGTTTGAAATCTCTCGAGATACATGCTTCATTGGAAATTGTGGCCGAGAAATCTGCAGGAGTAGGTAATTGAATTTAGGCATTCATAATACCATATTCATAAACTTAGAGTTATTATAAAATAACAATTGAAATGAAACAAACAAGAAGCCCAATAATAGCTGATTGCCAATTTATTTTAGTTAATTTGTCCCGTTTCTACTAAGAACCCTGACATTTTTATATGTGTCTGACATATTTTCGGGAAAAAAACAGATGATCGCAATAATCAATTTACAGTTACACGTAAACCCTTGAAATTGAATAGAAGAAGACTTATTTCGAATAATTCAAAATCAGGAAATAATTTTTTGGATGGAAGTAACAAGAAACCGAGCAAGAAACCTAGAATCAATATTTGAATCTAAATACTATTCAATGAGTCCCATAAATATTATAAATTCTGCTTAAATTTTCTGATATTCCGAATAATTTATTCATCTTTTGCGTTCATCTAGGATGAATGCAGCGAAACCACTGGATTTGATACTTTAACAGCGGGTTTCATAACACTAAGATTGTCCGATAAACGATTTGACAGTCAATCGATTTCTAAAACGAAATCACTGAAACCTTTCCATTTCTGAATATTGAAGAAATAGCAATTGAGAATGAATGAATGCACCTATGAACATCATAATTTGATGCAAGAATGATATGCTGAATGAAATATGAAATATCTATTGAAAATAAATTGACGTCTATTCGTCAATCAAGCGTTGATTCCCTGATCAAGCTTAATGAAACCTGGGGCTAGTTTTTTGTGTGGATGCTGGTGAAATTAAGTGAATTCTTAATGAAGACTCAAAATAATCCATGCAATATTTGAGATTGTTAGGCAAAATTCCCATGAAATTTATGGTTATTTATGAAAGTTGGTGGGGCTCAATCACCATCTCTTAGGTATAAGAAAAATTGACAAAAGTTTAGTCCTTAGCTCGGGAAAGTAGTGCGCTTCTTGAAAATACTTGCTACAATACCTGCATAAGCCTAAATAATAACCTTCATTAAAATCGTTTCAATAATCAATTACTCAAAATCTACCTAATCACTTTATGAGTACCAAACCAGTAACCTTTCAGTGGCAATCATCAAAATGACATTGTTCTGCGAACATCTTTCAAAAGTCCATTACCATGGAGGGGTTCAATACTCAATGCTTTTATGGAACACCCATTTGAAGGTCCTATTCGGAGAAACAGAAACTCATTTCTTAATGAGTTGCAAATGAGGTACAAATATACCTGAGGTGTTCAGGGAGAGTCTGATCTGCAAGTACCAAGGATGTGTACGGCTTACACAGAGTGTTTCTAAATTGATCCGAAAGATTTCAAAGGGTGATTCTTTGGCAAAAATTAAGGGGTATGTTTCATATAGCATATAACTTTTTTTGTTCAACACCCTTTTCCTTCCAAGTTATAGCCTTTTAAAATTAGGCAAAAAAAATTGTTTTTATTTAATATACTACTTAAAAAATGAGATAAAATCAGTACAATAAAGGTATTTCTCATTTGACAGCAGCTACTGTTTTTTTTTTATATATATATGACAACCTCTCTGACTCTGAATTTATGGTGAAAGAGTCTGAGCAGTATTTTATTTTTTTGCAATCAAGCTAACAAATGTAGGATAAAAAGTCAAGACATAAAAAAGACGCAGACTGTGTTTGACTTTTTGAATAGATTGTTTAAATAGGAACATATAGGCGGATTGAAAAGTTCTCATGCAAAATATTATAGGGGTCGTTTTTCTCAGCCCCTTGTGATTACAATTCAGGGAAACAAAAACACTCAGAAACTGGCATTTTATTAGCATCAGTTATCTGCCGAATTTCATTCTTCTGAATTTTTCCAAAGTGGATATATTGAATAAAAACAATTTTTAACCAATTTTAAAGGGCTGTAACTTGGAGGAAAAAGTTACATGAAAGAGTATCCTTAATTTTCGCTAAAGAATCATTGAAATCTTTCGCATCAATTCGGAAATGTATAAGAATTGACTTTCTTGTTCACCATTTTTTAGGGCAATTCTGGTCTGAATTGTTCTATCATGTATGCGAGAATGAAGAATTTCACAAATTCCACGACTCCAAAATAAGTTCTTTAAATATTCATAATTTTTCAAATTAAACCAGTGTGAAGAATTCCTTTTTCTGCAGTCAGATGATCTACGAGCCATGAAAACATTTTTAATGAAGATGATTCCGAATATGATAAAAATAAGAAGTAATAAGAAATATACGAAAAATTGAGGCATTAAGGTGATCATCACAAACACCAAGCAAACAATGATTGAGACATTCATTGAAAGGAAAAACAGTTTGAGTATTCGTTTTTTTTTATATTCATTGTAAAAAAAAAGGAAGCAGGATCGTATTAAGAAGTTATAAACAGAAAAAAATTACACACATGGAACACTATACTCTCGTGAAAGTCAAGGAGAAAAAACAATTTATTTTAGCATTTTTGGTATAAATTTTTATTAGGCAAAGAAGCACAAGATCTTGTCACATTTGTTGATTTATAGTTTCGGCTATACTAGCCGAAACTATATATAAAGGGTGTTTCAAATTACGCGTTTTTTTTTTTAAATAAATGAAACACATAATTTGCAATCGTTTTCCAGAAATGTTTATTGGTAATTGAAGTATCAGTTATGACATTTATGTACGGAAAATAAAGCTGCCAAATGGCCTCCTCTTGCAGCTCTACGGACGTCTACTCCTTTGTTTAAATTTTCAATGAAATTTTGACATAATCAAGGCTCTAACTCACTTATGACACGAATTATTTTATTCTTTAGTTCAGGAATCGATTGTGGATTATTCTTATAGACCTGGCTTCTCACATAACCCCCAAAGAAAAAAGTCCAACGGTGTCAAATCACATGATCTTGGTTGCCAATTGACATCAGCGTTTCTGGAGATTATTCATCCAGGAAATTATTGTTTCAATAAATCAAATGTGTGTGTCCTTTATATGGTTTCCTCCAGCTAATGTTTGCGGTCTAGATTCATTTGAACAGGGTGCTCTAAGTATATCTGAAATAATTTTTATAATTATTTTCTCCTCGATATGAAGGCATAATAAGCCGTTTGTTTATTATCATCTTTTTTATTTTGTTTATCTTTCTGTGTTCAAACCGTAAATATTATTGAAATCTGAAAATATTCCGGGAACCACTGCAACATTACAATAATTTTTAAAGAGCTTGTATTATTTTTCTCTTCTCCTTCGTTGAACACAACATTTTTGGATATACCATGAATTTTGATCCAACTTTCTAACTTTAGATTGTTTGTTACACCTGAGCCATTTTACCTGATCAATTTCATCAAAAGTATAATTTTACTTTCCTATGTTCCTGTAATTTTTTTATTCATTGGGATTAACTAGTGATAAATGGTTGGAGTTACTCGAAACTTTATATTTTGAAATATTAAATACATTTCTTTCATTATACGTATGTAAAAATGAATCTTTTCTATAAATAGTGGTATTCACAGAAAATTAATCACAGTTTTAACTTGCTCCTTGTCAGCTTCAGTGATAACATGGAATTAAACCCTCTCTTCTATTCTTCTTCAAAGAATGTTGGACCTGGAAAAAAATTTAAAGGGTAATATTTTGGTTATCTCCTTGAATACTGGAATAGAAAGTGCATATTGGAATTTTTGAACAATAGGTCTATTGCTCAAAATTTTCGAGAAAAATTATTGAATGATAAATATTTATTGTATTTCTTAAAATCTTTTTTTTTCGGAATTCAATATCTTTTATACTATTTCTGCAGTTGTTACTCAAGAGTATAATACAGAATTCATAAACAATGGCGCTGAGTAGAATCCAGTTTCGCCTTACTATTATAGGTAGAGAGAGAAAATGTTCGAAGCAAAGGTTGAGGAGGAAATTATTTTCAAAAATGGTGAAAAATTTGGAATTGAAAATGCTTCAAATAATACCGTTGATTTTAAAATCTAGCTAGTAGGTTATAGTATAAAACGATATGGCTAAGGCTAATTAAAAAAATTATTATTTTACTCACTTTTACCTATGCAGATATTATAGATTTTTTCTAATTCGAAATTCCTCAAACGTTCCTTGGTATTACCGAAACATTGCGGACATACTTCGTTCGATTTAGTGCATTTGGAACATATATTGTGGCCAGACAAACAAGTCCATATTGGTAGTTCCATGGTCTTTCCACAACAGCAGCATTTCATGGCATTCCTTATGCTTTTCATAATAGTTTGAGCCACATTATCATCTGAAAATATTAAATGTTTTATTTGGTACACTTAACATCTAAATTGATGGGAAAAGATTCATTCATGTAAAAACCTGATTGAATTTCAGGATGTTATTACAGAGGAGTAACGGACAAAATTCATACCTTCGGTATTACCTATTTTGTAGAAAAATACTGGACAATTCTTTTTTGAAATACGCAAATTTTCATGGTATAAATTGAGATTTTTTCATGGATGATGGGTACAGGGAAGTTGATTTTTTTTTAAATTGCAACCATAACTTTTTATACCAGACATGAATAGACATTTTGTTAATATGAGGATTATTTGCTTGTTGATGGAATTTTCTTGTAGAGGCCTCTTTTATAACATTGATGAAACTTATTGAACTCAAAACTCCACATTCTTAGGGATTTTGAGGTCGATAACATACGCTTTAGAAGTGATTGTCAAAAATAAGCACTCTCTGTAGGGTGGTAATTCATTAATTATCTGGAATGTTCCTTGATATTTCCTGAAGTAGGTACTTCCTTAGAAAATGGCATGTTCTCGATAACACAAAGTGACAGAAAGTAAAAATACCCTTCAAGTTTAACCATTTCATCCCTACAATAAAAAAAGGCTACATAAAAAGCCTCACCAAAGACCGAATCATCCTAAACAACAGAAGTTCTATCCATTTTTGGCACAAAGCGTTAGAGTTTCCATTCAAAAAAATCAATGTTCAGAGATTTTCAAAAAAATAGTCAACACCGAAAATGTTAATTCTGTACGTAAATTTTTACTCACTCTGTATAGTCTATATTGAGCTATTATACATTCACGAACATAAGTATTTGATTACTCACCTAAATATTCTTCATCAGCAATCATAGTGGCAGGATTTGTGTTGATATACAGGACTGTGGCAAACAAATGTTTCAGCACTGGTAATAACAGTTTTAGCAGTCACTAGAGTAAAACCAAATTAACCGTCACTTAACAACAGACTAGGTTCTCCGTTGGAAGTCAGGACAAGAATGATAAGCAAACCTATCGAACATTGGTATATAAATTTGGGACCACAGAATATAATGCTCGAGGAATAACAACAAAAGAAGAAGAATTTCAAATGTAACTGAAGAGAATCATCAGTAGACTTAAATATTCAATTCGGACATTGCACAAAAATGAAATTATTGATATAACTCAATTGGAAAAATAAGATGCTAAAAAACCAAAAATTTTCAGTTTGAAATCTCGAGAGATACATGCTTCATTGGAAATTGTGGCCGAGAAATCTGCAGGAGTAGGTAATTGAATTTAGGCATTCATAATAGCATATTCATAAACTTAGAGTTATTATAAAATAAAAATTGAAATGAAACAAACAAGAAGCCCAATAATAGCTGATTGCCAATTTATTTTAGTTAATTTGTCCCGTTTCTACTAAGAACCCTGACATTTTTATATGTGTCTGACATATTTTCGGGAAAAAAACAGATGATCGCAATAATCAATTTACAGTTACACGTAAACCCTTGAAATTGAATAGAAGAAGACTTATTTCGAATAATTCAAAATCAGGAAATAATTTTTTGGATGGAAGTAACAAGAAACCTAGAATCAATATTTGAATCTAAATACTATTCAATGAGTCCCATAAATATTATAAATTCTGCTTAAATTTTCTGATATTCCGAATAATTTATTCATCTTTTGCGTTCATCTAGGATGAATGCAGCGAAACCACTGGATTTGATACTTTAACAGCGGGTTTCATAACACTAAGATTGTCCGATAAACGATTTGACAGTCAATCGATTTCTAAAACGAAATCACTGAAACCTTTCCATTTCTGAATATTGAAGAAATAGCAATTGAGAATGAATGAATGCACCTATGAACATAATTTGATTCAAGAATGATATTCTGAAAGAAATATGAGATATCTATTGAAAATAAATTGACGTCTATTCGTCAATTAAGCGTTGATTCCCTGATCAAGCTTTATGAAACCTGTGGCTAGTTTTTTGTGTAGATGCTGGTGAAATTAAGTGAATTTTTAATGAAGACTCAAAATAATCCATGCAATATTTGAGATTGTTAGGAAAAATTCCATGAAATTCATGGTTATTTATGAAAGTTGGTGAGGCTCAATCATCATCTCTTTGGTAAAAGAAAAATTGACAAAAGTTTAGTCCTTAGCTTGGGAAAGTATTGCGCTTCTTGAAAATACTTGCTACACTACCTGCATAAGCATAAATAATAACCTTCATTAAAATCGTTTCAATAATCAATTACTCAAAATCTACCTAATCACTTTATGAGTACCAAACAAGTAACCTTTCAGTTGGCAATCATCAAAATGACATTGTTGTGTGAACATCTTTCAAAAGTCTATTACCATGAAGGGGTTCAATACTCAATGCTTTTATGGAACACCCATTTGAAGGTCCTATTCGGAGAAACAGAAACTCATCTCTAAATGAGTTGCTGTTACTTGTAACTGTGACCTGTTACCTGCCTCTTGACAGGTACAAATATACCTGAGGTGTTCAGGGAGAGTCTGATCTGCAAGTACCAAGGATGTGTACGGCTTACACAGAGTGTTTCTAAATTGATCCGAAAGATTTCAAAGGGCGATTCTTTGGCAAAAATTAAGGGGGGTGTTTCATATAACATATAACTTTTTTTGTTCAGCACCCTTTTCCTTCCAAGTTATAGCCTTTTAAAATTAGGCAAAAAAAATAGTTTTTATTTAATATACCACCTTAAAAATAAGATGAAATCAGTACAATAAAGGTATTTCTCATTTGACAGCAGCTACTGTTTTTTTTCTATATATATGACAACCTCTCTGACTCTGAATTTATGGTGAAAGAGTCTGAGCAGTATTTTATTCTTTTTCAATCAAGCTAACAAATGTAGGATGAAAAGTCAAGACATAAAAAAGTTGCAGACTGTGTTTGACTTTTTGAATCGATTATTTAAATAGGAACATATAGGCGCATTGAAAAGTTCTCAGCAAAATATTATAGGGGTCGTTTTTCTCAGCCCCTTGTGATTACAATTCAGGGAAACAAAAACACTCAAAAACTGCCATTTTATTAGCATCAGTTATCTGCCGAATTTCATTCTTCTGAATTTTTCCAAAGTGGATATATTGAATAAAAACAATTTTTAGCCAATTTTAAATGGCTGTAACTTGGAGGAAAAAGTTACATGAAAGAGTATTCTTAATTTCCGCTAAAGAATCACCCATTGAAATCTTTCGCATCAATTTGGAAATGTATAAGACTTGACTTTCTTGTTCACCATTTTTTAGGGCAATTCTGGTCTGAATTGTGTTCTATCATGTATGCGAGAATGAAGAATTTCACAAATTCCACGACTCCAAAATAAGTTCTTTAAATATTCATAATTTTTCAAATTAAACCAGTGTGAAGAATTCCTTTTTCTGCAGTCAGATGATCTACGAGCCATGAAAACATTTTTAATGAAGATGATTCCGAATATGATAAAAATAAGAAGTAATAAGAAATATACGAAAAATTGAGGCATTAAGGTGATCATCACAAACACCAAGCAAACAATGATTGAGACATTCATTGAAAGGAAAAACAGTTTGAGTATTCGTTTTTTTTTATATTCATTGTAAAAAAAAAGGAAGCAGGATCGTATTAAGGAGTTATAAACAGAAAAAAATTACACACATGGAACACTATACTCTCGTGAAAGTCAAGGAGAAAAAACAATTTATTTTAGCATTTTTGGTATAAATTTTTATTAGGCAAAGAAGCACAAGATCTTGTCACATTTGTTGATTTATAGTTTCGGCTATACTAGCCGAAACTATATATAAAGGGTGTTTCAAATTACGCGGTTTTTTTTTTAAATAAATAAAACACATAATTTGCAATCGTTTTCCAGAAATGTTTATTGGTAATTGAAGTATCAGTTATGACATTTATGTACGGAAAATAAAGCTGCCAAATGGCCTCCTCTTGCAGCTCTACGGACGTCTACTCCTTTGTTTAAATTTTCAATGAAATTTTGACATAATCAAGGCTCTAACTCACTTATGACACGAATTATTTTATTCTTTAGTTCAGGAATCGATTGTGGATTATTCTTATAGACCTGGCTTCTCACATAACCCCCAAAGAAAAAAGTCCAACGGTGTCAAATCACATGATCTTGGTTGCCAATTGACATCAGCGTTTCTGGAGATTATTCATCCAGGAAATTATTGTTTCAATAAATCAAATGTGTCTGTGTCCTTTATATGGTTTCCTCCAGCTAATGTTTGCGGTCTAGATTCATTTGAACAGGGTGCTCTAAGTATATCTGAAATAATTTTTATAATTATTTTCTCCTCGATATGAAGGCATAATAAGCCGTTTGTTTATTATCATCTTTTTTATTTTGTTTATCTTTCTGTGTTCAAACCGTAAATATTATTGAAATCTGAAAATATTCCGGGAACCACTGCAACATTACAATAATTTTTAAAGAGCTTGTATTATTTTTCTCTTCTCCTTCGTTGAACACAACATTTTTGGATATACCATGAATTTTGATCCAACTTTCTAACTTTAGATTGTTTGTTACACCTGAGCCATTTTACCTGATCAATTTCATCAAAAGTATAATTTTACTTTCCTATGTTCCTGTAATTTTTTTATTCATTGGGATTAACTAGTGATAAATGGTTGGAGTTACTCGAAACTTTATATTTTGAAATATTAAATACATTTCTTTCATTATACGTATGTATAAAATGAATCTTTTCTATAAATAGTGGTATTCACAGAAAATTAATCACAGTTTTAACTTGCTCCTTGTCAGCCTCAGTGATAACATGGAATTAAACCCTCTCTTCTATTCTTCTTCAAAGAATGTTGGACCTGGAAAAAAATTTAAAGGGTAATATTTTGGTTATCTCCTTGAATACTGGAATAGAAAGTGCATAATGGAATTTTTGAACAATAGGTCTATTGCTCAAAATTTTCGAGAAAAATTATTGAATGATAAATATTTATTGTATTTCTTAAAATCTTTTTTTTTCGGAATTCAATATCTTTTATACTATTTCTGCAGTTGTTACTCAAGAGTATAATACAGAATTCATAAACAATGGCGCTGAGTAGAATCCAGTTTCGCCTTACTATTATAGGTAGAGAGAGAAAATGTTCGAAGCAAAGGTTGAGGAGGAAATTATTTTCAAAAATGGTGAAAAATTTGGAATTGAAAATGCTTCAAATAATACCGTTGATTTTAAAATCTAGCTAGTAGGTTATAGTATAAAACGATATGGCTAAGGCTAATTAAAAAAATTATTATTTTACTCACTTTTACCTATGCAGATATTATAGATTTTTTCTAATTCGAAATTCCTCAAACGTTCCTTGGTATTACCGAAACATTGCGGACATACTTCGTTCGATTTAGTGCATTTGGAACATATATTGTGGCCAGACAAACAAGTCCATATTGGTAGTTCCATGGTCTTTCCACAACAGCAGCATTTCATGGCATTCCTTATGCTTTTCATAATAGTTTGAGCCACATTATCATCTGAAAATATTAAATGTTTTATTTGGTACACTTAACATCTAAATTGATGGGAAAAGATTCATTCATGTAAAAACCTGATTGAATTTCAGGATGTTATTACAGAGGAGTAACGGACAAAATTCATACCTTCGGTATTACCTATTTTGTAGAAAAATACTGGACAATTCTTTTTTGAAATACGCAAATTTTCATGGTATAAATTGAGATTTTTTCATGGATGATGGGTACAGGGAAGTTGATTTTTTTTTAAATTGCAACCATAACTTTTTATACCAGACATGAATAGACATTTTGTTAATATGAGGATTATTTGCTTGTTGATGGAATTTTCTTGTAGAGGCCTCTTTTATAACATTGATGAAACTTATTGAACTCAAAACTCCACATTCTTAGGGATTTTGAGGTCGATAACATACGCTTTAGAAGTGATTGTCAAAAATAAGCACTCTCTGTAGGGTGGTAATTCATTAATTATCTGGAATGTTCCTTGATATTTCCTGAAGTAGGTACTTCCTTAGAAAATGGCATGTTCTCGATAACACAAAGTAACAGAAAGTAAAAATACCCTTCAAGTTTAACCATTTCATCCCTACAATAAAAAAAGGCTACATAAAAAGCCTCACCAAAGACCGAATCATCCTAAACAACAGAAGTTCTATCCATTTTTGGCACAAAGCGTTAGAGTTTCCATTCAAAAAAATCAATGTTCAGAGATTTTCAAAAAAATAGTCAACACCGAAAATGTTAATTCTGTACCAAAATTTTTACTCACTCTGTATAGTCTATATTGAGCTATTATACATTCACGAACATAAGTATTTGATTACTCACCTAAATATTCTTCATCAGCAATCATAGTGGCAGGATTTGTGTTGATATACAGGACTGTGGCAAACAAATGTTTCAGCACTGGTAATAACAGTTTTAGCAGTCACTAGAGTAAAACCAAATTAACCGTCACTTAACAACAGACTAGGTTCTCCGTTGGAAGTCAGGACAAGAATGATAAGCAAACCTATCGAACATTGGTATATAAATTTGGGACCACAGAATATAAGGCTCGAGGAATAACAACAAAAGAAGAAGAATTTCAAATGTAACTGAAGAGAATCATCAGTAGACTTAAATATTCAATTCGGACATTGCACAAAAATGAAATTATTGATATAACTCAATTGGAAAAATAAGATGCTAAAAAACCAAAAATTTTCAGTTTGAAATCTCGAGAGATACATGCTTCATTGGAAATTGTGGCCGAGAAATCTGCAGGAGTAGGTAATTGAATTTAGGCATTCATAATAGCATATTCATAAACTTAGAGTTATTATAAAATAAAAATTGAAATGAAACAAACAAGAAGCCCAATAATAGCTGATTGCCAATTTATTTTAGTTAATTTGTCCCGTTTCTACTAAGAACCCTGACATTTTTATATGTGTCTGACATATTTTCGGGAAAAAAACAGATGATCGCAATAATCAATTTACAGTTACACGTAAACCCTTGAAATTGAATAGAAGAAGACTTATTTCGAATAATTCAAAATCAGGAAATAATTTTTTGGATGGAAGTAACAAGAAACCTAGAATCAATATTTGAATCTAAATACTATTCAATGAGTCCCATAAATATTATAAATTCTGCTTAAATTTTCTGATATTCCGAATAATTTATTCATCTTTTGCGTTCATCTAGGATGAATGCAGCGAAACCACTGGATTTGATACTTTAACAGCGGGTTTCATAACACTAAGATTGTCCGATAAACGATTTGACAGTCAATCGATTTCTAAAACGAAATCACTGAAACCTTTCCATTTCTGAATATTGAAGAAATAGCAATTGAGAATGAATGAATGCACCTATGAACATAATTTGATTCAAGAATGATATTCTGAAAGAAATATGAGATATCTATTGAAAATAAATTGACGTCTATTCGTCAATTAAGCGTTGATTCCCTGATCAAGCTTTATGAAACCTGTGGCTAGTTTTTTGTGTAGATGCTGGTGAAATTAAGTGAATTTTTAATGAAGACTCAAAATAATCCATGCAATATTTGAGATTGTTAGGAAAAATTCCATGAAATTCATGGTTATTTATGAAAGTTGGTGAGGCTCAATCATCATCTCTTTGGTATAAGAAAAATTGACAAAAGTTTAGTCCTTAGCTTGGGAAAGTATTGCGCTTCTTGAAAATACTTGCTACACTACCTGCATAAGCATAAATAATAACCTTCATTAAAATCGTTTCAATAATCAATTACTCAAAATCTACCTAATCACTTTATGAGTACCAAACAAGTAACCTTTCAGTTGGCAATCATCAAAATGACATTGTTGTGTGAACATCTTTCAAAAGTCTATTACCATGAAGGGGTTCAATACTCAATGCTTTTATGGAACACCCATTTGAAGGTCCTATTCGGAGAAACAGAAACTCATCTCTAAATGAGTTGCTGTTACTTGTTACTGTGACCTGTTACCTGCCTCTTGACAGGTACAAATATACCTGAGGTGTTCAGGGAGAGTCTGATCTGCAAGTACCAAGGATGTGTACGGCTTACACAGAGTGTTTCTAAATTGATCCGAAAGATTTCAAAGGGCGATTCTTTGGCAAAAATTAAGGGGGGTGTTTCATATAACATATAACTTTTTTTGTTCAGCACCCTTTTCCTTCCAAGTTATAGCCTTTTAAAATTAGGCAAAAAAAATAGTTTTTATTTAATATACCACCTTAAAAATAAGATGAAATCAGTACAATAAAGGTATTTTTCTACAAGCGTGCGCGTTCAACCTTTTTCCCGCACGCATTTCAAGTTGCAAAGAGTCACTTTTCCAAAACGTGCGGGAAAAACGCCTGCTATTTCTTTCTCGCACGCAAATGCGTGCGGGAATGGATTAGCAGGGGTTTTTCCCGCACGCAAATCTTATAGAATAAATTAAATTCTATCATGTCTCTATGCACCGAACGTCAACGATGAGTAACCCATGGTAACGACATGCAGAATTACGTCTGTCATTTTATATAAATTAATCAAATGAGATATGATTTGTATCGTGCAATTGATATATTTATATATTTCAAGCGCTTGTAGAAAAAATATTGTTCCAAACTCTTGCGGAAAGTGTCTTGCCCGCACTCAACTGCTTACCCGAACTCTGCTTCGCATCGTTCGGGCAACGGCAGTTTCGTGCGGGCAAGTATCACTTTCCGCACTTGATAGGAAAATAACTATTCTCATTTGACAGCAGCTACTGTTTTTTTTCTATATATATGACAACCTCTCTGACTCTGAATTTATGGTGAAAGAGTCTGAGCAGTATTTTATTCTTTTTCAATCAAGCTAACAAATGTAGGATGAAAAGTCAAGACATAAAAAAGTTGCAGACTGTGTTTGACTTTTTGAATCGATTGTTTAAATAGGAACATATAGGCGCATTGAAAAGTTCTCAGCAAAATATTATAGGGGTCGTTTTTCTCAGCCCCTTGTGATTACAATTCAGGGAAACAAAATCACTCAAAAACTGCCATTTTATTAGCATCAGTTATCTGCCGAATTTCATTCTTCTGAATTTTTCCAAAGTGGATATATTGAATAAAAACAATTTTTAGCCAATTTTAAATGGCTGTAACTTGGAGGAAAAAGTTACATGAAAGAGTATTCTTAATTTCCGCTAAAGAATCACCCATTGAAATCTTTCGCATCAATTCGGAAATGTATAAGACTTGACTTTCTTGTTCACCATTTTTTAGGGCAATTCTGGTCTGAATTGTGTTCTATCATGTATGCGAGAATGAAGAATTTCACAAATTCCACGAAAAAGATTTTCAGTTAAACGTGCAGAGGTTTTTGTCAAAAAGATGAATGAATATCTCTATTCACCATCCATGCATAAGTGATCATTGTTGGGAAAAGATATGTGGACGACATTTTCTGCATATGGGCAAGAACTGACGAGGAAGTTTACCCTTGAAAAAGCGATTAATAACTCTATCAACTTCCTAGATCTCAATATTACACTGAATGTAATATTTCCTACGATATTTATAGAAAAACCACGCAGACAGACACAATAATACCCTTTCACTCGTACCATGCTCCCCCAATAAAAAGAACGGTTTTCAGGTTTTTGTTTAACAGACTCCTCAACATCCCACTCTCAGAAGATAATTATAATGAAGAGCTCAAGATCATTTATCAAATCGGTGAGAATAACGAATATCCCAGAGAATTCATAGATGATGTTCTTACTTCAATAAAAAGAAAAAATATTATCAACAAAGTATACCCCCATTATTCAGTTCAAAGGCACTTCATTTCCATTTCTTTCTATCATAAATTCAACAAAAAGTTCATTCAAATCATGGATGAATACAATTACAGCGTAGTAAACAGGCGACACAAAACCTTAGAAAACTTTCTGATCAACAACAAGTCAAAAATTGAAAAAGACAAACTTAGTGGCATATACAAAATAACATGCTCAGATTGCCCCTGTTTCTATATTGGCATGACGACACGAACCATGAGGAAAAGATTCATTAAACATCAAAAGAACCGACCAAACTCCGCGTTGGGAAACCATTTGATGGAACAACACCATAGGACAGCACTGGACAACTTGGAGATATTCCACAAGGGAAATAATTTCGGAAAACTTACATTACTTGAACAACATGAAATTATCAAACATAGAAACAACCAACATCTATTGAACGACCTCTCGGATTTCGACGGGAACGTAAACATTTTCAAAATTATAGATTCACCATTGATCAGTTCAAACTTCACGCCTTCTACATAGCACTGACACATCGACTGCCTTCCCCCGCCTTCCTTTTCCGAAATTCCCTCTAGAGAAGTTTCCACGACGCTCATTCATTCATTCACTGTGTACCAAAGACCTCCACTGTGACCTGTTATGATTGGCATTAACTAATTTTAGGGATTGATGTAGTGTATCCTTAAACCGCTTATACTGGCCTCCTGGTTTCCGGGCTCCCTCAGTGAATTCGCCATATAGAGCTATTTTGGGGAGTCTTACATGACTATGTCTTGCATCCTCAGAATGTGGCTCCATCTGAGTCGGGCCCTCGTTACTTGAGTCTCAATTGTTGTACAACTCGCCCGTTGCAAGACTTCTGCATTCGAAACTTTGTGGAACCATCTGATGTGCATTATATGTAAGGGGAAGGATGCGTTTTATAGCCTCTCCTCTCAAATGCCAACCTCACCTTCTCGCGGTGCACCCTGTTCTTACGAACGAGGCTCTGGCGACCGAACATGAGCGGTATATCTCTGTTTTCCACAATCACCTAGCCAAAATATTGGCTTGAGCAGGAAATGGCTCTCTGCGTTGCTTAAGTTACGTCTCAGACCTTGTCGTCTCAGGTTACCTGTGCCACAAGATAATCTAGTCGCAACCGCAACCAAAGTTGCACTGACAGCGTTACCAGTGCAGTTTTAAAACACCTTCTAACGCAGCTCCTACAAAAAGATGGATCAGTCGAACAGGACAAAATTTGTATCCGGAGGTAAAATACCCTCCCATTCGGATCTCCGGGGGAGGGTGCCTGAGCGAGTGAATCATCGAACAAATACCAATGAAAAGCACATAGCTTTTGCAGCATGTCAGAACCTTGCTAGACAACCCCAAGGCCGACCGACCAGAGAGGCGTACTGCCCTAATCGATAAGGAACTGCAACGAACATCCATTGCAATAGTTGCCTTAAGCGAGACACGCTTTTCGGACGAAGGTAGCTTGGTAGAACAAGCGTATACTTTTTTCTGGAAGGGCTTGCCAGAAGGCCAAATGAGATAACATGGTGTAGGCTTTGCCATTAGAAACGACCTGGCCGCCAAACTAACCGAAAATCCAGTTGGCATCTCAGAACGTTTAATGACTCTACGCTTTCCTGCAGCATACAACACGTTTGTGAACATCATTGCAGTATACGCACCCACTTTGAACTCCTCTGACAACTCAAAGGACACTTTCTACGAATCACTCGTTGCTACATTAAGTAAAATACCAAAACGGGAACGTATTATCCTACTTGGAGACGCCAGAGTGGGCAGATGTCAAGACACAGAACTATGGCCGGGAATAATAGGGAAACACGGCACAGATAGCATTAATTCGAACGGAGAACGTCTGCTGGCTCTTTGTGCAGAACACAACCTTTGTATAACGAACACCTTCTTTATTACGAGACCCAATTCAAGGGGGACCTGGCGCCACCCGCGCTCAGGGCATTGGCATACTCTCGACTATGTGATCGTGAGAAGAAAAGATCTCAAAGAGGTGTTGGTCACTAAACCCAGAGCAGATCTGGAGTGCTGGACTGATCATAGGCTGGTAATCTCGAGAATGAAGATCTCAATGCTCCCAAAATACCAACGCAGGCCAAAGTTACTAAGAGAGCGCCTTCAAATCTCGAAACTACATAACCCTTCTACAAAGGAAAGCTTCACAGCTGCCGTCAAAGATAGCCTAACACCACCGGATTATGACGACGACATTGAGAGTCATTGGCTCCGCTTCAAATCATCTCTTACAAATTCAGCGAAAAAAATACTGGGCACAGAACGCTCCCGAAAATCCCCAGACTGGTTCGCCGAGAAAGAAACTCATATCGCACCCCTTCTGGAGGCAAAACACAAAGCGATGAAAACAGCAATTAACAAGCCTAGCGATGTTGCAGCCCAAAAATGTTTTAATAACATAAAACGCGAGGTCCGTCAAGAAATAAGAAAAATCAAGGACAGCTGGTGGAAAGAAAAAGCTAGGGAAATACAAGCTTACGCCGATAACCATGATTACAGGCGTTTTTTCGAAGCTATTGAAACTGTTTATGGTCCAAGCAGAAAAGCTAACTTTCCTATAAGAGATACTAATGGAGCTATTCTAACTGATGACAGAAAAATTCTCGAAAGATGGAAGGAGCATTACTCACAGGTCTTGAATCAAAATAACGACTCGGATTTGTCTATTTTAGACCTGCTCCCCTCGTATAGTCCGATGACATCGCTTGATGACGAAATCTCAATGTCGGAAAATCATAAGTGCGATTAAAAATATGAAAAATGATAAGTCACCTGGTCTAGACGGCATTCTGGAAGCTAAAAGATAGAGTGTTTCAAAATCACGACCTCAATCTGAAGACCAAGACAGCTGTTTACAGAGCAGTGGTCCTCCCAACGCTTCTTTACGAAAGCGAAAGCTGGACGCCCTACAGGCGACATATCAAACAGCTTGAACAAACGCAACAACGTCATCTAAGACAGATAATGCACATAAGATGGTTCCACAAAGTTTCAAATGCAGAAGTCTTTGTTGATATTTAGGTGGAAATAAAATAATGATTACTATGAAAATGCAACGATCGTATATTCTTGGCACATAGGTTACAAAAACTGAAGTGTATTATTACCAACCATATGCACACAGTAAAGTAAAATGATCAATGTTGCCAACTTACAAAATAAACATGGTTGCGTTCTTATTTGCCAACACTCCCCACAGAACGCAGACCCATTTTATTTATACAGAACAAATGTTTTTCATAAGTAGTGCCTTTAGTCAAGTTATCAGCTACCATGTTACAACCATTAACAAATTTAAATTTAACTTTAGAATTAACAATGTTTTCTCTAAGAAAATGCAAACGAATATCAATATGTTTGGTTTTTGGTTTATAACAGTCTGTTGATGCCAGTCTTATTGCACTTTGGTTGTCACAGTGGATAAGTAGCGCGCTGGCTTCGCCTTGAATGAGTTCGGCCTGCAGCTGCCGCAGCCACAAGGCCTCCTGGGTCGCCGCCGCCATCGCCATATATTCGGCCTCCGCCGTAGAGAGTGCCACGGTTTGCTGTCTACACGAATTCCAAGACAAACAGGCATTCTGAAACAGAAAAGTATAACCCGTACACGATCGTCTGTCTACAGGGTCACTCGCCCAGTCAGCATCACAATATCCAGTTATTTCCATTGAATCATCTTTGACATAGCATAGCTTTAGATCCTTGGTTCCTTAAAGATACCTCATAATCCTTTTTATTCCAAGCCAGTGTTGATTCCCTGGATTATTACAGTATTGACTCAATTTATTAACTGCATAGGTGATATCATGTGCCAGATATATCAGACATCCCACTGCTTCCCTATATGGGATATTTTTGTTTACATCTCCAGGATTTTTCTCAAATTTCGCATTTACCTCTATCGGGGTGCAAACTGGTTTGCAATCAGACATATTAAAGCGGTCCAATATCAGGTTGATGTACTTTTCTTGATCTAACATGATCATACCTGCCTCTCGGTTCCTATTTATGTTTATGCCAATACAATTCTTCATTTCACCTAGGTCTTTCATACTGCATTCTCCTTTCAACTTGTTTTTTAATCTCTGTTGTTTTATCCTTATTATTTGTGAATATCAACAGGTCATCCACCCACACTGCAATGAATATAGTTGTAGACTCATTTACCAAATAATAAATACATGGATCTACATGTGATCTTTGTAAGCCAATTTTTAATAAAATATTGTTCAATTTAAGATTCCACTGCCGGCTAGCTTGCTTGAGTCCATAAATTGATTTATGTAAAATGCATACTTGATCATTTTTTTTGTAGTATTCTGGTTGTGACATGTATATCTCAGTATCCATGTCACCTTGAAGAAAAGCACTTATGGCATCCATCTGAAACATTTCTAAATCATACTTTGAAGCCAGTGTAAGTAAGAATCGAACAGATGTGTATCGTACAACAGGAGCATAGGTCTCATCATAGTCACATCCCTTTCTCTGAGCATACCCTTTGATAACCAGTCTTGCTTTGAAACGGATAATCTCACCTTTTTCATTAGTTTTCGTTTTATAGACCCATTTCCCAGACGGTGCATCAACCAGTGACCAAGTTTTGTTTTTGATCAGAGAGTCATACTCTTCTTGCATCGCCCTTTTCCATTGGTCAGCATGAGACGATGATAATGCTTCATCTGCTGTTTGAGGATCATTTAAATTAGGTATTGGACAGAAGTAACTTACATCATGTTCATCTGTTTCTGCATACCGAACAGGTCTCCGTGGACGTAAATTTAGGTCTCTTATCAGTGACTCATGATCAATGGATTCCTCTGGTATGTAAGATGGATCATCATTCTCGCCAGACTGATAGCCTTTGCTTGACTCGCCAGTAAAATGGTCCGTGCTGTCGTCTAATTCTTCTTTACAGGCTTCGAGTGACTGTACCTCTGGACTGCTGCTGTTGGATGTACAAGGTAAGTATATATTATTATCATACTTTTTCATATTTTCTAAAAATACCACATCTCTACTTTTTATGATTCTATTGGTAACTGGATCAAATATTCGGTATCCATTGGTAGATTCACAATAACCAACGAATAATAACTTTCCGGATTTGGAGTCCCATTTGAGGAGTTTTTCCTTTGGAACTTGTGTCATTACTTCACAGCCAAATACTTTTAAATTAGACAAATTAGGTTTCTTACCAGTCCACATCTCCATAGGGGTTTTACCATCAATTGATTTTGTAGGTGACCTGTTAATTGTATATGCTGCCGTTGCAAGGGCTTCTGCCCAGAACTGTTTTGCAAGCTGAGCATCAAACAACATACATTTTGCTCTTTCCACCAGGGTCCTGTTCATTCGTTCAGCAAGACCATTCTGCTGGGGTGAGTACGGAGCACTTGTTTGATGTTCAATCCCGTGTTTGTTCAAAAAGTTTTCAAATTCTCTATTGCAGTATTCTTCTCCATTATCAGAACGAATTACTTTTATTTTTCTTTCATGTTCATTCTCTACTTTGTTTTTGTAATCCTTGAAAACTTCTACAACATTCAATTTATTTTTCAAAAAATAGACATGAACTCGTCTTGTGTAATCGTCAATAAAGGTGATAAAATATTTCATACCTCCCAAAGATTCTTGCTCCATTGGTCCACATAAATCAGTGTGGACCAGCTGCAGTGGTTGTGAAGATCTTGAACCAATGTTGTTAAAGGGCAATCTGGTCTGTTTCCCCGAGAGACAGGTAGCACATGTGATAGGTCCTTTATTTTTGTCTGAAAATGGCTGAACTCCCTCTGCACACTCCGGAAGCTTGTTAACATCTGAAAAATTCAGGTGTCCCATGCGTCTATGCCACAGGACAAAATCGTTCAAGTTATCTGAACAAGACAGGTTAGAAAATACTTCTCTGTGTGTATTTAGTAAATATAAATTGTTTACTAGTGTGGCTGAACACAGGAGCTTGCCATTTTTATCATAGATATCACAACCTTCATCTCTAAAATTGACATTACAGCCACTTTTCACCATAGCACTGACTGACAGGAGGTTTGCAGCAAGTTTATTACCATTTAGCAATAAATTGACCTTTCCCATACTTTCCACAGGTAGCGGTGTCTTACTGGCAACAGTTATGGTGGGTATCGGTGGATTTGTAACATCATACATCCAGTCACATCTATTTGTCATATGCATGGAGTCGTCTGAGTCCACATACCACAGGTCCGGATTCATTGTCTGAGGAGATGCTGAAAAAGCTGCAACAAAACCTTTATTTTCTTCCTTATTTTCTGTATTCTTCTTTTTCGGAGCACGACAATTCCTAGCAAAGTGTCCATGCTTGTTACAATTATAACATCGGGGTCCTTTGTTGACCTTTGTTGATTCATTTTGATTTCTTTGAGTGACCTTTTTCCTTGTGAAGAATGCTGAACTATCTGAGCATTGTACTTCCTGCAGGAGTTTAGATTTAATAGAATCAGCACTTATCTTAATGCCAGAGCTCTCCAGCCCCATGATCATGGGCTTATAGACTTCAGGGAGGCCAGCTAACATGAGCGTACCAAGCCATTCGTCATCAATGTCAAAGTTAATATTCCTGAGCTTGTGGGCAGTCGACATTATTTTATTCGCATAATCATCTACGCTTCGAGAAGATTCCAATGTAGTTGTTATCAGGTCTCTCAACAAGGCTACTCTCCTGTACAACCCGATGTCATCAAAAGCCTGTTCCAAACTCTCCCAGACTTCTTTACAAGTAGTTGCATTCTGTACATGTACGTAAATGATAGGGTCCAGTAATAAAATCAACTTAGATTTCGCCTTGGTTTCTTTTATCTGATCGGTATTGGTACCTGTGACACAACCCCATAAATCGTCGAGTTCGAAATATGCTTGGACTGCAAACTTCCAACTGGCATAGTTATCTCTTCCAACTAGTCTGTCGATATGGAATGGATTGTACCCCGAATTCGACATTTTCTATGCGTATTTGTGGCTTTTACGTGATTTCTTCTGACCGAGCACGCCGCCCCGGCAACCTCAAAATGTATGACAGACAAAAAACGCCGGCCGTTTTTCTTAGTTTTCACTGTTTTTACTTTTTTTTTATTTCCACAAGTGGCAATCAACCACGCTCTGCTACCATGTTGATATTTAGGTGGAAATAAAATAATGATTACTATGAAAATGCAACGATCGTATATTCTTGGCACATAGGTTACAAAAACTGAAGTGTATTATTACCAACCATATGCACACAGTAAAGTAAAATGATCAATGTTGCCAACTTACAAAATAAACATGGTTGCGTTCTTATTTGCCAACAGTCTTGCAGCGCGCGAGTTGTACAACAATTGAGACTCAAGTAACGAGGGCCCGACTCAGATGGAGCGGCCACATTCTGAGGATGCAAGACATAGTCATGTAAGACTCCCCAAAATAGCTCTATATGGCGAATTCACTGAGGGAGCCCGGAAACCAGGAGGCCAGTACAAGCGCTTCAAGGATACACTACATCAATCCCTAAAATTAGTTAATGCCAATCATAACTGGGAACAACTAGCATTAGACAGGTCACAGTGGAGGTCTTTGGTACACAGTTATAATGGAGCCCCCCCCCCATAGACGGACGGATCTTTCTATGCATACTTAAAAACTCTTAAAAATAAACTTGATGTTCATTTCTCACAGTTACTGTTGATTTTCTTGCTCGTCTGCCCGTTGTGCCCCCCCAGAAAAGAATCCTGGATCCGCCCTCCAGGCTGAAATCTGTTTGAAGGCTTTCTGGCGGACTTATCAGGATTTTGGTCTTGTCGATATTGAGTCTAAGGCCTAAGGCTTCGCATATATGTTTATAGGTGTCCATCATTATCTGTAGATCCTCTGAGCTGCTAGCGATGAGTGAACAGTAGTCTGCATATTGAAGTTCAGTGATAAACTTGGTACTGGTTTTTGCTCTGAGGCGCTTTAGGTTAAACAGGCCTCCATCAAATCTGAATCTTATCCCGACACCTCTTACGGGCATACTCATATCTGCAATTATCGATACAGCTATGGCGAAAATATTGAACAGTAAAGGCGCTAATACGCAGCCTTGTTTTATTCCGGAGTTTGTTGAGAAATGGTCGGTTGTAGAGCCATTATGCTGTATTCTAGCGGTGTTGTTGGTATGAAGGCTTTCACACACTGCTAAGAATTTTTCGGGTACTCCAAGACGTTCCATGATTTTCCATAGCGCTCTCCGATTCACGACGCAGTAAATAGACGACGAAAAGTATATCATAAAAATTTCAATTTGATTGTGGACCTTTTCATTTCTGGACATTATCAAGAAAAACATAATTCAGAACAATAAATTCACTGTTTAAGAAGAATAATATACTACAGAGACGGTGAGCATACCTCTGACCTAACCTAAAAATTAGAATATTTTGAGAAAAAGTTGTATGTTTTATTGTATTTAGTTTATTGAGAGACAATTTTAAAGAGATCGTATCATATGTAGAATATGTAAAACTACATTAATTATATTTTTCAGCTGGCCTGATGATGGCGTAACGCCGAAATCGAGAGCCGATAGATTAACTATCTTATAGTGTGTTTTATTACAATATTTTTGACGTGACGTGACTTCGCATGATAATACGTGAGCTCACGTGACGTGATAGTAGTCTGTTTACAACTTTGTTATCACGTCATATCACGCGTGCTCCTCACGTGAGTGAATATGATAGTGTGAGGTACCGTCAGTGTGTCTCTGGACAATTTTTTACCCATAAAATACATATGGCGGGTTTCACAAAACTTTGATTGCCAAATCCACGATTTGACAGTCACTCGATTTTCCAAAAATAATCACTAACACTTTTTAATTTTTGAATGTATTAAAGAAGTATCAATTGAGAATTATTGAATGAACGTATATAGATCATTATTTGATGCGACAATGATATTCTGAATGTTTATGACTGAATTATCGATTGAAAACAAATTGACGTTAATCCGGCAATCAAGCGTTGATTCCTCGATCAAGCTTTGTGAAACCGGGGAATAGACTTACTTTGAACAACACTTTTTTGACGTGACGTGACTTTCCATGATATCACGTGACGTGATAGCAATCTGTTTCCGCCTTTAGAACCATAACAAAGTAATTTTCAAGGAAAATGGTTGTACTATTCATGACAGAAATGGACAATTGATTGCCAAGGCTGATTTGGTAAATAACGTTCATTAATTCGACTTTAAAAACCACACTTGAATTTGGCAGGCTTTATAGCTTCTAAAGAAGTCTGGCATAGGCGATTTGGGCACCTGAACTACCGAGACTTGAATTCAAAGGCTCGTTGACTAAGAGTGATTTAACTGCAAAAAATTCAAAGACTTCTATAAATATACTCCGCAACAGAATGGCATGACTGAGCATGAACCGAACTTTGGTTGAAAAAGCTCGATGTTTGTTATATGATGCAAACCTTGGAACAATTTTTTGGGCTGAAGCTGTAGCTACTGCCGTGTACCTAAGGAATCGTTCTGCAGTTTCTGGACTCGAAACAACTCCTTATGAAAAGTGGTACGATAGAAAACCAGACGTGAGTCAAATAAGAATATTTGGTAGCAAAGGTATGGTCCTAATTCCAAAAGAAAAACGTCTGAAGTGGGAAAATAAGTCAAAAAGAATGATTTAAGTAGGCTTCAGTAGGATAGAGAATGTATGATCCTGATGAAAGAACGATAATACCAAGTAGAGAAGTTGTTGTTGAAGAACGAGATAAACCGAAACAGTTCTATCTTGTGAATCTCTGGAATCAACTGATTCACTGGGGGATGAAGAGAGTCCGCAAAATGTGACTGAAACCTCTTCAAGTTCAAGCAATGTTCCTCGGGGTTCATCAGCATTAGACTCAAATAGAGATGAGATAGACAACTCAAGTGATGAAGATTTTGTCATGGACATAACTGACAATTCCCTACAAACAGATAGTTTGGGAATTAGAAGGTCTCAAAGGACAATTAAGACAAAACAGTTTGACGACTATGTTACCTATGCATGTGTAAAAGATTTTGGTTTCAACATAAATGGCGATCCAGAATCTGTGTAGCAAGCTATGTTAAGAGCAGATGCAGATCTGTGGAGGAAGGCTATAGCAGAGTAGATTGAAAGTTTTGAAGACAACAAACAAGAATCAAATAGGTTAATTTGTGAGTTCGATTCAGCAACGACTCCGGCTCCTCCCGTACGCAAAATCATTTCGAATTCCTCATTATTGAGTTGGTAATGTGGTTCGGAACTCATTCCGAAGATGTTGAACAAGCAAGAATCAAATAGGTTGATTTGTGAGTTCGATTCAGCAACGACTTTGGCTCCTTCCATACGCAAAATCATTTCGAATTCCTCATTATTGAGTTGGTAATGTGGTTCGGAACTCATTCCGAAGATGTTGAACAAGCAAGAATCAAATAGGTTGATTTGTGAGTTCGATTCAGCAACGACTTTGGCTCCTTCCATACGCAAAATCATTTCGAATTCCTCATTATTGAGTTGGTAATGTGGTTAGGAACTCATTCCGAAGATGTTGAACAAGCAAGAATCAAATAGGTTGATTTGTGAGTTCGATTCAGCAACGACTTTGGCTCCTTCCATACGCAAAATCATTTCGAATTCCTCATTATTGAGTTGGTAATGTGGTTCGGAACTCATTCCGAAGATGTTGAACAAGCAAGAATCAAATAGGTTGATTTGTGAGTTCGATTCAGCAACGACTTTGGCTCCTTCCATACGCAAAATCATTTCGAATTCCTCATTATTGAGTTGGTAATGTGGTTAGGAACTCATTCCGAAGATGTTGAACAAGCAAGAATCAAATAGGTTGATTTGTGAGTTCGATTCAGCAACGACTTTGGCTCCTTCCATACGCAAAATCATTTCGAATTCCTCATTATTGAGTTGGTAATGTGGTTCGGAACTCATTCCGAAGATGTTGAACAAGCAAGAATCAAATAGGTTGATTTGTGAGTTCGATTCAGCAACGACTTTGGCTCCTTCCATACGCAAAATCATTTCGAATTCCTCATTGCTGAGTTGGTAATGTGATTCGGAACTCATGCCGAAGATGTTGAACAAGCAAGAATCAAATAGGTTAATTTGCGAGTTCGATTCAGCAACGACTCTGGCTCCTTCCATACGCAAAGTCATTTCCAATTCCTCATTGCTGAGTTGGTAATGTGGTTCGGAACTCATTCCGAAGATGTCAAAGAAGCAAGAACCAAATAGGTTAATTTGTGACTTCGATTCAGCAACGACTCTGGCTCCTTCCATACGCAAAGTCATTTCCAATTCATCATTACTGAGGGTAATGTGATTCGGAACTCATTCTAGAGATGTCAAAGGAGCAAGAATCAAATAGGTTAATTTGTGAGTTCGATTCAGCAACGACTCTGGCACCTCCCATAAGCAAAATCACTTCGAATTCCTCATTGCTGAGTTGGTAATGTAATTCGGAACTCATTCCGATGATGTTTTTTTTTATATAGCAGGGGGAATCTGCGACCGTGAAAAACACGGGGCTCTATCTCTCGCCCAGAGGAACCCATTTCTAGGGAACACTGTGGGGTTACTCACTCTTCCGAGTTCGAGACCCACTAAACCTAACCTGCTTTTTGTTGGTTCCGGGAATTTGCCTATAAATTATCCCTTGATCGGTTAATTTCTTTTTGCACATTGTCGTGCTTGGGTTTTCATGTTCGTCCATTTCGGATATCTCTTCTTAGTATAGTTTCAATAAGTTTCCTTTCTCATTTTAATTTCTCCTCAATTGATCTCGTGGTCTCCTTTTGTAAATTCTCATTCTACCTCTGTCTTCCTCCGGATCGTAGTCCACTGACTAGTGGACTACGATCCTCAAGAGACTTCTTGAGTTCTTCGTTTGGATGTTCCTTCGCTGTTTCGAATAACTTTTCAGCTTTCCCCTTCATAAATTCGGTGATGGTTTCCCACTTCTGTTTGTCCCTGACAAACCAATGCGCATCTATGGCACATCGTAGTAGCTTGTTTTATGTTCCCTGAATTCTTTGTATATGGCTCTTTGCCGCGAATCCCCAAGCACCTGATCCATAAGGCAGTTGCGGTATAGCAACGGCTTTGATTATTTTCAATTTTGTCTCATTTGACATGTGGCTCTTTCTACCTATCAGCGGGTAGAGCATATTCATCACTGCCTTGGTTTTGTCAACGGCTTGTTTGATATGGCTTCTCCAAGTTAGACCTTTGTCTAGGGCGATACCTAAATATTTCGCTTCGTTTTTCCATTCGATTTCTTCTCCATGTACCTCTAGATTTGTTGTAGTTCTAAGCCTCCTCTTTTGCAGTAATATCACTTGGCTCTTTTGTCTGTTGAGCTTTATTTTCCATTTAATACACCAGTCATTTATTTCATCTATAGCTTCTTGTAATATTCCTTTTATGATTTCTGGCTTGCGATGCCCATGTCGTCGTCATATAGTGTCAGCATAGTCCTTGGAAATTTTGGTATACCGTGAATATATATGTTATACAGTAACGGCCCCTTGAGGCACCCCTGCTTCCATATATCTGGTTGTGGAGTTTTCTCCTTCCACTTCCACGTAGAATCTTCTGTTCCTCAAATAATTCCTAATCAACTTGCACAGTTTGATTGAATGTCCAGCATATCTCATTTTGTAAATCAATCCTTCATGCCATACTCTGTCGAATGCTCTGGCGACATCTAGTAGTACAAGACCAGTTGCTTGTTTATTTTGGAATCCTTCTGTTATGTATTCTGTGAGTCTCAGTAATTGCTGTTCTGTTGAGTGATCTCTTCTGAGTCCGAATCGCTCTGCTGGAATGAGATTCAGATTTTCAGTTCAGTAAGCCTCCTCCCTTACGCAAAATCATTTCGAATTCCTCATTACTGAGTTGGTAATGTGGTTCAGAACTCATTCCGAAGATGTTGAACAAGCAAGAATCAAATAGGTTAATTTGTGAGTTCGATTCAGCAACGACTTTGGCTCCTTCCATACGCAAAGTCATTTCCAATTCCTCATTGCTGAGTTGGTAATGTGGTTCGGAACTCATTCCGAAGATGTCAAACAAGCAAGAATCAAATTGGTTAATTTGTGAGTTAGATTCAGCAACGACTCTGGCACCTCCCATACGCAAAATCATTTCGAATTCCTCATTACTGAGTTGGTAATATGGTTCGGAACTCATTCCGAAGATGTCAAACAAGCAAGAATCAAATAGGTTAATTCGTGAGTTCGATTCGGCAACGACTCTGGCTCCTCCCTTACGCCAAAACATTTCGAATTCCTCATTGCTGAGTTGGTCATGTGGTTCGGAACTCATTCCTAAGATGTCAAACAAGCAAGAATCAAATAGGTTAATTTATGAGTTCGATTCAGCAACGACTCTGGCACCTCCCATACGCAAAATCATTTCGAATTCCTCATTACTGAGTTGGTAATATGGTTCGGAACTCATTCCGAAGATGTCAAACAAGCAAGAATCAAATAGGTTAATTCGTGAGTTCGATTCGGCAACGACTCTGGCTCCTCCCTTACGCCAAAACATTTCGAATTCCTCATTGCTGAGTTGGTCATGTGGTTCGGAACTCATTCCTAAGATGTCAAACAAGCAAGAATCAAATAGGTTAATTTATGAGTTCGATTCAGCAACGACTCTGGCTCCTCCCATACGCAAAATCATTTCGAATTCCTCATTGCTGAGTTGGTAATGTGGTTCGGAACTCATTCCGAAGATGTCAAACAAGCAAGAATCAAATAGGTTAATTCGTGAGTTCGATTCAGCAACGACTCTGGCTCTTTCCATACGCAAAGTCATTTCCAATTCCTCATTGCTGAGTTGGTAATGTGGTTCGGAACTCATTCCGAAGATGTCAAACAAGCAAGAATCAAATTGGTTAATTTGTGAGTTAGATTCAGCAACGACTCTGGCACCTCCCATACGCAAAATCATTTCGAATTCCTCATTACTGAGTTGGTAATATGGTTCGGAACTCATTCCGAAGATGTCAAACAAGCAAGAATCAAATAGGTTAATTCGTGAGTTCGATTCGGCAACGACTCTGGCTCCTCCCTTACGCCAAAACATTTCGAATTCCTCATTGCTGAGTTGGTCATGTGGTTCGGAACTCATTCCTAAGATGTCAAACAAGCAAGAATCAAATAGGTTAATTTATGAGTTCGATTCAGCAACGACTCTGGCTCCTCCCATACGCAAAATCATTTCGAATTCCTCATTACTGAGTTGGTAATATGGTTCGGAACTCATTCCGAAGATGTCAAACAAGCAAGAATCAAATAGGTTAATTCGTGAGTTCGATTCAGCAACGACTCTGGCTCTTTCCATACGCAAAGTCATTTCCAATTCCTCATTGCTGAGTTGGTAATGTGGTTCGGAACTCATTCCGAAGATGTCAAACAAGCAAGAATCAAATTGGTTAATTTGTGAGTTAGATTCAGCAACGACTCTGGCACCTCCCATACGCAAAATCATTTCGAATTCCTCATTACTGAGTTGGTAATATGGTTCGGAACTCATTCCGAAGATGTCAAACAAGCAAGAATCAAATAGGTTAATTCGTGAGTTCGATTCGGCAACGACTCTGGCTCCTCCCTTACGCCAAAACATTTCGAATTCCTATTGCTGAGTTGGTCATGTGGTTCGGAACTCATTCCTAAGATGTCAAACAAGCAAGAATCAAATAGGTTAATTTATGAGTTCGATTCAGCAACGACTCTGGCTCCTCCCATACGCAAAATCATTTCGAATTCCTCATTGCTGAGTTGGTAATGTGGTTCGGAACTCATTCCGAAGATGTCCATTCAATGATTTTCTATTACTCCTTCAATATTCATTCAGAAAAGCAAAAGTATCAGTGATTATATTATGATGATATTATAATCAGAACTGAACTGAGAGTGTCATGCTGCTTCTTATATATTGTTTTGGAAAATGCTGACTTGAGCAAGAATGTGTTAACAATGGGGCCTTTTTATGATGGGTGGCAACATCTCCCTCACAAAAGAAGGTTTTTCATGTACAAGAAGAGCAAAAATCTTTAAAATAAGAATTCTGAAGCAGTATGGCACCTTACATGAGGTATTGAAATGTGAAGATATATACTGTAGATAACTTACTTAAATAAAATGCCTTTGTACTTCACACATTTATTGAGACTCACACAATCGTATTACAATCAGCTTACATACCTAGCCTGACGCTCTCCCAAGCCTGACTGATTCCCCCGTTCATTAAGGCGGGCATCTCCGCGTAAGTATGACGGAACTACTACTATGTGACCTACTGCTATCTGGCCTAATGTCTTCTACAATTCTAATCAAATTGTTCAATAATATCAAGATTATTATCAATAAAATATTATGGATAATCAATTAGTGCGAAAATGAGAGCATAGAATTATTAAGAAATTAAGACATTGCAAATTGAACGAGATATTAGAGAAAATCGAGGGGGTAATCACTTCCGAAATCGATGTACCTTTGAAGGCCGCAATTCCGAAATCTCTCAATCCACACCGAAATCCCGCAATCATCAAAATCGCATTTCTCGCAATCAATAGAGTCTGCGCACTGACCTATTCAGTCTCGTGCATGCTGTCCATGCTCCACGTTTGCGTTGTATATTCATAGGTTATGTAACACTTTACCGCGATTTGTCTCTTTCTTGAGTGAATCAAATGAAAATAATAATTAGAAAAAGTGTGAACTGGTGTGAACTATTTATGAAGTAAGTACATATTTACAATTTAATGTTTCCAATCATTCTATTGAATAGAAGTAATGGATAAATTTTTTACCGGTATTGAGTGATGGATATTCACAAATACGAATTATCATCAATGCGAAAAGAAGTAATTATTGTACTATTGTAATTGTTTAGTCTAATATAGGTTTTTCCATAATATACAGGGTGTCTAAAATTTCAGAAACAAGATTTTCGGCTTATATTTTTCATGTCGAAATAAGTCGCATCACTTCGTTACCGACATACTGAGAGTTAAAAATGTTATTCAGTTTTGAATGGTTTTAAAGATATTAGAATCCCTAGAATGCGTTTTACGAGGCGTTGATTTGCGTCATCTAGTTTGCCGAGTGATTTCGGAAATGTACAGGGAGGTAACATTGTATTTTTTCATTTCGGTTTGTGATCTTAATTACCAGATTTCCGAAATATAACCTGAAAAATAAGAAACCCAACGATACTTGATATTTAATGAAACAATATGTATATCCACAGCGAAGTATTTGGGGAAACAAAAACTTTGATCTTCAAAGAAACCCATTAGAATGTTTCCAAGAGGTTATAGAAGAAAGATAACTTACATAATTGTTTCAGAAAATAAAAATGGAAGACACAGAACTGGGCAAAATGTTGGGAAGAAAAGGGCAAGAAGCATTTCAGTTACCAATTTGCGTTTCAAAACTTTTGACTTATGCCGGCTCCAACAATGTTCCTGCGTTAGCGTCATTAACCGAAGAAGATTTCGAAGAAATGGAATTATTTGCAAAAAATACATTGGATAAAATGATGAAGGAAGATGCAAAAAAAAAGAAATTTTCGGAATATTTTCAGGAAACATGGAACTGTTTAGAATACAACCAGGACATAAAAAACTTTTGAAAATTTCATCAGAGCATTGCAAAAAATACTTACAGGGAAAAAAACAGCATAAGAAAAAGCAATGCTTGGAACAACGTTTGAATGTTAAACAAAATAAAAGAAAATTGTTTTCTGAGGATTATGGTTCATCTTCGAGCTCACTTAAAGCCCCAAAAATGGGAAAAAAAACCATTTAAATCTCCGACAATGATACAGAAATATCACATATTACAAAAATAGTGAGATCCTGCCAAATCAATTGTTTGATACCATAACTGACCGAAAACTAAAAGACGACTGTTTACGTAAATTGGATAATTTTCAAGTGGAGATTCAAATGAATTGTGCACTTATTCATTGCATCATGTGTCCATTTGTTTGTAGAGCATATTGTCATTATCAAAAATTAATTTGATTTGTAATGTAACGCCATCTGTGAGATTATGTGGGAAACCATGACTTGTCATTGTTTTGTTGGTTGTCCATGCTTCCACTTGAATAAAAGTAAACTTTTATTATTAATATTAGTCTTTGGCGAGATAGCAATTCGGATCTGATTCCACCCGATCCTAGATTTTTAATAGGTTATGGTGCTCAGGACGTGAAAAGTGTAAAAAATAAGATAGTTCCGTGTTGCTACGCAGATATAGACAAAGTGTTAGTTAACCTTATTACTGATAAAAAAAATTTTTATTTTTTTTGATTGAACAGTACAGTTGTGCGGGAGTGAAAACCAATATGGCCGTCAATTATCTTATTATGAAGAATGGTCTTATGCAATGGAGAACGTTCTAGTGCTGGAAAGATTAAGTAAATACACTAACTGCAGAAACCGAAGCGGAGTCAATAGCTAAGACAAAGGCCAAAATTGTGCTATCATACACGTACGTTCATGTGAGGGATCTCACAACTGCGAAGGAAGTTTGGGATACACTGAAAGAACTTTACGAAAACAAAGGAGTTACAAGAAAAATTGGTTTACTCAGGGCATTGATTAATTTGAGACTTGAAAACTGTTCATCTATGCAAGAATATGTGAATACTGTAATTGAAACATCGCAGAAGCTTGCAAGGACGGGTCTTGAACTCGATTCGATGTTAGTTGGCAATTTGCTTTTGGCGGGATTGCCAGAACGCTTTGCCCCTATGGTGATGGCCTTGGAACATGGCGGAATCGACATTACTACTGAAGCAATCAAGACTAAACTTCTTGTTATGCAGGAAGATGGTAGCACTCAAACCAACTCGACAGGTGGCGCTTTTGCGAGTAGATCAAATCAACCATCGAAATGTCAAAGTCAACCGAAAGGTCGCCGTCATTTTGACAACAAAAACATCAAAAACAAGGACAAAAGTGAAATTATCTGCTACATGTGTAAACAACCGGGTCATTACATGTCAAAATGCCCTAGAAACAATCAGAATCAGAATAGAGGCGAAGATAAATCCAAAAGTGCTCTCACAGCAGTTTTTCTTAGTAAGGATTGGTACCTCGATTCTGGCGCCAGTGTGCACTTGACGTGCAGGCAGGATTGGCTAACTAATAAAATGGAACCATTGATTCGAGAAATTACCGTAGCAGATAACACAAAAATTCCAGTTGAAAATAGTGGAATAGTTGAACTCACCACCAAAGTTGGAAATGATGAATTCAAAGTGGATGTACAGAAAGTGCATTATGTTTTCAATTAACTACGAATTTGTTAAGTGTAACTGAACTTATAAAAAATGAAAACTTTGTTAAATTTGACATGGACTATTGCAAAATATACAATGCGAAGAAGGTTCTGGTGGCTTCTTAAATGATGGGATATATAAGCTAGATGTCTCAAATAAAAATGTGTTTGGAGCTCATGCAGTGGAAACTTGTGAAACTTGGCACAAAAGGTTAGGACACATTAACTACAATTACCTGAGTAAGATGAAAGACGGATTGGTCCAGGGTATTACTTATAATGGGAACACGCAGAGTGAAAACTGCGAAATTTGCTGTGGAGGTAAGCAAACACGGCAGCCTTTCAGAATTAATGGTAATAGGGCAACATAATTGATAGAGTTGGTTCACAGTGATGTTGCAGGACCCATGGAGACTGCTTCCATTGGCGGATCCAAATATTACGTTCAATTTCAGGATGATTTCAGTAGAATGTGTTTTGTCTACTTTATGAAAACAAAGAATGAAACTTTTAGGAAGTTCAGGGAGTTTCAATGTTTAGTTGAGAACCAACTGAATAAGAAGATCAAAATCCTGCGCACAGACAATGGCGGTGAAATGAAAGTATGTACTGAATTCAAGCAATATTTGAAAAATCAGGGGATAGTCCATCAAACATCTAATACTTATCCCCAGAACAAAATGGTTGTGCTGAAAGAATGAATCGTTCCTCAATAGAGAAAGCCAGGTGTTTATAATATGAAGCAGGTTTGGATAAACGCTTCTGGGCAGAGGCGATAAACACAGCTTGCTATCTAAGAAACAGGTCAGCTGTGGCAAATGTGCCTAAAACACCATATGAAATTTTCTACAAACGAAAACCTGACTGTTAGTCATGTTAGGATTTTCGGAAGCACTGCCATAACCCACATACCGAAAGAAAAAAGGGGAAAGTGGGATAAAAAGTCAGAAAAATCAATTTTAGTGGGTTTTCCAGAAACTACAAAGGGATACAGGCTATACAATCCAAGAACGGGCAAAGTACACACCAGCAGAGATGTCGTCATTTTCAAAAAGCATGAACAGATAAAAGACATAGACATAATTCCTGACGATAATAGTCTGGTTGTAACGGAATGTCAAAATCCAGAAGAGGAGATTTAATGGTGGTATTCTGCTTTTCATCTGTAAGCTACGATTCTGTAGCGTACGATCGATCTGTAAATGGCCCACTTACAGATTCGTAAATATTGCTATTCTGGAATTGTTCCTGTAACTATCTCAGTTACAGTGTTACTTTTGAACTACTTATCGATAAATATAACCTGCAATCGTAAGTTTTGATCATAGAACCCATATGTTTTAAGTCTATGATTTCAATTTGAATGTTATTGTTGAGTACCAGTTGTTTCGTCTCTTTGTTAATCAAAAATAGGTAAGAAAAAATGTCTAGTCCATGGTAAGTTTATTCGTGATTAATCATTATGTGATACTTATTGCTATTTCAACATTTCAGCGTTGATATTTCAATAGGCACTAAAAGAAAACGCACCAAAAATACTAGTCGTGAGCAGATGGAAATTTATCTACAAGCGATGGAGAACGATTATGTTCTCCGAAGCAATACAATTAATCCTACCTTGGGACCAACTTATTTGCAGGATAAATGGGATCAGCTGGCTCTAGAGCTGAATTCTGCAGGTGATGGTCCAATTTTGACTGTAGATGAATGGAAAAAGGTAATTTTTTCTTAAATGAAGTGGAGGGAATAACTATTTGGATTATATTTCAGAGATTCACTGATTGGAAATATTCACTGCAAGCAAAAAAAAGAAAAATAGAATCCCACCGGACAAAAACTGGTGGTGGTCCAATGATGAAAACCATATTGTCTGAAATAGAGGAGAGAGCTTTAGATGTTTGGGGTCGGGTAACAGTTGAAGGTGCTGATGTTACGAGGTACGAGGGTATAAATGTAAATAATGATCAAGTGCAGCCAATTTTAATTGAAGTATTAAATGAGGAAACAGTAACATTAGATGAGCAGGAAAAAGAGAAGGTGGAAGAGAGGAAAAAAAATACTGTGATTAAAAAAACCAAAGAGAAACCACTATCGTTATTAGCTGAAAAATTAGTAACCGTGACTGATGAAAACACGAAAAGCCAAAAAGATCTAGTCGAAGCTATACAGAACTTTTCTAAAGAATATTGTGATCTGCAGAGAAAAAAACTGGAATTCAAGATAAAATCATTTCAGTATTTACATCCCGATTTTAAAATGTAAAAATTAATTTAAACCTTTTTTTACCTTCATTTATAAATTTTGTGATATCTATTAGATGAATATTTAGAAGAGATTATTATTTTTGTTATTACTTATGACTGAGGTTAAGTGATAAATAAAGTACAAATGATTTTTTCAAATTGGTTTTATTTATATTTTACATATTCCTTATGTAATGGTTTCTGGCTTCGATCCCCCTCTGGTGTATGCTAACATCAACATTGCCACCACCAACAAGATCTGAAACTAAAGGACTATTAAAATTAATATCCTCCCCTCAGTTTTTGATGCATACCATCATTCTCATCTCTCATTTCAATATCCTCATCTATCATATTGGCTGCTTTACAAATGTTGTGTAAAACACAACATGAGTATATAATTTTTGCAGCCTGAGTTGGATGATACATTACAGTTCTTAATCTGGAAATGCATCTAAATCTTCCTTTTAAAATTCCGTTTGTTCTCTCAATAGTGTTCCGTAGGGAACTCAACTTTCTATTGAAAATTTCCTCCTGACTGTTTCTTGGAATAGCAATCGGAGTAAACAGCCATGGCTCAAGAGGGTAGCCACTATCACCTTAAAAAAAATTCAAAAATAGGTATCACCTATTGCTCTACAATATATAATATGATATTGGACCTACCAATTAAAAGCATATTTGTATGACCTGCTTCATGCTGTAGCTGTAAGTGGTTCCTTATTGAGCTCATTTGCCAAACAGCAGAATCATGGACAGAGCCAGGAAAACGGGCATTAACGGCTAATATTCTGCAATCAACATCTGAAATCTGAAAAATCTGTTATGAATACAGTAATTACAGGAATGATGTAGCATAATTAAAAAATGTTAGAAAAGTTACCAGCATAACATTGATGGAATGTTTTGCTTTCCGGTTAATATAAACGTATGGGGGGTGATTAATGTCATTTTCAGGAGGTGCAAGAATTTCCACATGAGTTCCATCTACTGCTCCTAAAACACCTCTGAACCCATATTTTAAGAAGAATCTAAAAAGAGACAGATAACATTATTATAATGCTAGTTTGCCAATATAAAATATTTGTGAATTACTATAGAGTGTGAAACTGTTTTCTTACCCCTGTTTGACCAGTCTAATTGACTCCTCGGTAGTAGGAAACTGAACCCAAGTGGGTAATAAATACTCAGCAATTGTAGAACAAATTTCATTTACCGCTCTACTTACTGAAGGTTGACTTGCTGATAACCAGGTATTGGAACCTACAGAATTCTGGAAAGACCCTGTGGCCAAAAAGTTGAGAGTAATCAACACCTAAAATGTATAAACCTCAGATCAATTCCATTCAAACAATTACTTGAAAAGGCTTAATTACTTTTTTGGGTAATGCAATAGCATTTGCATTTTTTGTGGGTAAAAATTGCTGTAAAGCATTTATTAAGTTTATGGTGCACTGCTTCTTCAGTCTAAACATTTTTATAAACTGAGCATCCGGCATTTCGAAAGGATTCATTTGATCACGCAACCTTCTCATAAAGTTCCTATTGAAAACAACAATGATTTTCAGATCATATATATTATTGTCGAATAATACTCACCTGTTATGGTTTTCTTCTAATAACAACCCAATAAACAAAGCGATATTATTATTATCATTCATTATGAATCTATTTCAAAAAGTTGTTCACCAGAAAATAAACAAACCATTCGACATAACCTCACAATATATCATTCCATAGGCTTCCGACCACTTCTTGAGTCCTCGTAAATATTTACGGTTTCTGTAAGCTACAGATCACCGAAAGAAAGTCCAGAATCGCATTCTTCCTGTAAGCTCGTAAAAAGTTACAGATTGGCTTACAGATGAAAGCAGAATACCACCATAAGTTTCAGTGGGAGACCATAGCACACTATAGGAATCTGGGGAGAGTGCAGAGAACGAGACCAGTTTGGAAACTAATACAAGTGATGAATAATACATTCCTCATGGTGCAGTCATTTCAAATGAACCCATCAGAAGGTCTAATCGTGAAAGAGTATCGAAGAATTATGATGATTATGTTACCTACATCTGCTCTAATATTGGCTCTGATGTCGAAGATACACCATTGAAGGCATCGGACGCTTTGTCAAGACCGGATGGTGAACAGTGGAAGGGGGCGATGATGGAGGAGTTGAGATCATTTGAAGAAAAATATACTTGGAGAGCTCACAGGCAGAATGAATTGTGTGAAAATATTTAATGACAATCAGTCAGCTTAAAAATTGTGTGCAAACCCTGTATCCTGTATTTCACGAAAGGGCAAAGCATATAGACGTCAGATTTCACTTTGTAAGAGAAATTGTATATAAGAATATTATAGAAATTGATTATTTGCAAACATCTGATATGACAGCAGATATTCTCACAAAAGGATTATGTAGTATCAAGCATATTAAATTTCTTAAGGACTTAGGTTTAAGAGGTTAAAAACGCTTAGTTTAGTTTATTCGTTAATTTTTGATAAGTGGGGGTGTTGAAATATTATCAAAAATTAATTTGATTTATAATCTAACGCCATGTGTGAGATAATATGTGAAACCATCACTTGTCATTATTTTGTTCGTTGTCCTTGCTTCCACTTGAATAAAAGTTTAGTCTTTGGCGAGATAGCAATTCGGACAGTTGTCTGATTCCACCCGATCATCGATTTTTAATACATATTCCGTTTTAGACAGAGGAACGAAAAAATGGGTGTTGTCAAATATAAATCGACATTTCAAAACACATTTCATTCCTCCAAAGAACAAAAAAAGAGCCTGAACCTGAACGAACAATCCTAGATTTTCTACAAAAAACAAACGTGAATGAAAACAGTTCTGCAACTTCACTCTACAAAGATGAATATCAACCAAATATAGCTCTGGCCGAGGATTTGACTGAAAAAATTAAAATACACCAGAACATTGTAATTCATCCTTACAGAGTACCATCTAGTTCTCAGAGCTTCGTAGTGTCGCCGGCGACACTCCTCACTCCTTCCTACATTCTCACATGACGTGTTGCGTTCTTCGCTGTCATATGTTGTATATTTTTTTACTGGTTCTAATTTTATACTGTTTCTATTGAACCAATTATATTTTCATATTGTTTCTGTATGTATAGTATCGAACACTGCATCTTTTCGAGAAAATTTAATACAACAACATTACGTCATATTATGTATATACATTTAAAAAAAATATTCGATCCATGTGTAAATTACTTGTACAAACGCTGCTGAACGAATGGTCAGCCACTTTCCACATGGATCGGATCCAATATATTTCACAATCCTCATAGCATCATTTTATCATTTATAGAATCAGTGGCCTCAAGCGGCTTCAGTTGCAATTTAGACTGTGTACACCCATTGTTTCGTCCCGACACTGAGGAGATCACTTTCAGCCAACCCTTTATTGTTTTTTGATTCCTCTGCAAGTTTCGAAATTCAACTGGACACATGAGGCTGAACAGATGTCACCGTATTATTATTGAGTTAAACTCTCTTTGCAAACGATCTCGTTGAAAATTTGCTCTTTAAAAATCCCGTAATATCTCGCTTATAAAACCCCAACCCTCAATACAAACTGTCCAGACATTACTTCTAGTTTTAAGTATAGTATTGAGTGCTCGCCGAAGTCTAAGACAAACATTTTCGGACGATAAGTGATATAGTGGCCAGGACCTACATCAGAAACCATTCCCGACGTGCAAGTGACCGTGAGGGTCGGTAAGTTCAGCCTCTCAACAAAAATACCGTCCACTAACATCGAACACCCATGTTAATGTGGATATGCGTCTTCTATCGTTGGCTTTGCCGATGAGATTTTGCCAATGGGCAAAGCCACTCTGCACACAGCGGCATAATGTGGATGCAGCTTAATATGTTGTTTTGCATCAACAGTTTTATTTTGGTGATATATTCGTATATAGAAATATACCTCTAAAATACTGTACACTACTTGAAGAAGGTGGTTATTTGAAGGATCCTGATCAAAAATATGTTCGTTTAAGTTATGGAAAATGCAATCGAAATTAATTCGCATTGTTTTTAAAATTAATCGCTGCCTTAAATTACCTGACTTAAGATCTGGAAAACTCCTAAATACTGTTTCAGCTCTTCTGCGAATTGAAATTACATCTGCAGAAGGCTTCATCAAACCACCTTCATTTTTTCTATTCAATAAAAGAGATAGAGAATTTTTATTAGCTAGAGATGAAGAGCATATATTACAGCTGAAAGTTTTTGTCAATTTTTTGCAAACAAATCCAGCCACAACATCACTTGAATATTGATCAAAATTAAAATATTCCAATTCTTTACCTACAGATTCATCATCTTCCTGATTTAATGCATCTAATTCATTTTTTTCTCCCACATTACTGCTTGAAACTCTCAAGATGCTGGTTGAGTCCTGTGCCAGGCAGTTTGCTGCTTCCGAATTTTTAAGCTCTACATGAATTGGAAGTTTTTTATATGCGGCCTCGAATTGAATTGCAGCTGGATCATTATTGAATCCACTTCGAGATCGAATATTAGAAAAAAAAATATCCAAATGATCTTGACTCAGTTTGTAAGTGAGCAAATATTGGAGATTTTGATTTTCTGTTATTTGATCTCTCACAATTCCTTGAATACTGGATATATTTATTGGTAAACCTAATAATCCTATCCTACGTGATGTTATAATTTATTCACCCTTTAATTTAATCATATAATCTTTGGCATAGTCGAAATTATCAAAAAAGAACTGTTTATTACTCATAGATAAGGATTTTTTGAAACTACCTTTTCCTAAAGGGTTTCTTGTATTCATAGAATCAAAAATATTGTTGATGATGCGACAAAAAAACTGCAGTAGTATAGGCACCTTGAAACTGTTTCAATTTCAAGTCATCGGAACAGTATAAAAGTGCATCTGCAACACTGTCACTTAATGTTTGCACTGCCAACTTGAGCTTCATTTTTTCTTGAGAATAGTTTATGTATCTAGATTTAATTTTGGTCGCAGCATGTAATGCATAATGTTCCTGTAATGTTTTTCATTTTTCATGAACTTCCAGTTGATTCGATTACCATATAATATAACCAACAATATACCCCAATCACCGAACAGATTACGAATCAACTTCACCATATGTCAAGCATCTAAAATGATATAAACAGGTTCCTTGGTAATAGTATGAGCAAAGTAACTGTGGATATTATTAATATCACTCAGTTTTTCCCCAAAATAGTAGCCATTGATAAGTTTGTAGCTGCTCCATCAAATGTAATTGAAGAAATTGTAACACGAACTTGATCAAGCATTGTCAAACAACCCCTCACCATATTGGCTTTTTCTTCAGCACCTTATCCGTTAATTAGGAATTACCTATAGGTAATTTCCATCTGCTATTCAGAGCAACTATCAAAAATAACAAAGCTTCCTTTGCCTCTGGTAAAGATTCACTCTCCATGGGATAACCGTAATTTATGTATCCCACTTGTTTTCTGCCATTGAATATGTTTACGAATAGACAATGCATCCATTACTAAATTACATTTCCCTCTTTCTTCATTTCTCTGGACTTGAGTTCAATTGCTCTTAGGGACTCTGTTGTGTAGCCTGGTGATCCATCAACAGTTTTATACCATTTTGATAAAGTCTTAGGATGTGGTGGACAATTTGAAACCTACTTCTCACATAATTATATGCAGAAGTCGAATAAAAGTTGAGAGTAAGAGCAAATGTTCTCAACTGCTCGGAATATTCCTTGTTTGTTGAAACTTTGAGTTGTCTCAACACTAACTCCTGTTCAGCCTTCGGAATACATTCCTGTAACGTAAAATATTTTAAGTGAATTACAAATTAATTCAAATATATTTGACCCACAAATCTGAAATTTTTTTTTTTATGGCATACCAAGATTCAAAGATTACTCACTCATATACCCAGATATGTAGAAATGAAAAAAATATGTGAGCTATACCTTCGAATTGGTTTCTGGAAAGAAGGGGCACCATCCTTACTGAGCCAAAAGAAAATAAAATTCTAAAACACATGCACTTATTCAACATGCATTAATTTGCATTAGTGAATGATTCTTTTTTGGCCTCCAGTTCATACTTGTCTTTTACCTGCATTATGTCATAACAATTTTGAGAGACATTTTTAGAAGTTTTCAAATGCCCTATCAGTTCCTTCGACTTTGTCACCCTGCTCTGCAATTTTTGTTTTTTTGTTCTTAATTTATTATTTTCTCTTCTAATTTTATCAATAGTCCTATTGGCAATATGTTTTGAGTGCAGAATATTTCACATCCCCAAAATAATGCCCCCTCCTGCAAAATAATGCCTCCTCCTGCAAAATAATTACTTGGAGCAACTGAATAATAAATAATAAAGATAAGATAGACGAAAATACCTTATTTTCTTTTGAATCTGAGGTTTTTCAGAGCATTCCTTGGTATTGATATTCTCAGACGGCACTATTCAAACCACCTAGTTGATGGAAGATCCAGCTTGAGCTTTTTCTCTTCAGAAGTAAATTCTGCTTGAATCTCCTTCTTGGCTAATCTTCTTCTAATTTTCCTTGGTTTGGGTGTTTGCTCATACTCCATTTTGAAAAAGACATCGGCTACTCCTACTGACCACTATGAAACTTTTGGAATGCATGTGGCAAGTGAACTAAAGAAATATGACTGCAATACTCTATCGCACGTGAAGAGGGCAATAATAGAATAGTGTTGTTCAGGGCAGATATTGGAGAATTTGCCCCCACTCACAACTTCCGTAACACTGCTGGATACTATAATTCAAATTTCAGTACAACCAATCCTCCTTCGTCTCGAGCTAGTTACCATCCAACTCCTACTCCTCCACTTTTCGATGCTTTACTTATTCAATCCTTAATTGATTCAAGGGCTCCACAACAAGAAGACAATTTACTACACTACCTGACTAACATAAATCCTGAACAAATGTAATAACATGACATATAATATGCAAGCTACATGCTGTTTAACTACAATATATTGATCTTTTGAAGTAAATTGTTTTCTTACCTTTTGAAGTTCCTCAAGACTTCAATCAGTGCATCACATACTTCTGGAACAATCACAGATATTAGTTGTTTGGATATACGAAAGAAGCATTGCAAACTTGTAAATGAATCTCCAGAAGCTAAAAATCTCTAGTAAGAGCTAATCTTTCCTTGACGGTAATAGCACTTCGCATGTATGTGTCACGTTGTTTCACGGCAGGCCATATCAATGTAATTAAATGTTCAATGCTTGGACATTCGCAAAAAATTTGGCACGTCTTTCTCGAACCTCACGCCTTCTAGGAGTCTGTTCCCATATTCTAATCGATTTTGATACATTTTTTGACTTACCAACGGTGCTTACGTCGTATTTTCTGTTGTTATTTTCTAATAATTGTAGCCATCACAATAAAAGCAGAGGCAGCAACCTGCACATTCCTCATCAAAGACATTGTATTGACTGCCTTCACTACGAATGCGGGTTGCTAGATGGCCGGGATTCGTCTGGATTCCCCCGACTCCCGACAAATCTCAAAATCTCCAGACAAACAGCTTCTCAGAAGTTGACTCTAAGAAAAATCACCATGCGCCTAACTTTCAATCTTTTATCGAAAGAACGAAAGAACTGGGGGGCAGGGGGGCGGATCATGGATCATCTTGAGACTTTTGGCACGTCGTGACAGCATAGCGCACTAACAGCAACAGCACAGAGCACAATGCATAAAGGAAGGTATTCAAGAAGCTAATCTATACTTTGTACATAACGTAATGATAGAGTTCCAAACGGCCATTTTAGCTCTGGAGAGTGACACGTGCACTATCAAACAAGTACCTGAATAATGTTATGGTGAAACTAATGAACAATTTCAAGAATAGGTTGCAAGATAAATTATTCGGTAGTAGAAATAAAACCATATTAAAGAATGTTTCTGGTGTTGCAAAGTTATTTTTTGCAGTGAAGCTGAGCAGTTTTTAAACCGAGCCATCACATATTTACAAAAGCGTAAAAACAGAAAAACACAGAACAACAACAAAAAATTTCTGTGTTGTCTCTGAAAGATGAAAATTTATTCACATGGGAATCCAACGCAAATACCAAAATACTAAATATTTCTAAAGATATAGACCAAGATGCTTTGTACACAGATTATGGCTGTTTGCGAGAAATATTTAAACACCTTCCGAGAGATAATGATTTGTCCAATCACAAAATTTGGGCATATTTCTTCAATAAATGCAACCAGAAGGAGTTGAAAAATTTGAAAAGAATTATATCTTTTGTTTGATCAACTCATGGAAGCAATGCTTATTTTGAAAGGGTGTTCAGTTTACTTAAAAATATATACTGCAAAGAGAGGAGAATTCAATGGCCATGGACTTAATTAAAGCCGAATAACTCATAAAATTGAACTTTGAACAACAGTGTTCGAATTTCAAATCATTTAGTTTCATATAGTAAAATAAGATGTGATAGCGGCAGAGAGTTCACTAGTGCAGCGTGTCAATCAGTTTTGAGCAAATTTGGATTGGATATACAATTATCTTAACCATACCAGCATCAACATGAAGGAAAAGCTGAGAGATTCAATAGAACTGAACAAGAGAGGGCTCGGGCCTCTCTCTTTGATGCAGTTTTTCCAATCACATTTTGGGGCTTTGTATTTTAAACGGCATTTTCGCTCACAAGCGGAAAATCTAAAATATACCCAAAGGCAAAAAGTTACATCCACGTTCAAGTATGGGAGACTGTGGAGGGTTGATACAGGGGGGGCTCGAGATGGGCTTATAGCCTCGTTCTGTAACCGTTTTCAAAATTTATATAATAGTGAATACTATTCTGCAACAGAGAGCAGTGCGTGACGATAATCTGAAAGGCTGAAGGTAGCTTGTTTTGCTACCCCAATGAACAATTTTCATTTCAGTTTCATTAACCCTAGTGTTACACATATGTACCGCAAATTTCACTGGCAACTCTATTTTATTTCTCAGTAACTGTAGCTATTAGCTCCATATTATTAGCATTACATATATGTAACACAAATTTTCTCAAAAATCATAAATTTTTCAAACAAAAATTGAGTTGTTTTTGTCTCCTTAAACTCCAATGAAGACATTCAATTAGAATAATCATAGAAACTCAGGTTATTAAGGGTTAAAGTTCCATAACGATCTAAAGAACGAATTAATAAAACTAAATGCTTCATTCATTGGTGCTCTCAACACTAATAAACCATTAATGTAACCGGAAAAGAACTTGAATGGAGAGACAATAAGAGTTGTCAACACCATGATTTTGGTAATGTTTTACAACACCAGGTCTTATTTTGGAGTTAGTTAACTCACTATACACCTTTTATGAAAGTTGAATTGTAAGCCTCGAAAACTGAAGCGCTTCAATAACAATCAAAATATATCCAAGAAATGGAAAGTTCACGACCTTGAATTTGTCTTTTGTTTTTATTCTAGAAGAAAAAAATTGATTTACTAAACAGATATCATCAAATTCTTAATAAAAAGACTCTTGGATCAAATATATTTTTTATAAAAACATGATTTTATGATTCATTCCGGAATTCGATTCGTGGTTATGTCCACTTAAAATGGCGAAATTAGAAAAAACACTTTAATTGTTTTAACACCACATTGAAGTGAAAAGCACTTCAAACTATATACCAAAGCTTTCATTAATGTATCAAAGATTACTTGAGGTGATAATATATCACAACCTGTACTTCATTGCTGATCCGTGGTTATATAGCTCAGAGTACGGTACCCGCACGAGGAGCTAAATGCTCATACCCGTACCGACGTTGCCACGTCTGTCGTCTACTTTTTAAGCCACAGAAAATTTGTCAACTGTCAACTATCCATCTCTGACAGCCTGTCAACTCATTTCACATGTTTAATTTATTTTTATTTTGTTATCAGAGACCGTTTATTATTTACATTTTTCATTAATATTCTTTGTAAAATTGTGGTAATAGTTATATCAGATAATCTGTATTGAATAGATGACCAATGAAACACAAATAACAGGGTTGCAATCACTTGCAACATGATTAACAACATTAACAACAAGAAGTTTTGAGCGGAACGTTAAATTAAACCGATATATTTACTACATATAACAACATAAGGGACTTGTAACGTTCCTCAACAACTGAAGAACATAACAGAAACTTGGAAGAATGAACCTGGTCGAGAGGCCCTCCCGGTCAAAACAAAGATTTGGAATATTAGTGGCCACTCCAACCTTCTAGCCTCACAAAATTGTGAAGGCAAGCAAAACCGTCATTACAAGTAAAACTTCGCACTTGACGAATATTTTCGTTGTTCCAAGGTATAAAAGAGTGGTATTTAACTTCATCTGGAAGAATATTTATTTGGCAATCTGTAATAGATATATGAAATGTAAGTTTATATTAAACTTTTGATATGATAACTATCATCATCATATATCAAGATTTCTGAATTAACTATAAATTTTCTTTCAGTGAATACAGAGAGTACCTAATTTATTGAAATTTTGAAAACAAATCACTCTCTATTACTCTATAAAATATTTGGAACAAAATATTCGAGGAAAGTATTTCACAAAAGGGTTAGCACAGATGAATTGATGCATATTTAGAGAAGGGAATAATGACCAACCTATAATGAAATTGTTGTAGTTCAATCAAATGATGGTGTTATGGTTGTTTTTCATTTCCACTAAATGTATATTGGTGACACTGACTGTCAATGAAAGAACTGTGTTTTCCGTTTCCGGCATGGACAGTTAGACATGTGCATATTAGCAAGTATCGTTGTTGTGGAATAAAGCTTCTGGAGTTTAAGTAAAAAGCTTTCATTAATCCTTTTATTATATTGCTAATTAAGAAACACTAAATCAAAAGATCAAAAGGTTATCGGCCCAGTCACGGCTTATTAGTGTTTCAAAAATATAGTAATCTGTGAAGGATCTGCGTTCTTTCTACTCCGATACCACGAGGTCAATATGGAGGCCCTTTCTCCCATTAAGTCTGAACATGTCCTGCGTATTAATTCTGATAATAATGAATGCAAGAGCTCTGCAAGCACTGTCAAGTTTTTGGGCGTGTTTTTGGAACACAACCTGAAGTGGGATGCTCATATTGATCACGTGAGCAAAAAAATCAATTGTGCTAACTATGCTATCTCTCGAGTAAAACATACTTTGCCTCTTGATGTAGTTCTGAGTGTTTACTACAGTATGGTCTATACCCATCTCTCTTACAACGTGATACTCTGGGGTAATGCGGTGCAAAGCAGGAGAATTCTGATTGCACAGAAGCGTGTATTACGCAACATATTTGGGTTACATCGTTTGGACTCCTGTAAACCCATCTTTATAAAACACAAAATTTTAACTTTTCCGTGTATTTATATTTTGAATGTTCTTTTGTTTATCAAGAATAATTTTGCAAGTATGAATAAAAACTCATCCTATCATAATTATGCAACCAGGTCTTCCAACCTGTTGAGTATTCCAAAGCATAGAACGAATAAATTTGAAATGTATGTAAAATACCAGGGCATCCAATTTTTTAATCATCTTCCTAGAGTTGTGCAGGACTTAAACTTTAAATCATTTAAGAAGTATCTAAAGGAGCTATTGGTTTTGAAGGCTTATTATTCCATAGATGAATTTATGACTGACACCAATTTGAGCTACTCTCATTGAATCTATGTAATGTCATTTGTATTTAACCTGTCTTTTTTATATGTACTAATGTATGTATTCGTTTATTTATTTATTTTTCTTTCATAGAACTTTTATGTTCTTTCGTATATTCATTATTGTTCTATTTATGTATATGCATATATGACTTGTCCTATACACATCAATGTTTGTGTCTTTTGGATCAATAAATGCTATTTCTATTCTATGCTATTTCTATTTAAGTTGAATAACACAAATTGGAATATATGGAAGTTCCAAGCAAGGGTATCTCTATTATCAAAGGGATTGTATGATATCACCTGTGGAAATGAAAATTTTCCCATTGAAGCAACAGAAATCCCCAAATGGAGGTTAAAGGATGCTAAAGCCCAAGAAGCCCTGGTCATGAGGATGGAGGAGGAAGTTATTTCTCACGTCATGCAGTGTGAAACCGCCAAGGAAATGTGGCTTAAACTGGAGAACATCTTCGAAAGAAGATCAGAGGTCAGCACTCATTTATTAAACGAACAATTCTATAATCTCAAGTTCGAGGGTGAAAATATTAGCTGTTTTTTAACCAAAGTCACCAACCTAGTGGCCAAACTAAAGCAGCAGGGTGAAGAAATTCCTGAGAAGATGGTGATGACAAAAATTATTATGGCCTTACCTGAAAAATATAAACATTTCCAATCTGCATGGGATAGTGTTTCTGCTGAAAATCAAACACTGAATAATTTGACAGCAAGACTCCTTATAGAAGAAGAAAGATTTGGTAAAGAAGAGTCTTCTACAGCCTTAATGTCAGTTCGAAAAGGAAATACTGCCCAACAAAGTTCACCAATAAAGAAATGTTTCATATGCGGCAAAGCTGGTCATCTCAAATTTCAATGCAAGAATGTTGAATGTAACTACTGCAAGAAGAAAGGTCATCTGCTGAAGAATTGTTTCCTGAAGAAGAAGAAAGAAGAGAGGGATAAGAATAATGGACATCAATCGACAAATCAAAACAATGGGAACTATGCCCTAATCACTGGTTCCTCCCAAGAAAATCTGGAATGGTATCTCGATAGTGGAGCTTCACAACATATGTGTAAGCAGAGGGAACTGTTCTGCAATTTTATGAAACTAAAAGAGGCAAAATGGGTCAAGATTGGTGATGGTACAAATCTCAATGCACAAGGAATAGGTAACATTTGTGTCTCAGCTTATAATGGTAAATGTTTTCATAATGTTACTCTTTATGATGTTCTATATGTGCCAGACTTGAAAATTAATCTCTTTTCTCAAGGTAAAGCATTAGACAAAGGTTTGACTCTGGTTTCGGATGCTAAAAGTGCAAAATTTGTTAATAATGAAAATATTATTGTAGCTGTAGCAAATCGTTCAGATAAATTGTATAAAATGGTATTTAATTTTGATGAGGGGTCCAATGGTTGTGAACACGCAGAGCATTATAGTTATAATGAAAATTTAGAAGTTGATAAATGTTTTTTAGTGCACCAAACTCAAGATATTATGTGGTGGCACAGAGCTTTAGCTCATCAAAATTTTAAGTATATTACAAATACATTACAAAATCAAAATATGATTTTCAAGAACGCTGATCAATTCTGTAGTCATTGCATTCAAGGTAAGCACTGTAGAGAACCATTCAAAATTAACAAAAGTAGGTCAAAACATTTAGGTGATTTATTACATGTAGACTTATGTGGTCCGATGGAGCAACCATCATGGAATAATGCTAGGTATATTTTGCTTGCTGGTTAAGAAATTTGCTATCAAATATGAAACTAATTGAATCAGATATGAGGGCAATTGTATATGAAGATAATCAGTCTGCAATCCGTTCATGTAGTTCTCATGAACAATTGAAAAGAATGAAACATTTGGATATAAAGTTTCATTTCATCAAGGACAAGATTAAGGAAGGTTTGGTTGAAATAAAATATATTTGTAGCAGTGAACAGATTGCAGATATATTTACTAAACCCTTAAGCAGAGTTGTTTTTGAGAGGATAAGAGAACTTATGTTGACAAAAATTTAGTGCATTAAAATATTTTGTTTTTTTGTTTAGAAAGATGTAAGATGTTTTCTTGAATCATTGATTGAGGGTGGGTGTTGTAGTTCAATCAAATGATGGTGTTATGGTTGTTTTTCATTTCCACTAAATGTATATTGGTGACACTGACTGTCAATGAAAGAACTGTGTTTTCCGTTTCCGGCATGGACAGTTAGACATGTGCATATTAGCAAGTATCGTTGTTGTGGAATAAAGCTTCTGGAGTTTAAGTAAAAAGCTTTCATTAATCCTTTTATTATATTGCTAATTAAGAAACACTAAATCAAAAGATCAAAAGAAATACTGCTATGAGGATTGTGTAACTCTGGATCCATATGGAATGCATCTGGTAGACCATTGTTCCTGGCCTTTATTTCTACAGCGTTTGTACGGGTTATAAGAGATGGAATGAATATTTTCTCAAAATGTAAATATGTACATAATATTATGTAATTTAGTTGTATTAAATATTCTTGAAATGTTGCACTATTTCATTGAAAAGGTGTATTCAATATAGGTATATATAAAACAGAAACACTATAGTAGTAGTAATAAACTTTATTGAAACAATGTTTCCAAGGGCTAACAACTCAGGTCTTCCTGCCCAGGAACAGTACAAAAATATAATCGATACAAAATAGAACTAGTAAGAAAAACAGCATAAATATAATGAGTATAAATAAAAATATAACTAGTATAAGTCAGCTCTCCTAATAGCATTTTTGTTGTCTCCTCGTCAAGTAATTTATGTGAATCTTCTTATGCTAAAATACAGAAATTTCTTCAGGAATAGGGAAAAAACTTAACACTGTTTCCTCGGCCTCCACATCCAACAACACGACAAGAAAGTGGCATAATTATTCACTTCCTGCTAAAATACTGTGTGACATTACCATTACTGGCATTGATAACGCACATTTAACACTGTTGGCTGAAGAATCACTAGGACTAACACCACCATCAAATTAAAAACAAAAATAATGCATTTCAATGTACGTATTTCAACTAAAAGTAAAATAATATTCCAAATTATGTATTATTTTTGCCTACACAACACCCACACAATTTACGTCTATCTGACAGCTGGTTGAAGTTTCAGTACTGAAGTTGACAGTTTCAGAAGAGAGAGAAGTAGACGTGGCAACGTCGGTACGGGTATGAGCATTTAGCTCCTCGTCGGTACCCGCCGCTAAAAATCCTAACCTTAAAATTTTCGCCGCCAAATGGTTCGTCGTAGCGGATTATTTATTATTATTTTGATATCGCAGTGAAAAACAGATGAATATGTTCAAAATTGTGCAAACGCTAGAGCCAGGAAACGAAAAGCCTTCGTTATGTGTGGTTCCTGCATCATGGAAACACATGAACGTGCTTTCCTGGCCCAAAACGAAAAATGTGTCCATTCTGTCCGCCCTCCTGAATAATCTCAAATCAAAACCTGATGCAGATTGGACACGTCAACTGTGTGTCAAAAAAAGGAATGGTTTCTCATCATAGTCAGCAGCCAAAGATGAAATGGATGAGATAGCAAAACGCGATGACACCGATGCAGAGGACACTTCAGCCGCCAGTATCATCAAAAACAGACACTTGAAATGAATAGGTCGTTTACCCCAGAATGATTCCAATGAGCTAGCAACAGACTTAGAAGCAGTTGAGGTCAACTGCTTTATAGATGCAAGAACTTAAGCCTCGAAGGGAAACAATATACAAAGTTCATGAGTCTTCAAAGGTACAAGCAATTAAGAAGTAGCGAGTCTTATATTTTTACAGAAGTTCTCTTCATTTACAGAAAACCAAAAAAGATATTAATTTAAATAATAATATAGAAATCGATTTGGAAGCAGGCGCCAGAGTCATCGATTCGGTTGGTACGTATTAGTGAATTAAAGAACCTATGCATATTATAAAGTATCTTTTTCTATTAACAATGCTTTGTATTTTCAGGAAAGATACACTCAAAGTAATGAAACTCAATTATCATTAACTCAGTAGAGAAATTCGAGCAATTCGAGAAATACCTTAAAAATCGAACTCACAGAAGTGAGCTCATCGAAAAAAGTACCATGGTTTGTGGAGATAATGGAAAAAAGAATGGGATAAATTTTAGTTACATCCTTATAGACATTTTTTTCGATAGAAACTTTCTAACAAAATTTACATGGGCAAGTGGTAGTAGAAATTCAGAACAAAAACTGTGTTTCAAAATCCATACAAATGTTATCAAGGCTTTCCATGAAATTGTAAGAAGAGCAGATTCCGCTTTTACTGAAATGGATTGTGAACAATTTTTAAAGGAGGTAATGAAAAAATGCTAAAAGAAGAGCCTCGCTATCATTGAATCCAGTACCGTCAAACGGGGTGAACCAACAATTCAAATTTTTTTCTAGTTCAAACATTTGAAACCAACAGTGAATGGTGGCCCGTACCCGTATACACTAGAAAATTCCATCTCTAGCCCGGGATCAAACTCAGTACCTTGCGGTTGCGAAATACTGAGCCGGCGCTTCTAACCACCAAGTTACGAACGCTAAATCAGGAAAGGAGTACAAGAATAGAAATGAGCAGTCAAATGAAACTATTTGAATTTATTGACTGAATATTTGAAATATATATTTTTCCTAGTATCAAGTTTATTCAATTTCCAATTTAAATAAGTCTTAGGTATGCTTGGAATTAACAACTAATTTGGCACTCTAAATTTGATTATTTAAGGTATGTATCAATGGCAAAAAGACAGTTTTGCTAGGTTCTTCAACTATAGCTACTAACTAACATTGTTGAGGGACAATGCTCACCTTCTGCCAACAGACCATAGAATATAAGTTAGGTTAGGTTAAGTAGATGAAAGTTTTTTTTTGGTAGTAGTATGAAAGTCGTAAGAAATGTAAGAAGCTGATATAGTAGAAAATATAGAAGTAAAAGTACATAGTTCTCCTTTTAATAAATTTTAAACTGATTTACAAATATCAATAGTGATAGCAGAGCGTGGTTTTCATAAAGTATTTACGATGGCAAATTCAAGAGAGAGATTTCCTATTGTGCCAATTGCCGGCGTGGACTTCAGCACGTGGTCTTTTAGAATAAAAAGTATACTCAAGGAAAATGGGGTTCAGAAGACAATCGAAGACGAAAATTATTGTCAAGATGAACACAATTCCAAGGCGGAAACGAAGGCTCAAGCAATATTGATATCAGGGGTAGCAGATAGTCACATCGAATACTTAAAAAAAGACACTGCATACATGATGTTCAAAAACCTAGAAGAAAATTTCAAGGAAAAGGGAGTTCGATCAAAGTTATTTCTTCGTAGAAAATTGTCAGAAATCAAATATTCAGAGAACTCATCATTGACCGAACACTTCGTCGAAATGGAAAAAATATTCACAGATTTGAGAGAAGCTGATACACAACTGAGCGAAGAAGAAAAAGTTAATTATTTTTTATTACTATCAATGTGCCACTCATATGATGGTATAATAACAGCTCTGGAAACTATGGAAAACCTTGTAAAGAACAGATTGCTTAGAGAGGAAGAAAAGAAAAAGATAGATTCCAGTGGACTCCTATCACATAACACAGCATTTTCATGTTTCCTATGTGGAGCGTGGAGCACCCGGCCATAAGAAGTTCCAATGTAACATGAGAGATAGAAGTCAAGGTTATCAACGAGGAAGAGGTCAAGCTCATCAAGAAAGAGGTCAGGGTTACCAAAGAGGAAAAGCTTAATATAATCAAAAAGGAAGAGGTCATGGGTATGAACGAGGAAGAGCAAGGATATGGAAGAGAACGTGAGTCATATACAGCAGAGAAATGTGCTTTTTTATGTGAAAGCAGTCCAGCTGGAGCTTATATTGGCAATAATGTTTCAAATGAAAGTATATTTACATGGTGCATTGATTCTGGATGTTCAGATCACTTGGTGAATAATCAGGATATATTTGTCAATTATTCAGAACTTAAGTTTCCTAGAAATATTGCTGCGGCTAGAGAAGGTGTTATGTTGAAGGCATTAGGAATTGGAAATATAAGAGTAAAATGTAGAGTAGGCGAAAAGATCACTACCTGTACAATTAAAAATGTTTACTATGTCCCAGACCTTAGAACAAATTTATTGTCAGTACCTAAAATAGAATCCAATGGATTCAAAGTAACATTCTATAAAGGTAGAGTTGAAATTTACAGAGATGATCAATTTATAAAATGTTAGGTAGTGCAAAAGGAAATTTATATAGTATCCAAATGGAGGTAGGGTAGTACAACAAAGCTGTTACAATTCAACAAGAGATAATGATTCAAAATCATAGAAATTGAAAAAGTTAAAATGTTTTTGTCAAAAAGATTCAGAATTAAAGATATGGGTTGTGAAAAGTTAACTTATTTAGGAATTTCAATCATTCAGAATTCGGAACAAATTCTCATAAATCAGACTGATTATTTGCTTGGTGTTTTAAAAAATATAATATGGAAAATTGTAATGGTAGCCAAACTCCAATGGATGTGAATTTCAAGTTAGATGAAAACTCTACTATTGATATGAAATACGAACTTCAATGTATGTCATTGATTGGGTCTCTTATTACTCTTATGTATGCCACTGTTGGCTCAAGACCCGATTTAACTAATTCAGTAAACTATCTTAGTAGATACCAGTCTACGCCAAGCGAAAATTTGTGAAAAGCATTAAAGCGAGTACTTAGATATGTAAAACAAACTGTTAATTTCAATTTGATTTATACTAAAAATTGTAATAATACATATTTGTCTCTCATATTCATATGGTCGGGTGGTATGCATCTGAATTTATCCTTATTATTTTATTCATTGCCATTAGGCGTTATCATTCTTCATTATTGTACCGCTGGCATCGTTCTCTGCCGCGATCTGAGCGCGTCCCAGACTTCTCAATTCATCATGCGTCTGACATTCGCAAAGCGAATCGGCGTACTGAATTAGGGAAAATATGGGACATATGCTATTGTCTTCGTCTTGGTTTCTATCTGGAGGGGATTGAATCGGATACCGTTTCATGTTGGATGGCGCTCTGGGTAAATAATACCCAGTAGAACATGACAACATTGAATAAAGTTCCATCAATTCCAAACGTTCTCCACCGTGGAAAAATGCTATGTTGCTCTGATGAAGCCAAGATCATACTTCACAGGATCATTTCTGTAGTATATCGTGATATCGTGTGTGTGTTAGTGCATGTGTTAGTAAAGTGAGCAAACGACTCCATAGTGTGTGATAAAAAGTGTTTCTGAAAAATGAGTACTCCAAATTTCAAGAGAAAGAAAATTCGTCTTCACGATGAAGACGACCCAAATCATTCCCATCCCAGAGGAACGCCGACCCCTATGGAAATTGCCCAGCCAAAAATAAAATTGAAGAACCGCTTTGCTGCCTTGTCCAATGAAACTTCTGTCCCGGAAATCGATACAAACTCCACTAAACCAAAATTGAGACCACCTCCGATAGTTGCCCACGGAATTTTCGAAAAACACAGTGAAACGGTGAAAATAATCCAAAGAATAATTGGTGACGAAGCAACATCAAGCATCTACGTAGAAAGCGAGTAAGCCTATAATACCTTGAAAAAGTATTTCATATCAGATAACTTTGCTTTCCATACTTACTCGAAAAAAAGTGAAAAAACGCACGCATTCGTTTTACGAGGTCTGAATGAGCACCTCGACACAGAACAACTGAAAGAGGAACTAACAGAATACAAAATAAACACAAAAAATATATACCAAATGAAAGGAACAAAAAACCCATCCTACTCGGTTATCACAGATCAGAAAACCAAACTAAGTTTCCTGACACAACACGTCAGAACAATCAACTTCACTGTAGTGACATGGGAAAGGCACTACTCAAACAAAAAAATGACCCAGTGTAGAAGATGTCAATCCTGGGGCCATGCAACCTCGAATTGCTACAGCCCATACAAGTGCCTGAAATGTGCAGAAGGTCATCTAACAATGAACTGCACAAAAACGAGAGAAACACCAGCAAAATGCGCAAATTGTGATGGAAATCACCCAGCGAATAGCACGAAGTGCGAAACATATTTAAACTTATTGGAAAAACTCCACATAAGAACAGCCAACAAAAATGTACAAGAAACTCCAAAGAAATACGTACCAGCACCACCACCGAAGGTGAATCCCTGGGAGGAACGTCGGAAACAGGAGAAAAAAAATCAAGAAAAAGAAGAACACAAAATGGCACATTCCGCAGGTGAATTCTCGATCTAAAAAATGAGTATAAAAAACTGAATAACCTTATAAATGTCTCTGAATCTCTATCATTAGTTAGGACCTTGAACGAAAAATTGTCAAAATACAAATCTGGCGCAGAAAGATTCGAAACTTTCTTCAACTTTGTGAATAACCTAGATGACTAGGAATACAATCCATAAATCCCTCAATCTAGCCATCTGGAATGCCGACGGCGTTCGCAGCAAAAAACACGAAATTTCATATTTCGTTAAAAAACATTCCATCAATATTTTCCTCATAAACGAAACTAGATTAACACCTTCGGATACTTTTGAATTCGCTCAAATAACTCACACTACGTAGGCGTCGGTGTTCTAGTAGACAATACCATCCCATTTAAAATTTTACCTAAAACGCATTGCACAATGGAGAATGTAGGTAAACAAATCATAAACGGTCCTAGAATAACTTGCGTTTATAACAGTCCGTCAAATAACTTCAGTGAAAACTGCCTAGAAAACCTTTTGTATTCCGGGAACACCTTAGTCGTTGGAGATCTAAATGCCAAACACGGTGTTTGGGGAAATCTCAGCAATAACACTAATGGAAGAACGTCGTTGAAATTCTTAGAAAAACACCCAGACTGCAATTTACATCACTCGGCCAGTCCAACCCTATTCCCTTATAATAGCACTACCCCATCAACAATAGATATTTTATTAGCGAAATCCTTTACCCGGATTAGTGAACTAGAGTCCTTACCTGAATTACCCTCTGATCACAATGTCGTTAAATTTAAAATATTCGGAAATTTCAAGGACAAGACTTCCAAGAAGATCTTTGACTATAAAACCACCAACTGGAAAGAATTTCGAAGAATTCTCAATTACAAAATAGTCATCAATAACTGCATAGATTCCGTTGAATGCTTGGAACAAGAAGTATTAAATTTCACGGAGGCTATAACTTACGCACGTAACCGTACCACTAAAATAAAAACAATTCATCCCTTTGCAGAATCACTCCCTTCTGATATTGTTGACCTTATTAAACTAAGAAACAGCACCCGCAAACGTTGGCAACGTTTTCGCGATCCCCAAGAAAAAATAAACTCGGAGACACTCACTGGAATTATCAAAAAAGAAATAAAAATTTTCAAAAATCGAGAATGGGGCGATAAACTGCAGAAACTCAACCCATCAGACGGTTCCTTGTGGAAGGTTACAAAAACCTTGAAGAAAAAACCTAGTAGCGTCCCAAATTTAATGCACAATTCAATCAATTATGACACGGATGATCAAAAAGCCGAATTGTTAGCAAAAACTTTTGAAAAAGTTCACGATATAGGCTGCACGGATAGTGAATCAGACCGTCACATTGAAAAAGTTGTCTCTGAGTATCTAAACTCCAAGCACAATAATGTATTCCATCAATATCTTACTAACCCTTCAGATGTTAAAAATCTAATCAAAACCCTTCCTCCCAACAAATCCCCAGGACTGGACGACATTGACAACAAACTGATTAAGAATCTTTCCAAAAAATCAACTGACGTATATAATCAATGCAATTATAAAGTTCAGCCATTGGCCTAACTCATGGAAAACCGCGCTTGTAATACCCGTACACAAAACCGGCAAAGAGAAGGATTCCCCTTCTAGCTACAGGCCCATCAGTTTGTTGTCGATGCTGAGTAAACTTACAGAAAAAATTGTTTTGGATATATTAAAGAAAACACTGAAGAAAACCGAAATGCAGTTTGGCTTCAAGCAGAAACATAGTTCTTGTCATCAATTAACAAGAATAATCACGGATACTATCAATGCGTTCAATAAAAAACAAAATACGGTCATGGTGTTGTTGGATATCGAAAAGGCATTCGATCGAGTTTGTGTTCAAGGACTATTATACAAAATGATACAGCTTAAACTACCACCTTTTATCATAAAGCTTATTCACTCTTACTTAGTTGACAGAAAATTCACCGTGAAATTGAATGACACAACTTCAGAAACCAAAACAATTAGAGCAGGCGTACCTCAGGGTTCCGTCCTTGGACCTGAACTCTTCAACCTATACATACACGACCTCCCAGGTATCCCAAATACGAAAACTGCCCTCTTCGCGAACGACACTGCTATTTACGCTCACTCGTTTAGCGCAACAGCAGCCTCAAGGCTTCTACAATACAGGCTAAATTCATTAATGCACTATTACGACGAATGGAAGATTCGCGTGAATGAGAAAAAAACTGAAATGGTCGTATTCAGTAGAAAATATAATGATAAAAACATAATCAATCCTCCCAAAATCAACGGCCAGAAAATTGCACAAAAAAAATCCGTGAAATATCTAGGAATGGAACTTGATTCCCGACTAAATTTTCACAAACACATCGAAAAATCACTGGGAAAAGCCTACGCGGCGAAGAAATATCTACATTCCCTATTGTACAAAAACAGTAAGTTGGAACCAAAAAATAAAAAAAATCATTTATACGTCGTTAATTCGACTAATTATGACATATGCTGCACCTGCTTGGTGTCACTTAAAACAAACACCCTTAACCCTCTAATACCCAACTCCGCCTTGAGACTGGTTGCATATGAGTGGATACAAAATTATTCCCTGTGCGCAGTTTAGTTCAACTGCCCATGTCCGCCTTCAGTATAGGTTCATTTTGTGAGAACAGGTGTTAATGAATATCAGTTAACTATTTGCGAAAGAAAGATGTAGATTATACATAAGCTAACTTGAAAATATACGGAAATAATTTTAAAAAGGAAAAAAAACTTGGGCATTAGAGGGTTAAGTCCCTTGCAGAAATTCCAGAATCAAATATTGAGAATGATCTTGAATAAAAACAAATATACAAGAATAGCGACTCTCCACGTTTCTTCTGGAATTGTGACATTTAAGGAACACATAGACAAATTAGCTTCCAAATTTTATGAAAAATCATGTTATGTGAGCGATCCCGTCAGTCGGATAACAATAACTCGATCAACAAATAAGAGTCGAAATGAAAAGCATGTTCTCCCTTACGAACATCTGCCAATCTTTCTCGAAAAATGCGAGCAATATCCGAGTTCTTTCATTGATTGAAAGTGTATAATTAAATAATGAAAACACAATTCTGAAGAAATTGTAAAACCAAGAGCAGGGTTTTTTTACTTTTATTTTCCCTGCAAAATTAATCAAAATCACAGTATTCTAACAGAACGTAAAATATGTAAATACTTTGAATTATTATAACGTTTTGTACCATTGTTCCAAAAAGATAGGTAAACATATATATGTAGGAACTATCATTGGTGTTCTTTATAACACAAAACAATTTCATTGTAAATACTGTATATAATAACGTTTAATAAAGTTTATCTCTCTCTCTCTCTCTCTCTCTCTCTCTCTGATGAGGCCAAATGAGGCCGAAACCATGGTCAGCATCTGCTTTTCTTCGGTGGAGCGTACTCCATTTGGGGCCTTGACGATGGCAAATTGGCTAGCTCAATTCAGATCGTAACACTTGTCGATATTCATATCGTCGGGTGGTATGCATCTGAATTTATCCTTATTGTTAGATTTTGATATAAATGCTCAAAATGTTACTATTTTTGAAGATAATCAAAGCTTAATGAAGGCTGTACAGAATCCAGATCAAAAGAGAATGAAACATATGGATATCAAATTCAATTTTGTCAAAGAAAAGGTAGAGAAAGGTTTAATTAATGTTCAGTATATGAATACCAAATGTCAGTTGGCAGACATGTTCACGAAGCCTTTATCTAAGGATCAGTTTTTACCGTTTTTATTGAAAATAGGGTTGAAAGATGTGCATTGAGGGAGAGTGTTGAGGGACAATGTTCACCTTTCAAGAAGATGTTCTGTCAACAGACCATAGAATATAAGTTAGGTTAGGTTAAGTAGATCAGAGATTTTTTTGGTAGTAATGAAAGTCGTAAGAAATGTAGGAAGCTGATATAGTAGAAAATATAGAAGTAAAAATATAAGGTTCTTCTTTAATTAAATTATAAACTGATCCACAAATATCAATAAACATTTTATTTGGTTGTCTAACTTTCCGTATAGAACTGTATTTTTAAAGTGTAGATTTGAGGCCTTTATTATTAGATTCTTCAGTTGATTGACAGGAAGTTGTTTTCCATCCGCCTTCTCTCGATGTTTTGTAAGGTGTATTTGTTTCAATTTTTTGATTACATGACTCAGACTATTTAAAACTAGCCCTGAGGATGATTTTTGAATAAAATCGAAACTAGTCGGCATTGTTTTAAGGAGTGGTTTTTGTTCTATAAACCTAACCTTTTTCCTGTCAATCGATTGAAGAATTTATTTTTAAATACTGCACCATCCGATATTCGGCCTTGGCATCCAACGTCAACAAATATAAATTTATAGTTTGCATGGACTAAGCTGATCAGAACGATACTTGAAAAATGTTTGTTATTATAGTACTCCGTGCCTGAATTAATGGGATCTTGAATGGCGCGATGTGCTTTCCATCAATTGCACCGATAACGTGAGGAAAGTTCCATTTTTTTTCACATTCATCAGAAATCTGGAGCCACTCCTCGGTAGAAGACGGCATCTAAAAGAATAAAGGAAAGAACAAAATTTATCTCACCATAACCCATCAATTCCATGAAGTGAAATACCCTGTACTATTGACTGACTTTTTGTTATAGGAATTTGGAGAAGCAACTGATCTCCCAGTTGATGCAGACGCCCCAATGCTCGGTAATTCGTCAAAGAATACTCCTGCTTCGCAGAAGGAACCTTTTCCAATAAATACTGCACCTACTTCCACTGAACAGGATGACCTGTTTGCTCCTCCGTTGGCAAAACGTAGCCGCAAGAACAAAAGAATTGGGCAGAAGGATGAATCCCAAGAAATGATGAGTACAGCACTGCAGGTTTTGCAATCATCCGTCAGTACATCGAGCGACCCTTATGTTACATATGCGTTGCATTTGGCGAATGAGATGCGAAAATATGACCCTCGTACACTTGCAAGTGTGGAAAGATAGATGTCCAAAAGACATATTAGAAAGGGCCTGCCACGCAGTAATCTTCGATAATAACAGCATTACGAAAGAAATACGAAATTCCATACAAAACTTTGCATCGTTATTGTTTATTCTAGAAACTCTACTCTCCATAACTCTGATATAAGAAAGTTATACGTAAATCGTTTTGTCAGCGTGTGTTGATGATGGCAGAGAACAAACGGGTGCCAAATTTCACCCCGTCTGAAAGACTATACTTGATTAATATGATTTATGGAAAAGAAATCGAGGAAAAAAAAACAAACCGGACTTCTCTGGACGAAAAGAAAGAAGTTTGGAAAGAAATAGAGAGAAGGTTTAATGCATCTTCTATGTATAGGAACTTGTGAATGGAAAAAACTGAAAACAGATAGCTTGAAAATGCCAATGAGCGCTGCTCTACACTGTGTGGAACCTTCAGGAGAGATGCCTACTTCCAAACCAAAAAGTAGGAGAAGACCAACAGTAACTAGAGCCTTGACAACCTCGGATATATCAGAAAAATACAACATACTTCTGGATAGAAGATTAACATTATTAGAAAAACAATTAGAACAATTGGAAACAACTGCTACATATCAAAGAGAAGAACAAAAGTTAAAAATAGAGTAACTTAATTATGAAATTCAATATAAGAAATTATTAGTCAGAAATCAAACGGTTATGTAAATGTTGAGGTGATGAAATAAAAATGACATTCTAATTCTGAATAGAAGTGGGCAAAAATGAAAATCCACATTCCAACGTTTATCACTTCTTAGAATTCACCGAGTTGTGATAAATATATGATATTGAATTTAGTGAAAATGAATTTTTCGTATCTGCTCCAAGTTTTCTTAATGAGTAAAAAAGATGACCTAAATTTTGAAGGGGTCGAAATATATGTGGCTTTTTACTCATTAGATAAAGAAAAAAAAGGTCATTATCAAATTCAAGGTGGTCTTAATTTGCTCCAATATTCGTTGTTAGAACAAAATGGAAGAATTTAAGACATACGTTTCGTAAAGAACTAAAAAAATGCCTGTGAAGCGATCAGGAGATGGAGCTTCCTCTTGGTCTTATTTCGACAACCTATACTTCTTAAAAGATCAATTCACGGCAAGAAAAAGTACAAGTAATTTGCCTGATAGCGTAATCTTCGATGAGGATCTTGATTCTCAACTATTGAATGTAGAAATTTTAGATAACGTAGATCCTCTCCATCGATTGTCGATATATCACAATCCTGTATTAATGAACCATCGACAAGCACGCCATCGGTGAGCAATTTTTCAAGAAAAAGGGAAAGTGAGCATAATGATTGCTACACTCCTCTTGCAAAAAAAAAAAATAAGAGGAAACTAACCAACGAGTCATAAGTTGGAACCGCTTTAATAAGGTTAGAGAAAGAAAAAATCAAATTGTTAAGTAACCAGAAGAAATCACCAGATGAAGATGGAAGTATCTTCGAAAGCCTCCTTCCTCCTTCCAAGGACACTCAGTCCGAGAAAAAAAAATGCTATTGAGGATGAAAATACAGAAAGAAGTTTATGACTGCGTTTATGGAGGTCAGCAAATGACACAATCAACCCGTTCTGTACAAAGTACACCGGAATATTCGACATCTACATCCATAGCATCTAACATAAATCATTTTTCTGATGAATATTTTAAAAATTTGTAAAATTAAAAAAATACTCAGTAGCATCTACATTTTTTATTCTTGTTCAATTTGAATCCATTTCTGAATAAAATTATGAGGAATATGTGTGTTTATGTGTGCCAATGAAATTGGCCCAGTTTTTCATTAATTTGGATTCAATTTTTTCCAAAATGTAATCGAACGTTGCAATCTTCATACGAAAATATGAATAAAATTTTTCTGGATGCTCGCGTAATTCCTTATACAAGTGATGAAATTCACCATGTAATTTTCTAGATTTATTGATTTCATGAACATTCAAGTTCTTCTATTTTCATCATTTATCAGATACCAGAGTTTCAGTGACGAATTTTCCAACAGCATAAATTCATTTGAATCCATTATTCGAAATCGCGCCACTTCTTGACTATAATAATCAAACTCGACTGCCGCTTTGCTTTCTTGGTCGCTTCACTATGTTCCTAGCCTAATACATTTGCATGGGACGCGTTTGGTCGCTTCTCGATCGTGATCGTGGCCGCAGCCGCTCCTATGTGTGCACCGCTTAATACCTGCCTGCCTAGCTCTGCACCGGTAGAAAGGTTTTTTTCTTATGGTGGTATGATTATGAGACTGAACAGACGAAAGATGAGTGACAGTTGAACAAATAAATTTATCAAAAATCTGTTAAGTAGCTTTCATCACGATGAGTGACAGTGTATTTGAAGAAATAAATTTATCAAAAATCTGTTAAGTAGCTTTCATCACTTCTTCTTATTGGAGAACTTTGGTTATATTGTTAAAAAAATTAAATATAAAATAAACTAAATTAAAAAGTGAAAGTATCTTATTTTAATAAAGTATTTTGAAGATACCTATTTTTCAAATGTAAAATGGAAAACTATTTTGTATTTCATATTTGAAATATAGAAAAAGAAAAGTATTTGCATTTTGTATTTAAATACATTTTAAAACTTATTTTGCACATCTGTGAGTAATGAATGCTAAGTGGGTCTTCAAAAAGAAGAATGAAAAGAAAAACATAACTGGATTTAAAGCTAGACTTGTAATTATAGGGTTCATGGACAGGAATAAATACGATCTATCAGAAACATATTCACCAGTATCACGATTAACAGATGTACGATTTCTATTGGCAATTGCAAATAAATTCAAACTTGAAATACATCAATTAGATGTAAAAGCCGCTTTTCTTAACGCTGTTCTAGAAAAGAAAGTTTATATGGAAATACCAGAGGGTATGAAAGACAAGGAAGCAATACATGAACATTATGTATGTAAATTGAATAAAGCTCTATAAGGATTAAAAGTTAATCCCAAGCGTTGGTATAAAAAACTAAAATCTACATTGGAAAACTATGACTTTACATCATATGTTTTCCAACCTTGTATATTCATGTGGAGAAAAGATGAAAAGTTTGTTATTTTAATTGTTTATGTTGATGATATTCTGATGTTTGGAAATTCAAATAAAACATATGAATGATATTCTAAACAAAGAATTTGAAATTACATATCTGGGTACTCTTGAAAAATTTCTTGGAATACAAAAAACGAGAAATTTAGATGAATGTACCCTACGTTTAAATCAGGAGGAATTTATTAGGAAGATGTTGAAAAGATCTAACATGGAAGGATGTTATATTGTTAGAACACCTATGTTCTCGTATGAAAATGAGAAGAGTAACAATATCTATGAAAACAAATCATATGATGAAGGTGTATTTCCTTACAGGCAAGCAGTCTATTGTACCAAATGCAACTCGCCCTGATATTGTATATGCAGTAAACTTTTTGTGCAGAAAACAATCAAATTTCAATGTCAGTGATTGGATTAAGGTTAAAAGAGTTTTTAGTTATTTGAAAGGGATAATAAGTTTGATTATATTACGCGTCTCCTCCTCTAGATCATTTAACGTAGCATACCCAATTCTGTACGAAGTGATTACATATTCAAAGTAAGAAAAACAAAAACTTGCATTTCTGTGGTTGACTGCTCTATGGCGTAACCTCACACCTCTGGGGAAGCCAAGTCTCCAAACCATTATTCGTTTATGTGCCAAAGTGTGAACATATCAAAAAAGTGTTATTTTAGAAAATGGGACGAACAAAGAGACGCCATTCTTCAACATCGACATCAAACTCATCTGAAGAAGAGGGGGCTCGTATCAGAAAACTTGAGAGGGAAGTCAAAAGACTCAAGAAGGAAAGGAGACGTCATCGGGAGCGAGAAGATTCTAGAAGCCCCTCATATTCCTTACCGTCCCGATAAAGGTACACGTGGTGATTTTCCATCTCAAACCTTGAACTTAATTGTGAATAGAAGGGATAGCACAACTCAGAGTAAGTTCAAATTTATAATTTAAAGACTCCTAAGTAAGAGGACTTCTAATGGCCGCTTCACAACTTGATACGTTTCTGAGAGAAATGCTTTCATAGCCATTATGATTGAGTTGCTTAGTATAGAAATGTCCTGAGAGGATCACTTCTATAACTTAGGCCCTCAGAGGATTCTTATCAAGTAATGGTTGATTTATTGAAACTTGATACACTTCTGAGAGAAATGTAATCATAGCCTTTACGGTTGAGTTACGTATCATGAAATTGTCCTGAGAGGATAACGATCAGGATTATTGATTACTATTGGTCCTTAACTACAGCCATGTTGCTGTACCTGAAGAGGATGACGAGAATAATCTTAATAAATTGGATGCCAGTATTCTGGGAATTCTTGGGTATGAACAAATACCACAGAAGAAAACATCGCCAAAGATCTACTCAACAATTGCGGAACAGTGGGGATATATCCTCAGTAATGGAGATGGTTTAAAAATTTCCGCCAGTTGAAAATTGCCCTTGGATTGAAGCTCCAAAATTAAATCCTGAGCTGAATGTGGCTATCAATGAGCTGGCAAGGAAAAGAGACCAAAGGGTGCAAAAGTCTCAGAATCAGATTGGAACAGCTATAACGGCAATCGCTCAGGCTCTAAATGCAGCCGTCGAAAAAGAATCCCCGAATACCAAGCTCATTGAACGCCTAAGCGATGCAGGCAGAATATTAATAGCCGTTCATTTTGAGGAGTAATCGTTACGCAGAGGACTGATTCACCCAGGAATTAATGATAGATTAAAGAAGGCACTCAGTTCGACTACAGTGGATGGATATTAATATGGAAATAATCTTGGTGAGAAGATTAAAGAGACCAAGGCCCTAGAAAAGGCTTCTGAGGAACTTAAAATTCCTAAGAAACCCACAAAATAAATAACCACGAAACGGCGTATACCTTTAAACACTAAGAGTCTGCCCCCTTCTGTGCCGATATATCCAAGGGGTAGACAGCCAGTGCATCGGAAGAAGAGCGAGTACCAGGGCAAGAGGCGTTATCCAACCAGAAGCAGCAGCGCTCAACTTGGAAGAAGCCATAGTGTAAAGTGTCAGGCAGGTCGCTTAAAGTTTTTTACAAATAGCTGAATAAAAGTCACTAAGGACCCATTAATTTTATCCTGGCTTGAAGGCTATAAGATACGTTTTGTGCAAACCCCGGAACAGATCAATGTTCCTAAGGAGCCTAACTGGTCTCCTAAGTAAAGGGGGCAGGTAGAAGAACATATAGTCCATCTTGAAAGAGCAGAAGGAATCGTAGTGGTAGCGGAGTGGCCTACGCAACCCTGGTGCCCCCTTTTCAACTCTCTTCTGATAAGAAAACACATAATCTTCAATAACTCTCCTCAATTACTTGTTGGAATTGATTATGTTCAGGTAACAGTAGGTACAACATCGTGAAGGTATTTTGCACGGTAGAGTCAGAGTTGAAAATAAGTTAAAAAGAGCGTGTGCGCGCAGTCCCTGCCGGAAAAACGGAAAATGGTAAGAAGATGGCGATTTAAGAGAGGGTCACGAGAAGGATAATTTGAAAAATAAAGAAAAAATCAAAATCTGGTGTTTCAATATCCTACCGGCCAGACAACTCAAGGAAAGAAATTAAGGAAACAACCCTTTTCACAACATAAAATTTGGTGCATCGGCTTGGAAATTCAGAGGCTCGTGTAGGATATCAGAGATATCGCATATGGCGTCGCTTTGAAGAAGCAAGAATTCACGTCTGGGCGGCGTTCGCAGAGAACAACAATTCATTCCACACCCATTCACTCATAAACAATAAAGGAGGAAAAAACAAAAATATATTTGGAACAACGGCTAAACCACCCAAATTCAGGTTTTAGGAATACATCACAAATAGACGAGAGAACACGCATTACGGAAAATTGCAATCAAGGAATCAAGGCACAGGTCAGTTCGAAAATCAAGTATTCCAGGTAACGGAGGACATTCACATTTTCGACGTTCCAGAGTATTATTCTTCAGGTGAATAATCGAATTGGAAGGCGAATTTCACGGATCCAGGTTAGAGGTTCTTTTAAATGGAATTTAAAGTTCTGTGTTCATTTATTACATTGAATTTTGTTTTATTCAACACTATTAGATTTCTATTCAATATTCAATATGACTGATAAATTGGATGAAATTGTTGAAAGATTAAAAAGAAAACGTGTATCATCCAAAGGTACGATCACAAGAATTGAGAATTTTGTTTGCTCAAATAAGGATAAAAAATGTTATGTTAGGAGGGATAGCACAACTCAGAGTAAGTTGAAATTCATAATATGAAAGACTCCTAAGAGGACTTCTAATCTAATGGCCTACAACGGCCGCTTTACAACTTGATACACTTCTGAGAGATGTGTTATCAGAGCCTTCACGGTTGAGTTACTTAATATGGAAGTGTCCTGAGAGGATTACTTCCATAACTTGATAGGTCCTGAGAGAATTCCTACCAAGTAATGGTAGACTTGTTGTAACTTGATACACTTCTGAGAGAAATGATATCATAGCCTTTAAGGTTGAGTTACGTATCATGAAATCGTCCTGAAAGGATAACGATCAGGACTATTACTATTGGTTCTTAACTACTTGTATGGTGTATTAACATAAATATGTTCTTGTTGTACAGGTCAAGCGGAAAATGAGATCGAGTATATAGGGATACCTGAAAAGGATGGCGAGAATAATATTGATGTATTGGATGCCAGTATTCTGGAAATTCTTGGGTATGAGCAAATACCCCAGAAGAAAACATCGCCAAAGATCCACCAAACAATTGCGGACCAGTGGGGAGATATCCTCCGATCTGGTTTACCAGAGAACAAGGTAATGGAGATAGTTAAAAAAATACCCGCCGGTTGAAAATTGCCCTTGGATTGAAGCGCCAAAACTGAATCCGGAGGTAAATGTGGCAATCAATGAGCTGGCAAGGAAAATGGACCAGAGGGTGCAGAAGTCCCAAAATCAGATCGGAGCTGCCATAACGGCAATCGCTCAGGCTCTGAATGAAGCCGTTGAGGAAGAATCCCTGAATACCAGGCTCATTGAACGCCTAAGCGATGCAGGCAGAATACTAACGGCGGTTCATTTTGAGGAGTCATCGCTACGTAGAGGACTGATTCATCCAGGAATCAATGATAAGTTAAAGGAGGCACTCAGTTCGACTGCAGTGGATGGGTATCCCTATGGAAATAATCTTGGTGAGAAAATTAAAGAAACCAAGGCCCTAGAAAAGGCGTCTGGGGACCTTAAAATTCCTAAGAAACCAACAAAACAAACAACCACAAAAGGGCGTAAGCCTTTAAACTCGAAGAGTCTGCCCCCTGCAGTGCCGATATATCCAAGGGGCAGACAGCCAGTGCATCGGAAGAAGAACGAGTACCAGGGCAAGAGGCGTTACCATGCAGCCAACAAGCAGCAGCAGCGCTCAACCTGGAAGAAACCATAGAGGTAAAGTGTCAGGCAGGTCGCTTAAAGTTTTTTAAAAACAGCTGGATAAAGGTCACAAAGGACCCTTCAATTTTATCCTGGCTGGAAGGCTATAAGATACCTTTTGTGCAAACAGATAAATGTTCCTAAGGAGCCTAACTGGTCTTCTAAGGAAAGGGGGCAGGTGGAAGAACATATTGTCCATCTTTTAAAAAAGGGAGTAATAAGCAAATGTTCACCTGTGCAGGGGCAATTTATTTCTAACATTTTTGTCATTCCGAAATCGAATGGCTCCACTAGGTTGATCCTTAATTTGAAAGCGCTGAATGAATTCATTTCAACGAAACATTTTAAACTAGAGGACCATAAAGTAGTGGCCAAATTAGTATTTCCCCATTGTTTTCTGGCAACAGTTGATCTCACAGATGCTTATCATATGATCGCTATTCATGAACAGGATCAAAAGTATTTGCGCTTCATGTTTAATGGAATTTTATATCAATATGTGTGTTTGCCTTTTGGTCTGAATACAGCGCTTTTTGTTTTCACTAAGATAATGAAACCAGTTCTCTCCTTTTTACGTGGGAATAATTTTTTATCGGTTTCATACTTGGATCATTTTTTATTGATAGGCAATACTCATGAGAAAATATCAGATTCACAACCGATTTCCTTCAAAAAATAGGCTTTATTATCAACTGGGAAAAGAGCAAGTTGACTCCATCCCATGAAGTTAAATATTTAGGTCTGATTTATAATTCCCTAAATATGACCGTTAGTCTTCCCCAGGATAACAGGAGAGAATTGTAAGTTTAGTTAATAAGATGAAAATTGGAGCTCAATGAAAAATAAGGGAATTTGCAAAAACAGTTGGAGTGCTAGTATCAGCTTGTCCAGCTATTAAATATAGCTGGTTGTACACAAAGACTATGGAACATGAAAAGCTTCTATCATTGAAAGCTTCCAATCAATGTTACGAAGATAAGATGATAATTCCAAAGTCTATTGAAGCAGATTTAATATGGTGGAAGACTCACGTTTCTGATTCAAATAGCTTGAGGCCCCCCAGTTACTTATTGGAAATTTTCAGTGATGCATCACAAAGTGGTTGGGGAATATGGTGTAACAGCACCAAAACCCATGGGTTTTGGAATGACCTTGAGAGGTTGCACCATATTAACTACCTAGAACTTTCAGCGTCCTTATTTGGACTTAAATGCTTTGCAAAAGATTTAACAAACTGCAATATATTGTTACGTATTGATAATACAACGGCGATTTCATATATTAACCGAATGGGGGGGGGCACAATATAGACATTTGAACAAGCTTACGAGAGTTATTTGGCAGTGGTGCGAAAATAGGAATATTTTTTTACATGCATCTTATATCTCGTCAGCTGATAATGTGGAAGCGGATGAGCAATCACGTAGTTTGATACCGGATACCGAATATGAACTAGCTGATTATGCATTTAAGGCAATCCAAGGAAAATTAATGAATCCTGAGATAGATCTATTCGCCTCTAGAAATAATAAAAAGTGTTCGCGTTTCATATCTTGGCACTTAGATCCAGATGCTATGACGATAGATGCTTTCACGATTTCTTGGACTGACCTTAAACTCTATGCTTTTCCACCGTTCTGTCTGATACCTCGGGTTTTACAGAAGATTATTATCGAAAGAGCAGAAGGAATCGTAGTGGTACCGGAGTGGCCTACGCAACCCTGGTATCCCCTTTTCAACTCTCTTCTGATAAGAAAACCCATAATCTTCAATCCCTCTCCTCAATTACTTGTTTGAATTGATAAGAAACCGCATCCTCTTTACAGGAAACTTACCCTGGTTGCAGGGCTGTTATCGGGGAGGGTTTGAAGAAGAATGGCTACCCGGAGGAGGCAATCGAGACAGCTATTTCATCTTTGTCCAAAGTCTTCCATTAGTCAGTACAATCACGGACTCAAGTTATGGTGGAACTGGTGTAAGTCGCGAAAAATTTCCTATTTGATGAATTCAATCAACGAGATTTTGAAATTTTTAATGGAGCAATTTGAACACGATGAGGTCGGCCCTCTCTCTTCTGATCTCACCAGAGATAGGATCCGATTTCCGGGTAAGAAGATTTTTAATAGATTTTTATAGACTCCGCCCTTTCTTACCCAAGTACAACATAACTTGGGATCCAAAAATCGTACTTGACTATTTGGCTCCTTTCTTTCCTAATGAGGAGATTACATTGGAGTCATTAACCCTCAAATTAGTCACATTTTTTTCTATTATAACAGCGCATCGAGTTCAGACACTAGCTGCAATCGAGGTTGAAAATGTAGAGGTGAGTGATAGTCAGATCACAATAAAGATTCCGACCAGGATCAAAACATCAGGCCCTGGAAAATGTCAGCCATTACTGTTGATCCCCTTTTTCGATGAAAAACCGAGCATTTGCCCTGCCAGGACCCTCATGACCTATTTGGAGAGAACAAAGCCACTAAGATGTACCACAAAGAGGTTGTTTATTTCCTTCGAGAGACCCTATGCACCAGTCTCGAGCCAGACTCTGAGCAGATGGATAAAATCCACATTGCAGAAAAGTGGCCTTGATACAAGGATTTTTAGTGCACACAGTACAAGACATGCGAGTACTTCAGCAGCATCACGGAAAGGCGTATCCTTAGATGTCATAAGGAAAATAGCAGGATGGACAGCCGCTTCAGATACTTTTAATAGGGTCTATAATAGACCCATCTGCTCTTCTGACTCTCTAGCTGAAGCAGTTTTGAGCTAAATGTTGAGTATATGCAAATTTCCTTCTATTGTATAAAGAGTTGGATTTAATCATAATTTTGTTCTGAATAAAACTGAATTCATATTTACTCGTTACAGTGACGAGTGTACTTGTATTTTAGTTGGATTTGGTTGAAAAACCCCCCTTTTTTGATAATCATGTTGTAATATGCTCTGAACATCTACGTTAAAGCATCTAGAGGACGAGACGCGTAATATAATGTAAAGATTAAACGAACTTACCTTAAGTGAAGTTTGATCTTAATTATATGAAGCGTCTCGTCCTAATAGATCATTCCCACCCCCCCTAACCCAAATTATCAATTAATAATTATGAAATTACAACATAAATGTTCAATAAACTAGCTTTGAAGATAATGGTTTGGAGAATTGGCCTCCCCAGAGATGTGAGGTTACACCATAGAGTGGGCAGTCAACCACAGAAATGCAAGTTTTTGTTTTTCTTACTTTGAATATGTGATCACTTCGTACAGAATTGGGTATACTACTATGTAAATGAATTTATAACTCGTGAAACTCTCTTAATTCAGGCTTATGAAAAATATAGTACTATTCAGGAAGAACTTGAAACATTTGATGAGAATGAGGAAAGTGATAGGACACAAGTAGAACAAAAATTTTTTACTATTCTATCAGAGGTTAAGAGAATTCTTTCTAAATTTCAGAGACAGGAAGTATCATTCAGTGAAAGTAAGGTTGATAATCTCGAAATTAAGTTACCAAATATTAATATTCCTATTTTTGATGGAAAAGTTACTGAATGGAATTCCTTCAAAGACTTATTCAAGGCATTGGTAGACGATAATATAGAGTTGTGTGATGTGCAAAAGTTCTCTTATTTAAGATCTACACCTTTTCCAAGTGTATTTCAGAAATCGTCAACTGTATTTCAGATTAGTCAATTTGATTTCAGAAAGCGTCAATTGTATTTCAGATTAGTCAATTCAATTTCAGAAAACATCAAATGTAATTCAGATTAGTCAATTGAATTTCAGAAATCGTCAATTGTAATTCAGATTGAAGTATATGTATTTCAGAAACGGTCATTTATGATTCAGAAAGTACATAGAGATGTAAAAAAGGATGACTCAGATTAAGCCACGATCACCTAAGTTTTCAATTTTCAATAATGAATTTGAAAGACTGTGCAATATGTCTTATTCCCATGTTGAGAAAAGCAGTTATAAAATTGCATCCGTGCCAACATTATTTGCACCAAAAGTGTTTTCTACCGATCAATACAACTTGCCCTATTTGCCGTACATCAGTGATAAATTTTGATAATATCCAAAGGAAAAATTATAAAAAAAAAACACAAGAGAAGACCGTCAAAGAATTGTAAATTGTGCTAATAAAGGCGAAGACTGGGTGAGTTTAACGAAAACATTGGGCGTGGAATACAAGACGGCATATCATTGGATTCGTTCTGGACGCGTTGACATGAGGAAAAAAGGTGGAATAAAACCTACAGCACTCACTGAGGAAGAAATTAACACAATCATTCTATGGGTAGAGGAAGATTCTTCCATAACCCTCAAACAAATGAAAACCAAAATAATGCAACATTTTCAAAAAGATGTTTGTACATCAACAATCGGCAATTATTTAGAGGGAAAGCTTTTCACTCTCAAAAAAGTTCATTATGAGGTGACAAACATGAATGTGATAGAAAATAAGAGGAGACGGGCTGAATATGTACAGTCTTTGAATTCATATATCCAGCAAGGAAAACAAGTTGTGTGGATGGACGAAACCAATTTCAATTTGTTCTGTAGAAGATCAAGAGGACGGTCCCGAGCTGGTACAAGAGCGATTCAATATCTTACAGCGTCAAGGGGCCAAATGTCCATTTGATTGGGGCAATGTCTGCTGCTGGTATAGTTGCCATGGAGAAAAGTTGAGGTTCATTCACTGCGGACTCAGCAAATGAATGGGTGGTGACTTTATTGCAGCAGTGGCAAGATATGGGAAACCACTTAGAAGATTTAGTTATCGTCTGTGATAATGCTCCATGCCATTCGAGATTGGAGACTGTAGTCAACCCTACACCAGCAATTCTGCTGCGACTAAGCCCTTATTCTCCTATGCTGAACCCCATTGAAATTGTATGGTCGAAGATCAAGACCTATGTAAAAACACACCTAAGAATTCCCAACTGTGCGCCACCGAGAGTTCTTGAACAAAGACTCATATATCTAGAAAATATAATTGACCAGGCTAAGGAAACAATCGTTGGAGGTGATTGTGCTCGAGCAGCGCAGCATAGCACTGCCTTTCATGCAGCTGCTATTGCCATGGAAGATATGCCTGTAGGAAGTTAGATATTTTTATGAAGTTAAGAGTTATTCGTTTTATCGTTTGACTGTTTCGCCATTTCCAAGTGTTATTGAGAATTAATAAAGATTATACAGGGTTTTTCATGAGTCGTTGGCCATAGTCAATGCAGGTCATCCAGGCCTTTCAGAAAAGTTGCTAGTCTTGTATCCTCATAGAATGGAAATCTAGGTCCTGAACAAGTTATCATGCACTATTTCTTTCTCTCCGTACATTTCTTCCAATTCCAAATACAAATTACTCTCGTTCACGTGGAGATCACGTATAAAATGTGAAAATTGGAGATTGTCTGCATTAGAATTATAAGCGGATAAGCACAGCTGTGTACTCATAAACCCACCAAAATTAAAAAAACAACACCTGTATTGAAAAACCATATTTCTTTTTTTAAGTTTCAACACCTTGTATCTCATGAGAAATGCAGCAGAGACCAATAGTACATAGGAACTCTGTCTGTTCCATGAAATCGTCTGAGCAATAAGAACCCGAATTTACGGAACCTTATTCTGAAACACGACGGGCTGTCTAAGTAACTCCCCCCATAATATATGAGTCTTATTTTTGGTAGAGGTACTCTGCAGGGTCCAATGTATCTCCCATTATATTAAACTAAAACGCTCGAGCCACTCCCGAATTTCCCTCTACACTCCCCAACTATGACCGGAAAGCCACTCTACATAATCACTATCCCAAGCGCATCATGACAAGTCTTCATACAATAAGAATAATATTCACATTAAATTTGTGTAGCTACATATGTACAAAATTATTCAATTTCTACAATTGTAGCCATTCGCATTTTGATACCGAATTAAGTTGGACTTGTACATAGTTACAGGTAGATCACTTGTAACTTGTACATATGTATGTATGTCGAGATGTATGTAGACTTGTTACACTTGTATGGTTTGTGTTATAGGCCCCAGTTGTAATATAATAATAATAATAATAATAATAATAAGTACTTTATTTCCTACAGGTTAAAACCCCCAATTACAGGAAATCACAATGAGAAAAAACTTTGATACAATTATGATACACTGGTATGGTGTACAATGTTTAGACATGAAAAGTAAAACAAAAATAAAATATCCAAAACAAATCCCTACAAAGAAAGCAAACAGCGGTGCGAGTTATAGGCCCTCACTATGGACCGAGGAGAATCGTGGAAAATGTCAAGTACACTGGCGAACAAATTGACAAGTCCACATGCATATTTAATAGGTGATCTCAAGCTCGCATTTGTTCTCCCCGCTTCACAGTAAAAAACCATTTCATTCCTAGAACCCAAACGGGGAACCAGAAACGGCAAACAAGACAATAGCCCGGAACAATCGATCTTATGATTGACAATTTTGTAAATGAACAATAATGCACATATGTTCACCCTATCCACAGTAGAATCAGCACGGTATTTTGAAAGTAAAACACCATGATCACAACCTATGGGAGGATACACACCTTCCTGCCTCCACATCAGAAACTTATAGAACCTTCTCTGCACCGACTCAACGCTCTTCCTATGACAGTCATATATAGGTCTCCAAACTATATTACAGTATTCCAATCTACTACGTATTAAACTATTGAAAAGGGCTATCAATGTGCTCGAATTGTGAAAGCATTTAGTATTCCGGACTATGAATCCATAAGTTCTATTGGAGGCAAGTAACAATTGATTAATATGCGGTACAAAAGAGCAACCACTATCACACAAAATTCCCAGATCCCTTATTTCAGTCACCCGAGACAGTATTGTGCCACGGATATTATAATTGAAATTTACAACTTTATTCTTCCTGGTGTATGTCATAACATTACATTTAGATATATTAAGGTTCAATCTATTACCTTTGCACCATGTCGAGAGGATGTCAAGTGCCGCCTGCAGCCTGAGACAATCAAGGGTATTGTGTATTCTAAGAAAAATCTTCAAATCATCTGCGAACAATAATACTGCCACATCAATAAGGTCCACTACATCATTTATAAATAGAAGAAACAGTAAAGGCCCAAGGTTTGAGCCTTGAGGGATTCCCGATGTCGCAAAGAATCCGACAGAACAGTGATCTTCAACGCTAACAATACAAACTCTGTCAGCTAGATATGACTTCATTAAATCGATCAGTTTTGGGCCGAAACCAAATTTATTTTTCAATTTATTGACTAAAATTTTATGATCAATCTTATCGAAGGCTTTTTGAAAGTCGGTATATATAACATCTACCTGACCGGATTCATCTAATGATTTCAGCACTTCTTCGAAAAAATATACAAGATTGGTTGTAGTGGACCTTCTTGGCATGAAACCGTGTTGGTTAACTGTGATTTTATTACGGACCGAGGAAAAAATACACTTGTGGAGGATGATCTCATAAATCTTCGAAAAATTTGACAATATGGAAATTGGACGATAATTTAAAACATTCGATTTATCACCTTTTTTAAAAACTGGTATAATTTTCGACCTTTTCCAAACTGACGGATATACTCCCATGGACGCAGAAAGATTAAAAATATGCGCCAGAGGGGCAGACAGCACCCCTATGCAATCCTTCACCACAAAACTAGGAACCCCATCAAGCCCAGCAGTTCGTTTATTTGACAATTTTTTTGATGCTTGAATTATATCGTCTTCTGAGATCTTAGCAATACTGATTGGTAGACCAGCATCATCCTCAAAATTTTCCAGCTGATATGTGTCATAAGGCGTATCATAAACACTACTGAAGTGCTGAGCAAACGAGTCCACAATGTCCTGCGGCTTATTTAATATTCTATTATTATCGCTTACTACACCGGGTATTCGGGAATGACCCTTGCTTTCCTGCACAAATGACCAAAAATCTGAAGGATATGTTAATAACTTTTGCTCGGAAGTTCTAACATAACTGTCATAAGCAATTTTAATTTTCGATTTAAGCAAACTTCTCAGTTTGATATACTGGAGGCGATTGAAGTTATTATTGAACTTTCTATAATTTCTTAGAGCAGCTTCCTTCAGATAAATAGTATTGATAACTTCGGATGTGTACCATGAGGGAAAATGCCTTTTTCTACCGACTTTGACTGAAACCGTGAGCTCGAATATTCTATTTAATATTGAATAAAACTGGTCGCATGCCAAGTCTGGATCGCTTTCATTTGTAACAGTTGACCAATCAGTTTCCCACATATATCGATACATATCCACATAATTTGCCTTAGAGAAATTATATTTACGAGGTGCATAGTAGGGGGTCGAGTTTGAGAATTTAAAATTTCTTTCACTTCGATCAGAAAGATATGATATCTCTATTGGCGGATGATACAAATCCACCGCAACAAGCGAGCACACCGAGCCTGTAACAACACACTCAACATTCGAAAATACCAAGTCTAATGATATATTCTTATGATTTCGTACTTCATTGAACTGTTTCAATTCCAGCGCTTCAGAAAACATATTTAGTGTCAATGTACGACTATCGAATAAAGATCTTACACTATACCTGGCACAATTAAAGTCTCCTATCACAATTAACTTATTATTTAGTAATGGACCGAATGATGCCAGTGAGTCGAAAAATTGTTCATAACTTGCAATATCAATCCATGGTGGAATATATAATAGCAATATAATAATGGAATGAGTTTTATGCATTATCTTACAGGCTAAAGCATCGATGGACGGAACAAGGGTAGTGAGTTCTGATATGTTAACTTCCACGGCACATAACTCACTATGAACGGCCACAAGTACACCACCACCCGATGCCATACCTGTGGCAACCAGATTCCTATCACGTCGAAAAACATTATAGTTGTATGGAAACAATTCAGCATCGTACACGCCATCCTGCAACCAAGTTTCTGTCAAACACACTATATCGAAATCTTCAGATTGTACTGAGGCCCTTAGTTCAAGAGTTTTTGAATTGAGGCCACGCACATTCTGGTAAAATATTCTGCTTCTACTCAATTCGCAATTGGGGGAATCGAGTTTAAATGTTTTATCACGGGAACACCCTTTATGTATTTCAACTCCACGCACTCTCCAGCTGACCTTCGCTGCTCCAATTCACCTTTGATTTTGTTGAAATAGTCTCTCTGTCTTGGGGTTCTGTCAGATGAAATGAAAACATCGAAACTCTCCTTGAAGACCCTCGATTTTCCCAACACCTTATACACAAGTTGACTGCTACTCATGATAACCTTAATAGGTCTTGGCTTAACATTACCACCCGATCGCCGTCCCAAACGTTTTATTACTGATGGATCAAGAGTGGGAAAACTCGATAGTACAGACCCCAGTATCTCATTGACCCTCTTACAGTCGTTAGTAGTCATCTCTTCATTTGATCCACTCGTTTGTTCTGGCAAACCGTGAACAATAACATTATTTTTGCGTTTTTGACGCTCTTCGAACTCCAATAAAATTTCTTCGAACTTGTCATCGTTCATACAATCCTGAGGTTGAGATGAGAGGGACTGAATAGAGACCTTCAGTTGTTTAATTTCCGCTTGAAGAGCAGAAATGACTGACTTCAGCGATGTAACATCACCACCCAGATTTTCACAATTGGGGCAATTCCACGCCACTGATTTCTTCGAATTGATGATACGAATCTCGGAGTTTCCCATACCAACACAGGCGCCTCCGAAGGAATTCCCGCATATGACACAAGATAAGACTTGGTGATTCTCATATTGTTTACGACAACAAAAACATGATGTTTTATTAGGCATCTTGTTATCAGTTTGAATACCCAGACAATATGGTAATTAATCTATGATCGTCGAATTCTCCAGGCACTGCAATATATTCGTCCGCTTCGTACTTAAGTTAGTCGGAACACTGCATCCTCGAAAAAAAAACAAATCAACCAATCAATCCAATGCAGCTTAAGCAAATTTCAAAGCTCTCTTTCACCAAAAAGGAGACTCATAAACCAGTATTTCACCCGTATATGCAACTTATCTGGAGCACCAACGTGTACACCGCCACTGCCTCACAACTAATTGTAATTGTAATTCAGATTGAATGATTTGTAATTCAGAAAGTACGAATATCATTCAAATTACATAGAAATGTGAAAAAGTGTGAGTTGAAAAAGAGAAATTTTCTTCAGTCTTGTGGTTTATTTCATCGGACTCTGCCATCATATTTCTTAACAGCAGAGCGTGGTTGGTCGATGTGAGGCAAAATGTCGTCAAATTCGTCGTGCATTTTCCCGAAACTGCAAGATGGAATCTCATTTTCAAACTGGAAGTTTAGGGTAAAGATTTTGCTGGAAGAACGTGGACTAGAAATTGAGAAGAAGTTGGATCAGGAAATGATGCTAAAGCGAAGTCTCTCATAGTTCAGTGTGTGACAGACACTTGTCTGTCTGTACTTACCTGGATATAATAAAGAAATGCAATACTTCAATGGAAATGATCGGCGCTTTGGAACGAGTTTTCGAGAGAAAAAGTGTGTTTAATAAGTTATTTCTACGAAAAAAATTATTGGCATTGAAATGCAGCAAAGATGAAGACCTACAATCTTTCATGATGAAGTTTGATACCTTGATAACCGAGCTAGAATCTACACGTTTGGAAGAAGCTGACAAACTGACTCATCTTTTCTTGTCGCTGCCTGACTGTTATGATACTGTGATTACAACATTGGAAACAATGAGTGATGAAAAAGAACTAACTATGGAATTTGCTAAATCAAGATTACTGGATGCAGAGCTTAAACTGAAACAAAAAGGAGAGAACATGGAATCAACAAGTTTCTTTGCATGATAAAAATGTGGGAAAGAAGGACACAAGGCCTACCAGTGTACAGAAAGAGGTGAGGAGAAAAGAGGAAGAGGTCGATATCGAGGTAACAAGAGAAGGTCGTACTACAGAGGAGGACAGTCGATATCGAAAGCACAGGTGAGTGAACAGGCAAACGATTCTGAAATGTTTGTAGCACTGACAACAAGTGTGGAGGCACCATATAAACATGAGGTAATTTTTGTGGTGGATTCAGGAGCCACACACAACTTTATTCAAGAAAGATATATGACATATATGACAGATGTGACAGATCTTCAAAATCCTATTGAAATAAGAATTGCCAACGGAGATAAATTAATTGCATACAAAAGAGGAAACTTGAAAGCAGGATATGGTAAAATTCCTATTGTCGTAGAAGCACTGATAGTTAATGGCATTGCACATAACCTATTATCTGTGAGTGAGTTAACGAACAAAGGCAAGGAAGTTATATTTAAAGAAGGGCAGCTGATAATAAGATCAAGCAAAAATGAATATAAAGGAGAAAAAAGAGGAAGATTAAATATACTTAGATTAAGCTTACTTACCGAGAGTGAATGCAATTATACACATCAAGAAAAAGAAGATTTATGGCATCTTAGATTGGGGCACATAAATAGAAATGGCTTAAGGATTATGAACCTACCATATAGTAATAAAATATGTGCTACCTGCATGAAAAATAAAAGTACGAGGCTACCGTTTAGAGAAATCAGAAGACCACAATCTAGTTTCATTGGAGAGTTAATTCATTCTGATGTAGTGGGACCAATGAGAACTGTAACTCCAGAAAGACATAAGTATTTTCAATTAATCCTCGATGATTACTCTCATTTTTGTAAGACCTACAGCAAACAACATTATGGAATACATAAATGCATTGAAGACAGAAAAGGATATAAGAGTGAAACGAATTAGATGCGATAATGGAGGAGAATATTCGTCTGATTATTTAAAGAGTTTTTGTAAAGACAAAGGAATCTCAATTGAATACTCAATGCCATACAGTCCCCAGATGAATGGAAAGAGTGAGCGTATGAATAGAACTATATTGGAAAAGGCCCGTACAATTCTTGATGAATCAAATCTTCCTAGAAAGCTCTGGGGACATGCAATTCTGACAGCTACTTTTTTGATTAATCGGAGCCCTACTAGCGCTACCAACTATAGAATTCCGGCTAAAGTGTACGGCAATGATTTAATGCTTAACAGATTGAAACCATTTGGATGTAAAGGATGGATGGTAATTTTGCCTAGACCTGATAAACTGGATCCAAGAGCAAAGGAGGTGAGACTACTTGGTTATACCAAAAATGGATACAAAGTGTGGGACCCATTGACTGATACAGTGACATCTACAAGGGATATCAGATTTGATGAACTGGATTACAGATACATAGTTAGAAATGAAATTGAAAACAACGATCATGAACACGAACATTTCATCGAATCCAATAACGAAGATAAGAAGAAAAAAGATGAAGAAAGGAAGGAGGATGAAGCAAAGGAAAAAGGAGAAGAAAAGAACAAAACAGTACAGAATAAAGAGGATGAAGATCAGAACGAGGAGAGAAGAGAAGAAACCAATATCAAAAGTACGAGAAGTGGAAGACAAGTAAATAGGCCAAATTATTTATCAGAATACGAGTTACATGAAGCCTACTGTCTCATAAATGAAGAAGAAGATCCTAAAGACTACAAAGAAGCTATTAACAATGGATGGAAAGAAGCTATAGACACAGAGATAAATGCTTCGAGAAGAATGGAAACATGGACAGAGATAGAATTACCTAAAGATAGGAAAGCAATTGAAGCAAAGTGGATCTTCAAAACAAAGGAGAATTGATTGAAAAAAGCCAGACTGGTAGTAAAAGGTTTTCAGCTGAAGGAAAATACCGATTTTGGAAAGAACTATGCTCCAGTGGCAAGAATGTCTACTTTGAGAACTCTACTCGCCTACACAGTAGAGATGAATTGGAACTTGAGACAACTAGATGTACCCTCTGCTTTTCTAAATGGATACCTGGAATCAGAAGTTTATGTTAAACCGCCAGAAGGTATAAAGGTTGAAGGAAATAAAGTTCTTAAACTAAACAAAGGACTTTACGGTCTGAGAGAAAGCCCAAGGTGTTGGAATAGAAGATTCAATGATTTTGTGGAACGGATGGAATTCAAAAGATCAGAACATGATGTGTGTTTATATATTGGAAAAGATATTAAAGTATGGATGCTCATATATGTTGATGACATCATTCTAACTGGACTGGAAGAAAATATAAATATAATTGTGAAGAAATTGAAAGAAGAATTCAATGTAAAAGATTTTGGTTTTCCTAAAACTTTCCTTGGAATGGAAATAATGAAAGAACATAACACACTCAAGATCACACAGAAAAGACAAATAGAAAGTATGCTACAAAAATTCAATATGACAGACTGTAAGAGTACTGCAACACCATTAACCCATATGGTCCCACACATTTTTTTCTCTTCATTTCGATAAATTTCACTATATACTGATGGAATGAGATGAGTAAAACACAACAGACTCATTTTCGAAGGAAAAATCAAGTAGCGATTTCGGAAAGAAATATGCACACAAACGAGTACACTGGGCCCTCGTGAGGTCTCAGACAATACAAATGATCTTATGTGAAATTTCACTGACAATTGAAAAAATGTTGGCTGTACAAAATATGTTTCATGAGTTCGATATTCAGCTACCCCTGTTTGAAAACCTTCTAGACTCGCTCATTATACATCATAGAACACTACAGTATCGATGCAGTTTTTATGCAAACTGGGAGATGCCATCAGAGGGACATTTTACCTGTAGGTGATCAACTGTACCCAAATGAGTACAATGGGACCATATGGGTAAAGTAAAGGTTATCAACTCGAAGAAGCCAATTGTGAGTGAAGTTCCATATCGTCAGCTAATTGGAACTCTCATGTTTGTGGCTACATCATCTCGTCCAGACATAGCATTTTCTACTTCATACTTAAGCCAATATCTGGACAGACCTACGAAGAGTCTTTGGATGCAAGGAAAAAGAGTGTTGAGATACCTCAAAGGGACTAAAGACATTGGTCTATGTTTCAAGAAATCAGATGAGACTTGTTTGGAAACTTACTCGGATGCAGACTAGGCCGGCTGCCAGACAGACAGAAAGAGTGTATCGGGATCTGTGACTCTCTACAATGGGTGTCCTGTTGCCTGGTTTTCAAGAAAACAAACCTCTGTTGCCCTATCTACCGTAGAGGCAGAGTATATTGCTGGTGCAAGTAGTGCTTGTGATTTGATCTATACAAAGGGACTGTATACCGATTTAAACGGACATAGTGATGTGACGTGCATTTTGTACATGGACAATAAAGGTGCAATTCAAATTCCAAAAACTGTTGAAAATAGTAAACGTGCCAAACACATTGACATAAAACACCATTTTTTGAAAAATATTGTTAACTCAAAAATAATTTCTATTGAATATGTATCTTCTGAACAGAATGTTGCTGATATTTTAACAAAATCTTCAAGTTTGGAAAAACATAACTTTATGAGAGATAATTTGAATATTTGTTAACTTTGACCTTATATTGTGTTGTAATTCATTTATAGCGATTTCAATCTGGGAAATTTTCAATCGAGGGGGGATGTTAGTGTAATATTCTATGGACTGTCTATATCCAGATATCTGTGAATTTCGTTTGACACTGACAATGACAAGATCGTAGAAGTTTCTACACCTTTTCCAGTTGTAATTCAGAAAATCAAAGTTCAATTTCAGAAAAGCAAACATGTATTTCAGATTAGCAACATTTAATTCAGAAAAGAGAAATTGAATTTCAGAATAGTTAATTTAATTTCAGAATATAGAAATTGAATTTCAGATTAGGAAGTTGAAATTCAGAAAAACAAAGTTGTAATTCAGAATAGTGAATTGAAATTCAGAAATAGCATATTGTAATTCAGAAAACGAAAATTGTATTTCAGAAAACATCAATTCAATTTCAGAAAATGTAATATGTAATTCAGAAAAGTATCAAGTGATATGTATGACAATATGTCATCAAACTTCTCATGAAACTTAAGTCATTATCGAGAAAAAAATCAAAAATGGAATTGAAAGATAATTGTGCAATATGCAGAATATCCATGAGTAGAAACAAAGTAGTTAAATTATTGCCATGCAGCCATCTTTTACATGACAAATGTGCGGAGCCTTTGAGGGATCAGACTTGTCCTATTTGCAGAACTGTATTTGTGGAAAAAATAGAAGTTACCAGGACCATATATAAAAAAAACACAAGTCAAGACAGGCAGCGTATAACAGCATGCGCAAATAAAGGGGACGATTGGGTGTCTTTATCAGAAACTTTGGGTGTGAAATACAAAACTGCCTATCAGTGGGTAAGATCAGGAAGGGACAGTATGTTTGGAAAGGGTGGGAAAAAACCAAAAATTTTGAACAGTGAACAAATAGATATAATGATCTCATGGGTTGAGGAAACTTGCGACCTAACTATTAAACAGTTAAAAGCCAAGGTGTTAGCAGAGTTTGGAAAATCAATATCGAGCACAACGATAACAAACTATTTGGAAGGAAGAATATTCACATTAAAAAAGGTTCATACAGCACCAGCTACTATGAACACCGAAGAAAATAAATTGAAGCGTGCCGATTATGTAAGGTCCCTTAACAATTTCATCCGTCAAGGAAAACAAATCGTTTGGATAGACGAGACAAATTTCAATTTATTTTGCCGAAGATCTCGAGGGCGTTCCAAAGCCGGTACTCGTGCAATTCAACAGCTCCCGGCAGCAAGAGGTCCGAATATACATGTGATTGGTGCTATTTCTGCCGCTGGTGTGATTGCAATGGAAAATAGAAGAGGATCTTACACGGCGCTTCTAGCTAACGAGTGGATTCAAAGACTTATGAATACATGGGAAGACTTGGGCAATCGATTGTCAGATTTGGTTATTGTGTGTGATAACGCTCCCTGTCACTCTAGGCTAGAAGAAGTTGTCAATGCAACGGAAGCTAATTTGTTGAGATTAGCTCCGTATTCCCCGATGCTAAACCCGATCGAATCAATTTGGGCTAAATTGAAAATGGGGGTGAAAACAAGACTTAGAGTCCCTGAGGTGACGGCCCCAGGGGTTCAAGAGCAAAGGTTGCAATATTTGGAGCAAATTATAGATAGAAGTAAAGACACAATTATGGGAGGCGACTGTGCTCGTGCCGCTCAGCACACAACAACATTTCACGACGCAGTGCTAGATTTAGAAGATTTACCAGTTGGTTGTTAGTTTTGTTATGTTAGCTTTATAATCTTATGTTAATTTTGTTAATTGTGTTACTTTTGATATTACTATTAATACTCTTCCTGAAGACCAGGATATCCCAATATAAGCTTCCATCAATTATTCATTCACGATCAAGAAATACCTCACCTGTACTCATTGTTATTATTTCTATGTAGAGTACATTCTGAATTACAATTTCCTATTTCTGAATTACAATTTCCATTTTCTGAATTTCAAATCACGAAATCTGAATTCCAATTTACACTTTCTGAAATGCATATTACTATTCTGAAATTCAAATTACCGTTTCTGAATTTAAAGTTCTTATTCTGAAATTCAAATTCCCTTTTCTGAATATAAACTTACTATTCTGAATTACAATTTTCATTTTCTGAAATTCAATTGTCTTTTCTGAATTACATTTTACGTTTTCTGAATTACAATTGGAAAAGGTGTAGAAGAAATTTTTACAGTATCAGTATGTTATGTTGTAACAAGGTGAAATGGAAATAACTTTGAGATTAAACTAGATAATAGAAGATTGTCTTGTGGTTTATTTCATCGGACTCTGCCATCATATTTCTTAACACTTTCAATGAAGATTTGAAAAAAGAGATACATTTTGTCCAAATTCCCGCAATCATTGTTAAAACACTGAACTCATGGAATCTGATGTCAATGATACTGAATTCACGCGTTACGCGAGCAGCTGAAGAAGGCCTATACTGTTGCGTTATCTCTCTTTAAAATAATTGTATTCATGATTGAATGTAGGAACTGCTTTAATCTTATTATTCGTTCGTTTCTTCGTTCAATTTGTGAAGATTACCATCAATAACTACCAGAAGCAATCCCTCCATGCTCCATGACTCATTCACGAAATCACGAACCCCTAAAATGTCTTCCAAAAAAAGATCTAACGGTTTTTCAAAGAACTTCAGTAATGTTTTTTACATTACATTAAACCGAATTTCCAAATATCACAGTTATCTCACTTTCAGTCTGATCTCAGGATTCTAGAGGATAAACCGTATTTCCAATAACCATTTCTGTAACCTATATGAAATGTGTAATTTCGAATTAGGATTTCCGAAATACAATTGATTTCTGAAATTAAATTGACTGATCTGAATTACAAGTGATGTTTTCTGAAATGCAATTGATATTTTCTGAAATTGAATTGACTAATCTGAAATACAATTGACGCTTTCTGAAATTGAATTGACTAATCTGAAATACAATTGACGCTTTCTGAAATCGAATTGACTAATCTGAAATACAATTGACGATTTCTGAAATACATTTGGAAATGGTGTAGTTTAAGGCATGAGCCTTTAAGTATAATAAAGGACTTGCAACTGACGAACGATAATTACAGGGTGGCTCTTGATATTTTACACAAAAGATAAGATGATCAATTAACTATTATCAATATGCATTTATCGGGTCTAATAGATGTCCAACAGGTAACGAAATGTGATGTTAGGCAATTAAGAGAATTTATTACTAATATCAAGCAAAATTTCAATTCTCTTCAAGCATTGAAATTACCAGTGGACAAATGGGACATTATGTTTATGTTTATGTTCTTATTCGCAAATTAGATAATCTGACAAGAACTGCATATGAGCTCGAAAGGGAAAGTTCATCACTTCCTACGTTCAATGGTTTTATGGCGAAGATATTGAATATAATCAAGAAGAGAACACACAAAAAGGGAGAAGGGAAAGAAAGAAACCACAATATTTGGAAAAGTACATAACATTGGCTCTAAATGCGGAAACATTCACTGATCCCCCCTTCAATGGTTAATGTCACTGAAAGAACCCAATAGTAAACTATTACGATGGAGATTAAAACTGGAAAAATGCAATTTTGGAATTATTCATAAAAAAGGTACTTGTAATACTAATGCGGATGCACTTTCTAGAGTTGAAAGCCAAAACAAAGATTTTTTTGAATACATGGAGAAATGTAACGAAGAATTTTCCAAATTGAATACTAGTATTGATAATGAATCCACGATTGTAACTTCAGACGAATCAGCAATTTCTGAAGAATATGAATATCAAAGCTTATCATTTGAAAATTTTTCGCAACTTCTTGATTCCAATACCATAACAGTTTCCCCTAATATAGTGGGAAGAGGGTGATTTATTTACGGCACCTGAAACTTATTCTTTGGCTCATTGTGTATCTCAAGATTTTAACATGAGTAAGGGCGTTGCACTCACATTTAAAGAAAGTTTGGTAAAGTGGAGGACCACAATTCCCAAAATAGAGGAATGGGCAAGTTTCCTTAAACTCCAAAATCGAATTTGAAATTATTTATGGAAACCCTTTTCCATCAGTTATCCAACACGTAAAAGATTCGCTTCAAAATTCAGAAATTTCAGAAATATACCCTTCGAAATTTCGAATATGTAAAAGCTTGTGACGTAGAATGCCTTTACTAAAGTCTAGTAATTTTTGTTAATTAGACAACAGTGGAACAGATCAAGAAGATATAGAATCCTATATCCACACATTTCAAAAAATTGTTTCTGTTATCTGTGTCTATATATTCTTAAAAACGATGATATTTTGTGTCATTGTTTGATATTTCTATGCACTGTTTGTTTTCTTTGTCAAATGTGATCACCAAACTTGATATTTATTAAGTCTATGATGATCATAAAACTTTCATGACATTTATTGATTCGACGGGCGTTGCCGGATTGTGAAAATGACGTAGAATGTTCATAAGAGAGCACTTCTGAAATCAGAATTTTCGAAAGTGAATACAGACAAAACGCAATATGTTAAAATTCTAAAAAAATATATTTCGATATATTTGAGTTATAAGGATTTCAATGACATATATTTTGAAATTTAGGAAAATACCCCATTGGTTACGTAGCTCACATCGAAAGCGATAATCGTCGAATTTATTAGTACCTTGTAATAAAAGAATGTTATTACTACAAACCCAGGTATGAGGATATTTTTCGATCACTTTTGAATCTTAAACTATTATGTGAAAAAATAACGACATACATCTCGCTCTACCTAGAATTTCAAAAACACTTGAAGAAAAACGATACTGTACAGGAGTATTTCTTGACATAGCACAGGCCTTTGACAAGGTGTGGCACAAAGGACTGAAATTCAAGATCAAAACCACCCCGAAGCACAACTTTTACCTTCTTTTGAGTTCCTACTTGTCAGAAAGATATTACTCAGTGAAGTATAACGATGCAATGTCAGACCATTACTCAATAAGATCCGGCGTACCACAAGGTAGTGTTTTGGGTCCACTGCTCTATCTGATATATACTTATGATCTGCCAGTCAGTGGTTCTACGACAGTGGCCGCCTTTGCAGATGACGTTGCTATTCTTTCCGTCAACGAAGACCCATCCACCTCGTCAGTCAACATGCAGAACCACCTGAACACACTGAACTCCTGGTACAAAAAATGGAGAATTAAAATAAATCAATCTAAATCCGCACAAGTGACGTTTACTACCTGCCATAGCAACTGCCCCCCAGTCGCGATTGATGGAGTTTCTTTACCTATCAAAAACCATATTAAATACCTTGGATTACACCTAGATCGCCGGCTCACCTGGGAGAAACACATTCAATCGAAAAGGAAACAGCTAGACATCAAATTTAGAGAAATGTACTGGTTACTAGGAAGAAAATCAAAACTATCCATGAAGAATAAGGTTTTACTCTATAAAATAATGCTGAAACCAATCTGGACATATGGCCTCCAACTTTGGGGGTGTGCAAAATCATCCAGAGTAAATATTATACAAAGATTTCAGTCAAAAACATTGAGTTCTATAGTAAATGCTCCTTGGTACATAACCAACAAAACTCTGCATGAAGATCTCCAAGTACCATACATCAGGGAAGAAATCAGTACAGTCGTCACAAACTATAAAAACAGAACAGCTGGCCACACCAACGACCATATAGAAAACCTCTACAGGAATGGACCATCCCACAGAAAATTGAAAAAATCCTGGCCTGAAGATCTCCTAATACATCACTGAGCAGAAGTGTTGTTGCCAGTGGGCACCATACTTTCAAGTCTATTGTCTTTTCATTTATTTTTACTCAATACTCTGTAAGAAGTAGATTGTAAAATAGCAGTAAGCATTGAAAAAAAAAAACTAGAATTTCATGTGGATTAGTTAAACTGCAATGGACCAAAATTTTTAACATGATACATTACATTTTTATGAATTCAGAAATACAGATTGTTATTCATCAGTTAGTGTTGAAGAACCCATAAGCGAATCTGAGAGTATTACTGTACATTCCAATCATGAAAATCCAGTCTAAGAAATTCCTATTTCCGAGAAGGTTTTGAATATAGTCGACAATCAGGTAGTTTTTATTTTGTATTGCTTTCCCCAGCAGAGGTAAAAACTGATAGAATTTTCTCCAAATAAACAAAGAATTTTTGTCCAGCTTGCAACTTATGATTTAAGTAAAACGGTGATTGAATTTTTCAAAATTTATATACGACCAAAAATTCTTTATGCACTTTATATAAAAAAAGACGATTTTTATTCCGAAGTTTGTGAAATCCTTAGAAAAACATTCACCTCTTCTGCTTTCAAGCTAGTAAAATGTAATGATATTTTGGAAGAGGTAACAGACAAAGATGATCAAACACAAGCCATTTAGTGTATGCACGAAGGCAAAACAAATCATAGAGGAATAACTGAAACTGTTGGCAGAATAAGATCTTATTACTGGCCCATCATGGTTCACCAACAACGGTAATAATGGATAATGGTACTGAATTCAAAAATAGTGTTAATAACAAGACGCGGTATTATCAAACATGGGCAGTTTTATCAGAATAGGGTTTGCTTGATGTTGATATTTTTTTATCTTTAATTTGGAGTGTTGCCGTCTTAGATTAACTTTAATGGTTTTCTCCTAACCTAAAACCCTTACAAAATCTGCACGTTTATAAATGTCTAAGTTTCTTCCTAAATGTTATGTCTAGCAAGGCTTTATTGGTTTCGAAATGAAACCATAATTAGTAAGTTGTATGTTTATAGTTCCATGAAGCTTTTCTTGCCACTTGTACACAGCCATCGTTGGAGGCCTATTTATTTTGTCGACGCACTGGAATTCATATGCTGTCGCTCCCACCCCATACTTCCCATAGAATGCAACCACTGGATGTTACATATTTTGGACCTCTTAAGTCAGAGAGTGGGATCTGTACATGAAAAACCATCCATATGAAAAAATAAACCATGACGTTTTGGCTTTTATTTTTAATAAAGCTTATCTGAGAGTTACTTCGAAGGACAAGGCGGTGAAAGGGTTCTAGGTAACTGGCATCTTACCTGTGAATCTACACGTTTTTCAAGATGACGAGTTTATAGCTGATCCAAGAATCGAAGATCTTAGACTTTAAGGGAGATCGGCCACCGAATGCGAAGTTGAGCGAAGCTGAGAGTTTTCAATGCTAAATGATGAGCTACGTCACTCGATTCGTAGCTTGTCGATTATATTAGTACTGAAAATGCTCAGCTTCGCGCAACTTCGCATTCGGTGGCCGATCCGCCTAAGAGTGTGTCCGCAATACCTTCCGTTGTAGATAATGACAAACCCACATCAAGCATATCAAAAGATATTTTGCAAAAATGAAGCCCTATGCCTGAAAAAGTTATGAAAATTAGAAGTCGTACAACAAAACAATATTGTCAATGTTGGAGGAGAGTAGCCGTGGAATTAGTACAGTGTGAAAGTTATTTGGGTTCTTGGCTAAAGGGGCTATTTATAATCAAACAACCATTGGTACATACACCTATATTTCGGAACTATATTGGTTCCTTCATCAGGGTGCTAAAAAATATATATAATTACACAAAAACCTAGTTTCCACTGGGTGTGGGGCTAAAAAAATCTTAACAATTTAAAATACTTCTTTAAGATAGGTGCAAGAAAGAATTATCAACAACTAAGACATAATGTTACTCACATGCGTTAGTTGCTGTGGAAAATAGAGGCAAACTGGAAGGAAAACATTTCTCAGAATATAGCTACGAGGCTATAATATCGAATTATTAAAATGGAGACATGCACAGAAAAAACGATAGACTCAAAAAAGCGGTTACAAACAGTCTTTATAGGTTAGGAGAGACCACAGACGAGAGCAAAAGGCAGAAGAGACTAAGTTTACTTCTATGAAAACGAGGCGGTGGCGTTTATCAAGTTACAGGGGTCATCTTTTAAGACTAGATGCAGGAGATAACTATAAATTAATTGATAATTCTTTCTTGCACCTATCTTGAAGAAGTATTTTAAATTGTTCAATTTTTTTAGCCCCACACCCAGTGAAAACTAGGTTTTTGTGTAATTATATATATATTTTTTAGCACCCTGATGAAGGAACCAATATAGTTCCGAAATATAGGTGTATGTACCAATGGTTGTTTGATTATAAATAGCCCCTTTAGCCAAGAACCCAAATAACTTTCACACTGTACAAAACAATATTCCAAAATTTTAACGAGCACTACTTTGAAACAACAGTTGGAAGAAAAAGGGAAAAATAAATTGGCAAAAGAACGTAATATTAAAGGAAAAAATATTCCAGGTAAGAATTTGACTAAAGGAAAACTAGGTAAAAAAAGATTGGAGTCGCAAGCCATCGTATGCAGCGAATGATATCTGTGCCATATGTGGGGAGTTTGGACGTGACAAAGAGTTATGGTTCCGTTGTTGCAGTTGTTCCAAGTGGGTGCATGAAGAATGCAATGGCCAAGAATCTGCCGAAAATTCATTTGCGATTTCTGTTAACTTTTTTGTATCAAACATAAAATAATGCTGAAAATAAAGCTCTATTTTTGGATCACTATTTCAAAAACTTGGTTCCAAAATTGAGGAACTTTAATAATATATGTCTAACGTTAGAAAAAAACATCAAGTTTATTAACACATATTTGTGTCATAACTGGAATGACACTGGTATGACAAAAAGAATATGACCCAGAAAAAATAGTTAATTTTGAAACATATATCTACAAAAATATGTAACCCCCGGGATTGGATAAACTTTCACGATTTAATTGGATCAAATATGGTTATCTATATACATTGGGTTTTTATGTTTGTACTGGAATCGGGAATGCACAGTTGCCAGTTTTTGGAAAAATCTTAGATATTATTTTAATTGATCAAATTGATTACTTTGTCATCCAGCCTTGGCAAACTATGAAATATGGTGATAAGATCTGTGTGTATATTATAAAAGATGATTCACATCCCCAAACTCCAGAATTAATTGACGCTTTTTCCCTAATTTACAAAGGGCCGTTCGAAAAATATCCGTTACGGACTAGTGATGAATGCTGCATAGTACCGAAATATATTTTATTTAAATAGATGCAGTGTGTGTAAGCTCTAAACGTTATACTTAGTATATTTATACAGAATTCTTGATTCCTATCAATCCAATAACTTGTTAGTTTTACATCTATTCCTCTGTGGATGAACTCTTTGAAATCTGATAAATGTGCTGCTTGAATATTTTTTACCTTGATAATTTCAACATTTGATTGAATCAACTCTTAATTTTTGTACACCCCAGGGGGGGTGTAAGGAGGGCCTTACAGATGTTGAATGTGATATTTTGTTTTTTATTTTTTTATATTGTTTCAAGAAGTATTATTTATGTTTTGAGGAGTTATGATGTATCTTATTTCACTTATATTTTATGATTATCACAGTGAAATTTTTGTTGTTGTTTATATAACATTGGAGAATAAAGAATTTTATATAATCTCCATGATTTTTCTCACCTATCAAAATTATTTCGAGTAACTTTGATAATTTCGAGTCTTCCGAAAATGCGGGATATTAATTATTATAATTGCTCGTGACAATAATATAGTGGAATGAAAGTGCCAATTGAATTCGACCAATTATTGGTGCGAAACCAACCACTCCGATATGTCAACACATAATTTGGTGTAGAAATCTTCAATAATAAATTGGTGTTGAATCGACCATTGCAGAAAAGTTTCCCACACAATCTGGTGTAAAATAATTCCACATTTCATGGTGTCAGATTCACCATTTTCGAATCTTGAATACTCTCTTTACTGTCAAAAATTGATACTCTGTATGGTAAAATTAATCATTATCTGGTGAAGAAATTACACCGCAAAAAGTAATTTTTTACATATCAACAACAACCGGTGTAAAATATATTCACCTACACAGTGTTAATTGAACACCGCAGCTACGTTATGAAACCAATACTAAAATGGTGTGTATGGATGTAGACACCGCCGGGTGTTATTTTGGTGTCAAAAATCCCCTCGATTTTTTACTGTGTAGAACTTAAAAATTGCCCCTACTTATCAACTTAAAATGATACTAATTATTATTATTTCCCATTGTTGAGACGCCGATTTTTAGGAAACTGGGGTAATAGATAGCTCATTTGATAGGAAGTTCTCTTCTGAGTTCCGCATATTCAATATATCTTAATTAATCCATTCGTTTCGGAAAAATTCAAGTTTGAATTTTGTACCGAATTGGATCTTATTTCAAATGTGTTATACACTATAAAATATGAATGAATTTAGAACTTCCCATGTCTAGTGTTTCCGAAAAATGTATTTTTCTTTGAAAAACACTTCCAATTAATTCCTCTTCGTTTTCATATGAAAATATGTTCAATTTTATGGTGAATTTCATTAGAGACATCAACAAGCCACACGGTTTATCGCCGGCAGATACAGCACTTCATATTGCCATCGAAAAAGGAATTTTTCAAAACAACGAAAAAAAATATTGGCAATAAATGCCGTTGTCAACAGGCGCAACTACGAATACAAAGAAACCCCACTTCATCGGGCTGTAAGCTACCAGAGAATAGAATTCATAAATTTACTTATTGAGCATGGAGGAAGCATGGAAAATACAGATGTGGAAAGGAAAACTCATCTTTATTATGCTTGTTATTTCATACCACAAAATAAAGAGATTATTGAGAAATGTATGGAATACAACTCCTTATATTCAAGAACCGTTAAAGGTTCTCCGATGCACACATTAGTGTCTCGATCAAAAGAAGCAGCAGCTGAGGCTGCAGCAGTAATGGAGTTTTTCCTAGATAGAGGATTCGACTTGGAGACCAAAGATTTCCGAGGACGCACACCATATCTCACCTTGAAAAAAAATATTGGACCAATGGCTTTATTTCTGAGAAACGGTGCCCATCTGGAGATAACTACAGATGATGCTATTCTTCTCCTACCTTATCTTTCATGCACTGAAATAACGGACGAAATGTGCAGGATTATTCTCCAATTTATGGCTATAAATTGAATTGAAGAATTGCAAGGCTTTGCAAGTTTTTAAGGGAACTAAAATTCACAAAAATCTGAAGGAAATCTTGAACGAACGGGAGGAGGCAAGCAATTATTTGAAAACATGTTTTCAAGAAAATAGACATGCTCAAATCCATCAAAATAGGGAATACCAACGTAACTTATTGGACACTTCTGAATAAAAGTATAAAACAAATAGCACTGTTAGCCATTAACAAGTATATCACCGAAGAAATTCGGATATTCGAAGTTAGTTCTTATACAATTTATGGCCCAGATATTCCTAAACATTAAAATGAACGGTTTGACGCCGAAAGGCTATGTAAAGCAATGAAAGTTTGTATATAATTACATAATCCTAACCCTTATTAACTTAAATTAGACTTTTGTTTGTTACCTGTTTGAATCTACATATAACAATACAATAATAATATTAGGCAATAGTGCACCTGCATCCTTATCTCTTTTAAGATAATCCAATGTTATAAATATCAATTCATTCAAGATGCAAGAACAGAATTAATTCAAAAGTCAATCAGTCTCATTACATAGAATACTTTCTAGTCATCGTTGTAAATTTCCAAAATAAAGTTTGTGTTTTTGAAAACGGATTTTTCACCGTAAAAATATAATTGGCGACGAGGTCTCGGATTGTGCCAATTTGTGAGAAGAGCAGAAAAACTGGAATTGTGTCTGTGTGAGAAACCGAGAATCCAGAGCATCCACGAATTATCAGTTTGAACTGTCCAGCACAACCAAAGGACAAGTTGAAACCCCGTAGGAGTCCGATTGATCGAGTAGCGCCCCTCGACGACTTCAAAACCAACTTTAAGGAATACAACGTGGAGAGCAAGTCCTGAACTTTTGCCCCCAGTCTAATAACCTGACCCAAAGTTATCATTCTTTTTCCCAGTTTTGAGCGTAAAAGCAATAATCAATAATAATCAATAATAAAATAATTAGGAAGAGTTTTTTCTTGGTTTCTTTCAAAAAAAACTTATAGTAACGTGAATTTTCAATATTGAATAATTATTTAAAATAACGAAATCTCAAGATTACTTCAACAAAGAATAAAGAAGTAAATAAATTCAAAATGGCTACGGAAAGAATAGATTTGTCTATCGCAAAAAAATATTGGCATGCTATCACCCTAATTTTCTGGTATAGAAAATGAGTTGCATTCGTTTATTCAAAATGCTGAAGATTATTTAAGGATGTTCGGTAATGAGAACCAAATTGTTAAAAATTATTGCTTTGCTGTTGTAAAATCAAAATTAATTAATAGAGCGCGTGCTGAAGTATTAACTTCCGATATACCTAACAATTGGGAACTTCTCAAACAATTTCTCTATACTAAATTTGGAGATCTTATCAACTTATCTTTAATGTGGAGTGTTGTCGTCTTAGATTAACTTTAATGGAACTATTTGGGTGCTTGGCTCCACCAATTTAAACAATAAATTCACCAAGTTAGCCAATGCTAACATAAACTTGATCAAATCTGAGAATCTTGGTTTGTGAATTTAAAAAATCACTCCTTCCCACCAAATATTAAACATCTATTGGGTCTGCGCCCTAAATTCGCTCACAGATTCCCGTCTAAGTATGCACCTATTGAATCCATGTTATCTGATATGGAATACATTGTGAAAATGGCACCAAAAGAGGCACAAGATTTATTAAGAGCAAGAGCCACCAACGCCATCACTAATGTCCTGCAATCAAGTTGGGATCAAGAGAACATCCTGCATCGCACCTTTAAAAACACTAAGTCCTTCCTAGAAAACCACGATGACATTAAAATCACAACAGCAGATAAAGGCAACGTTACAGTGGCTATATCAACACAACAATATGAGGAAAGGATGCTAGACCTGGTAAATGACAACACAGTTTACAGAAGAATTCCCACAGATCCCACAAATAAATTCCAGACAGCAAGTAACAAACTGGTTAAAGAACTTAAACAATATGGTTGGATAGAATCGCAGACAGCCTCCAAGCTTCGACTCCGACCTCATCACTGCAATCCCAGAAGAGTTCACCGTCGAAAAAGAGAATAATCAACCTGTGCCATTCCTAGACACCAGAGTCATAAGAACTCCAGACAATATAATCAAGCTAGACTGGTACAGAAAGCCAACTAGCTCAGTCCGATACATTCACTACCACTCTAACCACGATTGGAAGGTCAAAATAAACACGATCCTGAATATAAAAAGCAGAATACTAAAAATCGCCCACCAAGATTTTCATCGATCATCACTAAGAGAGCTTTACAACATTCTAAAAGATAATGGATACCCTAGAGGGCTTCTCAATAAGTTACTATACATCACCAACACAACGAAAGATGAACCACCGGAAAGCAACCATGAACCAAGAGTTAATGTAATGGTTGCTAACCTAGGACTGGAAAGACTAAAATTTGCCTCTTTGCCATGTATTCCAGGACTCACAAATAAGTTAGTCCACATATACTCAAGTATCGATAACTTAAAAATAGCGAAATATAACATCTCTTCTAATAATGCTCTGTTCTCCAGACCAAAATATAGTATTCCCCTCTCGAGTCGATCAAACTGTGTCTACTCCGTTCCTTGCACTAACTGTGCTAGCACATATATATATATATATATATATATATATATTTTTTTTTTTTTTTTTTTTTTTTTTTTTTTTTAATTTCACACAGAATGTGGTGCCTTTCGGATTGCTCGGGAAAAAGCGCCAAGAGCAATCCGACTGATTAGTGTGGGAATATCACTTGTCGTATGATGCTGACAGTTGCCAATATTACGGCCTTCTGCATCCAAGTTATGGTGTTTGAAGGCAGATCCATCTCTCTCAAGTGCTCAACGGTTTTCTTATGTACCAGACCATTGCAGCTAATCACCAATGGCTTTATTTCTACTTTTTCCAGCTCAAAAGTTCGCTTCATCTGTCTTGATAGCAATTCGTATTTGGCAATCTTCTCTCCGTAGGCTTTAGCGAGGTTTTGGTCTAACGGTACCGCGAAGTCAATGATGATCGCCGACTTCTTATCTTTGTTCCATACAACCATGTCTGGTCGGTTATGTTCAGCACCCGGATCTGTTTGCACTGTCAAGTCCCAATAGATCTTGATATCTTGGTTTTCCCGGACAGTCGTCGGTTCGTAGATGTGATGAGGGACGAACTCTTGGAGAAGCCGTTCTCTGAGACACATAAACTGGTGTACAACTTTGCCCATGTTGTTATGGCGAGACAAGTATTTGGTGTTAGCTATAGTCGAGCATCCAGATGACAAATGTTGCACAGTTTCCTCAACGTTGTTGCAGAGCCTGCATTTTGTGTTTTCGATGTTTTGCTTCATTATGTGTTTCGCGTAGGCTCGTGTAGGAACAACTTGATCCTGTATTGCCATCAGGGTTCCCTCAGTCTGAGGATAGAGGTAACCCTGAGTGAGGTAGGTGTTCGTGCTGGGCAAGTCGACTTCTGGCTGCTGCAGGCTGGCATAGAACCGTCCATGTAAGGGCTTTGATCTCCATTTTTCTTTCCATTTTTCAACCATGTTCTCTGTTTCAGGTTCCTGCTCATCGTCGTTTCCTGCCGGCGTGGACACATAGCGTTGGCTAGTTACCCACTGGTGCACCGGTAAGTTGCTCTGCAGAAAAAAGGTTTTAATTCTGCTTTCTTCTTTCAGATAGACGTTCTCCAGTGAGCTCAGTCCTCGCCCCGACTCTCTACGTGGAATATACAGCCTTTCAATAGCTGAATTTGGATGCAGCAAACCATACTGTGTCAAGGTGGTCCTAGTTCTCCTGTCTAGTCTTTCCAGATCCGTCCGAGACCAGGTGAGTACTCCAGCAGTATATATGAAAGCCGGTATTGCCCAGGTATTGATAGCGGTCATTTTGTTCTTGGCTGACAGTTGTGTGTTTAAGACTTTCATATATATATATATATATATATATATATATATATATATATATATATATATATATATATATATATATATATATATATATATATATATATATATATATATATATATATATATATATATATATAGACTTGTCAACAGCGGCCCCCGTGGCTGGACCGTCTGCAGGGGAAGATCGTCAGCTTAAGGAAAAAAGTCGGGATCATGCATGCTTACCTGGGGAACGATGCTCCATCATTGAAACTTTTGAGATCTGTAAAAAAAGTGGCATCAGCATTTAAGATCAAACGCAAAGATCCCAACTTCAGGGAGAAGATATCCTTAAAACTGGATTTCGTAAAACAAAAAATCAAAGCGTTAGGCAGTCGATTACGAAGGTACAATGAAAGAGTTAAGCGTTATAATAACAATAAGCTTTTCTACAAGAACCAAAAACAATTCTTCCGCCAACTAGAAGAAAAAACACCCAGTGATGGAGGTCATCTTGACCCTAGGACGGCACGTGAGTATTGGAGCGGTATTTGGACTGAGGCGGTTACCCACGAGGACAGTGCATACTGGATAGACGAAGCTCAGGAGAAGATCCCTAACACCAGGATGGAAGACATAGAAGTTTCTGAGGCGGACATTGTGGAGGTCCTAAGAGGCTCCAATAACTGGTCCTCCCCTGGAGAGGATAAGATCCACAATTATTGGTGGAAGTACCTCACGAGTACCCACGACTTGCTGGCGCGGCTCTTTCGAAGGGCTTTGCAAGATCCTTCCAGTATCCCTGAGTACTTCACAGCAGGTATTACGTACCTTATACCAAAGGGGGGCAATAAAACTGACCCCGAAAACTACCGACCTATAACATGCCTTCCGTCTATCTACAAACTGTTCACTGGGGTAATAAGTAAACACATAGGTAAATACCTAGGGGAAAACAACTTGATGGCGGCTGAGCAAAGGGGATGCCGAAGAGGCGCAAGATCATCAAAGGAACTGCTGGTTGTCGATTACATCCTGACAAAACAAGCTAGAAGGAAGCTCAGAAATATTTCTGTTGCCTGGATTGATTACCGCAAGGCTTTTGACACGGTTCCTCATTCCTGGCTGATCAAGGTTTTGAGGATGCATGGCATTGCCGATCAAGTAACCGACACCCTCATGCACCTCATGAAAACATGGAGGACGCGCCTGAAGGTTAAAGTTGGGGATCGAATAGAGGAGTCGGGACAAGTTCTCATCAACCGAGGAATATTTCAGGGCGACACCCTGAGCCCGCTGTGGTTCTGCCTCGCACTCAACCCCCTGAGTATACTTCTCAAAAATACGAATTACGGCTATGTGATAGACAAACAAAAGAACGTGCGAATTAGTCACCATTTATATATGGACGACTTGAAACTATACGCAGCCAACTTTGACCAGCTGAAGAGACAATTGGAGATTGTATCGGCTTTCAGTCAATCTGTTAAAATGCAGATGGGGATGAATAAGAGTGCGACACTGGAAGTGAAAAGAGGAAAAATAATAAATGCTGATGAGCCAATTAAGTTGATGAACAACGAAAAAATACCCACACTTTCGGCGCAGGAGACTTATAAATATCTTGGAGTAAAGCAAGCGCTGGACATTAAGACTTCGGAAATGAAAAAACAATTTAAAGAGAGATTGCTGAGCAGAATGACCTTGCTTCTTAAATCAAAACTGAATGCGGGATCCCTATTCAGGGCCATCAACATGTGGGCGATACCTAGTATTACGTACTCGTTTGGGATCTTGACGTGGTCGCCTACTGATCTCCGAGAAATCGATAGGAGTGTAAGAACTATGCTGACCAAATATGGAATGCATCATCCGCACTCGTCCACAACACGATTGTATCTTCCGCGGCACCTAGGTGGAAGAGGTTTGATAAGTTTGGAGATCGCACATGAGAGAGAAGTTGATGCCTTGAGAACATATATTCTAAAGAAGAGCACAATTTTTTTCATCGCGCTGCGAGAAGCTGACGATGGCCTCTCGGCGCTGCGGCTATCGGAAACCGAACATCGAAGGCAGGAACACTCAGCCGAAGAAATGATGGAGGAATGGAAAAGTAAAGCACTGCATGGTAGATACCCGGGTAACCTGGAAAAAAAAGAAGTAAATAAGATGGAGTCCTTGACTTACCTTCGTGCAGGGTACCTCTTCCCAGAAACTGAAGGGCGACTGCTTGCCATACAGGACCAGGTGGTTCCGACCCGCATGTACTTGAGGCATATAGCGAAGATTGATATCCCTTCTGACCGATGCAGAAGATGTTTGGTGGGGGCTGAGACTATCCAGCACATAACATCAGCATGCCCCATTATGGCACCAACGGAATACCTGGAAAGACACAACTCAATGGCACGAATTTACCATCAACAGATAGCCCTCAATCTGGGCCTACTGAAACGTGAAGTCGAACAACATCTATACATACCTAAAAGCCTGCTGCAGAATGATAGACACAAGCTATACTGGGATGTCACGATGGTCACTGAGAGAGGGGTCGCTCACAACCGACCGGATGTAGTCATCTTTGATAAAACGCGCGCATCTTGTCTCCTGCTCGACTTCACCATACCGGCAGATGAGAATCTCTCCAAGGCCTATACGGAGAAAATAACTAAATACGCAGATCTGGCCTTCCAGCTGAGAGAGCTTCATAAGTTGGAGTCTATAAGTGTGATGCCTCTTGTTATGAGCGTTAGCGGTCTGGTGGAACAGCACCTGGTTGGAAACACAGAGAAGCTAGGGCTAAACCGAGCCATAATATCCGCTGCCCAGAAGCAGGTCATACTGGGCACTGTTCGTACGGTGAGAAAATTCTTACAAGGTCCGTCGTAGGACTCCACCTTGGCGCTGAAGCTCCCGGAGGATGTTCCGAACTAACCCGTCATTAGATGGTGGTAAAAAAAAAAAAAAAAAAAAAAAAAAAAAAAAAAAAAAAAAATATATATATATATATATATATTTATATATTAATCTGAGTTGTTTTTTAACAGTCTTTCGTTATTGTCAGTCTAATTTCCCTTAATATATATATATATATATATATAATACCCAATCTTTAGAACTTGATAACTTGATTTGAACCTCATTAGCATAGCACAGAAAGAAGTGATCCTGTGGACAGCTAGGATTGTGAGAATGTTCCTGACAACGACCTAAGAGAATTTTGGTCAGATATGACCCGGTTCCTCTTAGTAACCAGAACCCTAGATGGTGGAGAAAAAAAAAAAATATATATATATATATATATATATATATATATATATATATATATATATATATATATATATATATATATATATATATATATATATATATATATAAACAAACGAACAGATGGCGCATCCACCACAAAGAGGAGACCTTGCTGATGAAGGAGGTTCGGAAGCAGTCGTTGTATCGATGGAACCTCAAATAAGATATGCCTCCCTACCTTTTGTGCCCAAACTCACTCATAAGCTCTCAAACATTTTGTCAATCAACCCTGACATAAAGATTGCAAAATATAATGTTGCAACGACTTGCACGCCCATGCTTAACATCTTATTGTTGCAACGCCGCTGATTTTCGCGAACTACATCTTTACGTTGACACAAATTAACTCTGTGTCTCGCGCCTCTGTGATCTTTCATTTGTCTGCGCATTGGAAATCTCTCGAAGGTTCTTTCTTTTCCGCTTTTTCCCTCAAGGAAGAAGGTTATCTGTCGAAATATCGTATCGGAACTCATCCATTGATTATTCTGAAATTAATGAATTTTAAGTTGGCGAGGTTAACAATATTGTCTCGGTAAGTTCATAATTCCTTTAATTTAAACAGGGATCTCACTAGGAATATTTGATCAGGTAAATTTGCTGGTTCTAGATTTATTGCTTGCCTTCATTTTGTTTTACAGCACATGTTCTTGTACTGCTTTTCATTTCCCCAGAGCAGGATTCCTTCTCAGGTTTATTTAATAATTATATTATTTTGTTCATGAAAATCTTTGTTTTCTCATGAAGAGTTGAGAAGGAGTTCTGTTAAATTTTTCTGCACATTTTCATTCTTGTTTATTTCGCATAGCTTTTTGGTCCGGAGCTCAAATTTTTGGACGGGAGCTCAAATTTTTGGACTGGAGCTCCAATTTCTGTACCGGAGCTGGGTGCTTATGTGTTTGACAAGAATTTGGAATGCAACTTTGGCTTGAAGCACAGCATTTGAACGGAGCTTGAGGCTTAATAGAATTTGGACTGAAATACAGGTGTCTGACTGTGAAAGTACGATTTTGGTTTAAAGCAGAATCATCAACCTTGGGCTGAAATTCAACTCTAGGCTGCACATTATCGAATACTACAGGAAACCCACGTCCAACAGGGACAGATCTGTTGCTTGAACTCACTTAAGCTAAGTAGATCTAAGTTGTGAAATTTTGAGAGACTGTAAACTTTAAATTCCTGTCATTACGAGTGATTTTCAGATTGTACATTGTAATTATTTTAAATAATATATTGTGAAAAACCTGACTGGGAATTTTGTTGCTGGGGTAATCAAGCCCCCCTTGAGAAATTAGAAGTAGGGTTTCATGCTCGAACGCCCTTCAGGGCAATTGTCAAGTTACAATGTCTTCCCAAACAGATTACTTTTCTCAAATCTTAAGGACTCCATTCCGCTCATGTATAAGAGTAACGTTGTTTATGCCATTGATTGTGGAGATTGCAATGGTACCTATGTCGGTCAGACAACTAAGATTCTCAAGAATCGGATAGCCCTTCACAAGAGTGATACACGGTTGCACCCTGAGATATGTGCTCTAGCGTTGCATGCGTACAGATTGAATCATTGTTTCAATTTTGATGATGCAAGGGTCTTGACTACCGTCACCAACTACGAAAAAAGAATTTTCATAGAAATGTGCCATATAAACAACTGCGATAATAGTGTGAATAAGAAGACAGATGTCGGCAACCTCAGCAGAATTTACAGTTATCTCCTTGAATTGGACAGAGTCAGCTCAAGTCCAAATCTTGTACGTACAGAGGACGTTCCAGTCACCTGACACCTTGGTTCGTTCGAGGGTTGGATTGATTCTTGTTTGTTTTTTGGACGTTTTTTCAATGTTTTTCATTGTTTGACGTGATTGTTATTAGTAATGTCAACAGGAAGTTGTCCACTCATTCATTTCTGTATTGTTGGAGGAGAGAAAAGAAAGTTTTTTCTGTGGTTGATGACTAACCTAACCAGCTTTTTATGGTTCAGGTGTCAAATAATATGTAATTGCGTCGTTGGTCTGGGAAAGAAAAAAAAAGAAATTTATAGAAAAAAGATTGTTGAAAAATTGTATAATTCCCTCACTGTGGACCTAAAAATTGTAACCCGTGATTGCTTCATTCTCAAAAATAAGTTTTTATATTCTTGATGGTCAACACAGACCGTGCACTGACATGTAATCCCTCTATTTCCAACTAAGATGTATCAGAGGGTGTTTTCCCTGTCTTTTATTCGAATTTGTTAACTAAATTTCGTGTGTATGTTTCAGTGTCCTGAAGAAGGTTCAAATCTAGAACCGAAATATAGACAATTGATCATCAAACAGTTGTTTTGATTCACACCAAGGTCCCCAATATATATATATATATGATCTCCTACTCATTGCTCCAGCTAACGAAATCACCAACATCAAAACCACATGAAGGGTCGCGGGGAAGAACGATCAATGTCAATTTTGTGACAAAATGAGATTGTCATGCCATCTAGTAGCTTGTTCCAGTACCAATCGCAACGTGAATCGAAACCGGGAAAAAAGATCATACTATTGGAGAAAATGAAGGAAGAAAAAACCCTGCGACGGCAAAGAAAGATCATTGTCCGCGCGGTGACTGGGAAAAGGGATCAACGTCAAAGTTTAAAGTCCACTCTGTTCCTTTCCACCGCGGTCATTTCATTGTTTTGTTTCGTGCTGATAAACATTTTTGTTGCGTAGTTCCTCAATAAACGTTATTTTGCATACGAAATGGATGATTTTAGTGAAGTTGAGTGTAGTGACAGTAGTGAGGGTAGGGTCGTGAATACTGCTGGTACTAAAAAACGAAAAATTACCGGAAGAATGAGTGAGGTGATGAAAAAAATTAAAGCTTGTTCCTACGAAATGGGTGACGACTGCCGATGTAAGAGGTACAAGTGTTTTGAATCTGTTTCCCTGGAAGAAAGAAAACGAATCTTGAAGGATTTTAATAATTTATGTGATTACAACCGTCAAAATGAATATTTAGGGGGTTTGATAACGATTGTCCCTGTCAAGCAACGGAGAAATACCAAAGACGACGATGAGGCAAACTTTCATACTGCCTCCTACACCTATCGTGTTCGATGTTACGTTGAAGGTAAGCTGCAAGATGTTCACGTTTGCTACAAAGCATTTTTAGCTATACACGGCATCTCTAACCGACGTGTACAAACATTGAAACGGAAATTGACTTTTTCTGGTGTTGTTGGTGACGATAAAAGTGGCAAACATGATAACCGACCTCATAAATTGAGTGTCGAAACCAAAACTAAAGTTTTTGACTACATAAAGGCTTTAAAAGGACGAAAATCCCACTACTCACCTAAAGACAGTTCAAAAGTATACCTTCCTGAAGAATTGAACATTAAAAAACTACACAGAATGTATATGAGCGAGAATCCTGATAACCTTGTTGGTTATACAACATTTCGTGAAATTTTTGAGCAAAATTTCAACATATCGTTTGGCTACCCTCGCAAAGACACGTGTAGCACATGCGACCTACAGAAGTCAGAAATAAGCCTCCTTGAACGCCAAATTGCCACTTGCACTGAAATTGAAACAATCATGAGACTGAAGAAATCTCTAAAAAAGAAAACTGTTGAGCACGATCTGCACAAACTAAAAGGTGATAAGTTCTACGAATTAAAAAAAAAATACAGAAAAAAGGCCAAGAGGATGGACGATCTTGAATGTATAGTCATGGATTATCAACGAAATCTACCCACTCCCAACATTACAACGAATGATGTTTACTATCGTCGCCAGCTGAATTTTATATCATTCAATGTGCATGTGCTATCCGATTCATCTTCGATATTCTACACTTACGATGAAACGGTTGCACGAAAAGGAGCTGATGATGTGTGCTCCATGCTTGAACATTTTTTTTTTAATATTCTTGACCCAGAGGTAAAAAAATTGGTCGTCTTCTGTGACTCTTGTGCAGGTCAAAATAAAAATTATACAATAATACGGTTTTTACATTACATGGTTTCCACCAAAAAACGCTTTGATTCGATAAAAGTTATATTTCCAATTCGAGGTCACTCTTACATGGAGTGCGATAGAGATATGGGGAAAATTAATGCCAAGTCGTACACTGAGATACCTGATGACTGGAGGAAAGTCTTCGAAGAGAGCCAACGAAACCCCTCACCTTTTACTGTGATTGACTGTGGCAAGACTGTTGAGTTCAAGACCTGGACTAAGTTTCTAGCTGGTAGATATCCAACGAAATGTCCTGTTGCAACAAGACCAATCCGAGTCATGATGATCGATAGCAACAAACCTCGATTTTTACATCATAAATCGACGTACAGTGGTGCCTTCAACTCTGCTGTTATTACACTAACTACGAAACAGATAAAGACCAAAAGGAACCAAGATGCCACTCTTGACCCTGCATATAGTGGCCCTCTTACTATAAAAAAAGCAAAACTTGAGGACCTAAAGCACCTTAAGCAATTTTTGATTAACCCATTAGCTCATAATTTTTATGAAGCACTTGCTACTGATGAGAACGACAGTGGAGAAGCCGAAGTGGAGTACCTTGACGATCCTCCAATAGACGATACTGAACATTGACATTGAATAAGAGCAGCCGTAGCAGGAAATACCGATGTAGAGGAGCAGCTGTGACGGGAAATACCGATCAAGGTCAAGGACTTTTCTAGGTTTACATTTTTTTTCTTAGTGAACCAACATACTTTTTAATTATTTATCTTTGTAACCTTGAATACAGATAATTGAAGAACATTATGGTTTTTTCCTAACTCAAAAACTTTACCCGACGTCATTTTATAGGTATTTAAACTTAAAAATTGAAATTCCCAACAATTGAAAAAATTGATATTGATCGTTTTTCCCCGCGACCCTTCACATGCAATACTTTTAATGAACACATCCAGTTCACTGTAGAGGAAGAAGATGAAAACCACTCAGTTCCATTTTTGGACACAAAGGTCTGCCGAATAAACAACACCATAAAATTAGACTGGTATAGGAAAGACATAACATCAGACAAATTTATCCAATACTTATCAGATCACCCAATCAAGACGAAAATAAATACTATAAAAGGAATGATAACAAGGATAGATAGATCCCGATTTCAGGCAGGTAAATAGTAATAGGCTTTTCAAAATATTTGTGGAACATGGTTATCCAAGGAGTATGCTCAGAAAACTACTTTTTGAGTCGACCACAAGTAGAATGAATGATGTTGAAGAAGTCAGTGTACCATCACAAAACAATGATACAGATGAGATAAAATATGGAAGTATAATGAACATAAAAACCCTCTCTGGGAGAATCAAGAACTGTTTTAAGGAGGAAGATCTGAAAATAGCCACATATAATTCCAAAACCTTGTTCACCCTTTATTCGAGATTAAAGGACACCACACCAAAACACTTTCAATCTGGCATTGTGTATGAGATAAGTTGCAAGAATTGTCAAGACGTCTATATTGGGCAGACATCACAATGGCTCAAGAGCATAGGAGTACATAGGAGTGATATCAAGAAAAACAACACAAGATGTGCCTTCACAAAACACGCTCATGAAGAAAGACATGAAATAGATCTGGAGAATGTAAGAATTTTAGAAAAAAGCTCAAAATATAACAAACGATTAATTTAAGAGATGATTCACATAAAAAAACAACAACAATACCGTAAACAAAAAATCTGATGTCCAAAATCTGAGTAACATATACACCTATCTAATGTCCCTTGCCAAGTAACCTGAAGAAGAAGAACGATGACTCTGTGATCGCAGGAGGTCTGTCGTGTTGGTTTGTCATTGCATGTCATTTTAATCTAAAATCGTTTCTTCCATGATGAACGCTCCAGAAAAAGGAAAAAGAGTCAATAATATAATCAATTGTCATTCTATTTCAATATCCGATAACTTCAATCTATATACCTATATATATATATGTATATATAAACTTCTCAATGCCTAAAACAACGTTTCTCTAGCCATAGAGGTGATATCAGGTCCCTTTCCGATAATTGTGCTTGCAACTTGTACACAGCCACTAAAAGTGTAAGGTTCGAATAACGTAGTTTTTGATACTTTCAATGTTTCCCAACTATAAGTTTTACCGCAGCATCTTTCAGCCCTTATGTTTGTGTAATTGTATCTTTTTATGATGAATTTTTTAGCGTCCCGATGAAGAGGCCAAAAATAGCCTCGAAATATAGACGTTTTTAACAATGCGTCGGCTTAGTTCGCAAACTGCGTAACTCCACATTTGGGTTAAAATAAGATTTTTATATCATTTGATTGATATGAATAGAGCGTATGTGCTGGAATAGTTTCTTTCTCCGAAATCCTACTGCTTCATTCGGTATCCGCGAATCAGATAACCTCGTAATTCCACCCCAACAAATTCTGCAACAGCAAAGTGCGTATATCCAGATATCCACTTGTTGTTGCATACATCGCACATGTGCTAACGGATTTGTATGAATATTTGAGGTATTTTGAGTGATTCCTGTATTATAAATATTGTTAGTACGTAAGTAATATATTTAGTGTTCCGAAATATCATTTTCATGAATGAATTATTCATTCTTTGAATTATGCTCAAATCAATCATTTCCATGAGTATTGGAGATACGCGGTATTCCAATATACAGTTCAGTAGTAAACACATGCAGAGATTGGGAGATACGCACTTTTCCATATACATTTCTTTTACAGAATAATTATGTCTCGCCGGGTGGATAAAATATTTGAGGCATTGAGGAATGCCGAAAATAGTATCCAAGAATGTATGGATAATGAAAGTGATGATCCAGCTACAGTTATACAAGAGGCTGAAATAATATTTGCAGACGTGGAAGGTAAATTTTGCTACTGTTTAGTGTGTAAGTTTTTGAAACGTTTCACATTATTCAAGGATATTTGGAGAACGACTTTCAAGAACTACTCTCTGAAACAACTGTCCATCCCTCTACATCTGCCATCTCCAAAGAACCTCCAATTTTTAATGAACTCGATAACAGGAATGCTCGTGATGGAAACATGGAGACTAACGATGAAGATAGCAATACATTCGAAGTCAGAAATGAAGAAGCATGTTATGAAAGTACAGTTAATTCAGGAGAAAGCAGCAATGATTCGGATTTTCAGCTTAATTCGGAAGATTCTGATAGTTCTGAATCGCCTGAAAATATTCCGAATATACTGAGTGATATAACAAATGAGAATGAAACTCAGGATATATGTATAAAAAAACGGTCTTCAAAACACGAAGTAGATAAGAACACCTGGGATAAAAATAAAAACAGTTTGAATGGAGAAAAAGGAAAATCCTATAAAGGAAAGAAAAAGGAGAATGGAAAATGGAGATACGACTTAATGAAAGAACCTAGATCAATGAAGGGGAGTTGCAACTGTAAGTTGAGTCCGAATGGAAAATCTGCCCTAATGTGCTCTAAAATTACCGAAACTGAAAGAAGAAAAATATTTGAAGACTTCTGGAAACGCACATGGTCAGAAAAAAAGATGTTCGTGAGAAACCATGTATGTGTTCAAGGAAAATCCAGAAAACGGAGTCTGAATGAAGTGTCGAGAAGAACGTTTTCAAACACATTCTTCTTAGGATCCCCCAGAATGAGAGTTTCTAGAACGATGTTTCTAAATATCCTTGGCGTAAAAGAATGGGTTGTGAAGAAATGGGCCAAGGACGGTATCAAAGAACCTATACGACAGCAACAGAAAGCTGAAAACGACCTCGAACAGATTCAAATATTCTTCGATTCTTTGCCTAAAATGGAGTCTCATCATTGTAGAGCTTCAACCTCGAAGCTCTATCTTGAACCAATCTGGACTAATAAGAGTCAGTTGTACCGATTCTACAAATCTGATTTCTGCAAGAATCAGAACCAAAAAGCCATATCGATACCGACTTTTCACAAAGGATTCGACAGAAATAAACTATCTTTATATAGACCAAAGAAAGATCTTTGTGATATATGTGTGTCATTTCAAACAGGGAATATCTCAGAGAATAAATATAATGAACACATCAAATCAAGAGACGAGGCAAGAGCCAAGAAAAGTAATGACAAATCATCACAGAATGATGTTTTCACCATGGATCTACAATCAGTTCTGCTGTGTCCAAAGTCAACTGTTTCTGCACTCTATTACAAAACCAAAATTATTTTTCATAACTTCACAGTTAATGATATTGAACGCCAAAAAGGATTTTGCTACTTATGGAACGAGTCTAAAGGTGGGTTAACAAGTAATGAGTTCACCAGTATTATCATTCATTTTCTAAAGAATCACATTGAAATGTTCAATTTAAAAGAAATAAATCCCGAAGGAATCCAAATCATATTGTGGAGTGACGGTTGCGGATAACAAAATTGGAACTCTACCCTAGCAAATGGCCTATTGAACTTTTCCTTAGAGACTGGTATAACTGTAATCCAAAAGTATTTACAAAAAGGACACACACAGATGGAAGTCGATAGTATGCATTCAGTAATTGAGCGACAAATTCGAAACAAAAAGATTAATATTCCTGCAGACTACGTAAATATTTGCAAAACTGCTTGTCATAAAAGTCCTTATCATGTTGAATATCTCACTCATGAGTTCTTCAAAAAATATGATAACTTGAAGGCAGTAAAATCTATAAGACCTGGTAAAGCTGCTGCCGGTGCACCTGTAGTCACTGACCTTAAGGCACTGAAATATTGCAAAAATGGTATATTTTTCAAACTAAGTCATACTGAAGGTTGGCAATCATTACCCATTCGACTGAATATTAAAAATATCGCGCCAATTAATTCCCGTGACTTGCCCCGACTTCATACAACAAGGCTAAAAATACAAGCAGAAAAATTCGAACACCTACAGATGCTGAAAAATGTCTTAGAACGTGATTATCACGATTTCTTTGATAATATACCCCATTTTTGAATAATAAATGTTGAAAAATTTGTCGTACGCAACTGAGATTTCATTCGAATAAAATATTTTCCCCTATTGCGTTCAGTTCAATTGGACCTGAAGAAAAACCTGTATCTCCAAATTGTTGATAAAATTTGATCGAGAAAAATGCTTAACTTCCTTTTTTCGTTTGTTATTATCCAATATTGAAAATTTTGAAGAGTACTCTGGTAATTAAATGTTCTTTTGATGATAACTAGGTAGGCAGTATGAAATTATTTACATAGAACTGGTAGCAAATGAAAAAATTGGTTTTTCACGTTTCCTGACAAGTAATAGGATTTGGAGTTACGCATTCTGAGAATTAAGCCGACGATATTTTATTTTTCCAAAGGAGTAATATTTTTTGTTGATAAGAAGAAGACTTCTGTTGATTTCATGTTTTCTACTTCATTACTGAATAAAAATTTCCTTTTACCCGCAGTTTTGATCGTTCACACGATACTACCCCATAGTGTCTGAAGGTACCCCTGTTACTGTGAGTACCCATTTCTGGGGTAGATTCGTACAAATTTCAGATTAAGTTTAATACATTATTGTGCATTACATATCGAATAAAATCCGCAGAAATTTTTTTTATATCAATTTCAGATATATACATAATATATATATATATATATATATATATATATATATATATATATATATATATATATATATATATATATATATATATATATTACGAAAATAACCGGGATATTTTGAATAATCATGACATCGTCAAGGAAACCACGTGCAAAATCGAGTTCCTCTTCGAGTTCTTCATCCTCTGCTTCCTCTAGTAGTGAATCAAGATCAAGTGCCGATAATCACAAGAAACGTAAGAGTAACAGTAGAAGGTAGGAGAAATAATTACTCAAATTTGAATAATGTTGGACCCATTCAAGCCATTTCGGTTATACCTGAATTCGACCCTACAACCGATGATATCAATAAGTGGCTTGAAGTTATAGAATTCACATCATCAATACACAACTTCAAAGAGAACACCATTATTTTTCAAGCAATATCCAAACTGAAAGGCACAGCTCGTATTTGGTATGAAAATATTATCAGAAATGAAGTAGGTTGGTCAGAATATAGCTGGAAGGAATGGAAAAATTTGTTAAGTTAGACGTTTGAGACTAAAAGGAACATGCATAAAATTTTACAAAGTTTATTCAACCATAAACCCAAGGATGGTGAGTCTTTTTATGAATTTCATTTTAAACATTTGTGTAAGATAGATGATTTGAAGTTGAATTTCACAGAAAGTGATAAAATTTCACTTATTGTTGGCGCTATAGGGAATGAAAAAATTGCTTCAACCGTTGAAGAATCCAATATTTCCGATCTGAATGTGTTAGCAAATTTTCTCAGAAATAAATCAATCAATAACACACAAACTGTAATACTAAAAGTGGTAGGTCCAGTCAAACCGAGAGCCAAATAGTCAAAGATCCAACAAATTATTTGAAGAAAAATCTGGCAAATGAATCTAATAGAAAACCAATACATCAAACTCAGAACTATAAAATATGAAGTCATGTCATTCTTGTGGAACCTCAGCCCATCTTCGCAAAGAATGTCCCTATAGAAATAAAATTTGTCATTCGTCCAATACTCCTGGTCATATAAAAGCGGTTTGATCTAAGAATATGAAACAAGAAAAAGCAATCTATGCCATAGAGTCTGATGATAATAAACTAGTGAAAAATATTCTTGTTGATGATAAGCCTCTCACTGCTTTTATTGACCTTGGCAGTGACTGTTCCATTATAAGAAAAGATGTTGCTCTATCTGCTAATATTGAAGTAAAACCATTAAAAAGAAATATTGATCTGTCAGGATTTTTAGGATTTGGCACAACAGTATGTGAATTTGTCGAATGTAATGTCAAAATAGACCAAGCTCAATTAACATGTAAATTATATGTTATCGATGACTTATCATTTACTCATGATGTGTTGATAGGAAGAAACTTTTCAGAGAACGAATCCATAACCTATTTTAAAGAAGGAAATAGGCTCAAATTTTCGCAAAAGCACATTGATAATGTGTTTGGTTTCACGGTAGACCATGATAACATGAATGAGAATTATATATCTGAACTGTATAAACTTTTAAATGAATTTTGTTTGTGTTTATACAGGGATTTGAAAAACTTGGGTAAAGTGGCATCTATTTCATTAAAAATTCAACTGACAAACGATAGCCCGATTTCGTGTAGACCTTATAGGATTGTTGAAGTTCTGTCCAATAATAGGTATAAGGTCAAGGAAGATAGATTCACTACTAGAAGTCGAATCCCTTATGAGGCAGTGGTTAATTGCGAACACATGAAACCTTACGAAGTACTGAAACAGTAGAGGTATTTAAAGTCCCACATGCTCAACAAATTAGTTGTTGTTCCGCTTGCTGAACAAGTTATGTCCCACATGCTGGACAAATTAGTTGTTGTTCCGCTTGCTGAACAAATTATGTCCCACATGCTGGACAAATTAGTTGTTGTTCCGCTTGCTGAACAAGTTGTTGTGTCCCAAATGCTGGACAAATTAATTGTTGTTCCGTTTGCTGAACAAGTTGTGTCCCAAATGCTGGACAAATTAGTAGTCGTTCGGCTTGCTGAACAAGTTATGTCCCGAATGCTGGACAAGTTGATAGTTTTACTTGTTCTTCTACACTGAGTTCTACATTGAATATATTGCAATTTTGTTTTTTGTGTTAATTATATGTTTTCCTTAGATAAGTTGAGGACAACTTATTGTCAGGATGGCCGAATGTTAGAGTATTCCGGAACGCAGCCATTCCCAAAACAGCATGACAGATGGCATGGACATGGACGAGGGGATGGTCTTCAGTGGTCGGGGGACAAGCGGAGGTTAGAGTTAGTCGATGGTACGGCGAGCAAGCGAGAAGGGAATGTGCCTCTACTGCCTCTGAGTCTGAATGTCTAATAGTAAATTACTGGAATAGTCTAATGTTAAATAAAAGTGTGCAACCGTTTAACGTTATTATTGAATACCTAACAGAGGTGAGAATTTTGCCAGAAAACATGACCCTTCATTAGAACCGCCCTCAACTTGCAGGAAAAAAAAAATTCCTCGAAAATTTGATGATTATTTTGCGAATACGCCTAAAGGCCAAAGCGGCATGTCGTCTGATACAAGCTTAGGGGGCCCCCAAGAGGGCTGACCTGCAAATTTCGTTTGAAATGTCTGAAAAACGTTTCATATAGAAGTTTTTGAATTTTTTTTTCCTTGTTACTATTATATGAAAAAATTTTTATGAGTATCTATTTCAATTGATTATTATTTCACTAGAAATTTATTAACATTACATTGAATTTTGAATAATCAAAATTGCTTCCGTACAGCGATCTCAGTTCCTTTGTGCCTTATCATGTCAGGTTTATTTTTGCCGCTGGTATTACTGAGTGTAATAAAAAACATCTCTTGTCGGCGTTACCGCCCGCTCTTCTTGCCACCCTGATTGAACTGCACATTTCTTTTCTATTTACCTCTTACATCCCTTTAATAGGCAATTTGGTTATTTGTAAATTGTTACATAAGGTTCAAAATCGGAAGAAAAATATTATGCGTCATGTTCACGTTCTGCAGTACTTCCGAAATGCCGATTCATTTTTCTAGAGTTGTTATGGAATAGATAAATTCAATGAACAGTTCCGAACTGTTCTGTGTTGGTATAATTAACTATTTTAAAAAGGATAAAGATAATAAACTCTATGGTTTCGAGTTCGCCTTTTTAAGCTTTGTCTGTCATAAATGACGAGCTAGTAAGTTAGTCGTAGTAGTAGTAATGTAGGTAAGTTCTTTTCCACTTAATATTTTTAATTAATTACTTATAAAATATTTTGAAGACAATAAATACTCATCATAAGTATACGCTTTTATTAAAACACTACATTCTGTTCTTTTACGTGAACCTGTTCTTTTAATCTGCTCATCTGCTCACCTGTTCTTTTAACTTTAGGAATGCCTAGCCGAGCCTATATCGCTCCAGGAAATGGTGACGCACGAAAGGTTCGTCTGACGAAATGTTCCATTCTTATGGAATTTACAACTCGCTTCCTACTCCCCAACACTTACTCTTGAATAACGAATTGTTTATTCAATGAAAACCAAAAACTACCCTCTCAATAAACGAAGAAAGAAGAGCCGACAAGATGTAGATCTGGTTCGGTCTGCATCGGATTTTATTGCATGTTGAAGGAAGAAGAAAGGTTTAGTTTCAAAATAAAATTTCTGGTTGACCCATTCTAGACTTGGTTTTTGAATAGGAAGAGTGGTCGCGAATTGAAAGTTTTCGATTTTAATTTAATATAATATAATAATTTTGTCTCGTAAGACTGTGACTGAGTGCAAGGATCAGCTTGAATGTGACTTGGAAAATCTTGAAAAGTGGTTTAAAAAAAACGAATTGGTAATAAACATCGATAAAACAAAATTGCTTGTCTTAGGGAAAGAAATAAAGATGCCATAAGCTTGACATATCATGGTAAAACAATCAAGAGAGAGGATGCAGTACCTTTCCTGAGAATATATATCGATGGAGACTTGAGTTGGAAAACACAAATTGAAAATCTGTCTACTGGCATTGCAGGATATTGCTATGCTTTGAGGATATTGACCAATACAATTAGTGAAGAGACGGCCCTGACAGCTTATTATGCCTACGTTCAATCCAAACTCAGGTACGGAATAATTTTCTGGGGTAATTCTGTTGAGGATGAGAGAATATTCATAATGCAGAAGAGATGCTTGAGAACTATCTTCAAAATGAAATACAATGAGAGCTGTAGAAATATATTTATTGGTAATAACTTATTGACATTGTGCAGTCTGTTTATTTATGAATATGTAATGTATGTAAGCAACAACTTCAATGATTTTAAAGAATTAATGTTAAGTCATGAATACAATACCAGAGGAAAAAATTATCTCAGTAGAGAAAAAACAAATTTTATATACAAAGGAATGCTGTATATTTTATAATCACAGCATGGAATAAATTTCCTCAAAATTTTAAATGCATGCCTATTGCAATTCAAAAAAAAGATTAAAAATATTTTTGGTTAGAAAATGTTATTATAGTGTTGGGGATTTTTTGAGTGAAGGAGATTTTGTTTCATTATAGGTAGTATTCATATGTATTGACGTGATCTACATCTGTTGATATTTGATCAAATAAAGATTATTATTATTATTATTAATTTGTTCATTGTTGTTGAGTTTTGTTTGTGTTTTGTTTTTCGGATTTTACTCATTAAACAATTTTGATAAAATGAGTAGAAGATCTAGTCCGGTTTGGAATTTCTTCACGATTCATGAGAGATCGAAACAATTGGCTAAGTGTGATATTTGCAAGCAAGTGCTCTCATTCGTTGTTGCTTCCCTTGGTTATCGCGCCGATTGTAGAATGGCGTTTATCACGCATGGCATTTTAACTTTTCCATGCATTTTCCTGTTGAAATCATTATTATTCGTACTCAGGAATAGGAGTGACCTGACACTGAATGGTGATTAGCATGGTTATGCCACTCGCAGTAGATATTTAATCAGACCAGACGTCTGGCCAAATCTCAGAAGGGTCCATTTCATTTATCGATGAAGTTATACAATAGGTTGCCGCTCTCCTTTACGACGCTGCCTGTTGAGTTGTTCAAGAGGAGGATTGAGTCTTTTCTTTTGGAGAGAGCTTTTTATGATGTCGATGAATTCTCACAATTCGACTTTCGATTGGTTTATTCTTAACTACAGTTTTTTTTTGTATTTTTGTGTATGTATTTTGTATTATACCTTCATTGTGTACAAATTGTATTGTTTTATATTGTTCCTTTTAACATGTGCAAGAAATATGTATTTTTCCCTAGCACGAAATATATTATTATTCAAGTCATCGGTGTCTAAACTGAAAAGACACATTGAGAAGAACAAATACCCCTCAGTGAAAAATGTGACGGATGCTTTTGCAAATACGAACTCAAATGAAGAAAATGATGCGACAGAAGATGTCAAGAGTGAAGCAAACACTAGTAACACTACTAGAAACCAAAAGGTAGGTTCTGTTTACTGTGATAATATGTAGAGTGTTGACCATATTTAGTAATTCAAAAAAAGTGAACCTTGGTGAATTCCAAAATGATTTTGATTGTGTGATGGAATTTTGTATTTTGAAAGCCTATTGTTTTCCATATAACTGGATCGAAAGAAACTGTTTTTCAGGATGAAACAACTTCTTCAGCTTCCCCTACCCCTACTTCTTGCGAATTGGCATCAGGATCCAGAAAAATTCAGCAATCCATTTCTGCATACATACCAGAAAGGGTATCGATGTCTACGAAGAAAAAAATTGATGCTCAGCTACTAGAACTGTTTTACAGCGATTTCCAACCATTCAGAATGGTTGAAGACGTTGGTTTTCGCGATTTCGTAAAAGCTCTGAATCCATCGTACGAGCTGCCTTCACGACAAATTATTTCAAGGAGATACCCAGTTTTTACGAAGAATGTCTTCTTCGCGTCAAAGAAGTGGTGAAAAATATTGAGTCGTTTCACTAACTACGGATTGTTGGACATCAACAAATAATGAGAGCTTTTTGGGAATCCCCATTCATTTTCTAGATGGCGACATCTCGATCGGTTCTGCTGAAATGTGCCGTTTTTGGCGAGGTGCATACAAGCGAAAACTTGGCCAAAGAACTCAAAATCACCACTGATTAATGGGGATTGACAAAAAAAATTATTTTTGCAGTTTCCGATGATGCAGCCAATATAAAAAATTTTTGGATGCTATGCACACACTTTAAATTTAGTAGTGAAAGATGCGCTTATATCGGTGAAAGATCTGAACGAGAAAATAAGATCCATAGTGGCTCATTTCTAAAAAAGCTCAAAAGCTACAGGAAAATTAATGAATGCACAAAAAATTGCCGGCATCAATAATCCCAAAAAATTGTTTCAAGATGTAGCAACACATATTATATGATCGAGAGGTTGATTGAGCTGGAGGAATACGTGCATTCCACGGTTGCCCTTCTTGATGTTAATCTGCCACAAATTTCTTCCACAATACTATAAACATTGACTGTCTCCTTTTTCCCCACAAAAATCTCTCAAAAAGAGACTATCATTTCATTTGGTTTGAACCTAAATGCCTGTAGGCAATATTTCAAAAATTAATGCTAAATTTATCCATTCAAGAAAATGGTTCACCTGAATTATGTTTATATAAATATCTGTTATAATTATGAATTATCTTTGAGTGGATGCTACAATATTCATTAAATAATTAATCCCAAAAAGTTTCAAATATTCTGACCTCATCCATAATCATAATCATGCAACAGACAAATATGAAATCCAATGAGTTCATACAAAAAGAAATATAAGAACAAGTATGTACTCGTAAAACAGATTCATTAGAAGGTGGTATTGTTCTAATTTCAATACAATTTTTCCAATTGATGGAAATAAAAAGCTTCTAACGTTTTGAAAACAATCGTATTCTATTATTTCAGAAACTCATATTAAATATCACAATCGAAAATAAAAATATATATATCATAACCAGAAACCCATAAATTTTTCGCCAATTTGAAAATAAGTTATTTTTTCTCCAGTAACTTCGCACTTAATCAAAGGAACAATAAGTATGGAAACTAATTAATAGTAAAGTTCTACTAGGTACCAAATACATTAAGATAGGCAAGCGCATCTGTCAAGTGATTCCTCTACTAAGCGGACAATCATAGAAAGTAAGGGTAACTCAGAAAAAGCAGGCAGGTAGAAAAAAGAAAGTTTCAAGTTTCTCATTTTATACCGATAGCAGGGGGGTGAAACTCGCTTAGAAACAACGTGAACCGCTAAAATCTGCTGACAAGGCTGCCGTCTAGCGGAACGTATCGTAAACAGCAGAAATGACGCGCATGCGCGTGAAATGTAATGTCATGTCATAGTGTCAATACTGAGGAAAAAAGTAAACAAACAAACACCATTTCGTCTGTGTTTAAAATGCATATCCTGATACCAAAATTTCACTCTTCCTTTTCATTGCCTTCTACCAAAGTTCCTCTTTGCTTCTACGCATGTTGTGTACGCTCTGATAATTTGAATTTTGCCGAGTTATTCTCCGATTTATATTCCCACAATGCCGAAATTTTGTTGTGTTCCCAAATGCTTTAACAGCAATGAGAATAAAAGACTGTAAGCTACTTATTTGTAATAATCTAATTTCATCACATAGGTTTTCACTAGTTATTCAATAACTAGTTCAAAATTGGTATTAATATTTTCAGTTTACACTAATTTATAATAATTTTGTTTTATTTAATAATACATAGTTTTAAATTAGGTATAGTGTAGTAAAGGAATTATTTGTGTAAGTACCATTTCTGATATTCAACTCGAAGATTATAGAATTTGTACTAACCCATTTTTTGTAGTTAAAAACTGCTGGTCCAGTATCAACAGGAAATTTGATATGTATCAACAGATATTTTCACTTTTGCTATAATAGAAGGTATGTTTTCTAGTTCTAGCGTGCATTTCATTACTTGTTATTATTAATGTTTAATTTTTGATAGCTTTCATGTACCGAGAACTAAAATTATACAAAGAATATGGGTAGAGAGAATCGGTAAGAATGAATTAAAACAGTCAAGCCAACCTCAATTATATGTGGTGTGTGAGGACCATTTCCATAAGGATTGTTTGGGGCCAGGTAAAAAACTAATGAGATTTTCATTGCCAACCCACAATTTACCAGGTAATACATCAGTCCCTAGTGATTCAACTTAATATTAACGCTTGTCTTGTTCTTGATAGAATATTGTGCTGATCCAAATGAGAAAGACATATTCTTCCACGAAACATTTGGTGAAACATGTGGTGAAACATCATCCAAGAAGGAGGGTATGTAGTTTATATATTCTATTATCTACCTTCTTCATTTATGGACTAAATTATTCACAGAGTCATCAAGTACAGCATCAACTTCATTGGATTGTGATGAAGATTTGAAGGTGCTGGTTCCAACGAGGTGTTATGTGAGAAAAAAAAAGAAAGATATTTTGAGAGCTACAGAAAGAACAGTTTCTCAATCTATTCTAGAAGGTATGTTGTCTTTCGTAACTATTGTGTAGTTGTTGTAATTGTTGGATTTTTCAGAATCTCATACTTCAAGACAGGAAGATTCTGAGGATTATAGAAAATAATGAGAGTCTGCAGAATTTGTCATGCCCACCAAGCAAGAAGAAAAAATCTTCAGGCCTTCTCGAAGAGAAATTGGAGAAGGCATTTTATATGAAAAATATTTTAGAAGGGGCTGTGCAAGAGAATAAACAAAAAGAAATAGCACATAATGAATTGGCTGAATTATGTGGGAAACGAACGAGGCAAGTCAGATTCAGGCATCATGATTTTATATATACTACTTCTCCCCTTGCTGTGTGCGCAAATAATGCTCCAAATCGCAGAAGAAAGGGAAAGAAAAAGCACCGAAAAACTAATGGTAATTGATCGAGAAGGTTCAAAGGACATACACTTAAACTATTCAATACACATAAAAATATACTGACAAACGAAGATTTTTTCGTGATATTTGGATGGTAAATATGTAAATAATGCATTTGAATTATACATTAATTATTCTGTGATATTGATGGTTTTATGAATAATTTTTTTTTAGAACAAACGAAGATTTTCTCGTTATATTGGAATTGTGAATGTGTAAATAATATATTTGAATTGATTGTACATATAGATTGTCCTATGATATTGATGACTTTATAAATATATTATTCTTAAATATATCTCTTTTTCCCACAAATTTTACATAAAATATATAACATAATATTAAAATTAATAAGATGACGATAAATCAAAGTTGAAACTTTATTTTTGATATTCATCGAGTCATTTTAAATGTCTATACTGCATTCACATTTATTTTATCACTCGGTTGGCCATAGAAATTTGACACATTCTACTCTGTTTAGTAGAAAAATGTGGGGTTTTGACGCTTTTCAGAAGATTTCTGGTTCTAGTTCAGCGCTATCTTGTACATTCTACATAAAAGTCTCAGTAATCATGTGGTGGAAAATTATGAAGGACTTGAAACAAGTGCTAGAGCCCTTCGAAGAGGCTACACGAGCTGTGAGCGGTCAGCAATACCTGACAGCTTCATCAGTTATAGTAATAACTGATTGTCTCTTGGACATTTGCCAAGAATTAATGAAAATCGATGTAGAATCAGAGGTCAAATGTTTGGAACGGTGAAAAGTTTGGAACGGGGATTGAAAGAACGTCTCAGCAACGTGGAGTATAGTAATACGTTAGCTTTTTGCACGTTACTTGATCCGCGTATTAAAACTTTTGTAATTTCGGCCTTATAGTCCGGGAGGTGGTGTCACTTTTTTATTAGTGATTTATCTGCAACTCAAATGTGATTTATTAGAGAGTTGCACTATTACTGTACTCGAAATCGAAAGTCAGTCAGCGCGACCGTGGTGGGCGTGGGCGTGGGAGGCGTTGAAACTCGCCGGAAAAATCTCAAAAAAAAGGGATCGATCTGCACGTAAAACTTTGTAATAAGGTAAATTATTCATGATTATGAGTGAAAATGGGCGTCAGTCACTTTCCCGATGGTGGAAACATCGTCAGTCAGGCGGTTGAAGATGGTCGGAAAAATCTGAAAATTGACAAGTGACCGATCTTCACTTGAAATTTTGAAAAATGATTATTTTAATCAAATTAAACATAAAAATAGCCGTCAGTACGTTTATAGTGGTGGATTCTGCGTCAGTCAGGCTTCCAAATTCAAGGGCAGTGACCAGCTTCCTTTGGCGCGCTGCACCTTATGCAGTTCGACTTACGCATATTCCACCGGCATCGTGCTGGCTGTACGAGTGTACATAACAATTACTTGTTTATACAGGGTGTATCATCATAAACTGGACAAACATATATAGTGGTTAAATGACACCGGGAGAATCACTTTTCCTTATGACATATACCCCGTTTTCGACGCATAAGCGAGAAATAAGGTGTTCAACGTCGTATTTGAGCAATATTCTATTGAGTGGGCTCAGTTATCTATAAACCTCAACGTAACGGTTTCTGGTCACATCGGAGTATTTTTGAGTGCTCAATTCATTAAAGATGAAGAACTGCGAAAAAAAATTTCAAAATGGCGGAAAACCTTCGATGTCCGTGATTTTTTTTGTTTCCAAATTGAATTTCATTTTCTGAATGAACACAATTTTCGAACAATTTCCTTGTAGTTTCCTACAATCAGGAAACGTTTCAACAATTTCGAGTTTTCATTTCTCAGAAAAGCGTTATAAGGCTTATATTCAAACTTCGGCAACGTGATTCATGTCGTCCGATTTTCAGTTCGGTATTCTTCCCTTCCCTTGTAAATTCATCCTTAATTGTCTTGTTTATATCCACCTGAACATCGGAAAATACAGGAAATGCTCTGATTTTCATGGGTACGAAACATGACACACTGCTTCCACAGTCTTCCCCAGGCATCATACAGTTAAATATGAGTCCTCACCGAGTTATATGGGCATCAAATTATATAACCATTTGCCAAGTCGCTTGAAATCAATGAGTGCAAAATCTTTCAAGAGAGAAGTTGAGTTCCTTTTAACAGGTGTTACTACAGTATGGAGGAGTTCCTTAAGGACTTCATTTGTTGAATTTGTTATTTTTTTTCTCTTGTATTTGTCATAATAGACTTGTCCTATACATTTCTTAAGGGTCCAAAAGGATTTTATAATTTTATTTATTTATTTATATGATGAAACACCCTATATGAACAAGTAATTGTTATGTACACTCGATAAATAATCGTCAGCCGGCACGATGCCGGTGGAATATGCGTTATTATTATTATTATTATAACTGCGAAAGGTGCAGCGCGCCAAAGGAAGCTGGTCACTGCCCTTGACTTTGGAAGCCTGAGTGACGCAGAATCCACCACTATAAACGTGACTGACGTCCATTTTTACGTTCAACTTGATTAAAATAATCATATTTCAAGTGAGGATCGGTCACTTGTCAATTTTCAGATTTTTCCGACCATCTTCAACCGCCTGACTGACGATGTTTCCACCATCGGGAAAGTGACTGACGCCAATTTTCACTCATAATCATGAATAATTTACCTTATTACAAAGTTTCACGTGCAGATCAATCACTTTTTTCTGAGATTTTTCCGGCGAGTTTCACCGCCTCCCACGCCCACGCCCACCGCTATTGAACTGACTGACGCGCGGACCTCATATGTACAAGTGAAGAACTACTCATCCTAAAAAATTCGTGTGAAGATCGATCACTAGTTCAAAAGTGACGCCACCTCCCGGACTATTAGGGGAGATCATTTCTGAAAAAGATGAAAAAAAATCGACCATTCCAAATAGTGATGAATCCCCCGAAAAAAACAAAACTATCGATTTGGTCATCGAAAGACCGAATTGTCAGTGATGAAGGCAATAAATGCTCAAACAAAACAGTGAGTTCTAGAGCGATCATTGAATTCCAAAGATATAAGGAAGATGAAGTCGTCCTTGATAGAAAAAAAGATCCGTTGGTGTGGTGGAGTGAAAATCAATTCTTATACCCAAATTTGAGTGATCTTGCGCGACGAAAATTCTGCGCAGTTGCAACATCGGTTCCATGTGATAATCTATTTTCGAAGGCGGGCAATATTTTGACAGATCGAAGAACCCGCCTGAATGCCAAAAAAGTTCAAGAACTTTTGTTTTTGAACTACAATTATAAAATATTAAAATGTTTTTACATGTATTTTTATATACTGTGGCGTTTTTTATTATTATTTGTGGGTAGGTACCGGACCTGACGAGCCACTATTTTTTGTTTGTTTTTTGTTTGTAACTTAAGGTTTTTTTATTCGATTTGAAAATATCTGATGCAATAATAATAATCTTATTATTACAGATTATTGTAAGGTTTTATATGTGTTTAACATTTTTTGTGTCTGCCACAAAGTACAATCAAAAATTTTTTACTTATTGTACTATGTATATATTTGTTGAATTTCACTCTCTTTTCGTTTATATAACTTTATTATTCAAAATATGCAAAGAGCTACATTTCTCGTCCTTTTTGTGCTCATTTGCGATATTTACTTCAGTTTTGAGTAGATATGCAATTGGATATTTTCCATTGCAATAAGTAATATCGTGATATCTATTAATTGAGTTTTTATAATGTATAATTATATTTGAAGATTCAATATTTTTTCTGTTTTGATTTTCGTCCCTATTTTATGTTGTTTCTATATGTTATGGATTTGATGAAATTATGGTAGCAAGAATAATAAAAAATTTTAATCTCTGCAGGCTCTGCATGGTTTCATTATCAACAAGTCCCATTTCACTTTTTTCATTCCACTCCAAGTAGTTATAGAATCCTTATTCTATTAGAGTATCCCCGAACATTTAATTCGAATGAAAGTGGTATCGTAGGGAGTTGGACATATCAAAAGCTTTTATAACTTCGTCGACGTTTCGGAACCAATGGTTCCTTTCTCAAGACTGCTCAAATTGTGAAAAGTGTATGTGGGACAGACTAAACAATATTTAAGTGAGAGAATAAGACAATATGTAGGGGATGCAGCACAAGTACATAATAACAGTGGAAACAAAACAGCGTTGACCCAACATATGAAAAAGGAAGGACATAAGTTCAATTTTAACAACGTAAAAATTTTAGATAGGGAACAGAAAATTCAAAAAGACTCATAAGTGAAATGGTGTTCATAAGGAAAAAGAATTCGGTCAATTATAGAGAAGACACTAATAATCTTAGTAAATTTTACGACTGTGCTATTTCCAGGATGACAACTATACTTCATTCAACTTTATTTTAGCAGTCGGTTGGCCATGGAAATTTGACACATTTCACTCTGTATAGTACGAAAATGTGGGGTTCTGAAGCTTGTCAAAACATTTTTGGGTTTTAAATCGACGCTATGTTGCCCGTTCTACGTAAAAGCTTCTGTTATTACGTATTTTATCACAATGTCGAATCTCTTCGGAAAATATGTGACGAACATAATTGAAGTTTATACAAAATGTTTGAAGGCATACCAAATCCAGTTATTTGCATGGAAAATACAAGAAATCAGTATAATATCATAATATGCACTAGCTTGAGGAGAGTTAATGTTCGTTATCTTCTTTGGCTTACATCATTTGTAGATTTCAAAAATATTAACTTGAAGATGAAATGCATATGATCCAGTGGTTGGGAATGGGTATCACCCGAAGGAACTAACAGATAATTACAAGCATGTTAAATTCTTCAACAAAAATCATCTTGCATCAATATAAGTAAAAGGAATTGAAGGAAGTTTCAAGTTAAGATGCAACTTAACCGTTGAAGAAAAATTTCACATGAATAAACAAGTAACAGGGCAACTTGCGCGTATTTGTGGCTATTCATCTTAATACATTGATGTAATAATAATAATTAGGTATTTATTAGTACCTTAAGACATTTACATTGTATAGGACAAGTCAAATGAAAAATAGAAAAATCCATTTTAGGGAACTTATTCTCCGATGACATTTATCGAAAATCCTGTAGTAAACTTTTCGCATTAATTCACTCAAACATAAAATTCTCAAATGCCACCACTTTTTTGCGTCTCCCAATAGAAGGAAATTCTTTGTCTCTTCATTCACAATCTTTCTGATCTGAAATATTCAGCTGAAATATAAGTCTTTTAGATTCAGATGAAACATTATATAAATTCTCTTACATTGAATATGTTCGCTACCGTCTGACGTATTGTGGATTTTAGAATATCAGGGTATAACTATTTGAATGAGCAGACCTGAATTCTAAATAGCACTTCCTGAAACCCTGTCTGTTTTTTCAATCACTTTCAAATTTTCGTAATAAAAATTGATATTAGTTGTGGCAACGGCGTTATGACATTAACGACATTTCATGAGTGCCAACCTAACTTCGTTCTAGTTACAAAAACTTGAGAAAATTATTTCATGGCCAACCGACTGCTAAAATAAATTTGAATGAAGTATAGATTATAGTAAGAAGAGAACATTTCAAACAAATCAATATGAAAACTTCATATTTTCTACCTGCCGGTGTTTTGCTCGTTGCCTAGTTAACCACCTTGAATTTGGATTCCATGACTTTGACTCTTGGAGCGTAGACACATCTATGTTCCAGGCTTTGACTTATGCTAGTTTAAATTTAGGTTCTATGTTTGTGACGTATAGACCTGACAATTATTAATGAATTTGTTTACGTGTGCTATAGATTAAGATCAAGATTTTTATTCCTGACTACGAAAAATCTGATAATTCAGTCCTAATCCATGTTATTATTTATTAACTTTTAAGATCTTTTGCCGCATTATAACCAGGCAAGTATCCATGCCAACAACCGACAGTTCCCAATGAATCGGAATCTGTTTGAGGTAATCTCAGATAGAGTAAAGAAGGCTGAGGCAACCATCAAACTCGGTACTTCGGTACATGAGTCAAGAAACGGATCCATCGCACAAGCTGCATGGACGGCAAGATCCCAGGAAGAGCCGGTTCAGTTTGAACGTAATGAACAGTATTCCGAATCGACTATCCAGATTATGTCTAATCAGTTAATTGATGTCAGAGTAGCGATGGGCGCACTCATAACCAACTTCAGAGTGAGGAAGGACCAAATCCAAAACCTACGACCCTACGCTTGCTATGACTTTAACAACTACACTGAGGTTCCGAATGCATGGCATCAAACACGTAATAACATCTCTACCCAAGGTGATGTTGGAAGGTGGAATCTTGATGATTACCGCACAGCATTCACGAACAAGGATAGACACAGAACGTCCTGGGTAAGAGGGATGTTAAAGAACAAGAATGATTGTAGGATTGTTTTGTGAATTCATACATACAACCAAAAAAGAATGCAACGAAACAGCGAAAAGTAAATAGATCAATAAGGAAAAAGAAAATGCAGGAATCGGACAGCGACGATGACGATGATCATTTTTGTCTAGTCTGCGTAGAGCCTTTTCATATAAGCAAACCGGGCGAAAAATGGGTTCAATGCATGGATTGTAAGAAATGGTCACTTGAAGAATGCACAAATCAAGATGTCATGTATATTTGCCACCATTGTGATGATTCGGACATATTCAAGCTAACATATTACCACGCTGTACACTGTGTTACAATCGACCCCACCTAGTGTTACAATCGTTGCGGGTCTGGAGGCGGTTGTAACACTTTGAACACATTTAGTTTTTCATTAATATTTTCAGTTCTATAATATAATCAGGAAAAAATGTTACATTTTTATCAAGCCAAATATATATACGATATTTTTCCAGAAAAAGTTTTTCATTTATTGCTTTAGTCTTCTAGTAACTCCAATTAGAACTCAACTTGTTACTTTCGACCCCGGTCTACCCTAAGAGAAGTATTTCTGTGCTTTTATGCAGTGTTCAAACACGGCAAGGCAGACTTAGTGAAACAGGTGACCTCATTTTTTCTTGAGAAAAACATTGATTTGAAAAAATGCGTGGGTCAAGGTTATGATGGGGCTAGTTTGATGAGCGGTATGTATAATGGTGAACAGAAAGAGATTAAAGATATGCAGTCTAATGCGGAGTATGTACGTTGCGCCACTCATAATTTAAACTTGGTGGTTAATAATGCTGTTACCAGTTGTCTCGAATTACAGACATTTTTCGCAACGTTACAAGATGTGTATAATACGGCGCATTAGTAGTGACGTCACATCTCCATTTCTGTGGTTCCAGGTTCCAAACAAACCTCATTTAATTTGTATTTCTAGAGGCGAATACTTCTGTTGTGGATGAAAGCATTGTTGCTGCATCGTGTTCCTGCCCTAGAGGTCAGGTAATATGCCATCACGTGGCAGCTGTGTGTATTTTTGGGCATCACACTATAAGTGTGACGGATAAGGCGTGCACATGGAATGTTCCAAAAATAAATACGGAGGAGAAGATACAAACCATTGAGGACCTCTACCCAAGGACAAGAGAATACTGTGCTGTCAAAAGATTGGCAACAGAAGCTGAAATAAATCTTTTTCTCAGCAAATTAGAAGAGCCTGTTGGCTTCAGCTGGTTGTTGAAACCGAAACCAACAGAAGAGTGTCTGAGCCTCATTCCTTCAATTGAGGAAATTGTATTTTCCAAAAAATATTTGGAAAGTACAGATGGAACACACACACACACGCACATGGAATGTTCCAAAAATAAATACGGAGGAGAAGATACAAACCATTGAGGACCTCTACCCAAGGACAAGAGAATACTGTGCTGTCAAAAGATTGGCAACAGAAGCTGAAATAAATCGTTTTCTAAGCAAATTAGAAGAGCCTGTTGGCTTCATCTGGTTGTTGAAACCGAAACCAACAGAAGAGTGTCTGAGCCTCATTCCTTCAATTGAGGAAATTGTATTTTCCAAAGAATATTCGGAAAGTACAGATAGAACACACACACACGCACATGGAATGTTCCAAAAATAAATACGGAGGAGAAGATACAAACCATTGAGGACCTCTACCCAAGGACAAGAGAATACTGTGCTGTCAAAAGATTGGCAACAGAAGCAAATAAATCGTTTTCTCAGCAAATTGTAAGAGCCTGTTGGCTTCATCTGGTTGTTGAAACCGAAACCAACAGAAGAATGTCTGAGCCTCATTCCTTCAATTGAGGAAATTGTATTTTCCAAAGAATATTTGGAAAGTACAGATGGAACACACACACACACGCACATGGAATATTCCAAAAATAAATACGGAGGAGAAGATACAAACCATTGAGGACCTCTACCCAAGGACAAGAGAATACTGTGCTGTCAAAAGATTGGCAACAGAAGCTGAAATAAATCTTTTTCTCAGCAAATTGGAAGAGCCTGTTGGTTTCAGCTGGTTGTTGACACCGAAACCAACAGAAGAGTGTCTGAGCCTCATTCCTTCAATTGAGGAAATTGTATTTTCCAAAGAATATTTGGAAAGTACAGATGGAACACACACACACACGCACATGGAATATTCCAAAAATAAATACGGAGGAGAAGATACAAACCATTGAGGACCTCTACCCAAGGACAAGAGAATACTGTGCTGTCAAAAGATTGGCAACAGAAGCTGAAATAAATCGCTTTCTCAGCAAATTAGAAGAGCCTGTTGGCTTCATCTGGTTGTTGAAACCAATATGAATATTTGGAAAGTACAGATGGAACACACACACACGCACATGGAATGTTCCAAAAATAAATACGGAGGAGAAGATACAAACCATTGAGGACCTCTACCCAAGGACAAGAGAATACTGTGCTGTCAAAAGATTGGCAACAGAAGCTGAAATAAATCGTTTTCTCAGCAAATTAGAAGAGCCTGTTGGCTTCATCTGGTTGTTGAAACCAATATGAATATTTGGAAAGTACAGATGGAACACACACACACGCACATGGAATGTTCCAAAAATAAATACGGAGGAGAAGATACAAACCATTGAGGACCTCTACCCAAGGACAAGAGAATACTGTGCTGTCAAAAGATTGGCAACAGAAGCTGAAATAAATCGTTTTCTCAGCAAATTAGAAGAGCCTGTTGGCTTCATCTGGTTGTTGAAACCAATATGAATATTTGGAAAGTACAGATGGAACACACACACACGCACATGGAATGTTCCAAAAATAAATACGGAGGAGAAGATACAAACCATTGAGGACCTCTACCCAAGGACAAGAGAATACTGTGCTGTCAAAAGATTGGCAACAGAAGCTGAAATAAATCGTTTTCTCAGCAAATTGGAAGAGCCTGTTGGTTTCAGCTGGTTGTTGACACCGAAACCAACAGAAGAGTGTCTGAGCCTCATTCCTTCAATTGAGGAAATTGTATTTTCCAAAGAATATTTGGAAAGTACAGATGGAACACACACACACACGCACATGGAATATTCCAAAAATAAATACGGAGGAGAAGATACAAACCATTGAGGACCTCTACCCAAGGACAAGAGAATACTGTGCTGTCAAAAGATTGGCAACAGAAGCTGAAATAAATCGTTTTCTCAGCAAATTAGAAGAGCCTGTTGGCTTCATCTGGTTGTTGAAACCAATATGAATATTTGGAAAGTACAGATGGAACACACACACACGCACATGGAATGTTCCAAAAATAAATACGGAGGAGAAGATACAAACCATTGAGGACCTCTACCCAAGGACAAGAGAATACTGTGCTGTCAAAAGATTGGCAACAGAAGCTGAAATAAATCGTTTTCTCAGCAAATTAGAAGAGCCTGTTGGCTTCATCTGGTTGTTGAAACCAATATGAATATTTGGAAAGTACAGATGGAACACACACACACGCACATGGAATGTTCCAAAAATAAATACGGAGGAGAAGATACAAACCATTGAGGACCTCTACCCAAGGACAAGAGAATACTGTGCTGTCAAAAGATTGGCAACAGAAGCTGAAATAAATCGTTTTCTCAGCAAATTGGAAGAGCCTGTTGGTTTCAGCTGGTTGTTGACACCGAAACCAACAGAAGAGTGTCTGAGCCTCATTCCTTCAATTGAGGAAATTGTATTTTCCAAAGAATATTTGGAAAGTACAGATGGGACTGAGTTTTTTGAAGGGAAGGCGAGAATAAGCCCAGATGCTATAGTGAGGATAGCTGAAGCTACGAAGGGTCAGCATCGCAATGAAAACTGGCTAGTTGTCAGGAAGCACAGGCTGACTGCTAGCCAATTTGGCGCCGTTATTTCAGCATGTGCTAGAGATAAATACCCGCCTTCACTTTTTAAGACCATTCTTGGGGGCTATGATTCCGATCATGCAAAGGCAATCCAGTGGTGACGACAGAATGAGAAAGAGGCGTTAGACATGTTTCGGCTTGGAATAGAAATGGATGTCGTATCCACTGGATTGTGGCTGGATGAATGTGGCTATTTAGGGGCTAGTCCAGATGGACTGATAGGGGACGATGCACTCATCGAAATAAAATGCCCCTATAGTTTTAGGGAAGGAGATCTGGAGGAAATTCTAACAAGTAGGCAAGATTATATTATTTATAAAAATGAGAACGGTATGACTAAGGTCAATCGCAATCATTTATATTGGCACCAAATACAAGGCCAATTACATGTAACCAAGAGAAAGCTATGCTATTTAATGGTTTGGACCCCATGAAATGGAGGTAATAGTTATAGAAAAATGTGATGCTTGGGGTGAAAATATCGACTTGTTAAAAAAATTTTATATGGAAAAATATTCACCTCAATTAATAAATTTAGGTATATATTAGAATTGTATGTATATATCAAATAAAAATAATATTCATGTATAACGTTTATTTTTTTTACCTTCTACACAATATTTCTAATGATCACATTTGAAAATCTTTCCACAAAAAGAGAAAATGCACTTTACTGTGACTCTCAAAATGCCACTCCATTTCTCTTAGTTGTTGAAACCTATCATCTCAGTCATTAAAAAAATTCTTTCAATTTCAGTAAACTACGAGGCACATAGTGGAAGAATATTACATACATAGTACATTTGTTGCATCTTAATTGGAAACAAATTTTAATTCGATTTTCATTTTCCAATGTATGACAATAAAAATTATACGCATATATTATTCATTATATATCTACAGATAGATCATAAAAACGAAATCACCTGAATTTTTTAACTTCAGTAACTGAAACAGTGGATAGACAGGATTATTGAAAACGGCCGTTAGACTCTATGCGGCGGATTAAAAACTGGCTGAGGAACTCCATGAGGCAGGATAGATTTACGAATTTGGCCATATTAAACATCGAGAGTGCCAACACCAAGGAAGCTGCGACTGCCCCGAAAATTGTGGAAGTTTTTGCAGAAGGCAAACGGGAACTCAATCTCTCTGAGATTATGTGTGTGCTTAGGACCAAAGCTATGTCTATAAGCTACTCAACTCAACTTTTTTTAATTTTTTTACTCATCGTAGTAAAATCTAATTTTTCAAGGTATCCTTCCTTGACTACCCATATAAATTATTTGTTTATACACGTTCGATTTTTGTTCTAACCATATTTTATGACTTTCATATATTTTCCATTCTTACTGGTTTGTATTAAAATGATGACTTGTTTTTTACTTATGCTTACATTCGAGCTGGTTGATTTGAAGATTCTATTTTATATACAGGGTGTTCTTTAATTCGAGGAACAAATGAAGAGACTTTTTTTGGTGAGCCATTGTTGATTTGAAAAGATGTAGAAAAAAGCTTTGTGGTTGTACTTCTTTATGGTCCCCTGCAGTTTTGTCCTATCTGCTATCGAATTCGGGGGAATTTTTTTATGATAATTTGGATTTCTTTCAAGATTTTGAGAAAATCGTTTAAAATTTCTTACTCGGAATCGGTATCAGATACGACAAAACTACAAAAGATCCAATTTAGTATAACGAAAAAGATTCTTTCTGCATTTTTTCAAATTAATCGGTTCTATGAGAAAAAATTCAAACTTTTTTATTACACCCTTTATCTCTAGAACGAATCGTTTTGCGTTTTTCCTTGAAATTACTGAAGGAATCTCCTTGACTACAACTACAATAAATTTCAGAACACCTTAAAATTGCTCTGAAAACAAATAATTTTGAAAATTTTCCGGACCTACCGAACACCTCCCTGAGGAGTGCACCCACCACAAAAAAATGTCTATTTCCGCCTTACATAAACAGAGACAGTATAACTTATTTAGGTCATCATACTCGTATTTCTATAAAATCTATCAAAGCAGGAATGAACTGTTTGGTTAAGGGCCCGTTATATGGACGAAAGGAAAGGTGTAACTTTTAGTCTCTGTCAAACCTTTTATTAATTGACAATTGTTCATATAACTAGATTGAAATATCTTAACTAAGAACATATAACAATGGATCCAACATTTCAGCTGATGGTTTAACAAAGGATTAGTATCTGATAAAGTTTTAACACATTATTGTTTGGATAAACCTTTGAGGTTATCTTATGATGCATCATTTTATGATATAGGAGCTTCTTTATCGCATGTAGAATCCGATGGTAATGAAAGGCCAGTTTGTTAATAACAAATTGTTATATTTTCCGAGTATTAAACAAGACAGAACAAAATTATAGTATAACACACATGGAAGGAAGGTGAGCCAGAGAACCAACTAGAAAATGAAAATGATGACGTAGAAACACAAGATCCAAGAAGAAGTAACAGAAGAAAGAAAATGTCATCAAGATATCAAGATCTCAATATTGACGTTGATCATTTAGCAATGAGTGATGAATCCTTTGTAAATGATGTACCACGAAGTTTTGAAGGAGCAAAGTGGAGGGATGATTTTCATTTAAAGGAACAAGCTATTTCAGAAGAAATAACGGATGAAAATATTAACGCCTGGACTCTTGTTAATAGACCAGAAAATACTCCTTTGATCGACAGCATATATTTGACTCCTCCTATAAATGGAAATGAATATAACTTCTTGCTTGTATGGAGAAAAAACTATAATTCAGGCTGATGGAAGCCACGAAAATTATATCTAACCGACTTATGGATTTCTAATTCTAAGAACTAGTAGGTACTGAAATTACTTAATCCTTCCAGTAAAACTCAATCTTACTCTGGAACACAACAAAGGAATTTCGTTTTGAACTGACTAAGTTTTCAATTAAGTCGCAACAATTCATTTTTGAAACATTATTTTCAGTTTTTGCAAGTGCTGATGGTATTAAGGTCCCAGAAATCTATCTCCAGCAAATTAATTACACTTGTAAGGTCCTCATGTGAGCTATGGAATTTTGAAGGTTGATATTGTGTGTCTAATGGTCCCCATACACTATTCGATGAAAGCTCACACTATGAGTCCACAGCCTACAGGCTGGCCAATCCACACAATTTTCCACAATTCTTTGTCTAAAAATTTTCGCGATGTATCGTCAGTTCCTCATCTGTACGGAGTCCATATTCTAATTAATTTTCAAGTTAGTGTTTTGGATTGCTGTGATATTAAAATTATGAACAAATTCTAAACATGATTTTTACTGACGTGCGAAAAACATTTATTATCGTATCCTACTTGAGAAATGAGGGGCAAGTAGAAGACGAGTGAAAATATTCTGTTGATAAAAATGTTTTAGTGATTTTATGATCGAGTATTTCAATATTGCTGAAGATTTCATCAATCTTTTCGGAGAACTGTTTCGTGATGACTTATCGTCCTCCATGAGGACGTATTCGAAGAAAAACAAGGATGTGGTCGAAAGAACCAGAATTAATCAGCAATATTGAAAATGTGATGACAGGAGGTTCACGAATCTATCATATCTCCATTGATTTTCGGTGTTAAATTTCACAGTTTTTCGAAAGGAGACATCAATTTGTTTCCACATAGACCTGTTATCAGAAAATTCGAAGAAGTTGATTACCCTCGTAGGATGGCTTTCTGCCGGTGGTTTCTCAACCAATTCAGGGATTAACTGAATCTTTTTTTCTGATAAAGCCTGGTTCTATCTATGTGAATTTGTCATCTTTCAAAATATGATAATGTGGGAGCAGTCTAGAATCGGAACAATTCTTCCTTGAAACACCACTTAAGATACGAATTGTTGGACATATTTTCGATGAACTTGGATTAAAAATTTTTACCACGAATTTTTTCAATCGCCTCCGATTTTTTGGATTCTTATTATCTCACTAATAAAACAATGCTTTTTGCACATTGGAAAAAATCAGTTTTGAAACTGCTACTAACTTTTTCTGAAAAAGTGCCTCATATACAAAATTACGCTATATAGATCAATATCAACAATGTTTACTTGTTTTCATTTTGGAAGCGTGCAATTATTCAAGTAGAGAGTTACGTTCAAACATAGAATATCAAACTTCCAAATTCCATAGCCTACTTGACGAATTTTTTTTGTATGCATGCACGTTGTGAGGACAATATACCTCTCGCTTCTTGTTCGGGTTAGATATTGTGCAGATACCTCAGGCGCAGTGTACACTGGGGAAACCTGTTTCATGAAACCAATTTCATAGAACGTGCAACAAAATTTGCAAAGAGATTTTGCACACTGCGTTTAATGAAACGGATTTCACGAAACGTGAAACAAAAATTGCTTGCAATCGATAAAAAAAATTGCACAGGGCAGTGCAGACTGTGTTCCATGAAAGTGGGAGATTTGAAATCTACTTCTACCTTGAATCATAAATAAAAGGAATGGCCTTTGCAGAGGTATGAATGTATTTGTTGTTGTACACACATTCTATACTTCTTGGTCTAGTACGACACTGTTGAAGTGGCATGGATAAATTCATATACTTCCTATATTTTCGAGTGAACTATCTCAATTGTAATTGGCGACAACAAGCAGCTAACTCGCTGCTGTCTTTGGTCAACAACAAATGTTTATTTTCCATTCCTTGTATTTATGTTCCAAGATTTTCACGAAACTTCGCATAACGATTTTCTACAGCTTCCGTTTCACTGCATTGCATTTCAATTAGTTAGTTTAGTGTTAAGAAATAATTATGGCGTGTTCATAAAACTGATAGAACACCGTTGCTTCTATCGGCATGTTCTTATACAACCGGTTTCACGAAACATATTTCTGGAACATTGTTTCAAGAAACAAAAGTGTGCATTGCACCATAGAATAGGTAAGAGAGAGGACAGACACATATTGAAATTTGCAACTTACAGTAGAAATTTTTCAAGGACCCTAATGCCTGCCTGTTCTGTTAAAATTGTAAAAATCAATTTTTTTTTTTTTTGTACTTGGTTCGAGTCCAGTCCTAGATGGAGCTACGTTAGTGTTCTGGGGAATTTGAAATTTTGTATGAAGAAGAATAAATAAAAAAAAAACACGGGCGCAATGGAACTCAAAGATGGATTCTCGAATACGAAATCCTTGTCACGGTGCCACACACCTTTATACTTAAAACTTTGGAATAATATTTTCCATCAAATTGTTGAAAATCTACGCAGAAGGCATGGAGCTTGCATCATGTGCCCTTTCATTATGATGAAATAGTCATCAAAGAAGATATGGGGAAGATAAGATCCTAGGTTATGAAGATTTTGGGGATTCCAATTTTTGTAGACTTGCCAAAAAGTGTTACGGAACATAGTCATCGACATGTGAAGATCTATAAACTTGTCATCTAGGTCTATGACATGTATGGAAAGGAAAGGACATTGTAGAAATCAATGAAATAAACGAAGGTTCCAAAAGTCATAGATAACCTATAGATGCTCAACTCTCTGTCTGAATTTGTTTCCTTATAGAGCGACATCTATTGAGTTTTTTCCTTTTTCGCTGGCATGATTTTGGCAGCGTTGCTACCAGAATTACATATGCCTACTGAACTGCCAACGCATTTTGTTTAAATTTTAATACCTCAAGATTGAAATTTCGGTCGCGTATCATCACAAATTTATGCCGAAAATAATCTAATTTCCGACATAAATGAGTAATGATGCGCAGCAGATTTGAAACTCGCCAAAAAAATTTCAATTTGTATATTTGGTAACATCTGATTGGAAAAATTAATCTATAGGAATAAAAGAAGATAATACCTCCTCATATTGGGCTTGAAACTCCTCAACATCTACTTGCCCCCTGAGTTCTTCCTTAATTTTGAATTGGGTTATTAAAAAGAGTTATTTTGGCGAGGATATTCAGAGTTGAGCGATGAAAAATAGTATTAAATGTTCAGGAGGGTCTCACCAATTTTGGGTTTGGCTTCATTTAAAGAATTATGTAGTGGGTTTGTAGCTATACCTATGCCTTAATTACTTCGAAGCAATCCGAACATTCATCATAATATCTTTCATCGTTTTTCTGGCTAAATATCCCGCCACATGCGGTTTCTTCAAATCATTTTTTACATTTTTTCGTCAAAAGTTTTGACTTCCATCTAATTGTTGTTGTTTTTATTCTTTTCTTCTTTCTCAAGCAAAGTTGGTGGTATTAAATAAATATTCGTGAAGAAATCTACTCTGAGATATCAATTCGTCGATAATTAAAAGGAAAAAACTCGATAGATGGCACTACTTCTGCCCGAATAAAATCGTTTCAAGGGAGTTAACCCCCCCGCCAAAAGTCGTCTTATTATTAAAGATACATGGTGTCAGGTGTAAAAACCGAATAATATTGTGAAGATTCGGTTGAAAAATCTTCAGAGTGTCGATAAATCAACTAAATTGCTAGTTTCGTTCGAGGATTCTCGAAATGAAGTCCGATGACTCAAAATCGAAGGAGGTAACCTCAAAATCTTCAACAAGCATGTCGTCAAATCTAGTACAATTAAGTATAGAAAATGAAAAAAATATGAAGAAAATATGGGAGACATGGTTACAACGATATCAAATTTACATGGTATCGACTGGTCTTGATCAAGAAAGCGAAAAAAGAAGAGTTGCCATTCTACTTCACAATATAGGTCCACAAGAATTGGAAATCTTCAATTCTTTCAATATGGATGTCAATTCTGTAACACATGAAGAAGTCATCAAACAATTCACTAAATATTTCGTACCTAAAAGAAATCTAACAATAAACCGTTTCAAATTCTTCACAAGATGACAAGGCACCAACGAAAACATTGACAACTTCATAACAAATCTTACCAACCTTAGCCTTGAATGTGAATTTGGCAATCTGCAGAAATCCTCGCTTTAAGTGTCCAGCAAAAGGAGTGAAATGTAGGTCATGCAATATTTTCAATCATTATGAAAAATTTTGTCATTCTAAAAGTCAAAAATTTGCAAATAAAAGTCAGTTAATTCGATTTCAGCATCAGCTGAATGTGCTCCAAGTGATCAAACCTACTTTATAGGATTAACTAACAATAATTCATCAAACCAAAAACATTGGTATGTTAAATTTGAAATTAATCATAAAACTATAGATTTTCTCTTAGATACAGGAGCAGATCTGGATATTATGTCTAAACGAACATTAGATAGTTTGAATTTACATCACGATATTTCTGAGATTAATGGATTAAATATATGAAAGGCCTCGGAAATAATAATATTCCTGTCATTGGAAAAACTAAATTAAACTGCCTTTATAATGGTAAAAATTTAAACTTGGAATTTGTAAATGTAGAAGTCAAGGAAATAAACGAAGGTTCCAAAAGTAATCTTATTGTTTGGGTGAGGTATTTCTTGATTGGATGCATTTCTTCGTAGAACATGTTCGACCCACTCCTGAATGGACTTCTCATGGACAACCATGAGAGTCACAAGTATTAAAGTATTACCCATCTCTGGATTACGCTAGCAATAATATCGTTGTAATTTTATCTTTGGCCCTACACGCTACTCATAAAATGCAGCCAATAGATGTGGCCGTTTATGGTCTCTTGAAAACATATTACGAGAGGGAGGTGGATAGTCCAGAAGATGCATCCAGGACGCATCCAGGAGTCAAAAGTTGATCACGTTCAATTCAAATGGACTGGAAAACACTCAAAGATGAAATGAGAAGATTATTTGTGAGTGGACCAGACGAAGTATTCCTTAGACGAAAATTTGAAAATCGAAGGTGGAGAAAGGACGAAAAATTCACAGAATACCTTCCATTATAAAGTGAGATCGGAAAACCATGTGAACGTTCCAGGGGCTGAAATGATGGACTATAATATTGATAGATTCAATGACATCACTAAACGGAACTTGGCAAGAATGCAGAATTTCAGATCCTTACATGATTTGCTTCGAACAATAAGAAAATAATGTAGCCGAGAGATGACTTAGTCTCATGAGACGTATCGACAGAACGAATCTACGAGAAATGCAAACACTTCATCAGCTACCCAGTTGAAAAGAAAATGTTTCAATTGCAATACAGAAGGTCATATAGAGAAAGAATGCAGACAACCTAGAAGACCGAAAGGAAACTGTTGTTTTGAGTATGGATCCTTGGAGCTTGGAGCACTTGGTCATGTCCTGCCCTAAGAAGAATGGACAGTCAAGGAAAGCAGTTCCAGCACCAATTTAGTAAACTTGAAGAAGCCTTTTATGTGTAACATTGGGTATACGGTAGAACTTGAAAATTTGGTTCCTGAGAATTCAATTAGTTAAATTGTGGAATCAGCTCAATTAAAGTAGATCATGTTCTCAAAGATCGTGCCTTCCCTATGAAGATAACATAAAGTTTGCACTTTTACTGCTCGATATTCACTCTATTCATTTGTCAATTGAAGGCTTGGACGGCCCTTCCGTATCAACTTTTCCGCCACACTGCTAACATAGGCTGCAGCCTCTTGACGTGACAATTTACGGACCCATAAAGAGACAATTTATGACATTCCAGCCAACTAAGGGCTCAAGCCGAGATCATAATTGAGGCTTTCCAGGACAATAATAGTGAGAAGCCATCAGATGAAGATGACGATTTGCCGCTTTCAACTCTTATTCCATTGAAAAAACTGAAAAATTTTCATTGGACAAGACTTATCTGAACCAAGTATAAGCTGGAACGAACCATATACAGCTGAAAACCAGATGAATCCTGTGGAATTTTTTTGTTTATTTTTTGACGACTCTCTTATTGACGATTTGTGTCGTTTCAGCAATTTATATGCATCCCAAAACAATCGTGTGGGAGACATTTCCAAATCAGAGATGTGGTGCTTTTTAAGCGTGCTTATTCTGAGTGGGTATAATCAATTACCTCGAAAGCATGGGCGTACCCAGGTAGGGGCAGGGGGGGCAGCTGCCCCCCCCCCCCCCTTGAAGATAAAATAAACGTTAATTTTCCTGCCAAGTGGGAAATAAAACGTGTTACCTACTCTGCGCAAAGTGTTGGAAAAAAATATCTTTACAGTCAGATATTTTGATTTAAATTTTTTTTTATCTATAATTAAATATTTTACAACACTCCAGATAGTATACTGTTGGCGACGCAGTATAATTCAAATTTCCCGCGGAACCGTTGCATCTCGTAGTTTCCGCTCCCGACGAGACAATCAGAGCCATCTAGGATTAAAGCCGAATATAATTTGAAGAAAACAACATCTAGCGCTGTCTCGTTACGGACGACAGTACTTTTTGCAGTAGAGAAATAGCATCAATTTTTATGCTGTCAATAGCGACATCTTGTATTGAACAGCAATGCCACAAAGAACCTTCTAGCATGGACTATTCTGGAAAGAAAAGACAGTGATAGAAAGTATGAGACAAGGATGGAAATAGAGTCGAGTGCAGTGACGGGAGCGAAAATATTTGAATATATAAGGCAATTCAGTTAGGAGTTTAAGGGCCAGATCATAGAATATAATTATTCTAAGGGCCAGATAAACGCTTGATCTGTGGTTTAAGTGGAACTGTAGTTCAAGCCATAAGAATTCTTATGCGCATGAACTACAGTTCACTCACGTTGAACTACAGATCAAGCGTTTATGCAACTGGCCCTTAAATATTTTATGCGCCATAGTGTCTCATTTTTATAGTTTAGTTGCGGCGTCACGAGATTTACGTTTACTGTACAACAATTGGAAATATTTCTCCGTCAAATGGATATCAGGAAATTCTTTGAAAGAGGTGAGTCAAAACAAAACACATATATGGATTAGTATTATTTGATTTGATTTGTTATAATTGTATTGTGTTCAACTGCTCTTTCATTTATCAAACATGAATGGATATAGAGCATAGAAAATATATGTATGATTTCAATTATTGTAGGTACGTATATTTTTTGCTGGAAGGAAAACATTTAAAAGTAGTTTTGTTTGGTGGGGGTGGTCGTGGTCATGTTCAGGGCAGGGTAGCAACCTGTATAATAATACAACAGGAATAAAAATTATCCTACGTTCTGGGGTATTATTTATCCAGATTCCAAATTTAATCAAATCGCGTCTAGCCGATACAGCGTGATAGAGAAATAAACGTCCAAACACACAAAGAAAACTTTCAAATTTATACTTAGTAGAAATAAAACTTACATGTTATTCTACAAATGTGACGTTATTTGGGAAAAGGGACCTCATGGTCAGTTTTAGTTTCCGAGATGTTCACAGACAGTTTTATGAAATAATAATAAAAGTACAATTTTTTGTTCATCACTTTGTAGTAACCAGCAAACACCTAAAAGTGTTTTAATTGAATCAACTCTTTAAATAACTTCCAAAGAAAACTTTTAGCTTTTTCAAAATTTAAACTTTAAACATAGTTTTCTCGCAATCGCTATTTATTGTCTAAGAACGTGCAACATTTAAAAAAATATCTATTTCACCCTCAGATATGATATTAGTACTATAAATATGTGTTTTTATGCATATTTTGGATTTATTAATAACTCCATACCGACAACAAAGTTCCTTTTCTCTGGTAACGTCACAACAAATGTTTTATTTCAAATTAACTAGTTTTGATTATTTGGCGTTCATACCACAAAGTTAACGAATTTTGAATATCGTAATTTTACTTTTACTGATAGGAAGTAAATAATATTAGAATGTGATGTTTGTATAGGTATCATGATCTTCATTTTCGTCCTATGCCTAAACACCGTAAGAGTAATTTTGTGTATCCATTTTTAGGGACAACACGCGAAAAAAGAAAAAAAAGACGAGAAAGTAGCAGTGGAAGCGATGAAAATGACAACCATGATAAAACTACTCATGTAATGCCAAGATCATTGCATGCTAACATTGCACAAGCGTCACATTCTCCAGCAGAACCTGTAAATATATCTGTTGCCGACTATTCTTCTCCATCGACATCCCAACAAACTTATGACGTCAACGTTGATCCTGAAATTATAGTGGATGATGGCTATCATGAAAATGATCTGGGTCGTTATGTTGGGTTGGCTACCCAGCTATCGACGGAAAAGAAGAGGGAGTTGTTACAAAATCCTTGGATCCCACCCAGAACTTACGATTTTGAAAGTGATGCAAGCCATTTGAAAAGAAAATTTAATCATGCTTGGTTGGATCAATATGCACCATGGCTAGTATATTCCAAGCGACTAAAAGGCGCTCTCTGTAAGCATTGTGTTTTGTTCCCTCCGCCCATCAGCACTGTGAGAGGAATTTTGGGATCATTTATGGTCAGGCCATATATAAAGTTTAAAAATATGCATGAAGACTGCCGAAAGCATGCAACTACCAAACTTCACCTAGCAGCGGCAAATGCTGCAAAAAATTTTCTTGAAAATGTTCCTGTAGACATCCAACTGCAAAGTGGACACTAAAAAGCAATCGATGAAAACAGACAAATATTGTCATCAATCGTTTCTTGTATAGTATTTTGCGGTACACATGATATGCCTCTTAGGGGAAAACAACCAGATGAGGGTGTTTTATTGGATTTATTGAAGTTGAGAATCAATTCAGGGGACGACAAATTAAAGAGTCACCTGGAAAAGTGCGGTCGCAATGCAGTTTACACATCGCCAAGAATACAAAACGAATTGATAAATTTATGTGGCGAAGTTATTAAGGAGAATATAATAGGTGAGGTTCAGAAGACCATGGCTTACGCAGTCTTAGCTGATGAAACAGCAGACGTAGCTGGGAAAGAACAGCTGTCAATAGGCGTGCGGTTCTACGACGAAAGCAAAAGGAAAATCAGAGAAGAATTTGTAGGGTTCGTTGAACTAAAAGCACAAAATGCTTCAGCAATTGCCGAAGCAATTGACAATTTCTTGATTAGTTCTAACCTCCCAACTGAATATTGCGAAGGGTTTGGATTCGATGGCTGTTCTACAATGGCAGGGAAAGAGGGTGGCGTACACGCCATTTTGAGAAAAAAATATCCTCGTGCTTTATATTTTCATTGCTCAAGTCACAAACTCAACCTTGTTGTGAATGATGCGAACGTAGTGCCAGAAATTAGAAATACTGTCGCCACTGTAGAGGATGTTATAACGTTTTTCAGAGAATCGACTACACGTCGAAAGTACGCTCCAAACCTATCACGATTGTGTGAGACGAGATGGTCCGAAAAATATAAATCAATCAGAAAGTTTTCTCAACATTTCCCAGAGCTTGTGAAATCTCTAGAAACGTTATCCGTAGATGGAAATTATGCCACCAGAAAATCTGCATATCAGTTGCATTCAGCCGTTACAAAACCAGTGTTTATTGTTGCTCTACAAACAATAGCCAAATATTCAGCAGTTTTAGAACCAGTAGTTAACGCACTGCAAGCCAAATCGATCGACATGATCTCGCTGGGGGAACACATCAAAAATATCAAGGACATTCTCAGAAATGACCGCGAGTTTCCTAATAAAATGAGTGATGAAATGCTTCAAAGAGCCCGAGCTGTTGCAATGGATTTGAACATAGAAATTTCGATTCCACGTCTTGCTCACAAGCAAACACATAGAAGTAATCCGCCATCAGACAATGATAACGAATATTGGCGGCGTTCCCTGATAATACCATACATTGATTCACTCATTTCATCGTTGAATATTCGATTCTCCCAAGAAAATACTCCGGCGTTTGCTTTAAGTAAGCTACATCCCTTGTATATGACCGAAACCAGCATTACAGACTTACACAAGAACGCAGAATCATTCCAAGAATTTTATAACCTGGATATCACCGGAGAAATGAACCTTTGGCATAATTTATGGGTGAAGAAGGCTTTAACAGATGATCAATTAAGGGACATAGAAGTAGTTGATCTGTTCAACGAAGCCAACATTTTTTACCCTGCTGTCAGAAAGGCATTGATTATTTTAAGCACTATCCCATGCACCACGGCGACCGTAGAACGGTCCTTCAGTACGCTGCGAAGGGTTAAAACGTGGCTTCGAAGCACCATGGGTGAAGAAAGGCTTACAGGTTTATGTCTGATGAGCGTACATCGCAATTATTTAAAAGAAAACAGTGAGTTTATTGAAAAGACCATCATAGACAAGTTTTCGGCAAATCCGAGAAGATTACTGTTAAATTAATATATATATCTAGTCAATTTTGATGATTTTTTGTTTCAATATACCCGACCGACCATCTTCTCAGGTATGAGCTGCCCCCCTCTTGCTGAAATCCTGGGTACGCCCTTGCTCGAAAGCATATGTATTGGGAAAATTCGAGTGGCACCAAAAACGAGCTGGTACGAAATTCAGTATCACGAGATCGATTCAAATTCACAATGTGGAATATCCATTGTTGTGACAATAATAATTTGGAAGTAGAAATTCGCGAAAATAAGACCATTTATAGAGTCCCTAAACAAGAGTTTTCTTGAATTCGCACCCACTGAGGAAGCTCACAGCATATATGAATCAAAGACTCCGTATTACGGTAGACATAGCTGTAAACAATTTATTAGAGGAAAACCTATAAGGTGGGGATATAAATTTTGGATGGGTACCACCCGACTGGGTTTTATTGAGTGGTTTCAACCCTACCAAGGATCCTCCTCCACGATTCCGGAAAAATATAAAAATTTGGGTTTGGGTTCTAGCATTGTTTTGACTTTCGCAGACAAATTACAGAAAAGGTTCCCTAAAATGCCATTTCATCTTTATTTTGACAATTTTTTCACCTCTGTGTCATTACTTCATGAACTTCAACTTCGGCAACTAGGGGGAACCAGAACCATAAGAGAAAACCGAATTACTGGAAGCGTAATGAGCCAATCAAATGAACACAAAAGAAAAAACGAGGTTCTTATGTTGGAAAGTGATAAAAAAATTATTGTCTGTAGATGGAATGACAATAATTTGGTTACCTTGGCATCTAACAAGACGCAGGTTCACCCAATGTCACAATTTAAAAGATTTTCCCAGAAAGAAAAAAAAATATATTCGTTGAGCAACCAAACATTATAAAAAAATATAATGAAAATATGGGCGGGGTAGACAGAGCCGATCAAAATATAAGCCTTTACCGTGTGTCAATACGAGGTAAAAAATGGTACTTTCCCATCATTTGTCATTTAGTTGATATGAGTATCCAGAATGCCTGGCAATTGCACCATAGAAGTGGAGGGAAAATAGAGCATTTATCGTTTAGGAGAACAATAGCACAAGGTATATTGGAGACTCATATAAAACTGTCAACTTACCAGATAGGAAAAAGTAGTAAAAGCCTGCATGAAACTTCTCGTTTGGATCAAATTGATCCATCTTATTATCTATAACGAAAAACAAGTCAAGTGCAAGTTTTGTAAAAAAAAGTCAACTTTATCTGCAAAAAGTGTATTGTTGGACTTCGTCCTAAAGGTTGTTTTTACCAATATCATGTTCCTAGTTAGTATATATGCAATTTTCTGAAAAAAATTGATCGTGTTCACTTAAAAAAAATAAATAAACGGTTTTTTGTAAAAAGAATAAGCTTTGTCGATACATAGAGCGTCTGCGCAATACCTAACAGTTCAGTAGTGGAGGAACGCTATGCCGTCTATGGTACAGTTAGTCGATCATTGACAAGCGTTGAGATCGCATCTTATCTGCACCGAGTTCAGAGTTGTTATTCAGAGTAATAAACAGAGTTGATACTTATCAGTCTTTGATTTATATACAACCAATCCTAGTCACTCACATCGATGTTAAATATCTTTTAAGTCCTACATTTTTAAATTCTAGTAATTAAATTTTTCAATAGACGTACATTGACCTAAAGTCCTTTTGAAAGGACCTACCATTACGTTGAAAATATGCACTCATATATATATATATTCGGGTTAGAACGCCCTACGACGTTGTCCGATACCCATTTGCCAGTGCCTTCTATCGTTGCAGGCTTCATCATCCAGTCCCCTCTCACTCATTGATTTTCTCACTCCCTCAATCCATGTTTTCTTCGGTCTTCCTCTCTTTCTATGTTCCGGCGGAATCCATCTCATCACTTTCTTTGGTAATCTATGCTCTGCCATCCTTTGGACATGTCCGTACCACACTAGCTGCTTCCGCTCTATCAATTCTGTGACCGTTTCCTTTACTCCCATATTCTCCTTTATTATCTCATTGGGTATCCTCTCCCGTCTTGATGTTCTTGATGCCCGTCTTATTGCGTCCATTTCTGTAGCCTCTATTCTTCTCCTCATCTGCTCTTTCATCCGCCAAGTTTCCGATCCGTATACCAGATTACTCTTAATCTTATGCACTCATACTTTTTTTTAAATATTTTTCTGATGTTCAAGAGGGTTTGAAAAACAACAATACTCAATGCACCTTTTAGAGAAAATAAATATTTCAGCTTTATCTGGGTTAATTTGAGCAATTTATTACTGAAATACCATAAAATACCACAGATGGAACAGAATGGTTTACAAAGGTCACCTCCTGCCCGCTCTTCAAGCCATCAACTAGGATGAAGCAATGAAAGCAATAGAACTGACTGAATAGAAGTGACTTTCACCTGCCTGGTCGTGAGGAGGTAGAAGACTTTTGGAGTCCTTCTATTTAAAAAATAAATTAATAGGGCAAACCCACGATGGAGCTGCATTAATGTCAGTGGAATTAAACGGCTTTCAATCGAGAATTAAAGATCTACACAAGCTTCATTTGCTCACTGTTACGCCCATCATTTGAATCTGATATTGCCAGAAACGTCTAGTGAAATAAGGGAATGTAGTTTATTTTTTTCTGATTTATCAGGATTCACTTCTTTTTTCAAGTACCAAAAGAACAAAGGTTTTAGACGAAATATCTAAAAAAAGTCTTCCGAAGAATTCTGAAACGCGATGGAATTTTAAATCGAGAATAACCGAAACGGTGTTAAATAACAGGCGGTCTTTGATTGAGACATTGAATTCATTCTTACCAATGAACAATTTGAGAAAGACAAAATTCCTCCTAGAGAAGCTAGTGGGCTCATTGCTATATTTGAATAGAGTCGACTTTCACTTTATGTTATTATTATTAAATAAAATTTTTCAACGAACTGATGTCATTTTTTTTTCAATTCGTCAGAGTATCAGTAGGGATATAAACTATTGTAATTCACGGATTCAACATTAACTAGCCGAATCAAGACGTAACGATAGGTTTTTTGATGACAAAGACGGCCCGCCGATAATATTGACAAAAAAACGCACTTCGAAGGTTTGTTTTGTGAAATATTGGATATGGTGGTCAATCAGATACGAGTACATGTGAGGTTTAAAAATTTTGATATTTCAATATTTTGAGAATTAGTAGATAAAGCGAAATTTATAAATTTCAGGATGAAGATTCCAAGCGATTTTTTGGATATACCATTGAAAAAATAATGCCCTATTTTTTGACAAACAGAAATTGAAAAATAAATTGCGAGTTTTTTACTCAGATCCCGAAATATTTGTTACCAGTAGCGATTTGACTGATCATTTGAATTTCATTTTTGAACATTCATATAATGAACATCAAAAACAAACATTGTTCAATCAAAATCAAAATTTGATTCTTGCTTGTTTGACATCTTCGGAATGAGTTCCGAACCACATTACCAACTCAGCAATGAGGAATTCGAAATGATTTTGCGTATGGGAGGAGCCTGAGCCGTTGCTGAATCGAACTCACAAATTAACCTATTTGACTTACTCCTTTGACATGTTTGGAATGAGTTCCGAACCACGTGACCAACTCAGCAATGGGGAATTGGAAATGATTTTGCGTTTGAGAGGAGCCATAGACGTTGCTAATCGAAGTCACAAATCAACCTATTTGATTCTTGCTTGTTTAACATCTTCGGAATGAGTTCCGAACCACATGACCAACTCAGTAATGAGGAATTCGAAATGATTTTGCGTATGGAAGGAGCCTGAGTCGTTGCTGAATCGAACTCACAAATTAACCTATTTGACTTACTCCTTTGACATGTTTGGAATGAGTTCCGAACCACATGACCAACTCAGCAATGGGGAATTGGAAATGATTTTGCGTTTGAGAGGAGCCATAGACGTTGCTAATCGAAGTCACAAATCAACCTATTTGATTCTTGCTTGTTTAACATCTTCGGAATGAGTTCCGAACCACATGACCAACTCAGTAATGAGGAATTCGAAATGATTTTGCGTATGGGAGGAGCCTGAGTCGTTGCTGAATCGAACTCACAAATTAACCTATTTGATTCTTGCTTGTTAAACATCTCCGAAATGAGTTCCGAATCACATTACCAACTCAGCAATGAGGAATTGGAAATGACTTTGCGTATGGAAAGAGCCAGAGTCGTTGCTGAATCGAACTCACAAATTAATCTATTCGATTCTTGCTTCTTTGACATCTTCGGAATGAGATCCGAACCACATGACCAACTCAGTAATGAGGAATTCGAAATGATTTTGCGTTTGAGAGGAGCCATAGACTTTGCTAATTGAAGTCACAAATCAGCCTATTTGATTCTTGCTTGTTTAAAATCTTCGGAATGAGTTCCGAACCACATGACCAACTCAGTAATGAGGAATTCGAAATGATTTTGCGTATGGGAGGAGCCTGAGCCGTTGCTGAATTGAACTCACAAATTAACCTATTTGACTTGCTCCTTTGACATGTTTGGAATGAGTTCCGAACCACATGACCAACTCAGCAATGAGGAATTGGAAATGATTTTGCGTTTGAGAGGAGCCATAGACGTTGCTAATCGAAGTCACAAATCAACCTATTTGATTCTTGCTTCTTTGACATCTTCCGAGTTCCGAATCACATTTCCAACTCAGCAATGAGGAATTGGAAATGATTTTGCGTTTGAGAGGAGCCATAGACGTTGCTTATCGAAGTCACAAATTAACCTTTTTGAATCTTGCTTCTTTGACATCTTCGGAATGAGTTCCGAATTTCATTACCAACTCAGCAATGAGGAATTGGAAATGACTTTGCGTAAGAAAGGAGCCAGAGTCGTTGGTGAATCGAACTCACAAATTAACCTATTTGATTCTTGCTTGTTTAACATCTTCGGAATGAGTTCCGAACCACATGACCAACTCAATAATGAGGAATTCGAAATGATTTTGCGTATGGGAGGAGCCTGAGTCGTTGCTGAATCGAACTCACAAATTAACCTATTTGACTTGCTCCTTCGACATGTTCGGAATGAGTTTCGAACCACATGACCAACTCAGCAATGAGGAATTGGAAATGATTTTGCGTTTGAGAGGAGCCATAGACGTTGCTAATCGAAGTCACAAATCAACCTATTTGATTCTTGCTTCTTTGACATCTTCCGAGTTCCGAATCACATTTCCAACTCAGCAATGAGGAATTGGAAATGACTTTGCGTTTGAGAGGAGCCATAGACGTTGCTAATCGAAGTCACAAATCAACCTATTTGATTCTTGCTTCTTTGACATCTTCCGAGTTCCGAATCACATTATCAACTCAGCAATGAGGAATTGGAAATGATTTTGCGTTTGAGAGGAGCCATAGACGTTGCTTATCGAAGTCACAAATTAACCTTTTTGAATCTTGCTTCTTTGACATCTTCGGAATGAGTTCCGAATTTCATTACCAACTCAGCAATGAGGAATTGGAAATGACTTTGCGTAAGAAAGGAGCCAGAGTCGTTGGTGAATCGAACTCACAAATTAACCTATTTGATTCTTGCTTGTTTAACATCTTCGGAACGAGTTTCGAACCACATGACCAACTCAGCAATGAGGAATTGGAAATGATTTTGCGTTTGAGAGGAGCCATAGACGTTGCTAATCGAAGTCACAAATTAACCTATTTGATTCTTGCTTCTTTGACATCTTCCGAGTTCCGAACCACATTTCCAACTCAGCAATGAGGAATTCGAAATGATTTTGCGTATGGGAGGTGCCAGAGTAGTCGCTGAATCGAACTCACAAATTAACCTATTTGACTTGCTCCTTTGACATGTTTGGAATGAGTTTCGAACCAAATGACCAACTCAGCAATGAGGAATTGGAAATGATTTTGCGTTTGAGAGGAGCCATAGACGTTGCTAATCGAAGTCACAAATCAACCTATTTGATTCTTGCTTGTTAAACATCTCCGGAATGAGTTCCGCATCACATTACCAACTCAGCAATGAGGAATTGGAAATGACTTTGCGTATGGAAGGAGCCAGAATCGTTGCTGAATCGAACTCACAAATTAACCTATTTGATTCTTGCTTGTTAAACATCTCCGGAATGAGTTCCGCATCACATTACCAACTCAGCAATGAGGAATTGGAAATGACTTTGCGTATGGAAAGAGCCAGAGTCGTTGCTGAATCGAACTCACAAATTAACCTATTTGACTTACTCCTTTGACATGTTTGGAATGAGTTCCGAACCACATGACCAACTCAGCAATGGGGAATTGGAAATGATTTTGCGTTTGAGAGGAGCCATAGACGTTGCTAATCGAAGTCACAAATCAACCTATTTGATTCTTGCTTGTTTAACATCTTCGGAATGAGTTCCGAACCACATGACCAACTCAGTAATGAGGAATTCGAAATGATTTTGCGTATGGGAGGAGCCTGAGTCGTTGCTGAATCGAACTCACAAATTAACCTATTTGATTCTTGCTTGTTAAACATCTCCGAAATGAGTTCCGAATCACATTACCAACTCAGCAATGAGGAATTGGAAATGACTTTGCGTATGGAAAGAGCCAGAGTCGTTGCTGAATCGAACTCACAAATTAATCTATTCGATTCTTGCTTCTTTGACATCTTCGGAATGAGATCCGAACCACATGACCAACTCAGTAATGAGGAATTCGAAATGATTTTGCGTTTGAGAGGAGCCATAGACTTTGCTAATTGAAGTCACAAATCAGCCTATTTGATTCTTGCTTGTTTAAAATCTTCGGAATGAGTTCCGAACCACATGACCAACTCAGTAATGAGGAATTCGAAATGATTTTGCGTATGGGAGGAGCCTGAGCCGTTGCTGAATTGAACTCACAAATTAACCTATTTGACTTGCTCCTTTGACATGTTTGGAATGAGTTCCGAACCACATGACCAACTCAGCAATGAGGAATTGGAAATGATTTTGCGTTTGAGAGGAGCCATAGACGTTGCTAATCGAAGTCACAAATCAACCTATTTGATTCTTGCTTCTTTGACATCTTCCGAGTTCCGAATCACATTTCCAACTCAGCAATGAGGAATTGGAAATGATTTTGCGTTTGAGAGGAGCCATAGACGTTGCTTATCGAAGTCACAAATTAACCTTTTTGAATCTTGCTTCTTTGACATCTTCGGAATGAGTTCCGAATTTCATTACCAACTCAGCAATGAGGAATTGGAAATGACTTTGCGTAAGAAAGGAGCCAGAGTCGTTGGTGAATCGAACTCACAAATTAACCTATTTGATTCTTGCTTGTTTAACATCTTCGGAATGAGTTCCGAACCACATGACCAACTCCATAATGAGGAATTCGAAATGATTTTGCGTATGGGAGGAGCCTGAGTCGTTGCTGAATCGAACTCACAAATTAACCTATTTGACTTGCTCCTTCGACATGTTCGGAATGAGTTTCGAACCACATGACCAACTCAGCAATGAGGAATTGGAAATGATTTTGCGTTTGAGAGGAGCCATAGACGTTGCTAATCGAAGTCACAAATCAACCTATTTGATTCTTGCTTCTTTGACATCTTCGGAATGAGTTCCGAATTTCATTACCAACTCAGCAATGAGGAATTGGAAATGACTTTGCGTATGGAAAGAGCCATAGTCGTTGCTGAATCGAACTCACAAATTAACCTATTTGATTCTTGCTTCTTTGACATCTTCCGAGTTCCGAACCACATTCCCAACTCAGCAATGAGGAATTCGAAATGATTTTGCGTATGGGAGGTGCCAGAGTAGTCGCTGAATCGAACTCACAAATTAACCTATTTGACTTGCTCCTTTGACATGTTTGGAATGAGTTTCGAACCAAATGACCAACTCAGCAATGAGGAATTGGAAATGATTTTGCGTTTGAGAGGAGCCATAGACGTTGCTAATCGAAGTCACAAATCAACCTATTTGATTCTTGCTTGTTAAACATCTCCGGAATGAGTTCCGCATCACATTACCAACTCAGCAATGAGGAATTGGAAATGACTTTGCGTATGGAAGGAGCCAGAATCGTTGCTGAATCAAACTCACAAATTAACCTATTTGATTCTTGCTTGTTAAACATCTCCGGAATGAGTTCCGCATCACATTACCACCTCAGCAATGAGGAATTGGAAATGACTTTGCGTATGGAAAGAGCCAGAGTCGTTGCTGAATCGAACTCACAAATTAACCTATTTGACTTACTCCTTTGACATGTTTGGAATGAGTTCCGAACCACATGACCAACTCAGCAATGGGGAATTGGAAATGATTTTGCGTTTGAGAGGAGCCATAGACGTTGCTAATCGAAGTCACAAATCAACCTATTTGATTCTTGCTTGTTTAACATCTTCGGAATGAGTTCCGAACCACATGACCAGTCAGTAATGAGGAATTCGAAATGATTTTGCGTATGGGAGGAGCCTGAGTCGTTGCTGAATCGAACTCACAAATTAACCTATTTGATTCTTGCTTGTTAAACATCTCCGAAATGAGTTCCGAATCACATTACCAACTCAGCAATGAGGAATTGGAAATGACTTTGCGTATGGAAAGAGCCAGAGTCGTTGCTGAATCGAACTCACAAATTAATCTATTCGATTCTTGCTTCTTTGACATCTTCGGAATGAGATCCGAACCACATGACCAACTCAGTAATGAGGAATTCGAAATGATTTTGCGTTTGAGAGGAGCCATAGACTTTGCTAATTGAAGTCACAAATCAGCCTATTTGATTCTTGCTTGTTTAAAATCTTCGGAATGAGTTCCGAACCACATGACCAACTCAGTAATGAGGAATTCGAAATGATTTTGCGTATGGGAGGAGCCTGAGCCGTTGCTGAATTGAACTCACAAATTAACCTATTTGACTTGCTCCTTTGACATGTTTGGAATGAGTTCCGAACCACATGACCAACTCAGCAATGAGGAATTGGAAATGATTTTGCGTTTGAGAGGAGCCATAGACGTTGCTAATCGAAGTCACAAATCAACCTATTTGATTCTTGCTTCTTTGACATCTTCCGAGTTCCGAATCACATTTCCAACTCAGCAATGAGGAATTGGAAATGATTTTGCGTTTGAGAGGAGCCATAGACGTTGCTTATCGAAGTCACAAATTAACCTTTTTGAATCTTGCTTCTTTGACATCTTCGGAATGAGTTCCGAATTTCATTACCAACTCAGCAATGAGGAATTGGAAATGACTTTGCGTAAGAAAGGAGCCAGAGTCGTTGGTGAATCGAACTCACAAATTAACCTATTTGATTCTTGCTTGTTTAACATCTTCGGAATGAGTTCCGAACCACATGACCAACTCAATAATGAGGAATTCGAAATGATTTTGCGTATGGGAGGAGCCTGAGTCGTTGCTGAATCGAACTCACAAATTAACCTATTTGACTTGCTCCTTCGACATGTTCGGAATGAGTTTCGAACCACATGACCAACTCAGCAATGAGGAATTGGAAATGATTTTGCGTTTGAGAGGAGCCATAGACGTTGCTAATCGAAGTCACAAATCAACCTATTTGATTCTTGCTTCTTTGACATCTTCCGAGTTCCGAATCACATTTCCAACTCAGCAATGAGGAATTGGAAATGACTTTGCGTTTGAGAGGAGCCATAGACGTTGCTAATCGAAGTCACAAATCAACCTATTTGATTCTTGCTTCTTTGACATCTTCCGAGTTCCGAATCACATTATCAACTCAGCAATGAGGAATTGGAAATGACTTTGCGTATGGAAAGAGCCAGAGTCGTTGCTGAATCGAACTCACAAATTAACCTATTTGATTCTTGCTTGTTAAACATCTCCGAAATGAGTTCCGAATCACATTACCAACTCAGCAATGAGGAATTGGAAATGACTTTGCGTATGAAAAGAGCCAGAGTCGTTGCTGAATCGAACTCACAAATTAACCTATTTGATTCTTGCTTGTTAAACATCTCCGAAATGAGTTCCGAATCACATTACCAACTCAGCAATGAGGAATTGGAAATGACTTTGCGTATGGAAAGAGCCAGAGTCGTTGCTGAATCGAACTCACAAATTAACCTATTTGATTCTTGCTTGTTAAACATCTCCGAAATGAGTTCCGAATCACATTACCAACTCAGCAATGAGGAATTGGAAATGACTTTGCGTATGGAAAGAGCCAGAGTCGTTGCTGAATCGAACTCACAAATTAACCTATTTGATTCTTGCTTGTTAAACATCTCCGAAATGAGTTCCGAATCACATTACCAACTCAGCAATGAGGAATTGGAAATGACTTTGCGTATAGAAGGAACCAGAGTCGTTGCTGAATCGAACTCACAAATTAACCTATTTGACTTACTCCTTTGACATGTTTGGAATGAGTTCCGAACCACATGACCAACTCAGCAATGAGGAATTGGAAATGATTTTGCGTTTGAGAGGAGCCATAGACGTTGCTAATCGAAGTCACAAATTAACCTTTTTGAATCTTGCTTCTTTGACATCTTCGGAATGAGTTCCGAATTTTATTACCAACTCAGCAATGAGGAATTGGAAATGACTTTGCGTAAGGAAGGAGCCAGAGTCGTTGGTGAATCGAACTCACAAATTAACCTATTTGATTCTTGCTTGTTTAACATCTTCGGAATGAGTTCCGAATCACATGACCAACTCAATAATGAGGAATTCGAAATGATTTTGCGTATGGGAGGTGCCAGAGTAGTCGCTGAATCGAACTCACAAATTAACCTTTTTGATTCTTGCTTCTTTGACATCTTCGGAATGAGTTCCGAATTTTATTACCAACTCAGCAATGAGGAATTGGAAATGACTTTGCGTAAGGAAGGAGCCAGAGTCGTTGGTGAATCGAACTCACAAATTAACCTATTTGATTCTTGCTTGTTTGACATCTTCGGAATGAGTTCCGAACCACATGACCAACTCAATAATGAGGAATTCGAAATGATTTAGCGTATGGGAGGTGCCAGAGTAGTCGCTCAATCGAACTCACAAATTAACCTTTTTGATTCTTGCTTCTTTGACATCTTCGGAATGAGTTCCGAATTTTATTACCAACTCAGCAATGAGGAATTGGAAATGACTTTGCGTAAGGAAGGAGCCAGAGCCGTTGGTGAATCGAACTCACAAATTAACCTATTTGATTCTTGCTTGTTTGACATCTTCGGAATGAGTTCCGAACCACATGACCAACTCAATAATGAGGAATTCGAAATGATTTTGCGTATGGGAGGTCCAGAGTAGTGGCTCAATCGAACTCACAAATTAACCTTTTTGATTTTTGCTTCTTTGACATCTTCGGAATGAGTTCCGAATTACATTACCAACTCAGCAATGAGGAATTGGAAATGATTTTGCGTTTGAGAGGAGCCACAGACGTTGTTAATTGAAGTCACAAATTAACCTATTTGATTCTTGCTTCTTTGACATCTTCGTAATGAGTTCCGAACCACATGACCAACTCAGTAATGAGGAATTCATATTCATAAAAATATTTCAAGCAGTGTGAAAGTTATTAATGAGAAACATTTTTTTTTCTATAATTTTAAAACCCCGTATTTCGGAGAGGAAACATTTCTCGACATATGTTCATATGACAAACTAGGGCTTATTTTCGATGTGGAATACGTGGTTAAAATTTCTTGGTTACGATCTGGATATAATCCAGTGAATATAAGAGTAAACATAGAGTCATTTATGCGCGGTAAGTTCAACGGTGATAAGTTGACTGGAAGATCTTTCCTCAAGCGGGAAGGAAAAGCGACACGAGCTGGTCGAGATATCACGATATTCTCGATCGAACGCGTAGCTGCTGGCAAACGGGTAGATTCAGAGAAGTCCGAGATTGATCAATTGCAAATCGCCTTGAATCTAGAAGGTTTTAGGGAACACGAATTCGAGAAAGGCGATTCCAACTTCGTCTTCGCACGTGGTCAGTGAAGTATCGTCTAAAACTGGCAAAGCCAAGAAGATCATGAGTAATGCTCTGGCTACGAGCACTTTGAAGAAACCGCTACCTTCAAAGCTAGCGGGACAAAAATCGTCGTCGGTTAGCGTTGAGTCTATAGAGCAAAGATTATAGAGAAGGAAGATGGGAAACGAAGCGACTACACTTACGCGAGCGCCACCCGGTGGTTCCGTTGTGTATTAAAATACTAAGACTGGTTAAAATATTTCTTGAAGGGCCATTTGCAGAACATAATTTGAACTTCGCACATGGTCGTTTTGCTTATGTTTTGGTTTTGAATATCGTACCCCTAGCGCTCGGCTTTACCTCGCCCGTTGCCTAAATTTGTTATTTGTGTTTTTTATTCAGTGAAAGTTCAAAATCAAAGAAAAATGTCCTACGGAAAATACTGTATGGTAAAGAATTGCGGAAACTGCAGTTTAAGGGATTCTTCGAATGTCAGTTTTTTAAACTTATCAAAGAAAATGGAAACGTAAGTATTGAAACTCGTACCATGTGACTCGTATGTAGATTGACCGATAAATTTTTATGTTTAGTGCTATGAAGTGGATAGAATTCTCTGGGCGTAAAGACATTGACTTGAGAAAATGCTACAGCATGTGCAGTGAGCATTTTGTTGCAAGCCAATTCAAAGCCTTCTATCCACGTAAGTTATGGTATGCAGGAAGCATCCCGTGCATGAACGGGCCACCAAATGAACCGCATGCGATGGAGAGCGAGCAGTTTGAAAGTGATACATCAAATATTGATGGTAAGTCTTCCTAGATATCTGCAATGCATTACTGAATGCATCGCAATATTCGCAATGCATTATCGAATGCATTTCTCATTTTCATATATTGCATGCTTTTGTTTTTCTTATACAGGAAGCATCCTTTCATGGAGGAACCACATGTTATGGAAAGCGAGCACATAGAAAGTGTGACGTCAAGTACTGATGGTAAGTGTTCCTAGATATCTGCAATGCATTACTGAATACATTACTCATTTATATCCTACATTGAATGCATATTTTTTTCTTATACAGGAAGCATTCCTTTCATGGAGGGGCCACATGAAATGGAAACTGATCAAGTTGAAAATGTTACAACAAACACTGATGGTAATTGTTCCTAGATATCTGCAATGCATTACTGAATGCATTACTCATTTATATCCTACATTGAATGCATATTTTTTTCTTATACAGGAAGCATTCCTTTCATGGCCACATGAAATGGAAAGTGATCAGGTTGAAAATGTTACAACAAACACTGATGGTAAGTGATCCTAGATATCTGTCACAAAAATAATTGAATGCATTACTCTATTGTATATATAAGATAATTTATTGAATTAATTGTTTTGTTATAAAATTAGATTACCAGTATTTCCCATTTTTCAGATATTCCTTTGAGTATACGGCAAAGACGTTCTCACACACTGAAAAGTACTTCAAAGTCCTTCCCCAAAAGAGATAGAAATATCCGAAAAATGAAAACAACAATAAACTCCTTGCGATGCAAAATATATAGAAGAAAAGTGCAGCATTGCTTCTGCAAAGGTAAGCCACTTATATCCAGCAATAAAGGTACAAAAGGTACAATACTTAAATTGATTAAGGAATCAAAAAGTTTTCTCTCTAAGGAGGCACATATTGTATTTTCTAATGAATTACGAGCAAACTTTATTAATAAACGCAATCGTAGATATGACGACAATTTGAGAGAAATGTGTCTCCTATGGTATTATGCCTCACCTAAACACATAAGGCAATAGCCAAATATTTAAACTTACCAACTCCGAGAACATTAAGAAACTGGCAGTTCCAATTGAAAATTTCACCTGGAATTATCAAGCAATTATAGAGTCTTTGAGGTTGCATTTCCCAAACACTGAGCACAAAAAAGGAATTAGTTGTTTAATGTTCGATGAAATTGGTCTAAGTGAAGAGTTGCACTTTAATCAGTCAAATGGAAAAGTTGTTGGAGTTGTAGACACAGGAGTAGTCAGAAGAAATATTAAAGCAACTACAGCTCTGGTGTGTATGGTAAGAGTGAACAGTGCTTCTTTTTCAGAAATGAAGAAAAAATTTATTTCATCTATGATGTACCTCACCTCCTCAAAAGCATCAGAAATAATTTGGCGAAGTATGATCTAGATTATGCAGGAAATCCAGTATCATGGAATTATATCAAACAAGTATGCACTTCAGCGAATCCTATTCGTGTTGGGCTCTTGCCAAAAATAACAGAGGAACACTTGAACACAAAGAAAAAAATAACGTAGTAAACAAAAAATCAGATACGCAGGGTCTGAGTTCCATGTATACATACCTACTAACCTATCCAAATAAAGAAAGTTTCTACGACGGAACTGTAGATGAATGACAGATCAATGACAGCCAAAACATCAAATTTATGAACCTCATTGAACTGTGTTGTTCTGTGCTCGCATTGTTTCACCGAGTGACTTTGGAACGCATGCCTGTTTATAAAGCCATATTTTGGCGATTAAGCGTCTTAATCGATGTCTTAAAGCGTCTTTAAGCGTGACGTCATTAATTTTGTTGTCGCAAAAATAGAATATCGCTGATGGTTGAGTCATCTGTCGTTGTCATTAGACAGCGAATCGAATTGTGAATTTTTCAATTTCTGTTCTTTGGCTATTATTTGAAAAATATTCATTTATTCTAAATGATAATGCAGAAACTGCATTATTGGCAATAATAGCACTCTTCCCTAGTAGGAATTCAAATCAAATTCGATATAAACAAGATATTCTCCCTTCTTCTTAATATTACCTCTTTCCGCTTAAGACGTTTCTGTGACGACACAGGCCAGAGACAAGATGACTCTATGACGCAGGCGCTCTCCACAGACCGCCAGGTTCCGCTTAAAGCGTCTTAAAGACTGACGTCATGACTTATTCGCTCGAATAGCACCGCTTAAAGACGCTTCACGCGTCTTAATCGCGAAAATATGGCTTTAATGTCAAATTTATTCTAGAACGTTCTTAATCACGACCGAAGTAAAAAGAAAAATTGTTTTGTGTAATTTAACGTAAATTTGGACATTAATTGTAGCTGATTGTAAGTTTTGGCACTCAGAAAATCTTGAGCTACTTGTGATTCCTTTTCCTTTGGAAAATTTCAATGACAACAACTTTAGATAAATCATCCAAATCTCTACATTCAGTAAGTCATGTTTGTGATTGTGATAAGATTTTACTGAGCTGATTGTAATGTTTTGTATCCTTGTAGAAGCCCTGAAGATGGATTAAAATAAATCCGAAAGCTCGGCAAAGAAAACAAGAGTATTATTGGTAAACCTAGGCCGATTCCCTTACAAACTAATCTCTAAAACTGCGACCATTATAGACCTGAATCTTATATACATATATACATATTATATTAAAAACCTGAGAGTGTAGTGATGACAAATTTGTTTTTAGAATTTGCTTTCCACAGTGACACCTGTGGAATAACATACAGTCTATATACTGTTCTGTGTTAATGGTTGTAGTTTATTGTCAATAAACTTCTGTTCTATTCTATTTGATTTGATCATTCATCCTTTCGATTTTTTTCAACAACAGATAGATAAAGTGGTGAGAATCTTACAGATACTGATGAGGTGTTATGTAGAAAGTATATGTTATTCATCTATTCGTGACGTACTAGAGGAGTCGTATATAGTAGAGCACGCACTTCTAACGTGTACCTCGTCTGCGCAAGCGGCGAAATCAATTTTATTATTAAATTTCGTGACGTGACGTCTAAAGCGTCATTCGTCGACTGCGAGGTTGCCGGAGTGAGACTGACGTGTCACACGTACCAGTTTGAAGACGACGCAGCTGATGTTGATTAGGGAATAATAGTCCTTTCATCTGAAGAAGTTCGTGTCATTACACATTCGATCCATTACGCCATAGTAGAAATCCTGTATATACACATATATACGTATTATATTAAAAACCTGAGAGTGTAGTGATGACAAATTTGTTTTTAGAATTTGCTTTCCACAGTGACACCTGTGGAATAACATACAGTTTATATACTGTTCTGTGTTAATCGTTGTAGTTATTGTCAATAAACTTCTGTTCTATTCTATTTGATTTGATCATTCATCCTTTCGATTTTTTTCAACAACAGATAGATAAAGTGGTGAGAATCTTACAGATACTGATGAGGTGTTATGTAGAAAGTATATGTTATTCATCTATTCGTGACGTACTAGAGGAGTCGTATATAGTAGAGCACGCACTTCTAACGTGTACCTCGTCTGCGCAAGCGGCGAAATCAATTTTATTATTAAATTTCGTGACGTGACGTCTAAAGCGTCATTCGTCGACTGCGAGGTTGCCGGAGTGAGACTGACGTGTCACATGTACCAGTTTGAAGACGACGCATCTGATGTTGATTAGGGAATAATAGTCCTTTCATCTGAAGAAGTTCGTGTCATTACACATTCGATCCATGACGCCATAGTAGAAATCCTGCATATATACATATATACATATTATATTAAAAACCTGAGAGTGTAGTGATGACAAATTTGTTTTTAGAATTTGCTTTCCACAGTGACACCTGTGGAATAACATACAGTCTATATACTGTTCTGTGTTAATCGTTGTAGTTATTGTCAATAAACTTCTGTTCTATTCTATTTGATTTGATCATTCATCCTTTCGATTTTTTTCAACAACAGATAGATAAAGTGGTGAGAATCTTGAAGATACTGCTGAGCTGTTATATAGAAAGTATATGTTATTCATCTTTTCGTGACGTACTAGAGGAGTCGTGTATAGTAGAGCACGCACTTCTAACGTGTACCTCGTCTGCGCAAGCGACGAAATCAATTATTATTAAAGTTGGTGACGTGACGTCTAAAGCGTCGACTGCGAGGTTGCCGGAGTGAGACTGACGTGTCACATGTACCAGTTTGAAGACGACGCATCTGATGTTGATTAGAGAATAATAGTCCTTTCATCTGAAGAAGTTCGTGTCATTACACATTCGATCCATGACGCCATAGTAGAAATCCTGTATATATACATATATACATATTATATTAAAAACCTGAGAGTGTAGTGATGACAGATTTGTTTTTAGAATTTGCTTTCCACAGTGACACCTGTGGAATAACATACAGTCTATATACTGTTCTGTGTTAATCGTTGTAGTTTATTGTCAATAAACTTCTGTTCTATTCTATTTGATTTGATCATTCATCCTTTCGATTTTTTTCAACAACAGATAGATAAAGTGGTGAGAATCTTGAAGATACTGATGAGTTATGTAGAAAGTATATGTTATTCATCTATTCGTGACGTACTAGAGGAGTCGTATATAGTAGAGTACACACTTCTAACGTCTACCTCGTCTGCGCAAGCGGCGAAATCAATTTTATTATTAAATTTCGTGACGTGACGTCTAAAGCGTCATTCGTCGACTGCGAGGTTGCCGGAGTGAGACTGACGTGTCACATGTCCCAGTTTGAAGACGACGCATCTGATGTTGATTAGAGAATAATAGTACTTGCATCTGAAGAAGTTCGTGTCATTACACATTCGATCCATGACGCCATAGTAGAAATCCGGTATATATACATATACACATCAAGCAGAACATTAAATGTATTAACAATTTGATAGGCGACAACGCAGGGGACAACAGAAGAGCTCTCGCACTGAGCAATAAGGTATCTTCTACTCTGCTTAATCTTGAAGTATCAGTCACTATCAAAAAGATCAACTCGCTGCATGCAGGCATTAAGCATATCCGTGATAGATTGATCCTTGTTCTTCCTATACGTATTATATCCATTTTTGAACAGACTCAGTCTAGGTCCTCAGATAGGGTCACTGTCTCTTCCACCAACGTTCTCAAACGCAAGTTTGATTCCTTGGTTCACAAATCCATCTCGGATTTAAAAGTTAAAGATTCGTGGTTTGCCAATTTAACAGATCATGTTTTCCCAGGGACATTAAACATTTACTAAGTCTTGGTCCCAAATTTGCCCATTCTGTTCCCTGTAATATGTTGTCAATTAAATCTTTATTGGCTGACTCCGAGTATCTTGTGAGGTTGGCTCCACAGGAAAATGTTATTGAATTAATAACAAAATTCTCAAACAGAACATTAGTGCATAATTGGTGCAAAGATGTCAATAAAATTATTCAGGGTAAAAAACAACTTTATACTGGTACAAATTCTGTCAAAAAGCTTGCCAATAAAATTCGTCTGGACAGAATGAAAACGAAAAATATGAAACAACTCAAACTAGGCGTTTGATGTAAAAAAAGGTATAAAATTATTGTTTCCGTTTTTACCCCCCTGTTTGCCCAGAGATATTAAACCTGGAATGACAGATTAAAGACATTATTTAAATATTGTTATTTATCTCAATTTAGAATAAGTCTAACCGTTCTATTTTGCTGCATTTTATTCTTTTGTAATAAGGTTGAAGCTTTGAATAAATGAATATTCATATTTTCCTTATTTGGATTTGTTTTATTCGACATTAGCAGAACATTTTGTCACTTGCGGGAAAATTTTGTTCGAGATTTCAAATATCATATTGGAAAAAATCTCACTAAGGAGTAAATTTCTCGCCATAAACTACTTTGAATTAATGAATGGTTTGCAGTGTTTCCCGCTTCTTTTCAGTACCGATACCAGACTGTTGGTGGTGTGAATCGTCTAGGGGTTGGGTAGTATGTGCACGTGCACCGTACCCAGCATAAGAAAAAGAAATACAGTTGCGGAGCATACATTAACTTACACTGCGTGCGGACTAATCACAAGCACGAGCTTTCGAGTGAAATCGTCTTTCGTCGGTTCTGTCCGAACGTCAACCCGATTTTCGCGCCCAGCCATGATGATGATGATGATATGGTAGCAACAGCTCTGAAGTACTGAATGGAATCAGCAGAGAAAAAATTTTGCATTTTTATTCAAAAAAATTGGTAAGTTGTTTCGCATGTATATAGCTATTCTTGTATGTAATATGTAATTTGAATTATTGCTTAGAATTTTGCATGGTGTAGGAAATAGTCTTGAATAATTGTAGGTGAACCTTACCCTGGATTGAGGGATGAGGATTTTGCATTAGGTTTTATGAATGTCTTATTGGAAAAAAAAATTTGAGATTTCAAAAATATTATATAATATATGTGTAGACGGAACTCATGGGACAAATAGAAATAATTGGGACCTAACAATAGTATTGGTGAAGGATGAAAATAACATGGGTTTTCCTGTAGCTTTCCTTTTATCTAATAGATTGGATCAGACGATCCAAGAACATTTTTATGAGTGATGATGACCCAAAGTACTATAATGCATGGGTCAAAGTAATGTCTTCCGAGCAGAAACCAAGAAGACTGCTATGCACATGGCACATAATAAAAAATTGGAATCTACAAGGAAAATCGAAAATTAGGAATCCTGAAATAAAAAAACAAATGAAACAGGCGATGAGGAAGATTTTGAAAGAGACTGATTTTAAAAAATTCACTGAATTGAAAGATCATTACTTCAATTTCTTAGAAAAGGAAGGAGAAAATGAATTTCTGAAATACTTGCAAAAGTAAAAAAGCCAACGTAATGTATGAATTAGAAAGTAATTTTTTATTTTCAATTATTATTTCCAAACTGAAGAAAGGGTGATGATGTGGGCCCACTGTCATCGATTGAATGCTGGCAGAAACACAAATATGGCTATAGTTATAGTTTGAACAAAGTTCTAAAATATAATAAAATGAGAGGTCAACGTAATCTGAGGTGTTCTGAAATAAATAAATGAATTTATAGGAAAAATTAACACAAATCTCCATTCCAGGGTTGAAAAACTATTGGATTTATTAGATGAACTGGTAGAAGAGAAAATGTGGAAAAAAATAATAAATGAAGAGAGACCCAATGCAAACAAATACCAGCACAAGCTGGACAAATGAATATCAGTAGGATAGAAACACATGAATTTGGATATTTTAAGTTCTAGTTCAGTGACGAATAAATTTTATGTGGTAAGTTGCAAAGATATCTGTGATTATGACTGCCGAGCAGGATTTTGTGATTCATGTAAGGTATGCATACATAGATATGTATGGGAATGTTCGGAAAATACAGTGAAAAGGGTACTGTGTAAACACATACATGCTGTATCTCTGCTTGAGCGGAGGAGCGAGTCTGTTTTAGGTAGTCGACATTCTGAGGATGACAGTAATAATTTAATTATGGATGCGCCTTCAGGAAGTAAGCTGAGGTACCAAGATGAATTGAATCATTTCATTCAGGAGAAACATTGTATTAATGAATGTGAAAAGTGATGGAGAAGATTTATAACTTTATGTATCTTAAGCTATGTTAGATTGTCTATGTTAATGTTTAGAATGTATTGGTGAAAAATGATAATTGTATTTACCTTAGGTTAGCTCAGGATGTTTATGAATATTTCAAGAGGTGATGGTGAAGAATAATATTTGCATGCAGCTTATGCTTTGAATGTGTATTGATATTTACGTTGACGAATTGTAAAATTTTTATGGAGTGGATGAGTGTGACATTTGTATAATTGTAATTATTCTTGACTTAAAATTTCAATCAATGTTTTTCCAGCAGTATGTGTTTATAGAACACTACATTTTGATTACATTTATACAAATATATCCACTATAAGAAGTGACTAAGTGAGTTAAACTTGTTTCTTCATTGGGAATGTTCTCAGATTTATGACTTAAAATCTTCTTTTCAAAAAATAAATTTATCCCTGACATCATTCAATAATATAACTATAACCTAGTTATCTATAAAAAGGAACACTTCATTCATCTATTCGTGAAAATGACTCATCATGATTATCTTCTCTTCTGTATGTCTGTCTCGTTTAACGTAGTTATTTTAACAAAATATAGCTTTGAAAATTATTTTGATATCTTTAGATTACTGTTTGAGCAGTGACTACGTGCAAGAGCGATAGTAGAAAGGATAAGACATTATCTTTCCACCCATTCCAAAAATTACAGAAATTGAGGAAGATTTGGGTTGATTTTTTTAAACGCAAATATAATTGGAATCCTTCAACAAGCTTCCTTTGCAGCTAGCATTTTGAGAAGAAAAACTCTGAGCTTAACTTTAGAGAACAACTTTTAAATACGAAAAGCAAGACTAGACTTGTGGTAAGTGGTAACAGAATTTCAAGCAATTCTGCTTCAAATTTCTATACAAGTCATTCATTTAGTTTTCCTTGGCGTTTCCCACTATCAGAAATGACCAGTTATCACCAACTGAAAGGGAGAATAGAATGTATGAGAAGGAAAAGGCTAGCAAGAAAACATACCTCCTTCATGTTCAGCTAATAAAAGCGACAACCTTTGCAGACATGATGGTGTGTGATACATTAATAAGTTATCATTTTATTAATTTCATTTCCATATACGTAGGTACTATATTCATGAAATAATTATTTCCAAAGGGACAATATATTGATTATTATTAAATTATTCGAAGTTTTAATTTTTTCACTTGCAGATAATCTTCAATCTAAAGAGAAAAAGGAGTGGAAAATTAAATATGAACAGCTCTTGGAAAAAAATAGTCAGCAAGGAAAAGAAATTGAGATGCTGAGGCTGAAATGTGAAATAAATGAAACAACCGTTTCATCGCTTACTGAAAAAATCAATGATTTAATTTCAAGGGTTTTAACTAAAGCCCAAAAAAATAAATTACAAAATGATAAGAAGTGGGTTAAGTGGTCATCAGAAGATATTTCTAGAGCACTCTTTGTTACCTAAGCCAAAGGACATATCTTCATCTAATTTGTCATATCCACTACCACATTTAGTAACATGAGAAAGTGGGTATCAATATTGAATTTTAGAAGTGGAATTATCCATGATGTTCTTGATTTTATGAAAATTGCTGGTTTAGCAAAATCTAATATGCAAAAAGTTTGTGTGTCAGCATTTGATGAAGTCAAGGTCAAAGCATTTTATGAGTATGACAAAATTCTGGATCAAATTGTTGGCCCATATAATCAGATACAAGTAGTGATGGTGCAAGGTTTATTCCATTTATGGAAACAACCGATCTATTTGATTCTAATTCTAATTCTATTTTATTTCTACGACGGGACCTGACCCAAGATGGCGAGTAGAGGGAAATTTTTCTCCAGTTATCTAATCCGGTGCGGCGAACAAATGGTGGGTCTCAAGACGCTGCTGGTTCGAACCGACTCCGAAAATGCAACAGGCGAGATAATCGGCTTCGACATCTCTCCGACAGTTGAAGATTACAATAAAGTGATAATGGTAAGGGGAGATTCTTCTCTTCCCTGCATAGTTCTACCTGACGTTAACATACGTGTAAACGTGAAGGCTTTCTTCGAAGGCAAGTTTACCGGTGATAAATTGACCGGAAAATTCTTTCTCAAGCGCGAGGGCAAAGCTATCTAATCTTCAATCTAAAGAGAAAAAGGAGTGGAAAATTAAATATGAACAGCTCTTGGAAAAAAATAGTCAGCAAGGAAAAGAAATTGAGATGCTGAGGCTGAAATGTGAAATAAATGAAACAACCGTTTCATCGCTTACTGAAAAAATCAATGATTTAATTTCAAGGGTTTTAACTAAAGCCCAAAAAAATAAATTACAAAATGATAAGAAGTGGGTTAAGTGGTCATCAGAAGATATTTCTAGAGCACTCTTTGTTACCTAAGCCAAAGGACATATCTTCATCTAATTTGTCATATCCACTACCACATTTAGTAACATGAGAAAGTGGGCATCAATATTGAATTTTAGAAGTGGAATTGATTCTCCATGATGTTCTTGATTTTATGAAAATTGCTGGTTTAGCAAAATCTAATATGCAAAAAGTTTGTGTGTCAGCATTTGATGAAGTCAAGGTCAAAGCATTTTATGAGTATGACAAAATTCTGGATCAAATTGTTGGCCCATATAATCAGATACAAGTAGTGATGGTGCAAGGTTTATTCCATTTATGGAAACAACCGATCTATTTAATTCTAATTCTATTTTATTTCTACGACGGGACCTGACCCAAGATGGCGAGTAGAGGGAAATTTTTCTCCAGTTATCTAATCCGGTGCGGCGAACAAATGGTGGGTCTCAAGACGCTGCTGGTTCGAACCGACTCCGAAAATGCAACAGGCGAGATAATCGGCTTCGACATCTCTCCGACAGTTGAAGATTACAATAAAGTGATAATGGTAAGGGGAGATTCTTCTCTTCCCTGCATAGTTCTACCTGACGTTAACATACGTGTAAACGTGAAGGCTTTCTTCGAAGGCAAGTTTACCGGTGATAAATTGACCGGAAAATTCTTTCTCAAGCGCGAGGGCAAAGCTACCCGCGCAGGGAAAGATGTCACAATATTTTCCGTCGAGCGGGTTTCAGCTGGCAAGCGAAGCGAGTTAAAACCGGCTGAGATCAGCAGTTTAAAGACCGCCCTGAAACTCGAAGGGTTTAGGGGGCACGTGTTTGAAAGGAACAATAAGACGAAAACTGCAGCGCCTGCTCCGTCCACGCTTAAGAAGACACCCGTTCCGGTGTCTTCTTCCAAAGTGTTAAAGGAGGTTCCCTCCACTTCAAAAGATATCACTAAAGCGTCTGGTGGCATTTCTGCTACCAGCACATTAAAGAAAACGCCAGTGGCGAAGAAACGATACCCATTCAAACTCCAATGAGGCGTGCGTCCTCAACCATAAGCTTAGACTCGGTGGAGGCTACTCCTACGAGATTGACTCCATCTCGACCGCATTCACGCGGAGTGGAGGTTAGAGCTGATTTGTTGAACGCTAGTGTCGTTTCGACTATCGCCAGTGACAGCGACGCTCCCATGTCTGTAGTTGTAGGCGACCTGTTCTCAGTTACAAGCGGTTGTCTAGTACACTGTATTAGTGCCGACTTTTCATAAAATGAGAAAAGATTTAAAACATAATGGTAGTGACGAGGCCAGAGAAAATTACAAAAGATATAGAAACAAAGTGGGTGAACTTATAAGACTAACAAAAAGAAATTTTTATGAAGAAAAGTTAAGAGATGCAGGGAAGGACACGAAAAAAGTCTGGGAGGTTATCAATGAAGTGGCTAATAGAGGTTTCAGATCCTATAAACCTCAAGTGATAGTGGATGAAGAGGGAGAATTGATCGTGGACGATATAAGCAAGGCGAACAAATTCAATGATTTTTTTGTGAGCGTTGGGGGCAGAATGGCGTCTGATATACCTAGGTTTGAAGGTTCCGAATTCCGGCAATCTAAATCAAACGATTCATCAATTTTTTTGAGCCCAGTAACAGAAAATGAGATTGTTCAGGTCATAGATTCCTTGAGAAACAGTGCTTCACCTGGACCAGATGGAATTGGTGTAAAACTCATAAAAACCATTCACCACCACTTGAAAATGCCCCTGGCTCATATAATAAATCTTACATTTGAAACATCTGAGGTTCCTGTCGAATGGAAAGAATCTTTGATTGTCTGTATACATAAGTCTGAAGATAAAGAAAATATGACTAACTACCGACCGATTGCTCTAATAAACAATTTCGCGAAGGTTTTTGAAAAATGCTTGAAAAACCGTGTAACACAATTTCTGGAAAGCTCTAGTATCATAAACCCGAAACAGTTTGGATTTCAACCGAACACGACTACACAGGACGCAATGGAGAAACTGATAAATTCTGTGATCTCCCATATAAACTCAAACAAAAAATGTATGGCTATATTTCTAGACCTAGCGAAGGCCTTTGACACGATGTCGGTTGCACACGACATACTACTTGAGAGATTGGAGAATGTGGGAATCAGGGGCTATTGGAGTTGTTTAGGAACTATCTGTTTGGGAGATACCAGAGAGTTAAGATGGGCGAGGTGGTGAGTGGGCGGCGTAGGATCGAGATGGGAATACCTCAAGGCACAGTTCTGGGGCCAACTCTGTTCCTCATTTATATTAATGAAATGTTGTCTGTTGGTATACGCGGTGGAGAAATTTTATCGTACGCGGACGACACAGTAATCTTGATTGGGTTCGAAACTTGGGATGAGGTGCTACGGGGAGCTGAAGACGGTATGGAGCTCTTGCATAGATGGCTGAGTGAAAATAGGTTGAGCCTCAATTTGAAAAAAACCAAATTTATCACATTCTCTCTCAGCATGATAGGACAGCCACACTTCACTTCTATGTCCGTCCACCAGACACAATGCAGACGTGTTGAATGTTCTTGTCCAAAAGTACAAAAGACAACATCGATTAAATATTTGGGAGTATATTTTGACCAGCATATAAGATGGGAAGCCCATACTGAGTACTTGAAAAAGCGATGTAAAAAATTAATACCTGTTTTTTATGTACTCCGTGAAACTACGAATAGAATGTGTTTATTTAAGGTTTATGAGTCGTTGATGGAATCAATATTACGCTATGGAATATCCATATGGGGTGGCGCTTATAACAATGCCCTGGAGGGCTTGCAAATAGTTCAAAAGTACATTTTGAAAATCATACTCAATGTGAGAAAAACTTTCAGTTCCGAACTACTGTTTTTGAAATCCAAAAAACCTAATATAAGACAGCTATATGTGTTCAACTCTCTGATTCATCAAATAAAGAACAACAGAAATTATGTTGAACACAGTTATCTCACTAGATTTAGACAAAATGCATCAGTGGTGGTCCCGTTCCTGCAGAGAAGTCATTTACAGAGGAATATCTGCTTCATGGGTCCCAAGTTTCTCAATCTTCTTCCGGCTTCTTTTAGAAACATAAATACAAAGAAAAAAACCAATCGTAACGCAATAATGAACTATGTGATGGAAAATTTTGAAGGATTCAATGATGTTTTGAGGTAGTGATTGAAAAAAGTTGTTTTCAATTGTGTTGGCTACTTGGCGATCTCTCTCTCTCCTCGGGGGCGTCGCGTTGGTTTGTCTGCTCTTTTCTGGTTGTACCTATTTCATGAATAGAATGATGTGTATGTATTATGGTCGGATGTTTTTTCTTTATTCAATACATAGGGGAAAATTGGAAACGCACGAGCCTGGCTCATGTTTCACGGTTTTCTTTTCATTCCAAAATTGTATCTAGACCATGTATCATATTTGTGAATAAAGTTATGTTATGTTATGTTATGTTATTTAAATTTTGATGAGACAATGACGAAAGATATTCTAACTAACTTAATCACTGAGTTACATGAAGTCAGTTATGATGTAGTTGCTTGTGTGAGCGATTGTGTCAGTGGAAATCAAGGCCTGTGTAATCCAAAACCTCTGGATATCACACATGAGAAACCTTTATTTTTTCATCCAATAACTAATGAGAAAATATTCATGTGTCCAGATGCACCTCACTTGCTGAAGTTGATCACGAATTGGCTCTTAAGAGGTTTTGTGCTAGAAGGAGATGAAGTCGTTTCAAAAAAACCTCTGGAGGATTTATTGAAGATTGTGGATAATGAAATAAATGTTGTGCATAAGTTGACGGAGAAACATATAAATTGTCGTAAGACTGAGAGGCAAAATGCGGGCTTGGCATCACAATTAATTGCAATTCAGTTGCAACTGCCTTGTTGAAATATCAACCAGGAGATAAAACCGTTGTCAAGTCAACTGGTAATTTCATTTCATCAGAAGCAACTTGGATGGACATTATGAATTCTTATTCTCCATTACGGGGTCAACATACTAGAAAACCCTATGGCTTTGGTGGTTTATTGGAACACCGAGACTCAAGCTTGGATGAAATGTTTAATTTATTCCAAAGTATGCTCTGTGCAGGAAAACGAAGCCTTTTTTCCAAAAAGCAGTTTTGATCAGCATAAGGCCTTTACAAGGTCTTCTCTAAGATATGAAAAGACGTTATAAATGTAAATATATCATTACACGTCGCTTGAAGCAGGACTGCTTGGAGAGCTAATTCTCCCAACTTCGTGCAAGAGGTGGATTGCACGATCATCCCACACATTTAGGAGCCATATATCGATTGCGGATTATCGCACTAGGAAAAAATCCTGGAGTTTGACAAGAAAAAAACAAAATTAGTAGATCTGTAGACAATGAAGAGTATGTCACATCATCAGTATTTTCAAGAGCTAAGGTTATCTTGGAACCCACTGAGATCGAAGACAACACCATTCTTTAGATGTCGATTAAAATTCATTCTGGGAGAATTCTACATTTCCTGAAACTTTTTAGGGGCTTCACTCCCAATCTCTGGAACAAAATCAATTAAAAAATTGTAATAAACGATTTGCTTCTGCGTAAATTCTTGCACTAATTTGTCAGGAGCAAATCAACTAGAAAAAATTGTTGCCTGACAATGAACTGAAAATAAAGAACTTTGAAATTATAATTTTATATTGAAACGAGCGTATACCGAAAAAAGACACATACTAATAGATATTTGAATTTTAATTCTAATCACCAAGTAAGTGTCAAAAGAGGTATAATTGAAACACTTTATGATAGAGCTAACTTGATTTCATCTACACCCGAAATTAGAAAAAATGAAATTGACTTCATTAAATATTTCCTTAGGGAAAATCAATACCGACAGATTTTATTGAGAAAACAATATTTTAATTTAGAGAGAAAAATGACTAACCAAAATCACAATAATGATCAGGAACAACCAACAAACCGTCAAGAACAACCAAACTTATTGAACGTAATTCCTTATGTTAATGGCCAGAAAAAATAAGAAGAATCGGTTCCAAATTCAACATAAGAACTGTTTTTAAAACACGAAATGATTTAAGATCTATATGAACAAAAACTCAACCTTAGAACGAAAAACGAAAATCAAAAAATTGTATTTACAACATTCCCTGCATTTGTGGTAAAACTTATACAGGTGAAACGTCTAGACCACTAGAAAGAAGAAAACGCGAACATAAAAATAATATTAAAAATAGAGAAATTAATAGATCACAGATCGCAGATCATGTTTGTTTTAATACAGGAGACCACATGATGGATTGGAATAACACTAAAATTTTAATGACGTAGCCGGACCATTATAAACGAAAGATTAAAGAGTCTACGTGTATTTTATTGGATCAAAATAAAAATTTGGCAAATTGTTCGGTAGGAATAGATCATATTTAGATTAATTTACTGAAGAAGGAAATTCCAGTAATTTCAAAATTAAATGAATCAACGTTTCTATGCAGTCTCTATGTATTGACAATTAATGTCAAACGAAAGATACAATTCAGAAGATTTTCGAAAATTATTTTCGTTTGATGAAGGAGTCTGATATAGACTCCGAAACGTTACAATATTAAATTATAATTTCAAAGTTCTTTATTTTCAGTTCATTGTCAGGCAACAATTTTTTCTAGTTGATTTGCTCCTGACAAATTAGTGCAAGAATTTACGCAGGGGCAAATCGTTCATTCCAATTTTTCAATTAATTTTGTTCCAGAAATTGGAAGTTAAAACCCTAAAAAGTTTCAGGAAACTCATTCTCTACATCGGGAACTTGACGAATTAGTGCAAGCACATCTGAAGGACAATTCTCCTGATACTGTTTGAACAACATCCTCTTCAACTTCTGGAAAAGATGATGAAAATGATGCTTTTCAATATTTGTGTGGCTATGTGGTAAGAAAATTTCATTCCAAGTATTCAGATATGGGATAAATATACTAAAGATACCACAATTTAGCATGGCTACATTCAACCCCCAGATTGGCTTCAATTCTTGTCGTTTTGAAGGATTTATTACACCAAGTCCTAATGTTACAAAAAAAATTGATCGATATAATTATAGAACAAGATTTAGCAACAGAATGTCCTGAAGAAGTAAGGAAGCGCTACCTATATCATTCAAAGATATTATGTACGCATAAAATATTTCAACAAACAAAAGTACATGACAAAAATTATGAGGAAAAGGAAAGGTGATCCTGAGAATGAAAATATTAAAAATATAAAATTATATAAAAAAATGAGAAAAATAATTGAAGAATGTCATTTATATCATTATCAAACTTTATCGCCTACACATGCTACGGTTCGATGTACCAAAATTGTTATGCTTTATGCTCATTATATATAAAACATTTTTATATATTTGTTTTTTTTTATTTAAGATAAAACTCACTCAGGAAAGTAATAACCAAAGATTATAGTTGTCGTGTTTTTGATTTGTTTATACCTTTTTCAAGTGTCAATGTTGAAGCAGTCTATGTTAATTTCATATGAACTTGAAAAATGTTATTTAGTGCTGAGTACTATCGAAATAATTTGCTATTCATTTACTCATATCAAAGTACCTATCACTCTGAACTGAAATCTCAGTTTGAATTGTGCGTCATTCAAGGAACTAATTCTCTTTATAAATGTACCAGACTTTTATCAATATGGAGGAATTTAATTCTATTTGATTTTACGATTTATATTCGGATTAAAACCACAACCATTTCTACGACCGAAAAATCGTATATTTTTCCTGGGTGGTAAAAAGCGAGAACGATGCAAAATAAGCTGAAATTTAATGAAAATATAGGTGCAGCAATAATATTTTCATATTTTTTTTTTGTTTTTTAATACAATTTGATACATTTTACAATCAAATTATACTAGAAACATCATTCATAAACGAGATAAAAGCTCTTCATCATCAAAGGTATATCGTTGGCTAATTTGACGTCATCACATGGTTGTATGAATGGAGGGGATAAACAGCGCTGACCGGTATTTGAGTATCCGTGGGTAGGAGTTATCTCAAGTGTAGCAACTTTTTTTCGTGACTCAGCGCAACGAATACATCTCCTCAGAGAAGAAATGCAAGCTCATCTGCCAAAGGAACAACAAAATATATTTAAAAAAATGTGTCAAACTAGATGGGTGGAGCACGAAGGGATTGTGATATCGAAAGGCTGAGGAAACTGCTTTTTCCAGCTGTTATGTGATGATCTCCGGGTAACCCCTTTATTCTTCTTTCTGCGGCGCCGCCTATGTGCTGACTGGGAGTCGATCCTCCTCTGTCAACCTGTCGGCTACGTCAATCTGTCAGCTGTCTTAATGTGTGCGTGCGCGCTGTTGTTGTTCTGTTTATATTCACACTACTTGAAGATCTTTTTTGAAGAGATTTTCCAAAATCTTGTGACTCGAAGTTTTCTTAAATGTAATGATATAATATGTTGACGAATATTTATGACGATCGGTTTTTTTGCTGCTCGTTTGGAAAGCTAAAACAGGGCTGCTGCATTGTAAGTTAGATTCTTGTATTGGTGCTTTTTCAATATGACATTTTTCCACTTAATTTTTTTTTTCCTTTCGTTGCAGTCGTCCTATTACTCGGCTCCAGAAGGTGGTGATGTAATAACTCACCGAAACCGGTCGAGCAGACGAGCATTTTCAATCTGATTGAATAAATGAGTTTTCACCAAAATAAGGCATTGAATATGTTGCCTTTCTAAATTCAAATATGGTGAACGACAAAGAGTTAGAAATTATGTCTGATGAAGATCAAGGAAACAGAAGAAGTACTACAACTCTATTTTAGTTGCTCCAATCTGAAAGCTTGTTCATTCTCACTAATATTTTGGGAATCACGATACCCCTATCCCGATCCTTACAAGCCATTGAAATTGACACACTTTCTGCAATAAAGCTTATAAAAGCGACGACAGCAAGTCTGCAATGCAAACGTGAAGCAAGTACGAACACATTCAAAAAACTTTTCAATGAGGCTGAGGCCATCGCAAATGAAATTGGTACAGAAATCATTGTCCGCAGAATCACCGGCCGTCAAATAAATTGGCCGAACATCCAAACTCAGTCTGTCGAAGAATATTACCGACTTTCCGTTATATTCCTTTCCTAGATTATAGGTATGTTAAGTGAAATTTCATCCAGGGTCCCTAGCGTTCCTATGCAAAGAATCGGACAGTTGCAAAAGTTGTTTTTCCATAACTTCAGCGACGAAGATGTAGAGAATGTTTTGCAAAGCATATAAAGAAGACCTTCCTTGTTTTTTAGCTTTGAAGGGAGAACTGAAAATTTGGCAACAGATAGGGGAAAATATCTTACTATCTCCAGCAGATGCCTACAAAAGAGCAACGGTGCTGCCAAATATTAGAACTATTTGTCAACTGTTGTGCGCATTTCCAGTGACTACTAGCACTGCCGAGCGATCTTTCTCCACTTTACGACGAAGACTTGAGAGCAAACTTCTTTTTTGACGGCACTGAATGTCGAGTAAATTCATAGAATATTTATTCTTCACATGAAGTAAAGAATATTATCATTATCATAATTAAACCGCCAAATAGACTCAATTTTCAATATAATTTGGATTATTACTGAATTATTCAAATTCAAAATTTTGTTTTATACTTTTTATAGCTTCTCACCAAAGAAAGGGAGATGTAAGGGGATGTAGAAGAATATTCAAATATGATATCACTGATGCATTTTGTGGTTTATATACCACCACCATCACTTGTAAAATTTGAAGAAATATAGAATAACGCACTTACAAGATTGATTATAGTTTCATTGATTTAAAACCTGATATAACACATTACAAATACAATGAGAAGGACGGGCCGTTAACTCTGTTTGAGAATTTTCCAAGACTTTATTGTGTAATCTAATGGCGGATGCGCTCCTTCAGCTGATTATTAGCCAGTCGATTTTGGTACACCTTAGTTTTTGAATATCCCCATGTAAAAAAAGTCCTATAGGATATTTGAATAGCAAACTAACTATCTCTTCCACTAAAAAATTATATTCTTCGATCAATGAAGTGTCTGAAGTTTTTTGAATTTTTTTCTAGTTTTCTCCAATTTTCTAATGAATAAGGACCGATATATCTATGGAAGATGATTCCTCAATTTCAGGGTCCCGTAGCGTTCCTCGAACAACTGAAGAACAAAAGAATCATCACTTGCAAGATCAATCCTGATGGAAAGGCCCTCCCGGTCAAAAGCAAAATTAATATTATTAGTATTATTAATTTCAATACTGAAGGGATTCCTGACGACAAGAGTGATTCATCAAAATCAACAGAGAATTTTTGAGGCAGAGATGATATTCCTCACAGTGCAGGTGGAGAAGTTAAGTACCCATGCTTAATTATTTTTTCTTAGTTATCTTCAAGTCTTCGAATTAATTCAATGAAGGCTGTATTATTAACTTTCTCGTTTTTGCTCTGGTTTTTTTGTTTCAGAAATAATTTTGAGATGGTAATAGGATGAAGAAATTTTGATGTTAATGAAAAAGAAGCCCTTCAATATTAAAAGCTTACTTTGTGAACACATTTGTCATCACTACACTACTCACAGGGAGACAGTGTGTTTTTACTGGGGTTGTTTCGTGGAAGGAAAGCTACTTCATTAAAATTAAACTTACCTGTAATTTACCTCTAGGTGACTTGAACAATGTCCATATGGTTTCCATCAATACTTCGTTAGCAGTATTAGTATGAATTGTATCATCGATACGGACGACTTATTATATAAGGTTCATGGTATATAGGCTCATATCGAAGTTTCTCAATGAAATGTTGTTTTTCTGATGCTATACTTTGAAATTATGATGTTGGTACCTGTAGCTTATGAGCTCACATTCAAGTGATATCATATTATTATGAAACTTGATGTTTTTCCTAGATTATATGCTGTGGAAATAAATTACCCATAAAAGAACTCCTGAACACCTACTGGCATTCAAACAGTTGCAATCGGAGAACTATGAAATAGTATTACCTGACATGTTTCAAATTTAAGTTGAGATTTGCTGAGCAACTCAGTTTAAACTGTTTTATTCGATTAAATCAATTCAAAATGATGAATGTTTTAATTTCGGTACCAGCCTTTCATTAGCTAATAGAAGTATAAAAAAGTGAATTAAACAGATATTTTTTGTGATAACTTAACAATTCATTTTATTTCACAAGAAACCTAACCTAACATTTTGTTCTTACAATTTTGGAACTCACCCGATTATCTCTCTCTCCAGTTTCACTGCATTAGGGAATCCAACATGTTTCACTTCAACAAATTTTATTTATTTAGAACAGAAAACAGGATGTCGGAATTCACTATACGCTAAATATAAATATATTTATAGGAAAATGTGATATCATAACATAACATAACCAATTTTACTCTTCGACAAAACAACATAATAACCTCAAAAATCTGTTGTCAAGAAGAAATCATTTGCAACTTGCCATAGATATTTCTTCTTCTTCTTCTAACTTTTACTTTTGCCTGGCTGGTAGCCATCTACAGAGTATGATTTGTTATCATGGGGATAATAAAAATTGTATATTCAACCTTAAAACATATTTTCAAAGTGGAAATTAATAAAAATTTGAGTTGAAATGAGGAAAATCTCGAATAACAATGAGCATGCTCCACAAATTCGACATTGTGCCATTGTCGGATTTTTTTGCTGATTTTTCCTGTATGCAGAACAAGATACAGAATCTATTCGTACAACTATCAATCTCAGCAAACTTTCAATTTGAGAGGAATGATTTTTCGAAAATTTCATCAAAATACGTGCTTTATCATTATATTATCATGAAATATTATATTTTCACCCTTCGGTCCTTTAAACCTACATTTAAATCCATATATTTTTATGTTCAAATCATATTAATAAATTTGAATTTTAAGGCTATAAAAATTGTTCAAAATGTCCACCTTCGACTTGAATGCAACAAGCTTCACATCGACGAACTAAAGATGCCGTTACTCGTCGGATCAGATTTGGGTCGTTTCGTATTTGGTTTGTTGTATCTTGAATTTTAACAAGTAATTGTTGATGAGATTGGATTTCAATATGATAATCAAGCTGCTTCTTATTTCCCCATAAATAAAAAAAAAATAAATAAAAAAAAGGGATTTAGATCAGGCGAACGATATGGCCATTGTATTGGTTCTTAGTATTGTTTATTCTGCCAACTGTCTACTTGTCTGCCTCTATGTGGAGGTGCACCATCGTGCTGATACCACATATTCCCAACAATGTTGAGCTGTGAGTTATCAATGAAGTCAAACAGGTAGGTTGTGGTTCAAAAAATTTGTATACAAATCTGCATTTAAACGATCATTTATAACATGTATTGGCATCAAATCATTGTTGAAATCCCACCGCAAACGTTTACATTGAAATGTACATCGTCATTGTCTAATGGCATATGGATTCTACAGTGACCATAAATGTTCAGTATGGTTATTGTTGATATCATTCTTAGTGAAACAAGTGTCAAATGAATAATTGAGATAATGTCAATTTCCATATCAACCGATATTTTCTGTCGGCCTACTCAATCAACACATGAAAAAAAAAATTCAAATGCTTGTAACTCCTAAACGAAAACGAATCGGACCTATGTTCATAGGACAAGAAATGTTCAAAAGAAGCACAGCTACCTTCTGTCAAAGTTTGTCTTAGAGCTTGTAGAACACCCTGTATATATACTATATCTGGCAACTCAATTTGTGTGCTAAAAATTCTTTCATGTTGTAGAACACATTCTCAATCAGGTAATTCTTAATTATTTTCTTGAACCGTTTTGTTGGTGATCTGACCTCAGCTGGTAAGTAGTTGTACATTTTCGTACGCAGGAATTGGAAAGTCTCTTTGGTTTTTCCCAGGCGATGTATATAATTATACCTGCCTCTTGTCGCGTAGCTATGGGTATCTGAGTGTCTTGTGAGTTGCTCTTTATGTTCGTGAATGTACAAAAGACAGTGAAGCATGAAAGAGCTAGGAATGGTAAGCATCTGGCATCTTTTGAATATATCCCTGCAGCTACTTCTGTTGTTTACTTATGTTATTACTCTCATTGCTCGTGTTTGTTTCAGAAACACCTTGGTAGCATCAGACGAAGAGGAAAGAGCCCCACAGTATTTGGCCGTAAGTCGTTAAGCTATAGTGTATAGTGTATAGTATAGTGCGCATAGTAGGTGAGTATTATTACTGCACCTTCTCCCAATATTGATCGTATTCTTCTGATCATAAAGATGGACTCTGAGAGCTTCCTACAAAGATTATTTATATGTCAGGCCCATGTTGGATTGGTGGCGAATTTCAAGCCCAGAATTGTAATTTTGGTTTTCTCTTCAGTGTACTTGGAAGTTACCAGTAGCCTTTGTGTCTTTTCTTCGTTAGCTGACAACTTATTTCTGCCGAACCATTGTACCGCCTGTTGTTCGGATATACTTGCCTGCATTTCGAGAATTTTTATACTTCTTGATCTATTGATTAAAGTTGAGTCATCCACAAATAACTCAGTCAAGTCAGCATCCACTCCATCCACCAAGTCAGCATCCACTCTATCCACTAAGTGAGCCAGGTACAATATGAAAAGTATTAGGCCCAGGAGAGAGCCCTGCGGTACGCCGTATAACGCCACTTTGCAGAATGAAAGACCATATAGATCTTTAACTTTCGTTAACAAATTTTCTTACAAATTGACCAACATTTTTAAACCTTATGTGAGGATATCGTTTAAATCCATTGATAGTATGGAGAGAAAACTAATAAACAACAAGGATACACTTGCACCTATAGATCGCAGTGGAGTTTAAAAACTTTCTTATGGTTCTTGTGACGCATTTTATGTGGGGAGAACATTTAGGAACTTCAAAACTCACATAAGGGAACATCTAAGCTGCCTCGATCCAAGTTCTACTGGCTTTTCACATTTCGCCAAACACCTCATCGACACCGGCCATACGTTCGACATACATATACTCCGTTCAAGAATCATTGACATCTCGGGTGGCTATGGAAAATCGAATTTAAGTTGGTAATAGCCCATAACTTACGATTTTGTGTTTCGGAATTCAGGTTGGTATTGTGAATGACAGTGATCTTTTATAAAGTGAATCCACTGACCGAAGATAATTGGAATTTTGTACTTCTGCTTATGTCCTTATTTCATTCGTACAAATTGGAAACATTATTCTATCAATTCTGAATGCAGATTAATAGGATATGAATTTGGATATTTCTTCTTTTCAAATGTTTTTCTAGATTATATTTATTTATTCCAGTTCTGTGATTGTAACTAGGGAAATTATTGACAGTTTTTTATGACCAGACATTAAGCTGCGTCTGGAGTTTCAAGACATACTGGGATGTCAATCATTCTCGAATGGACTATACATACGGATTTCAGAATATTACACCTGGCGAATAAGGGTCTACTGTTGGATAATTTGGAAAACATGGAAAGGTTATAATGGAAAGTTATAAAAATAATGGTAATAATATTTTGAAAAAACAGGTTGGTTGTGACTTTGCACCTGTCTATCTGTCATTACTCTGAACGACCCCTTGTGTAGTACGTGTGTCTTCGTCTTTTATCGCAGTTTACTGTCATTGTTTTGTAGATTCCATCAATAACTCTATATTCTTATTTAGATGTCGCGTTGTGTGTTTCTTGATGTTGTAGTTTGATTGTAAAGTTGTACATTGATTCTAATTAGTATTTGACCCCATCTTATTCATTTGTTTCATGATAAAAAGGCCGTTCATTGTAATAGATTTATTTGTTTTTTAGAGTTTTACAGTTTTTCCATGCCGAATCACATCCTGAAGTTTGTCGCACTTATTCACTTACACCTTGTATCGGAAATATTTTTGAGAGAGGAAGTGGTCCGAATATGGACCATACATTTAATATGGGCCCCCAAACTATCTATGAAACCGGTAGCGTCATCTATTAGAAAATGTCAAAATATCCTACAGGACACCTTTTCACCACTATATTTACAAATGCCGCGGTCAGTACACGTGTTGATGCTGAATTGTGCGGTGCTTTTGTTTTTGACTTCTGACAGAATTGTATTGGGTAAGTTTATACTGCTTGATATTAGTGTTTTTTGATATTATTTAGGAACTGATATATATCAGTCTCACAGAAGAAAGGACGAAAAAGAGATTCTAGTGTAGATTATGAAAAAATATATATTTATAAACATCATAATTTAATATTTTTTATAAATGTAAACATTTTGAAATATGGGCCCCTTGTATGACTTGAATATGGGCCAGGGGCCCATATTCAGAGCGATCTATTTTTTATAGGTTAACAATGTCTGCCAATAATAGAAAATTTACTTGTCCAAATCTGCGAAAAAATGTAACTAGGATGACATGAATAAAGCTGTACATGCTGTAAAGCAGGGACACATGGGATTAAAACGAGCCTCCAAAAGTTTCCAGTTGCCAAGAACGACTGTACAGAGAATGGCAAAAAAAATACACTCCTGGCAGTAATGATGCTACTTGCTATGATTTTCAGATGATACCAGAGGAGAAACCTGGGTTCAGTGTTCATTGTGCAATCTCTGGGCACATGAAGAATGTTCGGGAACAGAAAAAGACAGTTACGTTTTTGTTTACTTAGACATTTATTTTTACTATTTTATTTTGTATTTTTTTATTGTGGCAAGAAAATTCAAATATTTTTTAGGGGGCCCATATTTCGTACCGTCTGACCATTTTCGAAAAAAGTGTCCCTCTTTATATATTTCTCTGTAAAGCCAAAAATCTTTATTAAAAAAAAAACAGGTTTTGCAGTTTTGTTACTAAGGTCTTATAGTATATATAGATGATTTTAGACATTGTTAAAAAAATAATAATAGTAAGTTACGAAAAAAAAAAACAAATGGGGGGCCCATATTCGGACCACTTTCTCTACCTAATTGATTGAACCATTCTAAATTAGTTTGTGGGAAGATTACAAGTTTATGGCGGCTCTAAAGGGTAGGACGGTTTTCTTCCAAAAGTCTTGGATGCCAAATGACGGATGAGTTTTGTGATTCCCGTTCAATTTAATTCAAAACAACGTTATGAACACGGTTATCAAGCTGTATTGCGCCAGGAAAAATTATTTTATTTTCATTAACAATATTTAAATCATTATTTGAATTTAAAAAATTCTTCCTGTTCATTACCATTCGTTATTAAGTGAATATAGTATTTGAGAAGTCAAAATATGAGTCGATGTTTTCACAATCTGTTAACTCATTTTATATTTTTATTTCACAGATCAATTCGGCTACAGATTTGTTTTTCACTGATGATAACGGTTCAAGTTTGGTTGGCAGTTACCTGAAGATATTTTAGATGAAGTAAATAACTCGTATTTACAACCCAATATTGTCCAAACATTGATTCTCCACCGATCTGATATTTTTGGTGATATGGTCAGAGCCTTCGAAGAAGATTTTTTTGATTACTGTAATTTGAAAATTGAAATGATCCTACCAAATGGGCAGACTGAGATGGCAGAAGATATTGGAAGAGTTTTCAGAGATTCTTTCTCACAATTTTGGAACATCTTTTACGTGTAGTGTAGTATACAGTAGGAGCAAACCTGAAAAATACCCTATTTGCGTCACGACTTTGGAGAGAGTCCATCGCAAAAATATTTGTGAAGGGATATAAGGCAGAAAAGTATATCCCCATCAAATTGGCTCCTGTTTTCTTAAAAAGTTGTTTCAATGAAAAAACCGATGAAAATGATTTATTGGATAATTTTTTGCAATTTCTAAGCGAACCTGAAAGAGATTCAATAAATGAAGCATTATTGGATTTCAAAAGTGTCGAAAATGAAGATTTATTGGAATTTTTCTCCAACATAGATGCGAAGTGGTTTCCTACAGAGAATAACTTCAGACGATTAGTGCACATAGGGAGTTGATTCAAAAGCCAGCTTTCGTAGTAAAATGCTTTTCCATTAAATCTGTAGAAACTCTGAAATTTACTTGAATCAAATATTAAAACACTGCCGCCAAATAACTTCGACTGTAAAAAATTGCTTAAGTAAATTGCAAATAGATGAGAATCTAGCAACGAGCAATCAGAAAAGAATATTTCAATTTATTAAGAAATTCATAAAAAAAGTGGACGAAAGGACTGGAATGCATTTCTTTAGATTTTGTACAGGATCCGATCTACCGATAAATGAGATCAATGTATCATTCACTGACGCAACTTGTATACTGCGTGTCATTGGCACATACGTGTTTAGGCCTTCTACAAATCCCTGAATCGTATAAAGATTTTGTCACATTTAGGAGTGAGATTTATACCCTTCTCAATTCAAACATCTGGACCATGGACACGGTTTAGTGTGTGTTTCAAATATTTTTATATTTTTCACACTGTTGCAATACCTATTTGGTAATATTGATTTTTATGGTATTAAAATTCGTTTTACTTCTGAATTTGATTTTTCTATTCACCGATACAGGAATAATTCTCAAAATAGATATTTATATTTATGTACCAAAGACGAAAAACTGTCTATTAGGCCAGGCCCAAATAGAAACGCAGGTTAGTAAGGTGACGCAGCGTGAGTTTTTGTAAAACATAGAAAAGAACAAGACCACGCATATAAAGCGTGACAATGACTTGTCACTTAGTACGTGCAGCGCAGGATTAAGCTGCGTCACCTCACCAAAATGCGTTTCTCTTTGCGCCTGGCCTTATAAGGCAGGCAGGCTGCAAATCCTATCAATCAGGAGAGACAATATAGATTTTTCTGCCGAGTTGCATGTTAACTTTTTCGTCGACGCCACAAAACTTTATAAAAGTGAGTAGGTACTCACTTTTTGCTGTACATCTAACCTGGCCGTAGTTGCCAATTCCCTAATCTCTGGTGTAGTGTTTCTCATCCATATCGCTATCACTATCCATTCTTGATCATATCGAATACCAATATTCAAACCACGTTCTTAATTCACTCGTAAAATGTCCCAGGCACCTATGTTTACCTCGCTCGTTCTAGTCACCTAATTTCAATATTATTTGTGTATTTTATTTAGTGAAAACTTCAAAATCAAAGACTTCGCTCAAAATATCCTATGGAAAATATTGTATGGTGAAGAACTGTGAAGAAAATGGAAACGTAAGTATTTAAACTAGTACCATGTGACTCGGATGTTGATTGATTTTTATTTTCAGTGCTCTGAAGTGGATAGAATTTTCTGGGCGTCAAGCATTGACTTGAGTAAAGGCTACACCATGTGGAGTGAACATTTTACTTCAAGTCAATTTGAAGCTTTTCATCCACGTAAGTTGCTGTGCATGAAAGGGCCATCAAAGGAACCACATGCAATGGAGGGCGAGCAGTTTGAAACTGATACATCAAATACTGATGGTAAGTCTTCCTAGATATCTGCAATGCATCATTGAATGTATTACTCATTTATCATATATTGAATGCATATCTTTTTCGTATGCAGGAAGCATTCCTGTCATGGAAGGGCCATATGAGATGGAAAGTGAGCAGATTGAAAGTGTTACGACAAATACTGATGGTAAGTCTTTCCAGATATCTGCAAGGTGTAATTGAATGCAATACTCTCCTTTTTCAGATATTATTCCGAGTGTATCTGAAAGAAGTTCTCACACCCTGCAGAGTACTTCCAAGTCTTTCCCCAGAAGTAATGAAGGATCCGAAAACTGAATACAAAACAACTGCAAAATAAATGGTAAATCCAATATTTGTTCATATAGATTACTGATAAAAATTGTACAAATTCGACTAATTTTATTGATTCAAAAAAGTATTGTATGGAAATAACAACTTCGATATTATATAATAGTTCAATATATGTACTTTTGTATCCTATATTCATAGCTGTATTATTTGTAAATACATGTTTTCAAAGGTGAGAATTTCGACAAGATTATTCTCACCTGTTGTTCCTTCTGTAAAAAAAATCCTCACCTTTAAATACACCCTCTAAAATCTTCACTTGTGTCATATTTTTTTTTATAAATTTGGAATAAAAATTCAGCAAATCTAACAAAGTATTTCATTAATATTAATACATTCAAAACAATGTTTACATGAAAAAAACATTTTGATCACAAAACAAAGCCCTGGTTTTGTTTGGTCTCATACTACTAATTTCGTAAGCACCGAGAGGGAGAGGTAAGGGGGGAAAATCAGTGTTCGCGAAAAATGCAAAACGAAAGACGAATAACGGAATAACAGGACCATAGGCGCGTACTGATCTCGGCTCGGACAACAGATAGGAAATACGAGAATATACGAGAATGTAAACGCATCCAGCTTCACCCGGGGCTGTTGCCGTTTCTTATCACTCGAGTCGATAAGGTCCATCGATAAGGCATTAACGTAACCTATGTAACTAACTTCAGTCATCAGGGGGCACAATAGACCTTAAGGTCGCAGTGAACTGTAACCCCTTCTCTCTATATATAACTTCAGTCATCAGCTGACCCAGATTTGTACTTTTATATTTCAGTTAGACCTGAAACTGCAATAATATCAACTTTGAGTCTCTCTTATTTTCACTGCCCAACAATGTTTCCCCATGCCAGTTATGTACAGTAAGTTCAAAATGGGGATCTTTTAAAATTACTACATTGAGGGGTTATATTCAGTTTCGTAAACAATTGAATTGACTTAGTTTATGAAGGGAGATAGAGAAACATCTTGAGTAAGTAAAGGGTTTCGCAGTGGCGGCTCGTGATCTAGTTCACTAGGGGGCTACTTTTAGAATAATGATAAAAATATGAAATTTCAAAACCAGTTTTCCGCAAAATTTGATCTACATCTATGAAGACAATCTATCAAGCAGTATTTGAATCAAAGATGAGATACGGTATCATTTTCTTTGGGGCTTCTTCGGGAGATCTTGAAACTCCAAAAGAGAGCTATTCGCATCATATACAGACTGGAATTCAGAGAATCATGTAGAGGAATATTCCATGAAAACAATTTACTAACAGCATTCGCCATTTACATTCAGGAATGTCTGTTATTTGTCTAGAAGAATAGAGACTACTTCGAAGGGAAAACCATTACCAAATACAACACAATAAGAACAACTGAACTGAAATACCCAAAACATAAGCTAACTTTAACTGAGAGGAATGCTGAGTACTGTTGCACAAAATTTTTCAATAAACTGCCACCCCAAATAAGAGCAGAGATGACATTGAACAGTTTCAAGAGGCAGATTATCCAGCTGCTACTGAAGATGGAGCCATATTCACTGAGAGAGTTTTTTGAATATTGAATGAGTTTCCAAATTTTGACCCTGTTTCATTTCGAGTTGCATGTAAAGTTTCTCTATTTGAAATAAAGACTTTTCTATTCTATTCTATCCTATTCTATTGCCTTGGGGCCACTATTCACTCAGTAAACGGAAAATTTATGAGCCTGATGAACCTTGAAAAAAGATGTCAATCTTAGAAGTATTATCAACCATGTAATTATTTAAGAAATAATTGAATTCCGTTTATGGTTTAATTTCATTATTTCATTATTTTTCGAATATCTCCTTGAATTTCCGTTTGCATTTCAGTACCTTCGATAAAGAAGATTGTTGAAGTTGATGGGTACTTGTAAAAGCTTTTTGTTTCCAACGAAAATTGTTCTGATCCACAATTATGTATGAAAGATCTGAGTTCGAATCCTGATGATGTATAAAAGTTGGGGCTTATATGTGATGATCGCTACGGTTACCCTTATCTTACCTTGAACGGGGACTAATTTTATGCTCCAACGAAGTTCTGTTGAACTTGATTTTAGACCAGCCTGTATATTCTGATAAGTGAGAAGCAGTCTCTTCCGTTCGCACCTTTGATAAAACAGAATAATTCAATGTTGAATGGGACTTGGGATAATTTTATGATCAAACTAATAACGTTTCAGTAAGACAAATATATGATCTGACGAAGAATGTCACCCTTACATAATAATGGGTCTTGGAATAACTTGGGAAATAAGATTGATAACCTTGAATGGGAAGTTTTGCATTTTCAACGAACTGAATATAATGTTCTACCCTCTGAATGGAACTTGAATGGGAATATGCTCCATTTCTTTGTGAAAAAGGTTAACCTTGAATGGAACTTAGAAAAATCGTGAAGATATTATTGTTGACAGAAGTACATGATACTCCTGAATAATTTGACCTTGAGTGGAACTGTGTTTCAAATCTTTTTCGAACTCATTATAAAAGTTGTAGAGCATGACATTTTCTACAAATTTTGTTCTAAGCAATTTTTTCTAAGTTCAAACGTTTCTGATATATATGGCGATTAATGCGAGGTGTTCAACGATACATGCTGAAGCGAAAATTCACTCGTTGGGAAATAGTACATTCTAAGGTTCAGTCAGAGACTAATTTCGAAATTGTCATCATAAAAATACCTTGTCTGTTTGACAATTGAATGAATGTAAATTAGACTGGGATTCTACATTGACCTTGCCCTTTCGCATATGTGGCTAAGCTCCTCGCCCTTATCGCCCTCTAACTCGAGAACGGTAAAGAGTATGTAAAATTGCTTCAGACAAAAGTTGTTTAGAATTTTATTATCTACAACTTTCATAATGAATACAAAAACGGCAGGGGAATATTCGAAAAAAAAGCATTTTAATCATCTTCAATGTGTCATATTAAGAAACCCCCCCCCGATTAGTGTCAGATTAATGGATCAACACATCAACAACACCGAGATTAACCATCTGTATGAAATTCTGACATGCTCGAGTATGTACAAGTAACGATTTTTTTTACATTTTCAAAGGACCGCTGTTACCTTGCGTCACTTCCAAATTGTCAGTCTCTTGAAAAGTAGCTTCCTTTGGGTCCAATTAACATATCCTCCAAAAATCTGACACGCTGGACTTTTTTTTTCATTTTCAACTCTTCCGTACGGCCAGTCCCACCGCACAAACTGTCAGATCAGCATGAATTCATTATCAGAGACACGTAGGGCATATGCAGTATCTCAATCTGACACGCGCGAGTATGTACACCTGACGATTTTTTTTACATCTTTGAGACCCGCAAACGCTTTCCCCACCGCTGAAAGTGCATACATCATAGAACCTTTTTTAATTTCTACCATCTAATCTTCAGATATACGAATTGTTTTGAAAATTTCAAGAGAATAGAAATAAGGAATAACATGGAAGATTCAATCTTAAAGAAAACTTCCCTTGGTTTCCTCATGCCTTTTTGACTAATTTTTTCGTTTGTTCGCCTTTCAGTTATAACATGTTGATATCGTTAATACAACTAAACTCAATGCTTACATAATAATCATGATAATTCACATAAGCTGGGATTCAGAATGCTTTGTAATCAAAACCTTCAATACGTTATAAGTTTTATATTCTTAGCAAAAATCCAAGAACAACCTGAGTAAAATATAACAAGTATGGTATAAAAAAAAAACATATTAAAAAAACAGAACAAGAATTAATATCATCCTTTGCTTTTTTTCCTGAATTGGTTATGAATCCAAGTCTTAATTTGTGCCTGGGATCTTAGACTTAGTTGAGGGCATCTCGATTTAACCTCCTGGATTTCTTTGAAGGATGGCAGTTTTCCGATTTCGAAATTTACTTTGAACTCCTTCAACGTCGTCTGAATTTCTTCAGTTGTCCATCTCCGCCTTTTGACGGTACCATATGGAGACGCTGGAAGAATGTAATATATAATAAAAATACTACAGGTTGGAAGATATACATAGTGTCCGGATTTAACGTTCATGTTTCATGTTGAATTAAAAAGTTCAAAATATGGAGAAAGCTTCATATCAACTCAGGTCATAAAATTCATCCTACTGCATGGCGCTTTTACATGAACTCCAAAATCTAACCAATTTGCGATTGCTTTGTGAAAATTTGTCGAACTCAAATGAAATTTAGTATTATAGCATAGACAAAGGAGGGAAAGACAAACAACTCTTATTGGTCGTTTAAAATGTTGTTGGTGGCGCCCCGTCCGGCAGTAGATGGAACTAATTGTTTGAAATAGCGATATATTAAAAAAAGATGAAATATGTTTTTTAGCAAAAAGCAAAACATAACCTAAATTTTTACCCACTTTTAGTTGTATTTAGAGAAATGGTAAGTCAAGTCGTTGTCATAGGTTTCTAATTTTTCTTGGGTTTTTAATGCATTATACATGGGTTTGTTCTCTGCAGTGAACACATAACTTCTGCATCAATTTTATCAACAAGTTTTATTTATTTATTATCAGATTAAAAAGGCAAACATCTTTGAGTAGAAGCTCACATTCCCTTGTATTATTTTAATTTGAATATGAATTTTGTAGTGCAATCGTGGAGTCTAGAGGTACATCATCTACTACACTCCATACTCTTATCTGTTAGGTTTACGTGAAAGGTAAATTAAGGGTAAGTATTAATTCTTAGCAGCTATTTCTTATCACCTTTTGTCATAATCGATCAGTATGGCACCATTAAAATTTCAGTTTTCGTGTTGCATCCCAAATGGTGCTAACAAAAATTTCACAGGGTCTAAAACAAACAAGCACTTTTTTCGATCTCCTCCAAGTAGAATTTCAGAATGGTATAATGCAATTGAGTCAGTTCATTCCAATTGTATTTTTAATAAAAATAGTAGAATATGTGAGCACCATTTCAGTATAAAAAAATTTTTCGAACACATTCAAATTTAGGCTTCTACCTTCAGCTCTACCGGATTTTCCAAATTTTACACTGCATTTAAATCAGGACAATTTAATAATTAAAAATGATTTTGAAGTTGGAGGTTCAAAATCATCTAGTGCTCAGAGATAAGATTTTCCAAATTTAGATAACAATAATTTGCCGAGTACTACTTCAACAGGTTTAAATTCACCAAGTACAGTGACACTTTTGCAAAAAATAGGTCAGGCATTTTAAATAAAATCAATATCAAGCGTAGGAATCAGTTGTCACATAGAGAAAAATATTTGTATGATATCAGTAAACATCAAAAAGAGCAGCTGTCTAGATTGAGAAAAACAATTGAAAAGTCCAAACATAAATTGAAATTAGCTGAGAAGATTAGTTATTCTAAATTTTTCTTACAACTTAAACAATCAATTAGTAGTAATGGGGTTCAATTTATATCTTCTCAGTTCAGAAATGCAGGTTTAAAAAAACATTGAGAGCGTTGGACACCTGAAGACAAAGTTTTTGCATTAGCTTTATACCTTTGAATACCGTTTTAAGTTCGTTTTCTTTTGATACTGGCATTAATAAACTAATTTTTAATAAATTAGCAGTCAAATTTTCCAAATTAAAAACTCTTGATATTTTTTAATGTTTAATGTTTGATGAAATGTCTTCATCTCACGACTTACATTATGACCATGCCTTGGGTAAAGTAGTAGGACATGTAGATTTAGGGTCAAATCTTGGACGATTCAAAGAAATCGCTAATCATGTGTTAGTTTTTATGATTTCCGGACTACATAAGTCTTGGAAACAGCCAATAGCCTACTATTTTACGCACTTGAAAATGAAAGCCGCACAGTTACGGCAACATTGGAGATGATGTCAACAAATCCTGATTTCCCTTCTTCGGCAGTTCCAGTTCATACAGCAGAACTCATAGGCGATATTGATCAACTCTTTGACTCTTTGAATTATGTGTGTAACTCTCGATTTGGGGGTAAGTTAAGGCGATGTGTTAGTAGAAAAAGTAGACATGTCCAATTTTGGTATGCCATTTTACAGAGTATCAAAAAATGGCAGTTTTTGCACCCTGTTACAGGATTAGAATCAAAGGCTCCCAGATGTAAGGAAGGTTGGATTACCACAATTGAAGGTATAATTATGGTGTGGGATGAATGTCGTAAGGCTGGTTTCAAATACTTGCGTACTAGAACGCTAAACCAAGATCCTGTTGAGAATCTCCTCAGTGTGATCCGACAACATGGCCGTGCAAATACGAATTCCACTCCATATCAATTTATATCAGCACTTAAGACCTGCAAGATAAAAAAAATTTTTTGGATTTTAAATGTGATGAAAATCAAATTATCCCACGAATTTGGTTGACCTTTCCAAATTTAAAAATATAAAGTCTCTCAATAATATTGCTGCTATTGATGACCAAGCGCTTGTTTATGTTAGTGGGTATTTTGTTAAAAGATTTTTTCGGTATATTGTGTCATCAATGCAAAGAATGTCTTTCGAGTAGTCAAGAGGTGTTCACATTATGTTTCTGAGCAATTGTGTATATACAGTCCCTGGCCAGTTTATTAGACGCACTGAGAATTTTTTTTATATTTACTGGTATTGCCCGAGGAAAAAGCAGAATATTTAAATTTCATTTCCACAGAATGTCAGTTTTATCTACGACTCTCATTAAATTGTTCTATTTGGCATTTATTTTTGATGTTGTAGTATTAATACTTAAGTATGAATCAGTACTATGTCTTCCAGTGGACGTCTTGCATTCTTCAGGTTCGTACGTTATTTCGATAATCCACATATGAAATCATTATCTTCGAATGCAGCAAACCGAACAATTCTGCTTTGATAGTATGAAGCTCTCATAGCTACACAGGGTGGCTCAGCAAAATATTAGAATTTCATGTTTAATCATCAATAAATCAATATTTTTTATCCAATATGATATATTATCTGGAAAATCATTTACAGATGAAGTATATGTAACATATACATTCAATTTAATAATTCAATATTGAGATTTTGCATCGAATCAGTGCGTCTAATAATATGGCCAGGGACTGTATGTTGCTCATATGCATGATGTAATTTTAGCAATTTTACAAAGTCATGGTCACTTGTTTAATATATATGAGGAAATTCTTCGCTTCGTGACATGTTTTGAACATTATGAAAATGTTCAAAACATGTTGAACAAAATAATTTTAGACCTTATTTGTAATAAATATTTTAATGATGTCAAGAAAAATTTGCGGAAAAAATATATAACTTTAAGATCAGTTCCGAAGAAATTTCTTCATATATAGATGTGAAGAAACTGTATTTCTTTAATTTGAATTTTGTTAGTAGATTAGGTTTATATATATATGCTTAGAACATGACAAGTGTAGAATAATTGATTTGACGTTTAATCAGTAGTTTTTGAAAGAATACTAATTAATTGTATAGAATAGACTTGTATTGAAAAGAATTGAAGAATAGACTTCAATTGTCGTTTCTCTATTCAAAGGTAAGCGTTTTGTAAATAGTTTCTTATAACCTTCGATAAATACAATAAACTTCATTCATAGAGCAACACTTTGGAGTTTAGTTCATTCAGCTGATTCCAAACCAAGAATTGGAGAATTAACCTTGTATAGATATATGGAGTTTTTTATTTATTGTTGAATATATATTTAGTTACAAAGAAAGTGATAGAAGCTTCGTTTATTTTCAGCAGTTGCAGTTTTACCAGAGTTTTTTTTATTTATTGTTGAATATATATTTATTTACAAACGTTCTGTGATAGAAAAGAGATTTTTAGTTAGTATAGAATATATTTGTTGAATGTATTTCTATTTATTTATTGGTCTCTAGAACATTTTCATTTTATTCAGAAAATATTTTAATTTTGTATTATACTATTATATTATTATACTATTTGAATTTTTTTTAGGTCCGCATAAGCATGCTTACAGCAAATTTTGGTGTGAAACAGAAAGAGCAATATTTTCACTTGAAATTGTTCTGTTGTTCTGACATATTATATATTTCTCTCAATGAAAATATATCCAGTATTGATTCCGATTTTTCACTTTGTTTCAGGTTATGTGAATCAGATGGCTTTTGCTGGAGTTCTGCCAATGAATCGAAGAATCCAACTCATTAAGTATAGTCTTGAAACTGGATGTTCTTTTCTTCAATAATTTTGTAATACAATAGAATATTTGATCTGACATTACAAAATTATTTCATAACATTTGTTTGAAAAAAATCAATATACATACGAAGTGCAGCAGCATGTTTCCGAGCAGATCGCGACGGACTGCGAAGAATGGCTTGTCGAACGCGTTCCACATTTTCAGGCGTTCGAACTGTTCGCACAGGTCCTCTTGGTCTTCTGTTGATCAGTTCACCACGTCTGCGAAGTGATTCAACCCAAGGAAGGATGGTGTTTCGAGAGGGAATAGCTCTATTCCGATGAATGTGGAAATGGCGACGAAACTCACGCTGCACCACAGATTACGTAATCTGTGCGCTGCACGACCGTGACTGACTCATTAGGCCTGTTTTGGTTCGCTTTTAGGATGGTTCCAGAACGGTTCAAAACAGTCGCACATTTATTTATTCAGCGTAAGCTCGCGCGTAGCATGCGTGTAGCTCTCCATAGCATTGCTGCCCCACTACTTTGAACCGATTCGGAACCGACTCAAGTGCGAACCAAAACAAAGCTAATATTTCGGACGAAACTATCATAGGCGAAAACACGATGCTCCACCGTCCAAGGCTCCATGACGACCACAGATTACGGAGAATTATTCTCCGTAATCTGTGATGACGACAACACAGAACACACCGATATAGAAGGGAAACTCCCCTACTAAGAAGTGGGGTCAAGTTTCAGCGCCCCCATGCGGTGGTTCGCGGAAATAAAAGCGCCCTCTGGTGGCCGGAATTCGAAACAAAAGAGCGGGAAAATTTGAAATGCTTACTATTTAAAATCATTTGATTTGATTTTTGAAGTTCGGGATTGAAACAACGTACTGGAATGAGTTAATATAGCATGTCAAGATGCTATATTACCATTCCAGTACGAGTTGTTTCAAATCCAATGTTCTCAGAAGCTTGATGACTTGAATAAAAAAAAACACATATGTAGGCAATGATATAACTATATTTCTTCATAAATAAATCATATATACATCACAGTGTATGGCCTTATATGTAAAGAATAAAATAAAAATAATTCTAATGTCCATATAATATACATCAAAGTGTATGGGTTTATAAGTAAAAAATAAAATAGAAATAATTCTAATGTCCGTATAATATACATCAAAGTGTATGGGTTTATGAGTACAAAATAAAATAGAAATAATTCTAATGTCCATATATACATCAAAGTGTATGGACTTGATAGGAAAAAAATAAAATAGAAACAATTCTAATGTCGATATATACATCAAAGTGTATGGGCATACATGTAAAAAATAAAATAGAAATAATTATAATGTCCTATGGGAATTATTGGTTATAGGACTGAAGGAAAATACTATTTTTTTTTAACTTAGTCGACGTTTCATCAGTACTTTGCTGATTTTTTCAATTCAATTCAATTTGGGAAAACCCTTCATCATAAAGCACTAATATCCATGTAACCAATAATTCCCATATATATGTAAAAAATAAATTCACACTTTCACTCAAAAAAGGATTTTCGTATTTGTGCAGTACTTTTAGTAGTCAACAAGGGATTACAAACTTTTTCCATCCAAAGTTTGATAATTTCCGGTTGTTTATTATCTGCTTCAGGAAACCGATGACGTCTACTAGTCTTATCACCACAGTTCGGCACACAAAATTTATTGCTTTTAATATTTATATTTTCCGACATCTTATTCAATTATCAGAAAAAACACTTAGGAATCACTATGCACTTCTCACTGCAGACAAAGACGAAAAGAACGAGGTTATGGAAATGTTTACAAACGTAAAATCAGCGATGGAAGCGACCCCATGCGGTGGTTCAACAAACTAAATAAGGGGTCCAGTTTTTGTAGCTGAGTTTCCCCTCTATCTTGACTTACTTTATGGACGACAACTGGTAAATAAATGCGAGGAACACAAGAGTCTAACGGCACCTTCCCCACTTCTCTCGTCCTCAGTGGGGGAAAGTTATGCCCATCTGAAAAACGTCCGCCCTCCGTGCCGCACCTTGTATATTATAATGTGTAATAAAAAGTATTTTTAATATTTGTTGAGTATCAGTTCTGAAAACAAGGATTATAAGAAGAAACCTCACTGAAGATTGATAATAAACTGTTATGTTAATTAGAGTTTATTATTAATTTTCAGTGAAGGTTTCAATTCAAATTGTTTCGAAGTATGATTTGAGGCGCCAAAATGGAAATTCAAAACGAGCAATGCGCCACCTGCTGTCAATTTTCGTAACAAGATAGTTACTACTGCCGATGAGGGCGCTTCAATCACGCTTAATTTAATTACCACTGAGTCGGCACTCTTTTCCTTCTTTCTCTATGTATTATAGAGGTTTTCCGATGAAGTTTTTATGACACTGAATCTAGGTACTTTTTCTCAATGTTTTTTTCAATCTCAATATTCAATTGTGTAATTCCATCTCGATATGTTTGAAGATGGCATGGGTACTCTAACGATTTGTCGAAATCAGCTGACGGTTCGTTGCTGTAGGGCACACAAAGCATTGTACTGAACCGGTGTGTGTTGAAGTTTTTGATTTTCATACTTTGGCAACAAATAATAAAATGCCTGCTTTTTGTTATGTGGAAGTAGAGGTGAAAGGGTGAATCCAGTACGGAATTTTAAGAAAAAAACTCGATAAAACGAATTGTTCATGATTGAGAGATCTAACGTCGGGAACATAATTTTTTTTTCAAAAAACCTGCACGAAACACAATTAAACACCACTTGAACTCGACTGAAACAGTATGGGAATCAATAGGGGGTAAAGCAGGGGAATGAATGGGGGGAAAAGCTTGTGTGCCCACGGCAAGGAACTGTCCGCTGATTTCGACAAATCGTTAGAGTACTTTATTCAACCCTAAGATGTCTAAAAACGTGGTGTACGCACTCATTAATTTTTGAATGCAGTGACATTAGACCAAATCGAGAATAAGAAAATCGTTTCGTATGACGGCGATACCATGTCGTTTGCTTCGTTCTATTCTTCTATCAAAGAAAGTCCAATGATGCTCTCTCGTTTCATTTTGTTTTGCGTTGATATAGAATATCGATCAATGAGTTCAAATATGAAGTTGTCCATTTTTTCAGCTATTAACGAATGTTTGTAATTTACACTTCTAAGGGGAATTCTCCTCAATTTGGGTTATCACTGCAAATGAAAGTTCAAACTGAATAATTATGACTTTCATTCATGAATTTTTCAAATTCACCACGGAAACTATTCAAAATCAATATTCAAATATGGGGTTTTGAAATTTAAATCGCTTTGTTTCAAGTTTACGATTTGGCAACAGCGACAACTAGAAAATAAAAAGAACAATGTCTGATCAGCTTGTTTATAAAATAACTGCTGTTTATTAACATCCGCGTACTTATTGGCGAGAATCAACAGCAACCGGCCATTAAAATCCCATAAAATTTTACGACCTTCCTCGTTCGTCGCAGACTTCATAGACAGCCATCTTTGTCTATGTCATCAATAATGTATTTGTTGTCCTTTATTATCAACGCACATTTCAATCGACGTTGCCAGCTTGTGCAATTGACACAAAACGCATTTTTAAGTACTTGAAATAATTTTTTTTTTGGAAACGGTTGAAATGGTTATTTCAAAATGTGACGTTTCAAAAATATATTTCATAAAAAATACATCATTTTTGTCAGGTGGAGTATTCCCTATTATCGCTGTAAAAACAAATGTGCAGATATTATTTCAACACTATAGAAGGATTCGAATGAGTAAGAAGTTACTATTCTTCTTCAAGATGAATTTTGTTTGACAAATTATATTCATTAGGAGGGTAATGCAATATGATTTCAATCAAACATAGCTTATTGGGGAAGTATCCGATATATTCAGTTGACGGAATTGGTATTTTCACTATAGTTGGGGAGCCCAAAAGGGAAATTCGGGATTTACTCGAGCGTGTCAGATTCATAGATTAAATAGATGGATCATAAGCTATTTTCCAGACTGTTCATTTTTCAAATTATTCCCACTCCCAATAACCACCAATGAAATGAATTTTCGCTTGTTTTCCCCTCCAGATCGCTTCTAAAATTTCTAAGACGGCGTGTGTATTTGTAATTGTCAAAATATTATTTCAATCATTCACGTCGTAATATTTTGGAAAATAAGCAGCGATGTGCCGTAAAAACGTGTGTTCGAAATAAAAGTGCAATTTATACACGAAAGAGGAAAGCGATTTATTTATTCTGGTAAGTTTTTGACATTTTATTCTTGTTTGAGTTCACGACTTTATGAAATCAGGGGAGGGAGTTAGGGGACGCCAGGGTCGTATTTTGTTTGAATCCCATCTAATGATGGGATTGAAATGTTGAGTTTATACAATCAAATAATTGATTTCAATTTTAGATTTCCCAGAAATGAAACCAGACGAAGGCAGTGGAGAGTTGCACTGGGTCTTGAAAACAATTTACACTTCTCTTGTAATTTATACTCCAGACTTTAGTATAATGAGAAATTTATAGTAGATTCTCTTTTTCTTATTATATCATGCTTTTTTGTATAAACATTCTTCCTGGTTTCGAGATGAACAGTAGAACGAGATTTTAGTTGCTTCAATAATGTTGTAATTATAGCCACTACTGTGCCAAACCTGTTATCAGTACTGGAGTTTTTGAGGAAAATGGAAGGAAAATGGGAACAATATCAAGAAACACGAATGCCAGTTCAGGATTTGCAGAAATGAAAGCTTCTTGAAGTCCAAGGATAAAACAAGTGAGGTACATACCTACCCAGGGAGGTATACAAAATTCCTTATAAACTGCTATGGCAAATAGAACTCGTCTTAGGAATGAAGATCCATAAAAATGAGCTGAGGTCATGTTTGGAACTTTTTGTGAAAATCAAAAAGTTTCCTTTATTTCTAAAATGTATTTCAATGTAAAAATTATGCTACTACTATAATTATGATTACAATAATGACCATTCAATTAGAGCTCAGATATTCCCATTATTTTTATGATTTATTAAATGAAAATGTCTGTTATCAGGATACCTCATATTTCGAAGTAAAACTTCAGTTGAAAAATTGTTGCAGAAGACAAGCGGAGAACAGAAATTAAAAAACAGCTAATTGACGTCAAAAAACCGATTTAAGATTACCAGTGAGTCGTCAGTACTACAAGCAGTTCCCAATTCATTGGAAAGAAAAATTCAAGATGAAAGCTTGGAAAGCCGAGGCAAATACCTAATAAAAAATTTCTTCGAAGACAGCTGCATGCATAAAATACATAAATTTGGCAATGTCCTCGAACAATTTGCTTAAAAGTTACATTATTATTGAGTTAGAGCTTACAGTTTCGTAAAATAACTCTTGATTATTATGCACTTCAACACCAAAAAGCACTTTCGAGGTGGTATAAAAATTTGAAAGGGGAAGCAGGTTGTTGAACCAGGTATTTGAGTTGCTGAAAAACACTGCTCTTTAGTTTATATGCAATATAACTTAATTCAATTTAAAACTGCCCGTAAAAAAAAATATTGATGCTTCATCTAGAATTGAGGGATTCTTTTATGAGTTACTGTATACAATAAGAAATAATTTCCTATTTCACAATCATTGGTTCATGTTTACAGTATTACATTACTGTTTCATTCCGCAAAATCTGTACGGAAGACTTGAGGATTTCTTCAATGAACAAACTTTATTAGATTCTCATTATACAAATTCCATAAACTTCAGCTGCTTCCACTTCTATTGATTTGAGAATTAACCATTCTAAAGGGAATTTTTTTCATGAAAGTAATTTTTGGTTTTCAGTTTATGCTTAGTGAATAAAATTCCAAATAATCTGTATGTAGGTTAAGGTCATATTGACTATTTGTGAATGGTAACATTGTATTCAAAATAAATTCTTTTTTACATAAGTTGTTTTGGTATTACATATTAGTTCTACATCCCTTTGATTAGTTGTCATAAGAAAAATACTCGAAATCTTTGCATTGAAACATATTTCCATTCGATATAAAATTATTGCTGACTACCTGAAATATTCACAGTGTGACTAGTTCTGAATCCGCCCCTGTCCAGTTCCCCCACCCAAGATATCCAAATTCATATTTATGGCAGTATTTTGTGAACGCGTTTTTGTCGAGATGCTCTATCTCCTGTTTTATTAATCTATGGTCAGATTAATATAAGGGGAGATACCTTGGACCCTGTAGAGTCCTTCTACCAAAAATTAGATCTGTATATAGGGGGAATTGTCTAGGTCAGAATAGTAAAAAAACGATCATTGTACATACTCGATCGTGTCAGATTAAGATATATATGGTTAATTAAATGTTAATGTCTGGAAGGTGTTACTATTTGAATCATAATCATTTATCACTGAATATTACTGAAGGTATATTTGTATTATTTTTTTATCATTGTTACGTTTTTTATTCCTTTTCTTCACGTTTCATTACATTTTGTAATCGTTTTCTAATGATATTTTATTTTATTCATTGTTATTGTTATTTCATTAGATTTAGGCTGAAAGACCTCAGATCGATGGCCAATTGCTTGTATATTAAATTTTGTAATAAAAGACCGTTACAATTACTACTACTATTACTTATTAGCTGTTTTTCAGCATCATTTGGGTGATTTCTTATCCTGAAGATGAGCTTTATTCGCTCGTAACATGTCGGGAGTTAATTAAAATCACTTTAGTTATTCATCTGAATATTATTTCATTCACCTCCACTAAATTTTGTGAAACCTATCGCAAATCTACTCAATTTTTGAAGGTGTTGCAAAAGAGGTCTGTGGAATGCATTTTGAAGCCTGAGTTGATACGAGGGCGTATCTCTATTCATATTTCGACCTCTAGATTCACGTCCTGACATAAACGTTAAATCCGGACATCCTATATAGCATATAAACCATAAACTTACTAGATCTTTGGTGTTTCCCATCCCTTCTCGGTCCTTCTTCTTCCTCCTCATTATCGGTACAGTCGTTTTCCTCAATTACATTATTTTCTTGTGCTCTTTGTGGTAACCTAGATACCCTTGAATTATACCGAGAAGCAACTGGTGTTTCATTTATATTTTTCAATTCTTTGACCTCGGTGAATTTTAAGCAGGTGGTCGCGATATGTTTTCGTGAATTCCTTCCTCTCAATCTTTCGGGATGGTTTGCACCACAAAGGATCGCATGCTTGCGCATGACATTGCATGCTCTCAAGCATTTCGAATTTGTCACTTCGGGAATGGCAAAAACATACTGGTTTTCACCGGAGATTTTAGCGAAGCCCCTGTATTTTAGGAGGAGCTCGATACATTTCACGTGTTCTTCATCTAGAATGACTGGAATTGTGCGATTAAGTTTTCCCTGGATCATAAAACGCCTGTATCGTGAAGCCTTCTGCCTAGTTTTTTTATACAGTGTTTTATTAGTGTCGGCGCTGATTCCTTCATGTCTTTTGAAGTCCTGTATCAAAATTCTTTCAAGTTCTCTAGGTCTTATTCGGTTGATAACTTGTATGCTCAATAGTGTGAATTCTGATAAATTCAGCCATGTCGTGAGACTGAACCTATTTTTCAGGCGTTTGTATGTTATTCCCAGATTTTTTTTCAAATAAATATAAAATTTTTTTATGTCATTAAGTGATGGTAATTTAATTTTGTTTTGTACTTGGGATTCCATTACAGTTCGCGTGACATTTATATCCACCTGTTGCGTGAAATGTAACAAGAAGCTTTTTGCATCTTTTTGTTTGGCATCATCATGCTTGATAATGCACTGGTTCAGGTATATTTTTCCTATGTATTTCAATAGTGAACATAAAGCTGTGGCTACTGAGGGGTGTTTGAAATGTCCACTTCCATCATCTGCACCTGCCAATGTATTTATTACTCGAATGGAGTCAGGGCAGTAAGCAGGAACAAAAACGTCTGATAAGCACTTGATATCTTTATTAATTGCCTTCAATGCTTTCAGAAATCTTCCTATTAATCTGATACGCTGTCTAATCATGTCAAAGTATCTTCCGTCTCGATATTTTTCGGACATTTTGTTGGCATAAATAATCACCAACTCATCGTATTTTATGGTTCGAGTAATATCGTCATCTCTTAGCGGTGGAAATAGTTTCTCTCTCACTATTTTATTCGCAGAACGATGCAGTCTTGCCTCGATTCTTTTCGCACTGATCATAACAGATCGCGTTATTTTACTCGATAATCCAGTGCATGCTCTGAAGTGCACACGCAAACTATTTTTCGAATAAAACCCCTTACATTTAATACAAGGAAGGAAATCTGTTGCTTTTCTCTGTTTGGATGCGTTCGGTCTTCTCGACACTATCAGGCTTCCATCATTCAAGCAAGTTTTTGTGTTATGTTGGAAATTGCCTTTTTTTCTTAGAAGACTGATAAGATCTTTCCGTTCTCGACATCCTTTCGGTAGAACGGTGAATTTTCTTACCTCGTCTTCATTTTTATGAACGTTCTCCAGGTGTCTAGCGATTTTTGATTGTTTTTTGTGACAAAATGGGCAAACATTTTTTTTCCTGCCTCCTCCATCCGCTTTTGACACAGAAACGGTCAGGATCTCCTTCTCACAAATATCAGTAGTGGTGTCAATCGTTTTTTCTAATGGATTCTGTAACGAAGAGTTCTTTTCGATCAATGTGTTTGTTTCTCTTGAAGAAACACTTTGCTTTAAGTCACTTCGACATTCTGTGTCAGGCGGAAATGTAGGGTCATCATCCTTAGATGGCTCTGAAAAATAAAAATGCTTGAATTACTATTCTATTTGTTTACACGATTGTTTTCGAACTTGAAACAGATTATACGGAGTGTTTTCAAGGGTGAAGCTTTTTTTGACAGAAGGTACAACTCATCAAAATAAGTCGTTTAACCTAAAATTTTCTATGCAAAATATCCAAGATGGCTGAGATACAAACCTAGAAGTTCGACGAAATTTCATTGAATTTCAAGTACGGGACTATGGAAGGTGACTCCGGCATCGCAAAAACGAAACAAAACATGAACATATGGCTGGAGAACGAATGTTTCAGTACCAAGTTCATCAGATTACATGCATCCGGTCACTTTTGAGAGAATCATAATCGTGCAATTTAGGGTGAAAAAAACTAGATAATCGAGGCAGTTTCTTCAAAGTGCTTATATAAGATATGCTGAAAAAGTGGTATGAGGTTGCTCCATTTCATCCCATTTTTACGACGATTGTTGGAATGTTCGAACAAGAAGATTTTGATGCCCATTGTGAAAAAATTCGTTAATAATTTAGACGAATTTTATTGATGGATTTTGAAGTATAATTCTATTTTTTCCACTTGTGTCCTAAGTTTCTTCTGTCAGTTGGTGTTAAAAATTGACGCTCCTGACCAGCTCCGGTGGCCACGTATAGTACCCCGATTCTGCGGTGCGCTAATTGAACGAAGCAGCAGCCCCACTCCCAGTGTTTTTCAGAAGCGAAAAACTACACATGACACATTTTCTTAATCATTCACCTCTTCTAGTGTAATCTTATTTTCAAGTCTTCTCACTCAATCCTGGTGCTAAATTGTTCTTCTCAAAAGGTAAAGTACACTCAGTCGTCTCAAAATTATTAATTTCACCATTTTCATGATAATTTCATTCTGATGAAATGAGTCAACGTTCAAGATATTTCAGAATCTTAAAACAGATTCATAATCCTTGCTAGCACCGCTCAACTGAAACGTCCACTCAAGACAAATTGATCAATTGCCTTCTCAGAAATATATATTTTATTATATTTCATAATTTATATAGATTTCCAGACTTCGCTAGACCTTCTCACATGAAAATGGGTATGTAACACCAGGATTGAAACTTGTCAAGTCTTTCTTAATAATAATGATTACTGATTTATTGTCTGCTCATGATATTCTCTTTTATTAGAATCAGTTTACTCATTTTTTAAGACAACTCTTATGATCACCTCTATGTACATGTAACTAATTACTGTTGTCGAGTTTCAGATTAATGAATCCTCATATTCTCCAGGGTGGACCCTGGATTTAGTAATTTGCCACAGAACACGAAATGAACACCTCAACATGTTAGTTTTCTCAGCCTTCAGCACATCTCAAAATCAACGATTAGTGATTTTTTTGTCAGTACTCTCTCGTTCTTCTCATAATTTATCAATTGTTTGTTCTGTTATTCTGATGAACGTTCTAATCGTGCTTAACTGTAAGCAGTTCGTCTCTGTAAATGTTGAATTAATTGAAAAATTTTTGCACTCTTCAAGACCAACGCAATGTATACTAATTATGATTGTTCTTTTCATTTAATTAATTATTATTGAGCTTCTCATTTAATTGGAATATTATTGCCCTTTTTATACTATTCTAATATTCTAGTGCTTCTCAGATTCATTAATTTTGGGCTTCTCATTTAACTTGTGCGATTCTTATTTGCTGATATTTACATTATCCTTATCGATCAACTCATATTTAATGTATCGATTTCTCGTTGATGATCAGACTTAGACATTGCAGTTTCACCTCTGGCCTATTTCTCTGTGCTCTCGCGTCTTCTCCTTAAAATTCAGTATTCTAACCTTTGCGTTTTCTAATGGAATAAAGAGGCTCTTGGAATCAATTCTCAATTGATTGCTCTGTCACTGTGTAACCGTTGTGTTAATAATGAATTTATTGCACTCCTCAACGTCTAAGTCTGACAAAGTGACTTCTCATTTGAACTGCTCTGCACTATCTCTTGTTTTCAGTTGAATAATGTCTCTTTGAGCCTATAGATGTTTTTGATATTAGTTTTCTTTTACTGTATTAGCTTCATGCAGTTGACATATTCATTTTATGATTGTGAACGATATACAATAAATGTTTTTATAGCATCTCCAACTCAATTATGTCATACAGTCCACTACTCTTTAATAACAAAATCATACCACCCTCGATTTCGAACAGTTGGTATCGAAATGAACCATTTCATAAAAGCGTGTAAGTTCCTTGAATAAAGAGAACAATTCGGCAATCCTAACTTTACATTTTCATTACCAGGTAAATATCGAACGAGCCTATATCCTAAACAAAACCACATGGTCGAATAAGGAGATAAGTTTTTTTCCTTTGCTTTGCGATAATTCAGCTAACAAACGATCTAGGGTCGTATAAGGATCTATTTCAGTAATCATTCTCAATTTTCGTTTCAACCTTGTCATTTTGAAAGTTTTGTGTAGGTGATTTTTGGTGGAACGCTTTATTTTAACCAGTTCAACCTTCTGTTGAAAAAAAAGCTTCACCTTCAAAGACACCCTGTATAATTTTCGAAAAAATGAGTTTTGGAACAACGACACGTGTTAAGCTATCACAATAGCATCTTTTATACTTGATTTTCATTAGATTGTGACAGGAATGATTTTTCTTCTGTGAAAACAGCTTGATTACTGTCATATGTTGTTAGATATCCAGGTAATTGAATTGATGTGAACGGAACTTTCCCACCATCCGTATTTGCCGTAGAGGAAAAGACTATGTGGAGTGTTGCCAGAACACTTGATGACCAGTAGAAGTGGCGATTCCACTTTTGTCGAAACGTTTTTTTTTTAATTTCAGCAGGTTTCGAATTGTAGCAAATGGTGAAAATTTTCAAGAAATTTTTTCATGTGGAAATTCATTGAAGAAATCATTTCACCTCGGAAAGTGAACAACATGAATGAAGATTTTTTCTTTCATGAAGAAATGTTCTAATTTTCTTCCGTCTGACGAATGAATAGATTTCTGGCTTTTCGAGATGACGAACTGATTGAATAAACTAGAACCCCATATAAATAGGTAGTAAGATATACATTTTCCTTTCTGAAGTGATCACAGAAACGGTGTAACCCCTCTTTACGATGAGAATACATAATGAAACAGATTTGAGTATAATAAAAATTCTCTATAGAATGGTCCAATCACCGATTGCATACCTCGAAAATTGACCGAGTTATCGTCAAAAAACCAAGAAAGTTTCTGAAGTTATTATTCCAAATAAACGAAAATAATCTTTTTCAGGGAAAAAATCAGTGACACAAATTTAGTTCCACCTCTCACTTCCAACAAACACACCATCAAGCCGAAAGAGTCTGTGAAATAACTAGGAATACCACTAGATTCAAGATTAAATTTTCACAAACACATTAAAAAAAAAACATTAGGGAAAGCGTACGCAGCTAAAAGGACCCAACATTATCTATTGCACAAAAACATTGATATGTGAGCGATACAGATAATCGGCAATGATGCTTTAATGGATCAATGACTGGAATTCAGAAGCTTTCAAGCTGCAGAAGAAAGGACTGCAACAACGTAATTACGTAGAACGGACAACAAAGCTCTGATTCAAAACCTAAAAATGTTTTGACAAGCATCATAACCCCACATTTTCGTACTATACAGATTGAAATGTGTCAAATTTCCATAGCCAACCGAGTGCTAAAATAAAAGTGAATGGAGTATACAGGCTTGAGCTACTGCTATATATCAAAACTCAAAACTGCTAATTTTCGCACCCCTAAATAATTCAGAGTGAACTGCTCTGATAAACGATCAAATCTTGTATAAAGTAGAACTTCTTATATTGAGAAATAAAGTCTCAATGTCCTGATCATTTATTCACAGAGATTCTCTCTAATTGTCTGATAAATATACTATAAACTCTCCTACTTCAATATTTATATTTCAGTTCAATGATTTATCGATGTAACTTTTTTTTTAGAAATCACCTCTGTTTATCCGGACAGACGGTGGCCAATAAAAAAATTCAATTATTCACGTTGAAAGTACACAAAGGAACATTACGTCGAATAGTAGAAGTATAAGGGAGAAAATAAGGTAGCGCATTCAACGATATTCAAGAAGTTGCGCAGTTCAAACGAATATCCATGTCATGTCATTGCTATATCCCGTTGCCGGGAATGAATCTACAAAAAGACGAGAAAAGGGAAAAACCAAAAAGAAAAAGGAAAAAAAGGAGGTGCGAACAGACTTATAATTTTTCAGGGCTAATTGCGACTGTGTGCTCTCCTGTGACTGTAGAGACCCAACCACGACCTACATATCCTACCACACTCCGGGCATGGATAGTCACCAACCAGATCTGGCCGCCGCTGATCCTTTTACTGATCGTTCAAATATTGCGGAAGCACCCCATAATCTGGTAGTTTTTACCCCCTTACAGCTTATGCGGATGACAAGGAAGTCCCGTTGTATGAACTCCTCAAAGATCAATGAATATTAGATTTAAAATGTTCGCACAGAGTTATCAAATAGAATTTCAGAGTAAAAACCACGAGAAGTTCAGTGATTTGTTTTTTATTGAAAAATATAAATGAATATATAAATATATTCAAGGGAATGTATATTATAACATAATATATTTAACTCTCCCTGAGAGATGGAACTAGCAGATCACAGATGAAATGAAAAATTGGTAACAAAAATATTTAAATGATGTTCTTTCTCATCAGATGCTGAAGTTTCGACTTCACAATCTTGACGTTTCTTCTCATCTTCGTTTTTTCCAACATCTGTTGGATTTTGGCTGCTGATGGATAAGTTCTCTCCTTAATGTGACTTCCGAACTCCCTCAATAGTATCTTGATTTCCTCATCAGTCCATACTGAAATATAAAAAATGATCGATAATTTTTTTCTGGATATTCTCAATGAACTATATTTCACCTTTTTTGATGATTTTATTCCTCTTGGATTTGCCTTCCGTTATCTCATTCGATTCTCCATCTGAAAAATTGCAAAAAAAAACATCAATATGAGATCCCCATTTCGAGTATTGCAGAAAAAATTCTTCGTATGGTGGATACAATCAAAGAAATATTTCAAGTTTTTGGCAATGATCTTTCTCCAAATCCATTAATTTCATTATCCTTCAGAATATGGAATATGTTCTCACCATCTTTTAAAACTGTATCCATGGAGGCTTTCCTTTTCTGTGGCGTTTTACAGTTGTTACCTGAAAGAAAAAAATTAAAAAATGGCTTAGAAGTAGAGATATGTTTATCATATTCGAGCAAAGATCATCAGAATACATTTTAATACTAAGATCTATGAAAAAAAATTTTTTTTTAATCAATGAACAGTGTACACTCATAACTCTGACCTTCTTCATCGTTTTCTTCAACTGAAGTCGAAACCAAATCTACGTTCATGTCTGAAAGGGATTTTCCTTTTAATTCGGCAGGTAATGATCGATCCATCATCATTAAAATTTTGGCTAATTTTGCCGTTTCATAAATATCCACTGGAAGCCTGTAGAGATATATAATTTCATATAACCTGTATTTAAAATCAAGTGAGAGTGGAAACACTGGTTTTGAAAGTAATTTATAAATCATGAATGGACTTTTAGTATACAAGGTGAATCTTTGACTCGTACAAATATTTCAACAGTATATTGTAACGCCTTTTCTCGGGGTACTGGAGCGCCAGCTATTCCTTTATGGGAAAATAGCAAACCTACCCTGGTAGCTACGAGCCGAAGACAAGGTTCGTCGGTATGTTATCGACAACCAGTCAAAATCAACGTATACAAATTATATTTGTCGATTCGTACAAAGAAACACAATTAGTACTATTATGAAATTCGTACAGTGAAAGACTCGAGATCACTGAATATACAGGGCAAAACGGACGGAATGAAACAGGATCCGATCTCAAACGTGATACGGGGTTTACGGACGTGATCGCCAGCTAGAACCTAAGACGCACACTTAACGGACAGGCATCAGACCTCAGCCAGGTTAGGGGATGAAACAAGACGGCACAGATTCACGACAGCTCACTCCTAGGTGCGTTCTTCACCCCCTGAGTATCCACGCCAGCGGGGTTCTTCGATAACAGCAGCGGTGAGCGTCGGAAAAACGAGGGAGGAAAGAGGGTTAGCCACTACAAAATGCGTTCTCCACCCCCTGAGTATCCACGCCAGCGGGGTGCTTCGGCAGTAGGAGTGGAACTTAAACTGGGGAGTAAGCGATGGAAAGGGAGGCTTAAGTTCCAATGATATAAAAAGAGGACGGAGTGTCGTCTTACTATGATTTCGGTTTGGCCACCTGCACTGGTAAGTTTGAAGTCACCAAATAAAAGTAAAGCCAATAAACATAAATTTCTATTCTGAATTGTGAAGAAAAATCCAAGTTAACATACACTGCGCAAAAAAATTAACGCACATTATGGAAATCTCAAATTTATTCTACAACTGAAGGTGTTCTCAATGATAATTATTTTTATCAGAATTATGCATGCATATGTTATCCACTTTCAACGGTTTTCTTCAATACAGATGTTTTTTCCCAGCAGGAATAAAAAAAGATGATATTATCAGATTTTGAATGTATTGGCTCCATTCTAAAATCAGTTGTTCTCGATCAATTCTAGTGATCAATAGTTTTTCTTTCGTTTGATTTTCTACACTCGATCGCTATGCAACGCGAAACACGCAATTTGACCCAAGAGGAATGTGCCCAAGCGGTAGTTTTGCGAGACGAAGGGTGGACATACACAAAAATTGCAGAAAGTTTTGGAGTTTCCCATACAAGTGTGTCTAGAATGTTGCAGCGATTCAGGGAGACAGGTATGAATGTCCGAAGACCAGGACAGGGTAAACCACGGGTAACAGCTGCCACTCAAGAACGTTACTTGAGAGTTTCTTCGTTGAGACAACGGTTTGCAACCGCTCGCCTCCTTCAAATTCAGCTTGAGCAAACTCATGAGGTGCAAATTAGCACTCGGGCAATAAGAAATCGCCTCAGAGAATATGATTCAAGGCCTCGTGTCGCGGCAAGAGGCCCAGCTCTTACCCCAGCCCATCGAAAGGCGCGTTTGGATTTTGCGAGAGAGCATATCCATTGGGAAGAGGCCGATTGGGAAAGAGTTCTCTTCACAGATGAGTCTAGATTCTGCCTCTACCATTGTGATCGACGTTCCCTTGTATACAGACGTCCACATGAAAGATATGCTCAGTGCCATTTCCTGAATACTACTGGTTTCGGGGGAGGATCGATTATGGTATGGGGTGGAATATCTATGACTGCTCGCACAGACCTAGGGGTCGTTGATAATGGAGCTATGAATGCTGGTAAGTATATAAGGAACATTCTTGAAGAGCATGTACTACCATTTGCCCCATACATTGGTGAAAATTTCATTTTTATGGACGATAATGCCAGACCTCATCGTGCGCGCATCGTTCAGATGCGAGTACCATCGTTCCTTGAAGAGGTTGAAGTCTCTCGAATGGAATGGCCAGCAAGAAGTCCAGATCTCAATCCGATTAAGCAGGTTTGGGACAACCTCAATAGAAGGCTGAGAAGTTCAGAAAATCATCCAGCTACTCTTAATGACTTAGGGATCCAACTCGGAGAAATCTGGGAATGATTAGATCAGAACATTTTAAGATCACTCATTTTGAGTATGAACCGTCGTTGCCGAGCTGTAATTAACGCAAGGGGTAGAAAAACCAAGTATTAAATCACTTATCAGCATTTCAGTATTTTGAAAATTGTTCATTTCTCTTCTTTCATATAAGATTCGGTGAAATCCTGAATTTTTCTTCCATTTAATGTGTCTTGTTTCGTTCAAAACCTTCCCGAGAGAACATAAAAAATAAGTTTTAAAGTCAATGTCGAGTAAACTTTCATTAAAATTGAGATTTTCAGAATGTGCGTTAATTTTTTTGGTCTTTAGAAAACAATACATTTGTTTAGACTCAACAGGCATCCCGTTTCATCGCGTTAGTCGGGTCACGTCCGCTCTCAATTAAATATTCTACATGAAGCCATGGATAAAACGTTTACACAGATACATGGAATGTAACTGTGTACGAATAGATAGGAAGTATACCTACTCCATTCACTTTTATTTTAGCACTCGGTTGGCCATGGAAATTTGACATATTCCACTTTGTATAGGGAACTCTAACGATTTGTCAAAATCAGCTAAGCGTTCGCTGTCGTGGGGCACACAAGCTTTTCCCTCCATTGATTCGCATGCTGTTTTGATCGAGTATTGTGTTTTGTGCATGTTTTTGGAAAAAATCTTCTTCCCTACGTTAGATTAGAGTGATTAGACTATAACTTTCTAAGAAATGCCTCTTTACACTGATAATAAAACGCTTTGTAAGCCCCACGGTAATGAACGGTCAGCTGATTTTGACAAATCGTTAGAGTACTCCCTAGTACGAAAATGTTTGGTTATGAATAAGATGTCTAAAACTCTGGTGTATTCACTGATTCGATTTTGTTTTTAATTTCGTGGGGATATGGGACCAGTTTCGTTTTTCCCACTGTAGGTAGCGCTGTTTAGAATTTGACAGAGCTTTGTCAATTGATATTTGAAAATAATTTGAATACTTTCCTACGACTTACGAATATGTTGTATTTATAAACGATTATTAGTGTGTGAAATTGTATTAGTTTCGAGAAAGGGTGTAAAATATTCATTTATTCAACATGTCCTTCAGTAAGTTCAGTTTCCGTATGGACAATCAAGAACTACAGCTAATAATTCGGTGTTGTTGGAATTTGGGGCATAACCAAATCAGATGAACGAATATTCAGGACGGATATACATAGCTAAGTTTTATGGCGACTTCAGCAATATTTCGAAGAAAGTGTATTGGAAATAAGAAATGTAAATTGTGAGCATGTATTGAGAATCAGAAATACATGAATCTATTCGAGTCTGCTCTTCAAATATTCTTCCTGAGTAGTTTTGAGTATGAACCGTCGTTGCCGAGCTGTAATTAACGCAAGGGATGGAAATACCAAGTAAATCACTTATCAGCATTTCAGTAGTTTGAAAATTGTTCATTTCTCTTCTTTCACATAAAATTCGGTGAAATCCTGAATTGTTCTTCCATTTAATGTGTCTTGTTCCGTTCAAAACCTTCCCGAGAGAACATAAAAAAATAAGTTATAAAGTCAATGTAGAGTTAACTTTCATTAAAATTGAGATTTTCATAATTTGCGTTAATTTTTTTGCGCAGTGTAGTTGTTCTCAGCCAAAGTACCAAATTTTTTTTCGAATATCACAGATATTTATTTATTTTTGAACATTCGAAAAAATTATTCGAAAATGGTGCATTATACGAGGAAATATGAGGAATACTTTTATTTTACGAAACGTTCAAATATTCATCAGACAGCGTCCAACTTAGTTTTAAGAGTTGGGTTCTTTGAACTTTTGGTATTTTCATGGAATGTAATGGTCATAATGATGAAACTGTAAGACGTTGCTCATATATCGTGTTCGAAAAAGATCCATTGAATAAATGAAAAACTGCATTCCGAAATTAATTTCATTCGATAAAACCGTTTGTGAGCTGAAAATAATATTTTTTATGGTTTTTCAACAGCCTAAATCTTTCAAACGGAAGCGATTCTCTACAAATGGTATAGAAAAAATTGTTTATTTTGTTCTCAAAAATCTACTGTTAAAATATTTGTACGAGTCAAAGACTCCCTCTGTATAAGGCACCAAGTCCCAGATGATACAGCAGACATATTGAAATGAAAGGAACATACTCCTGAGTTTTCATTTCGAGCGTTGCTGTTGGATTGCTGATGAAGATTCAATGAAGAATATTATAATACATGTGTATAAATGTGCCCTTAGGGCGATAGCAATGTGCTGTTTCCAGGTGATTTGAAGACTCACTTATACAAGTCCTGTATCATAACAAAATGTTACTCAGGCAAAATGATATCTGAGATTGTAAAATGAAAATTTTATAACCGAATAAACTCACTCATCAAATTCTGCATTTGACTTTTCCGTGTATCCCATGAAATTCGAAAATTGTTTCATTTCTTCTTTGGTGAGATTCAAAATTTGCATAGTGGTGGCTATATGTTTCCTCCATTTATTGCTGCCTATAGATTCTGGGTGTCTCAGGTTAATTTTTTTCGTCATCTCCCTGAAAGCCACATCTGCCTTTTCCCATTTTGTGCTACTTCCAGGTGAAGCGAAAACATATTCGTTGTCGGAGGGAATATATTTTCCCCTCTTTTCCAGAAGAAGATCTATAAACTTTTGAATAACCTTTGGAATGAGGATCACTTTGCCTCTAGAACCTTTACCGCTGTTTACCACTTTTCTATATTCCCGTGTCAACAATTTTTCAGATTCTGTCAGAACATTTTGGAAAACAGCAAAGTCAGTTTCATGGTGGCACTTATAATCTTTGATTTTCAAGATCTGTACATCGCCTATTCTACTCCTATTAAAAAGATTAAGAAGGACTAAGCTGCAATGGACCAAAGTAGTATAGGTTTTTTTTTCATCTATATTGTTTATAAAATCCTGAACACACTGTTCCGCGAGCTTTATGGACTCCTCTTTGAATTTCCTTATGTCATCTACTAAAGGAATTAGTATTTGATCATTCCATTTCCCTTCTTGTAGGTCTTTATAGGCTAATGAAGATAATTCTCTTGTCCATCTACTTTCTATCAGTTTTATGAAATCTTGGATTTCTCCTATCCACTCTCTTGAAGATTTATTAGGGCCACACTTGAAACCTTCACTCTCCTGTAATACCAAGGTTTTCAATTCGTGAGAAGCTTGTTTCAAAGTAGTACCAAGATGCATAGCAAGACTAGGAGCTTTGTACGTCCTACGTTCAGTATCATATCCCGTTATATCCCTTACTGCACTGAGTACCATACCAAATTTTTTTGGTACTATCATATCCTTGAGAGAACATTTCTCCTCTCCAGAAATTTTTCTATAAGCAATAAGTAGTCGAGACAGTTCCCTCATACGACTGCTGCAAGTATAATGCATCCGCTCCCTTCTATGTTTCCTCAAGAATGATTCCCCAAAATGAATTATGAGAAGATCCTTTTTCACTTCCATTGAAACTTCGTCTGGCTTCATGAGATCAAAAACCTGAAAAATCGAGGAACATAAGCCTTGAATTAATAAACCGCGCTTACAATTTATCACCTGATGTTTCACATTCAGTTTGGAAATTACATTGGTCGTATCCATCGCACAAGCCGTTAGTGTCTGAGAGGCAGAACAATGGTTTCTTTCGTTATTAGTATTGACAATACAACACTTAGCATGTCTACTCAGATATCGCTTTTTGAATAAACCCTTACAGTACGCACAAGGATAATATAATTCATCGTTTTCAATGTGTGTTTTATTTTTTCGGTTCGGTCTTGTGGTGCCTTTAATATAAAGGTTAAAATTCGTGTCATTCCTCAGTAGAATGAATTTATTTCTTCTTTCTTTACTATTCTTTGGTAATTTCAGTAATTCGATGACCTCCGAATTTGACGAATGTTTCCTTTCTATATGTCGTGTGAAATTTTTCGTGTTCACATCTTCATCACAAAATTTGCAACGAGTCGACTTTTGCTTTTCAGATTCGTTCTTCTGAAAAGAAATTTTTGCTCATATGATTAAAGGCTCATGTGGAACTGAAAAGCATCAACTTACTTTGATTTCCTCAGCCAATGAAGGGATAAAAGTGTTGGTTTCATCCATGTCCATTTTCCTGGTGCTTGAATCAGTTGAAATGGAATCCTTATCTCTATCGTCATCCACATCAATGCATTCACGTATATCATTGTCGGAAGAATTGTCTGGTTGGAAGAAGGTATTTTTTGTGGCAGAATATTTTACGTTTTCAAAGTGGTTCACAACTGAAGTTTTTTCAATTCCACTTTCAATACACTCTGTATTAGAATAGTTCACTGTTGAAACCGTATTCGGGGAAATATCTAAATATTTTTTCTTTTCTTCGGAATTGAACATTTTCAAGCACTCTTCATTGGAACTGCCAATAGGTTCAATTGCTTTCAAACTGTAAATAGAATCTATGGTAAAGTATTCTTCAAGATTGTAATTTTCTGACCATTTCTGAAAAAAGGAAGAGTATCATTTATTACATCTAGACATTTGAACCAACTCACTTGTACATCTTGTTTTCGCGTGATGTTTCTAGATTGGTCTTCATCAACATTATCACATTTCTTTCGCTGACCTAAAAATGAATTCCTGTATACTTTATTTGAACTTTTCTACAGTTTATCGAAGCATCAAGCAATGCCTAGCAGTGATAGTAGGTAAAAGTTAGATATACATATATTTTTACCTCTCACTGCTGCAGTTGTACTATTTGTATTTTCGATACTTCCATGGTCGACATCTAGAATAAAAGAGTTATCATTGCGCTAGAGGAAATTATCTTGAAATCTTAAAATTCATTACAAAACATATAAAATGATTACCTATACAACTGGGCTCCAGTTGAGAAAATTTTGAACAACAAATTAGAAATTTATGAGAAGTCTAATGCCACTTGCTCACTTAATAAAAAATTTCAAGCTTCTGGTGAAAACTCGAAAATAGTCATCAACTCAAAGAAATCTGACTATGAAATTTTGCGTTACCGTTGGGATAAGCATCAGGCAGCAAGGAACAGATTGTCCATCGAAGGACCTCTGCATAATTACACAGGGTTACATGAAAAGTCGTACTGAACGTTAATACTAATATTGGAAAAACTGTGAATGTATTTTAGGTTGCCAACACTGACAGTTGTCTGTCTGTCGATGTCGAATGACATAGACTTTTCTAGATTAAAAATTAATATAGGATTTGCTGGTATAAATGGCGGTGCCATAAATGTACATGTATGAAGATTATCTTGTTCATTGAAGTATTAAATACAAATCTACGTGTTATCTATACGAGACTCGAGTTCGATCCACACAATTCCTGTAAACTGCTGCCAATCTTATGAAAGTATTTTAAAGAAACTGGAAGATTTCCTCAGCTAATACATCGGATATCATTGACCAGAGATTGTTGGAGATGAAGATTTAGTTCCTCAGTCAACTGCTTCTTCAGAGAATTCGTGATGTGGAAGATAAACAATATTCTATCTTCGATCAAGAAAAAAACTCATAAACAGGCGGAACACAATGCCGCTGATATGAGACAGACTCCAGTTATCAAAATCATCATACATGATAATCCTAATGCAAAGTCAAAGATGACTACTAATATCTCATCAAGCATCCTTGAAACTGGTAATCCTTGATTGTGGAATAATATTTCATTCTCTTTCAGTTTCATCTATTCAAAAGAATAATTGCTCTATACTAATTTTAGAGAACAATCATTTGAAAATATTCAATATCTCGTTTTGTTGGATGCATTCACTGATCCTTATGGTCCGATATTCAATGATAAAAAGTGTTTGTAAAATGGAACAGGATTTGGATATTTCAACATTTCATAAATTTACTGCCTTTATTAAGAGACAGAATATTGGCTTTCGTCCGAAGAAGGCCAAAATTTTCACCGAAGATGATATGAAAAAATTTATGAGTGAGGTACTCGATGAAATTTACCTGATGGTAAAGTAAGTAACGATTTCCGGATTGGCTGGTTATTGCAGGCAAGTAGAATTAATGAAAATCACCATCGACGACATACAAGATAAAGAAAACCTGATTATTCACCTCGATCTTTCGTCATTTCCCAAGAAACAAATAATGGTTATTTTCTGAATAAATATAGAAAGTATACAAAATTACGTCCGAAGGAAAAGCCACATCGCCGATTATTCCTAAAGTACAATCAAAGAAAATGTGGGAATAAATACAATATAGAAAATACCGTCCGAAATTGCAGCTTATTTACAGCTACAAAATCCAGAACTGAGTTTAAGGCGCTCTTCGGCTACTTTCCTTTCCAATTGCGGAGAAGGTATCACAAATACCCAACGTTTATTAGGATGGAAGTCAACTTTTGTTGCTGAGGGTTACGTAGAAGAATCAACAAATCAGAAAAAAGAAGTGTCCAACAAAATTCTCAGTTTGAATGCTTCGTCCTCTTCGCGCTGTAATAGAACCACCATCCTTTTCCAATGAGCAGTTGAATTCAGCCAACATGATGGCTTCCGCAATAAACTTGCATAACGCAACCCACACGATAAATATAACAAAAAAGTGAGTATTACTTCGTGGCTCCAAACCTAACAATAATTTATTTGTGTGTGCTATTATTCACTTAAGTAGTCCCGTTCTCTTTTTGAGACTGCTGTTTCGTGCGGGAAACTATCACTTGTTAGGAAAATAACAATTAAATTTTTTCCAAGACTGGTTGCGGCATTGTGCTCAAAGAAAGAAGAAGCAAAAACAAAATGATAGAGACAATTGTAGTAATTTTTTCATATTACTCTATGGTTCTAGACAGATGACGTTGGCGTATGACAGTCTTGTCATTCCTTGGCGGGAAAGAAGTGAGGCTGACGTTGACACGACATTTTTGATGGAGTAGTTATTCGTTATTCAGAGAAGTAACGAGTTGTATGTAATATTGAGAAATAAAAACTTATTTCCTTACTCTCAGTTTTTAATCTTATGCTCCCGAGACAATCATCATTGGAACTTTGTTCTAACAACGTAAAACCTTATTATCTCCATTTTTTGCACCGTGCTCCTATTTTCTAACAATTTTTCAGGCTCAGTAGGTTATTATGGGGACCTTCAAACGCCCTGAATGCTGGGGTGAAGAATCTAGCACGATAGCAGCACTACTCACACTTTGATTTCAACATAGTTATAGGTTCTATATAAACAATTGTTTTTCTATCGTAACGCTTCTTCATTTATTGTATTTTATCATATTTATAATGTACTAGCTGACCCGGCAAACGTTGTTTTGCCATATAAATAATTTCCTAGTAATTTCTAGTGTAGACAAAAAATAGCTTACTTATTATAAGTATGTATGTATGTTAGAATGTGTATATTGTATGTATGTAAGAATGTGGTATATGCGTGAAATAAGCATGGAGCGCTGTGAACGGAGAGGAAAAATGATTAAATTACTAAAATGGCTATTAAAAAATAAGGGTTGATCGTAGAAGGGTGGAAATTGAGGATTGTATGTACTTTTGTATGTTGAATCATAAAAAAATAGAAATAAAAAATTTTGTCTAAAAAATAAAAAAAATATTTAGGGGTGGACTACCCCTAACATTAAGGGGGATGAAAAATAGATGTTGGCCGATTCTCATAGATACCGGATAAGCACAAAAAATTTCATCAAAATCGGTCAAGCCGTTTCGGAGGAGTATGGCAACGAAAACTGTGACACGAGAATTTTATATATTAGATGTCTTTGAACAAGCACAAGGCAGTCTTATATTTCTTTCAGTAGCGTTAGTAGGTATATGGTATTCGGGCTGACTCTGAACAAAAATTAATTAATGCATATTCAGTTTTGAGAAAATTTTGTCTAGAGACTTCCTTTCGTGAAAAAAATATTTTGTACATGTACTGCGATGAGTACAATAGTACTCCATGTGTCAATTTATTTCAATATAAACATTTGAAAGATGGCCGAGTCCCCTCAAATTCGACGGGGTGCTTTCTTAATACGTTGAATTTACCAAAGTACTCGTCTAGAGGCTATATGCGCATTTCGCATCAACTGACTAGAGGCACCGCATTCCTATGATCACACAGATAAAATGCGAGCTCACAGAGAATTTGATTCCTTAATATGAGCAGTAAATGAAAATATCTCGCAGACATGTAGATCTCACTTCCTCTAGAAAATGGATAAGTTGATGATGTTCTTTATTATGAAGAGGTACAGAAACAGAAAAAGAGGGGATACGTTGTCACTCAATCCCGGTGTTACATTTTCAATATCGGAAGGAATTGATGATAAACGTCTTTCTAGCCCTAAATGAGAGAGATGCTGGCTGAGTAGTTTCGTGATAGATCACTGTATATTTGTCATCAATTAAATTGAGGAGAGATATCAAATAATTTCCGTGAGAAAATATCATGGAAGCATTGATATAAGAAAAAAATCAAATTCTTCTTCCGAATGAAGAAAATTGAAACCAAAAATCTTGAAATAGTGAGCTTGATACTTGAAAAAGCGGATGGAATTATATCTGTCATATATTTTTTCAAAGATTGTGAAGGGACAGCCACTTACCATAAGGTACTATCAATTGAGATGTAAACTCAATCTGATGCTTTTGAAAAATATTAATGATGTTTTCACTGTTCTTCGATGATCAATGTAGATGAAGATGTACCGTTTCGAGTTAGAAATATGTTACCGATATTCAAATGGGAAATGTCTAATTACCATGGATGAAATAAAATTTAGAAATAAGAAGATTGGCGTACAAAATGGCTACTTCAAACGACGTAGCAACTTCAATTGAGAAGCTCAAGGATACAGAGACTTTTCAAGTATGGAAGTTCCAGATAACTGTGATAATGGAGCATGGGAAATTGTTAATGATCTGACCAAACTAGAAAAGAAAGCAGAATGGGAACGAAAGGACGCCAAGGCACAAAAAATTTTCGTTACAAGTATAGATAAGAAATGAATGAATCACGTCATGAATTGTGAATCGTCGAATTAAATGTTTGAGAAGTTATGTGGAATATTTCAACAGAAAACTGAAGAAGAAAAGTGCAGCTTTGAAACAGTTTTTGGAGTACTTATTCAAAAAAGTTAGAATGAAAAACAGAGAGAAAATCAAAGCAAAAATACAAGAAGACTAAAGTGGATAGAGATTATATTTCATCGTCAGATTCTGACATAGACTTGCCATTATATGTCAAAGTCGCCAGGTTTAAAAACCATTATTCGTCTGATTCTGAAGTCGATAATGACCAGATTAGTGAACTTTCAGAAGATGAAAAAATCCTAAAGGTTGACTACCTTTAAGTGGAGTTTGTAACAAAAAAACGAATTTTGTTGGAAAAGTAATTGAAGTATAAGGAAATGAAGAATTTCAAATAACATTTTTAAAGAAGGATTTATGTTTCCACAGTTTGAAGATATTTCCATTGTTGAGAGAAGGGACATTGTGGCAAAATTGCAGAAACCTTACTCAACACCAAGAACATCAAGAATGGCATCTTTTCTCAAATTCAATATTAGTTTTTTTGGTTACGATGTCCAGTAATGTTAAGAAAAAAAATTTGTAATATTTTGTTCTGAGTAAAAGTTTTTAAAGAATGGTATTACTAAAAAATTTAACCTTATCCGAAACTGCCCCGGCCATGTCCGAGAAGGCCCCATCATGACCTTTTGCAGGAAAAATTTTTTCTGAAAAATTATTGAACTTTTTTGTTAAGATTTGATAGAAAAAAGTCAAATAAACATACCTCAACTTACTCAAAGAGAGTCAAAGTACAGGCGTCGTAAAATGTGCCAAAACCGTACTGTGTACATATGTACAAAATGCAAAGTCTCACTTCACCCCGAATGTTTTGAACCATTTCGTAATGTGTAATATTATTTTATACATAATAAATATAATATCGTTGTTGTAGTAAGGGTTCAATTTTCTGTTCATATTACCATTTTTATAATGCTGAAAATAAGTGTTTACTCAGATTACCTGAATAAGTGTTTATTCATAACATAACACAATATACTTTTTATATCGTACAGGCGCATTGGCAACTCAAATTGCCATGCGTTTGTGGGGTACTAAAAAAAAATAACTGTTTTTTTTTTCAACATTTTTTCATGATTCAAATACATTCTATATAATAGCAAAAATTACATAGCAAAACTGGGTGATTTGAGTTTTTTAGTCCTGAGCACTAATGGGTTAAACATTAAACAAAAGAAGTCACCACCGATAGTAGTGAAAGGTACTTTCACTAATCACAAAAAAATTGTTGATGACATCAGCAGAACTATTGAGGGACCAGAAGTTTGACACTTACACACTAAGTGAAAATAGAAAAATAGTAACTCTGCTATAATTCGAACAGAGAGCAAAGTAAAAACATTTTCAACCTAGTGTTTGAATGGAAAGTATCATTTTCACAATGGAAGAATTATTGTTCGAATCAGCTGAAATTGTAGACGTCGACTGGAAAGAAATCGGTTAGTACTCGAGAGTTTCCTATTTCAATTCATTGTTTAGGCCTCTATATGGGAGTTTGTACCAAACATTCTAATTAATAATTTTCCATATTTTTCTTTTCAGCGGCCGAATTCAATGCAATACAAGATTTACCTCCGGAAGAACAAGAGAGGGATGACAATGAAAATGAAGATTAAAATCAACATCCAGAACCAGAAGAACCAAACAGAGAAGAGCTGATCAACAACATATTGTGGAAAATCAGAACTCAACATGAATTTTCGGATAAAAATTTTAGAATCAAATTACTCCTTGTGAATATCTTGTAGAAAGCTTCAGAGTGTTATCTGATATTTGTATAGATCTGGTCATTTGTGAACAGAATCATTATTTATTATGCCTTAGTGATTTGTTGTGCGAACAAACTATTTTATAGTGATTGACACATTTTGTGACACATATTTTACTGAAGAATTTAGAATTTAACATTTCCCAATAAAATTCTTTTTTCTGTACGATTTCCTTGATTTGTTTTCAAACCGACAAACTCTTGAACTTTCCACAATAATTTTCAACATAAACGAATGAAAACTATATAAACATGGAATATGCTCTTCATCGAATATTGAGAGAAGTCAACCCTCCCTTAGAGTCGTATAGTCAACTGATGAACCACCATTCGAAAATTTTAGTTGGTTTTAAAGACCGTGGCGAACTGTTTACATTAATAATATCCAAAATTTAAAATTTCAGTTTGGAAATGATTTGAATTTATTGATTTTAAATTCAACGTTATGGACGGATAAATTCGAAAAACTGTGGAAAGATTTGGAAATACCAGAAGGTATTCATTTCGTCATGATATGGATTTGTTGGGCATCACCTTCTACGAAGTTTTCATCTTGGAAAAAAATCGGCTTTGCCATTTTGGCATATTCGCTTCAACTTACAAATGTGAGCAAATATGTAATGTTATTTATTTTGAGCAAAAACAGAAGCAGGTTAACTACCGAAAATTTGTCTTAAAACGACTGATTATACACCACACTTGACTAAATTGACGTCACAAGTTCAACGTCAGGGAAGCCATTAGTATAGAAGTGAATGCTTCCAACTTTTAGTCAACTATGTTTGTTTTCATAATAATGAGAGTTTCATAAGTTTTTATAATAATATTAAAAATTTAAAAGCGTAGTGTGCAACTTCATGGTCAATTTTCGATTCTAAAGGAATTAAAGGTTTAAAGACAAGTGGTTTGCGAAAGAATGGTAAAAATTGAACTTCATGGGTTCTACGACGCTAATCTGAAGGCTTATACAAGATGAGTTTTCTTTCATAGGGAGTGTTAATACTAGCGGATACATTCAGATGTCTTTGTTGCGTGCAAAAACAAGAGTGGCTCTCAGGAATGTAGTTACTGTTCCACGGTTAGAGTTATTCTAACGATTTTAGATTATGGTGAAAATGACCTTTTTGGCTATCAGAAATGGAACGGCTTGGCAGCTAATGTCAACAATGCAGATACCTGAGGACCGAGCTGAGGACTTGCCAGAGTTTAATTCACACGTCAAAATTTGTAATGTTGTGAATGAGGTTATAGATGTGAATAGATTCTCAAATTTGAATAGGCTCTAAAACTCATTTTTGTAGAAATCATATCTTTTTCAAGTTCAATTGTGCATTTTCATCAAGTATCAGCCACATCAATCCAATAATTGAAGAATGCTGAAACCAGCTTTTTGGCCACTTGGTTTTTTAAGTTATTGGTACGACCTGAATATGCTATCGTGTTAGCGAAACACGTATCAGCCACGTCAATCCAATAATTGAAGAATTCTGAAACCTGATTTAGGCCGTTGCTTCAATTGTTTAAGGCCTAACCATAGGTTATATTCTTGCTCTTCAGTAAATTGCAAAAATTGCGGTCTGAAGCACAACACTCTGCTACATATTAATCAGCAAGAACATGAGTACAACTACACAACAAGAGGAGTCCAAAGCAGAGAAGACCAGAGACAACCAAACCAACATCTTGTCAGTTATGGTCTCACCAAAATCAAATGATGTGCTGTAGTCGATTTCAGAGGAAACTGCATTTCAGCCAGAGCATTGCTAGTCTCAGGATCCCCACCCAATCTTATCACCTAATAAGTTAAGATTGAAAACAAAAAGTTAAATGTACCAGTAATTGGCAACAACCAAGGATTCTTACACAGAAATGAAATGGCCAAAACTGAATTGAAGTCAAAGCTCAATTCAGGCGGATCTAAAATTCTTAAGTATACACAAAATAACAGATGACCTACCGTCCTCCAAAATTACCTTCGACATTTGATCCATTTGATCCAATGTGGCAGACCTAGCTTGCATTTTATGAACTCATGTGCATCGGTCAGATAAAAGATGGGAAAAATCGCCCAACTCTGCAAAAAACTAAATTGAGTTGTATTCCAGTAGGCAACAAAACCTAGAGTACACCTCATTTCAAGAGAAGATGCAAGGGACGTAAACTTCCACGTAGAAAGGTCCAGGAAAGTCGAGATGACAAAGATAATTCAAGAAAAAACATAAAAGAGATGGGTCAGGACGTTTCATTGTCCCTCTTCTATTCAGAGGAAATATATAGATGCATATGAAACATCTTTGAAGAGGCTTGAAAACACAGAGAGAAAATTCACCAAAACCTACGTGCTAAAGGTTCATCATATAAATTTCATGGAGTAACATGAAGGTCAGTGGCGTAGTGACCTGTGTTCATCGGGTTCGATAAACACGGACGACTGGCTTGGGACAACTATACTTTTCTACTTGCTGCTTTCAACTTTTACGTTTTACTTGCTTCAAAATATATACGTATTTTTTGATCACAGTATTAAACGATGGGCTTTGTTGTGTTACAATATAATAATTTTTTATTAGAAAGAAAAAGTTGTAAGTTTATGTAATTCTATGATTAGAGAAGAAAGGTTAGGTAAAAATTGTAAGAAGCAGGCAGTTATGAGTTGAGTTGAGAAAAACAAGTTAGGTGTGAATTTTTTGTGAATAAAAACCTTCATTAAACTTCACCCATTTTATTGAGTTTAAGTAAATATAAACAGTTTATAACAAATCAGAAGTGGGATATTTCGAAAAATACCGATTGTGCCTATGTAAACGAAATGAGTCAAAAACTAAATGAGAACATGGCTTCACGAAATGGCGAACTCTTCGTGGTGAGCGTAATGGATTTCTAAAACTTCTAGAGGAACATGGCCGACGAATCAACAAGTGGAAATGTGAGTACAGACCGACCTCAGTCATCTAAAGCAGATTTAATGGGCACAGTGATGGCCCTGATAAATCAGAATTCCATGCTGATGAACACGATGATGCAGCAGCAAAATATGAACAGGAGTCAAAACTACCACGTGATGCCTGACTTGAGTAAGACGATTGAATTCAATGGGGAAGATGGACCCCATCAAGCACAGATGTCAGATATGGATATCGAAGCTGGAAACGACCGCCACACTTCTTAAATGGCCGGAAGAGTTCATTTTCGAGACGGCGAGGAGTCATCTGGTAGAAGTGGCCAAATTTTGGTATGAAGGTAGGATTGCATTCATTCATAATTGGACCAAGTTCAAACATTCCTGTTCACCAAATGTACAACCGCATACAGGAAGCATTAATATTTATTTCCATAAGAAGATTTCACTGTGTAAGCAATTGGATTTAGATTTCAATGAAACCAAGGAACAAGTCATTATAGAATTATGTATTGTCAAAAGAGTTGAGTCAATTTTTGATGAGCCAACACCATAATGACGAAGTAAATCATCACCAATTATAATCGAATAGTTAGTGCTAGGATAGAGAAGGCGAGAGAGAATAGAACAATATTCGAGAATAAAGAAAAAACAGAAGTGATGTGAATGTGAAACCCAAAACTGAAGCTGATAACAAACCAAAAGTGACGACAAGCCAAGTGAAATGCTACAATTGCTCAGAAATGGGACATTTTTCATACAACTGCTCAAAACCCAAAAGAGAAATAAAATGTTTGAGATGTAACGAAGTAGGTCATACTTCTAAACATTGCATGAAACCAAGAAATTTAGAAAGATCTGTGTTTAAGATACTAGGTTCTGTAGGACCATGTGACAAACACATAAAGAATGTAAAAGTTGGTTACGAAGAGTACATGTCGATGATAGATTGTGGTAGTTCAGACTGTACCATTAGAGCCACAGTTGCTATAAGAGGAAAATTCAAAATAATACTACAGGATTGCGAATTTAAAGGATTTGGTAATGAATCTCAAAGTTTTGTAAAATCTTGTGGCATAATAATAGAACGAGTAGAAGTTGATGGAGTACAAGCAGATAATGTAAGGTTCAGAGTCGTACCAGATGATGTACAGCTTATAGATATAATAATAGGTAGAAATTCCACAGAGTTGAACCATATTATATACTATAAGGTTGATGACAATTTCGACTCCGCATATAGGGATCATCTCCAGAACATATAACCACGAGATTAAATGATTTTTAGGACTTGTCGGATGTTTTAGAAGATTCATTCCAACGTTTGCTCTGATAGTCCAACCACTGAGTAAATTATTGAAGAAGGAAGGTAGATTTTACTGGGATGAAGAACAGGAAAGAAGTTTTTCGGAGGTGAAGTCAATTCTAATGAAAAAACCTGTGTTACAGGCCCGGAAAATTCAAACTTCAATTTTTCCATATCTAGATGAGATTTTTCAGTTTTTTCTTCAGCATTCTCCAGCATTTCTCTAGCATTTACTATTTTAGAAATATCGATGAAAAATGCTGGGTTGTCCGGGCTGCACATAAGTTGGCCCGGAAAATTCAATTTCCAATTTTTCCAAATCCATATGAGATTCTTCAGCATTTGCCAGCACTTTGCTAGCATTTTCATTGAAAAAATTTTCTTTTCGAAATGCCACAACTTCCGGGCTAACTTGATAGACCTCATTTTGAGAACTATAGACAAAACGGTAAAATTACATTTAATGAACTACGAATCGTCTAAAGAAATGTATGATGCACTTCTTCGTATATACAAAAAAGACACCAATCAAGAAAAATGTTCTCTCTTACAGAAATTCAATAATTTTAAATATGACAATACCAAAGACATTCATCATAACATCAGTGGAATTCAAAATTTGGTGTTCAAACTGAAAATATTACAAGAAGAAATCTCCGAAAGTATGATAATCTCTAAAATACTAGCTATACTGCCAGAAAAACATCAATATTTCAGCTGTGCATGGGACTCAACCCTTACAAAAGACAAAACCTTGGAAAATCTAATATCTAGACTCTCAGCAGAAGAAGACAAAAATAAAATTAGACAAATAGAAACACCAGTGTCTTTTAAAACAGTACACAAAGGAAAATATGAGCCTATTTGTCATGCATGTGGTAAAAAAGGTCATATAAAGCCACAATGCCCAAGAAACAAGAAACCGGAAAACTCAACAAAACCCTGTACAATATGCAAACTAATGGGTCACATCAGAACAAATCACACTGAACGCACCTGCTACAACAAGGATAAGGCATGTAAGATATGTAAGAAGACTAACCATAAAACAGAAGATTGTTTCTTTGATGAGAAGAATAAACCTTAGAATCAGAAAAATGAAAACTCTGATAAGATTTCATTTCTAACCTGCATGAATGAATCATTCAATACCGAAACACAAGAGATAGAAATGATCGTAGATAGTGGATGCAACAAAATGATGATTAAAGAAGAAAACATCATATCAAACATGAAGAAATGCACAGATAATGTAATGATAGCCAAGAAAGGGGAAACAATACCAATTGAAGGATATGGAAAAATTTACTGTGATAATTGCACCCTAAATGAAGTTTATTATGTTCCACAACTGTCAAGAAATCTGTTATCGGTTAATGTTGTCACTCAAGCTCAAGGCGCAGCATATTTTGATAATGAAAAAGTATATATTTTATAAACTAATATTGAAATTCCAGAAAATCTCATTGCGATAGAAGGAAGGAAGACTGAAAATGGTCTATATGTAGTGAAAATGAAGAAAACAGATAACAATGCACTTATTACCGAGGACTCAACACAAACAAACATCAGAAGTGGGATATTTCGAAAAATACCGATTGTGCCTATGTGAATGAAATAAGTCAAAAACTAAATGAGAACATGGCTTCACGAAATGGCGAACACCTCGTGGTGAGCGAAATGGATTTCGAAAACTTCCAGAGGAACATGGCCGACGAATCAACTAGCGGAAATGTGAGTACAGACCGACCTCAGTCATCTGAAGCATTTGATGAGCACAGTGATGGCCCTGATAAATCAGAATTCCATGCTGATGAACACGATGATGCAGCAGCAAAATAAGAACATGAGTCAAAACTACCACGTGATGCCTGACTTGAGTAAGACGATTGACTTCAATGGGGAAGATGGACCCCATCTAGCACAGATGTCAGATATGGATATCGAAGCTGAAAATGACCGCCACACTTCTTAAATGGCCTGAGTTCATTTTCGAGACGGCGAGGAGTCATCTGGTAGAAGCGGCCAAATTTTGGTATGAAGGTAGGATTGCATCCATTCATAATTGGGCCGAATTTAACAAGAGTTTCATACATTCCTGTTCACCAAATCTAAAACTGAAAGATGGAATGAGATGCAAAAACGTGTTCAACTGCATACAGGAAGCATTAATATTTATTTCCATAAGAAGATTTCACTGTGTAAGCAATTGGATTTAGATTTCAATTAAACCAAGGAACAAGTCATTTTAGAATTATTGTCAAAAGAGTTGAGTCAATTTTTTATGAGCCAACACCATAATGACGAAGATGATTTATTAAGAGACATCACCAATTATAATCGAATAGTTAGTGCTAGGACAGAGAAGGCGAGAGAGAACAAGATTCAAGAATAAAGAAAAGAAGTGATGTGATTGTGAAACCCAAAACTGAAGCTGATAGCAAACCAAAAGTGACGACAAGCCAAGTGAAATGCTACAATTGCTCAGAAATTTGACATTTTTCATACAACTGCTCAAAACCCAAAAGAGAAATAATTATAATGTTTGAGATGTAACGAAGTGGGTCATACTCCTAAACATTGCATGAAACCCAGAAATTTAGAAAGATCTGAGTTTAAGATACTAGGTTCTGTAAGACCATGTGACAAATACATAAAGAATGTAAAAGTTGGTTACGAAGAGTACATGTCGATAATAGATTGTGGTAGTTCAGACTGTACCATTAGAGCCACAGTTGCTATAAGAGGAAAATTCAAAATAATACTACAGGATTGCGAATTCAAAGGATTTGGTGATGAATCTCAAAGTATTGTAAAATCTTGTGGCATAATAATAGAACGAGCAGAAGTTGATGAAGTACAAGCAGATAATGTAAGGTTCAGAGTCTTACCAGATGATGTACAGGGTGGGCAAATTTCGATGTTTTAGCACTACAGCTTTCAAACCAGAGGAGATAGACAAAATCTGATACCCCATTCTCGTTCTCTTTTTCTGAGAAAGTAACAATAGTAGTAGTCATTTTTGGCCACTTTCTTTTGTTTTCGAGTTATAAGCAAAAAGTGGAAAAATGGCGATATCGAAATAAATTTATATCTCCGCTAATATTGATGATAGAGCTCTGAAATTGAAACATTATACAGGCACTTTTTTACGTAGAATCCAGTGGCGTGCTCGCCTTTTTAGCAGGATTTTTAATTACGAAGCTATGACCCAAAGTTATGTTTTTTTAAATGGGAACACTAGTTTTCTGTGCAATTTTTTGAAAGCTTAATTTTTACTGATTTCAAAAATATATAATATCATATGGTTTGTATCAATATAAATAATAGAAAACGGTCAAAAACACTTTTTCTCAATATTTCTATGATTTCTACTTTTGACGATCACAGAAAAATAGAGTTTCCTATAACACAAGAAGTCTCCTTCCGGCAATGTCATTCTTTCTATGCTTTTTACCAATTTTCACAAAATTTGAATCAATATATATTTCATAAATTTTCATAATACTAAAAGGACTTATAGAAAGAGACACTGGTAATCATACGATGATATATTTTTCTATGCTCATCAAAAGTTGAAACCATAGAAATATTGAGAAAAAAGATTTTTGACCATTTTCTATTATTTATATTGATACAAACCATATGATGTTATATATTTTTGAAATCAGTAAAAATTAAGCTTTCAAAAAATTGCACAGAAAACTAGTGTTCCCATTTAAAAAAACATAACTTTGGGCCATAGCTTCGTAATTAAAAATCCTGCTAAAAAGGCGAGCACGCCACTGGATTCTACGTAAAAAAGTGCCTGTATAATGTTTCAATTTCAGAGCTCTATCATCAATATTAGCGGAGATATAAATTTATTTCGATATCGCCATTTTCCACTTTTTGCTTATAACTCGAAAACAAAAGAAAGTGGCCAAAAATTACTACTACTATTGTTAGTTTCTCAGAAAAAGAGAACGAGAATGGGGTATCAGATTTTGTCTATCTCCTCTGGTTTAAAAACTGTAGTGCTAAAACATCGAAATTTGCCCACCCTGTACAGCATATATATATATATAATAATAGGTAGAAATTTCACAGAGTTGAACCATATTATATACTATAAGGTTGATGACAATTTCAACTCCGCATATAGGGATCATCTCCAGAACATATAACCACGAGATTAAATGATTTTTAGGATTTTTTAGAAGATTCATTCCAAAGTTTGCTCTGATAGTCCAACTATTGAGTAAATTATTGAAGAAGGAAAGTAGATTTTACTGGGATGAAGAACAGGAGAGAAGTTTTTCAAAGGTGAAGTCAATTCTAATTAAAGAACCTGTGTTACAAATATTCAATTCAAGAGCCAAAAGAACCGAATTACACACAGGTGCTTGTAAAGACGGATTAGCTTCAATTTTACTCCAATCCGATGAGACAGGAAAACTTAAAATGGTATATGCAGATAGTCGAAAGACTACGGATGCAGGGAAGTCGTATCATTCATCCAAACTGGAACTCCTATAGTTATCATATGGTCCATTGAAAGACTCAGATTTCTATTATTACCAATAAAATATACAATTGTCACAGATTCAAACACTTTGCTATTTGAACAAAATAAGACCAACAATAGCCAAATAATCAGATGGTGCAACACACTGAGTGAATATGATTATGATATTAGGTACCAACCACGAGAAGTGATGCAACATGTGGATGCACTGTAACGAGCACCAACGGAAGAACCAAACGGAGATGAGGAGGACCTAATAAATGATAAATTTTAAGTCTATTCTATAATACCTCGAGAAGAAGAGATTTTGTTGACCCAAAGATCTGACAACAATTCGAACAGGAAGATAAAATTTTAAAAATGAAACCATATAAGAGAACCAAAGCAGAGAGAATAGTGAAGTAGAAAGCTATATTTTGAAGAAAAACCTATTATAAAAGACTGTGTAGTCTTGTCTTGTAGGAAGTCAACGAGGTGAATTTATTATTTATATGTGGTAACAGCGACGATGAGAAAATCAATAGTGGAAAAATGGCGATATCGAAATAAATTTATATCTCCGCTAATATTGATGATAGAGCTCTGAAATTGAAACATTATACAGGCACTTTTTTACGTAGAATCCAGTGGCGTGCTCGCCTTTTTAGCAGGATTTTTAATTACGAAGCTATGACCCAAAGTTATGTTTTTTTAAATGGGAACACTAGTTTTCTGTGCAATTTTTTGAAAGCTTAATTTTTACTGATTTCAAAAATATATAATATCATATGGTTTGTATCAATATAAATAATAGAAAACGGTCAAAAACACTTTTTCTCAATATTTCTATGATTTCTACTTTTGACGATCACAGAAAAATAGAGTTTCCTATAACACAAGAAGTCTCCTTCCGGCAATGTCATTCTTTCTATGCTTTTTACCAATTTTCACAAAATTTGAATCAATATATATTTCATAAATTTTCATAATACTGAAAGGACTTATAGAAAGAGACACTGGTAATCATACGATGATATATTTTTCTATGCTCATCAAAAGTTGAAACCATAGAAATATTGAGAAAAAAGATTTTTGACCATTTTCTATTATTTATATTGATACAAACCATATGATGTTATATATTTTTGAAATCAGTAAAAATTAAGCTTTCAAAAAATTGCACAGAAAACTAGTGTTCCCATTTAAAAAAACATAACTTTGGGCCATAGCTTCGTAATTAAAAATCCTGCTAAAAAGGCGAGCACGCCACTGGATTCTACGTAAAAAAGTGCCTGTATAATGTTTCAATTTCAAATGCCGAAAGTGATTGAAAAAAGGGACAGGGTTTCAGGAAGTGCTATTTAGAATAAATTCATGTCCACACATTCAAATAGTTATGCCCTGATATTCTAAAATCCACAATACGTCAGACGGTAGCGAACATATTCAATATAAGAGAATTTATATGATGTTTCATCTGACCCTAAAGGACTTATATTTCAGCTGAATACCACAATCAGAAATATTGTGAATGAAGAGGATGACAAAGAATTTCCTTCTATTGGCAGACCCAAAAAGTGGTGGCATTTGAGAATTTTATGTTTGGGTGAATTGATGCGAAACATTACTACAGGATTTTCGATGAATGTCATCGTAGAATGATAGAAAATTGATTTTTCTATTTTTCCTTTGACTTGTCCTAAACATTGTAAATGTCTTAAGGTACCAATTAATACCTCATTATTATTATTATATCAATGTATTAAGATGAACATCCACAAATACGCGCCAGTTGTCCTGCTAATTGTTTATTCATGTGAAATTTTTGTACGAGTACAAAAATTTCAATTTTCAATTCAATTCAAATTTCATACTTATGAAGTTCATCTTGACTTGAAACTTCCTTTAATCCCTTCTCCTTTTATTGATGCAAGATGATTTTTGTTGAAGAATTTAATATTCTTGTAATTATCTGTTGATTCCTTCGGGAGATACCCATTCCCAACCACTGCATCATTTGCATTTCATTTTCGGGTTAATATTTTTGAAATCTACAACTGATGTAACGTATGTAACTAAGATTATGTGTGTTAACCTTGCATTTGTCCCTCTTGTTGTTTTTATGTTTTGACCCCCTTTTATTATCTGGGGTAATTAGAATTTGTGCTCTGTCAGGCCCTGATGAAGTTTATGCTTATGTTTATGATGAAGTCATAATAATGGTGAACATGCCTCTCAAATTCTGCAGCTTCCTCATTATCCTCCACGTTTTGAATAGCTTGTAAAATTTCTAGTTCTTCGTCCATCATTTTCAAAATGATTCAGAAACTCACAATAATGACAAACCACCCAAATCACCAGCTGGTGGGTTTACGAAACGTACTGCTCACGTGGATTTCAAAGAAATTCTTGGGCAAATGATGCCCCAGTCAATATCTTGGCCAGTAAATCATCAACAAGCTATTAAGGTGAGCTTAATTTTGAAGAACTGAGGAAATATTTATTTGAAATTTACATTTTAGGTATTTCAAGAGAGATCCCATGGATTTCCTGTTGTTGTAGGAGCTATTGATGGATGTCACATCCCAATAATAAAACAACCAATAAACAATGCCACTGATTACTACAATAGAAAAGAATTCCATTCGATAATATCACAAGGTACCTAAACAGTTATTTTTTTTTTTCATATGATTCAATTTTACTTTGAATCTCAACGTAACGCTATTGATATCAAAATTCTGTATATATATTTTTAAGCATTGACAGTTGACAGACTCTTTTGTATTTCAAGGTGTCTGCGATCATCGAATGGTTTTCATTGATGTATTTATTGGGAGGTCAGGGAGAGTCCATGACGCAAAAGTGTTCAGGTGTAGCGACATCTATCAGAAATTGATGAATGAAAATATCCTTTTACTGCCTGGAGATGTGCATTTGCTTGGAGATTCTGCTTACCCTCTGATGACAAATTTACTGACACCATATAGGAACAATGACCATTTGAATGATATTCAAAATAATTAAAATTATAGAATGAACTAAAAAAAATGAAAACTGAAAATAAATCATGTTTTTTTTAAAGAATCACAAAGATTTTGTAGAATTTCATTTCTTCGTTCCTGAATTTCGTTGTTTTTTTCCAGTGCTTCCCGAAGAAGTTGAATTTCATTGACTCGGGCAGTCTCAATTTCAGCAAGCTTTTTCTTTAAATAAAACAGCTCACTATTGGAATCCATTTTTGTGGATTTTCTGCAATTGAAATATATTGTTAGTTCAGTTTTATATCTGTGAAATTAATATAGGAAAAAATACAGCTAAAACTCAACATACGGAGTGAGTGTTATGTCGTCCTTCTGCTTCTGAATTTGAGGGGTGGCTGAAGTACTGGGTTGAGGTTCCTCTATTATTCCAGCAGGTTCCTCTGTGGGATCTGTATTTATTCTAGCCTTTTTCTGGATAACGGATACTGGTGCTGTTGAAAGTGCTCGGGGTGAATTCACTGTTTTATCCTCTACGTATATTCCATCAAATTGATGATAATATTCCCAGTAGATTTTACCCCTTCCAGTTTTCCGGATGTTATCCTTGATGCCTGTATATGTTTTTTTCATGTTTCTCCATTTTCGATCCAAAATCTCTTCAGTGACATTATGCCCTTTGGAGACAAATGTTTGTTTAATTTCGTCCCACAGCTTTTTCTTCTTAATTTTCGGATCTCTAAATGCATCCTTAAGATGCATGTACCGTTCCACCAGTAATTGCGTGGTTTGCTTGTCCCACGAAAAAAGCTGAGCTGCAAAAAATGAATAATATGCACGACGAACCCCCAAATTTGCTCTATAAAGATATATTGTTGTTGCAATCAAAAATAATGTTGGGAACACTGATGAGTATGTCATATGTCAGCGTTCTTGATTATGCGTAGAAGAGAGTTCAGTAGTATGTTAGAAAGTTAAGAGGTAGTACATAGTAGTAGAAGTAGAGAATAGAATCTAGCAGCCATTGTGAATTCAACCTGTCTGTAACTGATTCTTGTTTGAATAAAAAAACATTAAATTGTTTCCTGGCTTTATCATTGATACTTTCAAAGGCTTCCACCACAAGATATCACAAAAAATAATATTCATTCACGGCATGCGACCTCTAGCGGCTTCTTTGAACATTTCTGCGTATCTGCGGTATACGATATCTACTGTTCGACGGAGGGTGCTGGATGGAACTCGCGGATATTTTGTGTCCAGAAAAAAGAAAAAGTTTGCAGAAGTAAGCCTATCAAGAAGAACAGTCACAAGAAGAATAGAAGCAATGGCTGAAAATGTAAAAGTCGCTCTTGGAAAAGTGGTGGAAACATCTGCTGCTTTTTCTATAGCATTGCATGAAGCACTGATATCACTGATACAGCACAGTTAGCGATATTTATTGATAGACTTGCTTGCGCTCAGGCCAATGAAAGACACTACGAGGGGTGGAAATATTTTCGAAGAAATTGTTACTGTTTTTTAAGCTTTCAAACTGAACTGGTCAAAGTTGAGTGGTGTCACTACAGATGGTGCTCCTGCGATGATAGGGAAAAGTGTGGGAGTAGTAAAATCAGAATTATCACGTAGAAACATTGACATTGATAATCTGATCACATTCCACTGTATTCTTCATCAAGAAAATCTTTGTGCAAAATCGTTAAAATTTAAGCACGTTATGGAGACAGTTGTTTCGTGCGTAGATTTTATTAAATCAAGAGATTTGAATCATCACCAGTTCCAGCAATTCCTTCAGGACTTGGAATAAGAACATGGAGATATTATTTTCCATTGTGAAGTTCGCTGGCTGAGTAAGGGCAAAATGCTGAAGAGATTCTATGAACTGAGAGAGGAAGTGAAAATTCTCATGGAAATGAAAGGAAAACTAGATATGGTCCAGCCATTGGGGGGTGGCATAACCATATGCCACTAATTTGGCATTTTTGGTTGATGTTATCAGTTACTTAAACGAATTGAATTCGAATATGCAGAAACAAGGACAATAAGCTCATGAGCTATTTACTCATGTGAAGTCTTTTCAAAGCAAACTTTGTTTGTGAGAAAATCAAAATCTCGAGGGAAATACAAATCATTTTCCTACCCTGGCTGCTCATGAAAATTTCGACAAAAATGCCCCAGCATCGGAATTGACTTCTGTTAGAAGTAAGCTCCGCCAATGGGCGACAACCAACAATATAACCTTCATTTATAGACGGTCATGAAAGATAGACGTCGTATTGTTCGATAGAAAAACTCCCGATCGATGGCTAAGATCGATTCTAAGGATGAAATCAACCAGCTGATAGAGGTTATGAAGCTCGGTCGATTCTGCTGTAGTATTCGCTAGAATTAGATGCTCTACGAATACACCTTAGAAGTTAAGAAGTGCTAGCTCAGAGCCAATAAAGAATTTCAAGAGTTTATTGTGTTATGACTTATATCCCTTGTGTGTTGGAAGAATTTTCAAAATACCACGATAACTCCAACAGATTATGGGCCCAGCACGGTTCCACTGCGTATAAAATAAACAATAGAAAACGGCGAGAGAACACGTATTTGTTTATTTTGATTTGATTTGTAGGAATATTTTAGTTGGCGATTGCCTTTATGTTGGCAACTCTATCACCCTCTATGATAGGTCTATGAATTTAAAGTCTGAGTCTAAGTTCCGCTTTTCAAGCGTAAATGACAGTCCACGTTTAGTCAGTCAGTCATGTCGTTGTCACTATTGCTGTACGATAAATAATGCTGAATAAACTCCTAGCTAAGTAAAAACTCGTGTTATATCATTAAATCCATCAGGTTATGGGCACAGTTCTATCGCCTCCCTAGTGTACGCGAGGTTATAAGTTCGTGTTCACGTGTTCGCGAAGCTAACCTAACCGGTCCGCCATGTCCTTTAAGAATTCAGTGGAACGGTTGAAAGGCCAGGAAAATTTTGACTTGGCAGTTTGGTATGAAGGCTTTTTTGGAAGATCTCGAGTTGTGGGATTGTGTACTGGGAACCGAAAAGGACGCCAAGAATGACCTGAAGTGCAAATCAGAAATAACATTGTCGATTGAACCGCTCAACTACGTCCATATTCAGTGCGCTAAAACAGCGAAGGAAGCATGAAACAACCTCAAGGCTGAGGATTCCGGATTGACGCGACGTGTAGGCCTTCCCCGAGTTTTAATTTCGACAACCCTTGAAAAAAGTGGTTCAGTGGAAAATTACGTGAACGCTATCGTCACAACTGCGCATAAATTGAACGGAATCGGTGTCGTCGTGAGTGATGAATGGATTGGAACTATTCTCCTAGCTGGTTTACCGGTCAAATATGAACTTATGATTATGGGAATAGGGAGCTCTGGCATCAAAGTTACCGCGGACTCCATCAAAACAACGTTACTGCAGGACGTTCTAAGAACGGGACCAAGAACTTTGAAAAAGTGCGTTGCTACGAGTGTAACGGCTACGGTCATATTTCGAAAAACTGTCCAAAGAAAAAGAACCGTGATCAAGGTAACACTGATGAGATGTCGAATCAGAGTGCAGACAAAAACAAACAATCGCTTTTTACCTCGTATTCCGTACTAAATAATACCGACGAATGGTTTATTGACTCGGGCGCATCGGAACATTTGACAAATTGTGAAGTGATGAACAGTATTCAGAAATCGTCACCGATTGTTATAGACGGAGAGGCAGAGCCAAAAAAAGTCTCTGAATTTATTAAGCCTGGTTTTTTCTCACGTGATTACAATCATAATATACAATAAAATGCTGCGGTCAGTCAAGTAGATGTTAGAACATGTGCCTCTGGTGCGCGGTCAAACATGTCGTGATCACCGACATAATAAAATCGATTTCTTAAGGCTGAAACTTAATAAACTTTTGTTTTTTGGTATGTAAATCAAAATTATGATAGTCAGTCAACGTCCAATCGGGACAAAGTTGGTCAGTCAGCTTTAATGCGCGTAGATAGGAGTTGGGACTAGAAATCATCAAAGGATGATTAATGTCAGAAGAATGCATCAAAAATTGTGAAATTCTGTTTGCAATGCTCTTCCTGGACTGCATGCTTTGACTGGATGTGATTTTAACCCAGCTTTTCATGAGAAAGGTAAAAAAAACCTCTGCAGATAATGAATCAAAGCGAAGATTTTCAAAAAACATTCGCTGACCTTGGACTTGTAGATGAAAGCAACCAGAATAATATATATGTTCAATAAGGTTCAAGAATTTGTTTGCCATTTATACGGGTTGAAAAAAATAAAATCAATTGACGAGGCAAGATTCGTTTTATTTTCGAAGACGTATAAATTCTTAGTCTTAGTACCACAAACGATTGTTTTAAAATTAAAATAATCAATGTAGATGGATCGAGTATGCCAGCATGTCAATCGGAATTAATGCAGCAGTTCTTAAGAGCGAGATTCATTACAAATATTTGGCGTAATGCTCACCGTCAAATTCCAACGGAGCTATCTCCTACTGACTACGGCTCGAATTTGGTGGATGAGAAATATGAGTTTGATTGGTTCAAAGGCGATCAATTACCAGAACTTGTACAGGATGTTATTATTCAACCTGTACAAGAAAATACAGGTATAGAAATATCTTTATCTGAATGAAACAATCACAAATTTATTTATTTTTTAGATTCTGCAACACCTGAGCTTGACATGTCAGATCACGATAGTGAGAATAATTGAAATCCGGCATCAAAGAGGCGTGAATAAATAGAAACGCCCCCTAGTCAGCTCAAACATGCCGAAGGATAAAATTGCAAGTCACTCAACCAAGAAACATCACAGTTCAGTGTGAGACGTTGAAGTGAGTTTTGTGAATGAGTTTTGTTTTTTTGTTTTGTATACAGTCCAGATCAAAAGATCGTTGGTTGTGCAAATCACATCAGGTGAGACTTTTTCTTGGTAATTTTTGTTCTGTTCTCTCTCATTGATATTTATCGCCTTTGTAAAAAACTAAAAACGTTTAGCCATGTCGGAGAACTCAGATAATGAGGGTTCTTACATGGAAGCTTCCGAAGAAGTCGATGACGAGAATGAGTCTGAAGGACAGACTACATTACGAGAGGATAACGAACTAATGAAAACTGAAATCGCGAAACTGAATGAAACAGAAACAAGAAACATCAAAAGTCCACAGCAACAGTAGTCTACCGCTAGTCGAAAAACTCCTGAGCCACCATGAGTATATCGGTACACTACAAAGAAATAAACGAGAAATTCCACCAAAGTTCCTACCACAGAAGAAAAGTCCTCCATTTTTAGTTTCAAGGAAGAATGTACCCTCGTTTCCTATCGTCCTAAGAACAATAAGTCTGTACTATTATTGTCGTCTATGCATCACTGTAAAACGATAGATTTGGATACTAGCGATAACAAAAACCTGTGATCATAACCGATTACAATTAAAACAAAAATTGCTGTTGATTTAGTAGATCAGCTTTGCAACAATTACAATGTTGCCAGAAATACTCGTCGATGGCCAATGGTAGTGTTTTACGATTTATTGAACATTTGTGGTATAAAAGCTTAGGCGTATTCAAAGCGAATCATCCTGGACAAACTGCAGTGAATTTCTAGAAAAAATGTGCATATGCATGTGTTCAAACACAAATCGAGTTCTGATCAACAATTCTCCAATTGCCCGTAGAAATTAGGAGACGCGCCCGACATCTACTAGGTATAAGTCGCACCCCCTGTTGCTTGTTGGACGCTGCTTTATAGGTATGCTTTAGAACCGATAACAAATCCACACGAAAATATTGCTACAATTGCAATAGGTATAAGTGTAAAAATCACATGAAGGAAATATGTGTCACTTGTATGGCACCATTTTTAGGCAGACAGATTTTCGTAACTATTGTGTGTTTTATTTTTGTATGATTATTTTTCTGAGTATATGCACCTTCGTTTTTTTTCCTATACATTTTTTAATCTTTTGAGTCGACTTATTTATGAACGAATGTGAGAGATATAGGCACATTACAAATAAATGTTGAAATCTAAGACATTTGAGTTTTCTCGATTTCCTCTCAAAGAGAAACATTATTTTATCACAAATCTAAATTTGACATACTCAAAGGAATTCCTTTGAGAAACAACACTCTACAAAGACGTATTAATGAAATGAGCTCATTTTTCTATACAATTGGAAGAGTCAACTCTACCTGATAAAGAAGCATTACTATTGTAAGAAAACGAGTTGACAGTGGCCACCACTCTATGCCCGACGAAAGCCCGCCAAGTTGAGCGTCACCGGAAGGCGAGGATATAAAGCGACCCCACCGAATTCTAAAGAGAGTCGATCACAGATTACAGAGAATAGATGGGACACTGGCCTTCTATGAGATGAAATATTGTTTGGCGCTTTTCTGTAGCGGATGCAATCCGTACTACAAGCAGCCTAAGGAAACTGTATTATCAACAATATAGGACTCTGTATTAGCGAGAAAAGGCGCGAAATTTCAAAAACGTTCGCACTACTGGGTCCGCGAAATATTTAGTTTAAGAAAGCTTGAATTATTTTAAAGAAATGAGTGCTGCTAAGGAAATAATATAAATAATTATAATAATAATGTTTATTTACATATTAATAATCATTACTTACATATTCGTGAATTTTCAATTAAACAAACATTGTTTTCCCACAAAGTGAAAATATTATGTACTTTCAACAAATTCAGAATAATATTCACAAGAAATTTATGAAATAGTTATACATTGAGCATTATCAGGTATATAAATAAACGAACATTGTTTTCCCACTAAGTGAAACCATCAATATAAATGAACAAATATGAACTTTCAAAGAGTTTAAGTGAAATTACTTGCACTAAAAATTCAGAATAATATTTATAAGAAAAATATACAATCGGTATACATTGTAGATATATAAATAAACAAACTGTTGGATATATCAAAATATGTATTCGTTTATTTGAAAACACCCGCCTAGTAATGTTCAGTTGTTATTGGCTATGCGCAAGCGCATCCTATTATGTTACTTCCTTCTAGAACTTGTGTGATGTAGTTGATTAATAGTATTGTATAAATCTTTCGAGTGAACACATATGTCGTTTGATTATTTCCTGATTTTCCCAGATTACTAAAAATAATATTTTCCAAAGTTAACTCTGCTACACAAACATTGTTTTCTCACAAAGTGAAACCATCAATATAAATGAATAATAATTATCTTTTTATGTTTACCTCGACTCTCTGATTCCTCAATTGACACAAGTTACAATTATAAGTTGGTCCAGAAATATGCTAAGAAAGCCTTTGAAATCCACGAAATGAAATAATTTTTTTTGCATAAGCTAATTGTTGCCTCAGACATTTATTTTGGTATTTCAGCTGACTCATCCTAGCATTGTACTCTTTTAACATTGAGTACATAATTTTTTCGTTCGCAGTTAGTTGTGAAATCCTAGTGTACTGCAACCTCGTCAAAATTGACTTTCTGACCCCTAAAACAAAAATGATTCTATGTAACAATTGATCATCTGAAAATTTGATGAGGAAAATTGTTTGGTTTTGTTGAATTGATTTCCTTATTTTCGAAAATCAATGAAAAAAATTGTTACTGACCTATTTGGTTATGTGCCTGACACACGTAATAACAAGACACACGTAATAATAAGAATTGTAAATCTGTTCATCGGATAATTCTTGCCAATTTTGTGGATTAATAACTTCCAACCAAGTTTTAAAAATAGTTGGATTGGCTTTGGGAAAACGATGTCTTTGTCTTACTCGGTCCATACATCCAGATACACAACAATTGTTCATTTTTATCATTTTTAAAAGGTATAAAATAGCTTAGAAATCACTTATACCTACAACGTCCACTAATAATACAACATTTCTAACAGAAAAGAACGAACTTAACCTCTCAACTTCTGAACTTTACTGTCACTGCTGCCATCCTTGAATCGCAAATTTATTATAGAGCTACCTAGCGGCCGAAAAATAAACTAACTGCGAATGTAGCGCCACCAAGCGGTTGCGACCCTCACTAAAAACATCAATTGTGGTGGGGGTTAAGAGGTGTCCCATCTATTCTCTGTAATCTGTGGAGTCGATTGAGAATTAGAATAGACGACGTATCGAGGCAAATCGTGGAATGGAGTTGGCAGTCGGTCATAGGCTGAATTTTGTACGAAATTACGAACTGTAACGAATAGAACGAATAAACTGTAAAATTCAATGTGTTTTGAGTTTAATAAGAGTGATTCCTACACAATTGGCCTATGTTCGATTTGTTATGGACGAAGAAATACATGAAGAGCTACTATTCGCATTGGAGACGGACACTAACGGTGAATCAATATTCAATATCCTGAGTGATTTCTTTAGGGAAAAATCGATTCCATTCACAAACGTTATTTCGGTGGCAACAGATGGAGCTCCTGCCATGGTCAGGCGATATCGTGGGTTTATAAGCCATCTTAAAAGAATTGTACCAGAGGTAATTGCAATTCACTGTGTCATCCACCGACAACACCTCGTAGCAAAAAATGTATGTGACAGATTGCACCAATCGCTTCAATTTGTGATTAATGCAGTTAACAAAATAAGAAGCAATGCATTGAATACTTGTTTATCTGCACAATTGTGCGATGAAAATGATGAAGATTTTCGACGATTGCTCTTACATACTGAAGTACGCTGGTTATCAAAAGGTGCATGTTCAACAAGATTTTACTCACTTTCTGAATCTGTTCTAGAGTTTTGAATAGTAAAGATCCAGATTAAAAAAAAACCTGATCAATTCGAAAGTAGACATAGCGTATTTGACAGATTTGTTCAAAAAATTTAATGACTTTAACTTACAATTACATGAAGATAGCCTCAATTTAATAAAAACAAAGGGTGTAATCTCAGCTTTTCTTGGGAAATTGAGATTTACGAAGCAAGACAATCTTCTCAGTTCTCAAACTTGTCACAGGTAGAATGCCTTGATGAGGATATTCAGACATACGTTCACCATTTAATTGCGCTGCATGATGACTTTAAAATCAGATTTGAAGATATCTTGAAGATGGAAATACCACCATGGATCATAATAAATCCATTTGATGAAACGGGGGAAGTGGGGATTGTGATATCACAGAACGGGGAGATTTGCGCTGAATGCTAACAAAACTGAAGCCAAATATTCATAATTTGCTCTCAATCCATCAAGTTCATCCCTCCCATTAAAATTATGAATATTTTGTCATTGTGGAAGTTATATTACGTTATTAATGTTTGATTTCAGTTATACTTGTTGTAAAGTACATCAAGACATTTGAATTTGGCGGTTGCTGGCAACAGCGCCCTCTGTTTTTTCAGCGCATGTCAGCGCATGTCAGCGCATGCTATGTATTGTTCTGTGCTAGAAATAAAGCAGTACTTGTCGAAACTTGAAGCTGTGCGATCTGTTATTTTCTCCTTTTGTCCACCATTTAACACTCACTGCAAAACTGCATTACAACAGGTTATGGGCCCAGATTGCTCACGTGTTTAAGTGGCGACGAAGAGAAATTTAAGATTAACGATGGCAGTTAACTTTCTATCTAGTGTTCCACGTTTGAGAGGTCGAGAAAACTATACGGAATGGTCTTTCGCAGTTAGAAACGTTCTTGTACTGGACGAACTGCAAGGATGTATAGATGGCACCGTAACGGACACAGTTAAAGATGGAAAAGCCATGTCTAAGCTGGTTTTAACAATCGATTCTTCATTATATGTTCATATCAAGGAGGCTAAGACAACAAAGGAACTATGGCTCAATCTCGAATAATAAGTTATGTAAATTAAATAAAGCAATTCATGGTTTGAAACAAGCATCTCGTGCCTGGAACCTGAAGGTTAACAAAGTTTTAACTGATATTGGCTACAAACGTTCAATTGTTGAACAATGTATTTATATGAAATCTAATCCAGATAAATTAACGGTTATCGCATTGTATGTTGATGACTTCTTTGTTTTCACGAATGATAATTCAGCAGAAATTATTTTGATTGAAAATTTAAGTAAAAATTTTTCATTAAAGAATTTAGGAGAGGCTAGGCAATGTTTGGGTATGAACATATCTAGAAATTTTGAAATGAACACCATAACTATTGATCAAAGAAGTTATATTCTGAAGATCTTGGAAAAGTTTGAAATGATTGATTGTAAACCATAAAAACTCCTTTAGAGACTAAGTTGGAATTTGATCCTAACAGGGAATGTTGTAAAGATATGCCATATCAGGAATTGATCGGTTCATTAATGTATCTGGCTGTATTGACGAGACCAGAGATAGCCTATTCTGTTAGTTTTCTGAGTCAGTTCAACAGTAATCACACTTTGGAGCATTGGAAATGTGCTAAGCGTATTCTTAGATATTTGAAGTTGACTAAAGATTTTTGTTTAATGTTCACGAAGTCAGAAGAAGGTTTACAGGGTTTCGTTGATGCAGACTGGGGTAATGATAAACAAGATCGAAAATCTTATACAGGTTTTGTATTCAAAATGTCGAATGGACCTATATCCTGGGAAAGCAGGAAGCAAAGAAGTGTAGCACTTTCTAGTACAGAGGCTGAGTATGTGGCGATGGCTGAAGCGACCAAAGAAGCAATTTATTTACAGAATTTGAATTTTGAAATTACTGGTCAGATGAAATGTGTGAATTTGTTTAACGATAATTTTGGAGCTCAGGCATTGGCAAATAATCCAGTCTACCATAAGCGCACCAAGCATATAGATATACGTCATCATTTTGTCAGAGATGCTGTATCAAATAATCAAATCAAGTTATTGTATTTATCTACTGATGAGATGACAGCTGACATATTTACTAAAAGTTTAGCTGTTGATAAACATAATAGATGTATCAAAGATTTGAATATGTCTGTATTGATGTAGTGGGGGTGTTGTAAAGTACATCAAGACATTTGAATTTGGCGGTTGCTGGCAACAGCGCCCTCTGTTTTTTCAGCGCATGTCAGCGCATGCTATGTATTGTTCTGTGCTAGAAATAAAGCAGTACTTGTCGAAACTTGAAGCTGTGCGTATCTGTTATTTTCTCCTTTTGTCCATCATTTAACACACACTGCAAAACTGCATCACAACAATACTGTTATAATATTACAGTATAATATCATTTGTATTAATATATAATATAATATTTGAATATTAAAGAAAATATACTATTTCTTTCATCCTTACCATCTCCGAATGGTGAGTTTTCTAAATAAAATAAAATAGAATTGTCCATCCATTATGGATGGAAGCTATCCAGAAAGAGCTTGATTCATTGGAGGAAAATAATGTTTGACACTAGAAGACATCCCAGAAAGTGGAAGCATTGTCGAGTGTAAGTGGGTGTTCAAAAAAAGGTGAATTGTGACAATAATGTGACGTATAGAGCAGGGTTAGTTGCAAAAGATTATACTCAAAGACATGGGATTGATTTTGAGGAAACATTCTCTCCAGTAGTTCGACATTGAGAATGTTATTTGCTTTGTCGGTTAAACTGAGACTTAAAATTACTCATTTAGATGTAAGCAGCATTCTTAAATGGTGAAGTGCAAGAAAAAGTTTTTATGCAAATTCCTCATGGTTTTGATGTTTCATCACATGAAAATAAAGTTTTAAAGTTAAATAAAGCTATTTACGGTCTGAAGCAATCCTCGTGGGTCTGGTACCACAAGGTAGAGGTGGTTTTAAATGAGTTGAAGTACTAAAGATGTCCTTATGAACCTTGTCTGTTCAGTAAAAGTGAGGGTAGTTTGATGACCATAATCGCCTTGTACGTAGACGATTTTTTTATATTTTCTAATGACGAGGAAGAAGATATTTCGCGAAAAAATCAATTGAGTCAAAAATTCAAAATTAAAGATTTAGGTCAAATTAGAAATTGTCTAGGAATGAGGATTAATATAGATAATAGGAAAAATGAGATTTTTATTGATCAGGAGCAGTATATTGATTATATTTTGAGAAAATTTCACATGTCTGATTGTAAAGAGGCATCTACCCCAATCGAATGTAACTTGAATGTCAATAGAGATAGCTCAAATTGTCGAAATTATCCTTATCCCTGTAGGAAGTTTGATGTATATTGCTGTGTTAACTAGACCAGATATTGCAATATATTGCTGATGATGTATGTAGAGGATGTGGACAACATTCTAATTTCACAAGTGAACCAGAACGGACGTGCAATCTATGCCAAAATGAAGAAATAGTCATGAACCAAAGAAAAGAAAATGTAGTGGGCCAAAAAAAAGCTGCAGGAAAAATGATGGGCGTGTGTGACCTCTTGAGATAGGTCAAACCGTAGCAATAAAAATTCCTAAAGTAGACAGAGGACCTCTGGATTCCAAAAAATCTTAGGAACCATAGTAAAAATCTCCAATGATGTTTACCAAATTGGTACCATCCATGAAGTAATTAACATTTCAGAGAATAAATTAATTTCCTTAAGAGAAGCTTTAAGATTATTTTCGAAATTCGAAGGACAGGGATTCAAGAAGTGTTCTTGCAAACCAAGCAAGTGTCAGTGTCATAGTAATAGGTAAATGTTTATGTATCAAATCTCATATGAAATATACTAGCAAATGTCATAAGAGTGGACCATGTTCTAACAAATAGTCCAAATCTATAATTGAATATTTATTTTCTTGTCCTATAAGCGATTTACTTTGGTAGTTTTACAATACGCCTAGTCATATTAAAAAAGGCTAGGCGTATTATAATAAGATATCCTCATGATGTTAGGAGTGCCCTCGGAAAAAAGAATGAAGATTGACCCAATTTTTACTTCCGAGAAGAAGAAGGCTGCTTCCAAATTTTAATTAAACGACATTTAAGTCATAATGAGGAAAAATTCAGGAATCACTGTCGATTGAATCATGAACAATTCGAATTCGTACTTAGTTTAATCAATAAAGATATAATGCCAAAAAAATGGAAGATTTCTAATAACAAGCGAGCAGAAGCTAATTATCACAGTGAGGTAAGAAAATAATTATCACAATTAACTTGTTCTAATTGAGTTTCATTATTATCTGATCGAGTACTCTGTTGGTCGGGAGGGCAAAGAGACAATACTGACTGGTGAGTCCAAGCTGAACTCAATATTACTTAAATTCTACATTTCATTCAGGCTTTTCAATTCATACTCAACGAGTATATTGAATATTTTTGTTTTTGCCTCCACTCTTGAAGCTGGTGTCAGTTTATTCAAAACTGAACCTATATATGAGCAAAATGAATTGATGACATCCGTATCAGGAACTGGCTTCTGTGCAGTTAATAATTTAATTTGCTCTTGTCTCTGTTTATCCCTTTCTTTCAAATACTCTAACAATGATGCATGTAAGCTATTCTCCTGCTTACGTTTTCTACTTTTTTTCTTCAATCCGCCTGTTCCAGCTGATTCTATTCCTGCTCTGTTCGTTCCTTCATTACATGCTCCTTCCTCATTTCTTTCTTTTGTACTCTTTTCTCCCAATCCGCTCGGGCCGGCTGTATTTGTTCTGTCTATAACTTCTTCACCACATCATGTAACTTTATCTAGAAAATTAAGCCGTTCGAACAGTGTCCATTCAGTCGATTTAGATGGAGCTGGTGACCCTGCGGATAACTTCTTCCTTTTGCACCTATTATAAGAATCTCTTATATATTTCGACCTTTTCTTGACTTCATTATCTGTAATAAACATAATTCGTTTCAGATTTATAGCCACTGGAGAATCCTATGCGTCACTAGAATATAACTATCGTATATCAGCGAGTTATATAAGCAGAATAGTGAAGGATGTACTAGCAAGCCTACGGAAACATTTAGTGCCACTATTATTACCATTGCCTACAGAAGATCATCTGAAGCAGGTAGCAGGTGACTTTTGGAATCGATGGAATTTCCCTAACTGCTTTGGGGCTATTGATGGAAAACATGCGCGTTAAAGCTCCAAGTAACACTGGTTCGCTATTTTTCAACTACAAGGAATATTATTCAATTGTGATCCTGGCGATAGTAGATACAAATTACAAATTTTGTTGACGTGGGTTCTTATGGTAAGAAAGGAGATAGTGGAATTTTTCGGAAATACCGTATAGGAAAACGAACTGCAAGCAATCAATTCAATATTCCAGGGCCCGCAAATCTTCCAGGAACGGGCATTATGATTCCACACGTTTTAGTTGGCGATGAATAACTTAATTAGGTAAAAACGAAAAGAAGAAAAGACTTGCCTTTGTCAAAAAGCAGTTCTGAAAATGAAGTTAGAGTCCTCAAATGGTTAGCCAAAAACAACGGCTATTCCACTAACATAATAGACAAATCGATTTTCAAAAAACAAAAAACAAAATTGTTAATTTTAATTCATCTACCTTTAGAGATGAAATCAAGAAATTTACGTACATCAATTACATCCCATCTCTCAGTGAAAAACTTTGTAAAAGAATCAGAAAAAATGAAATTGATGTTATATGTACCAATAAGAAGAGTTTAAGATCAATATTTTTTAACGGCAAGGATCGACTGACTAATTCGGAGTTAAGTGGTGTATATATGCTGTTATGTGATGAATGCCCTGCATTTTACATAGGTCAAACTGGCCGTTCTCTCGGGGTTAAGGAACATAAAAGACCTATATGAATAAATCAACAACTGGTTTCTCTAAGCATTGCATTACTCTCAACCACTTCATAGATTTTAATGAGGTGAAAATTCTACATAAAGGTGATAAAGGTAAACGTTCATATCTTTTAGGAATCCTAGAAATATCTTCAGCCCAAAAACAGAATCTCCCAATTGTAAACAATCAATTAGATTTCCTCCTGTCTCCGATTTTAACATGTGCTATTTGACTATTATATGAATGTGTTCTTCCTGTATTTATGTACTCTATTTTGAAAATGGGATAAAACCTGAAACACGCGTGTCAACAAATATTTTAATTAAAAATTGTGAAACTAAGTCAAGTGTTTTCTTCTGTATGTCAATTTATGACATACCCCCAATTAAGCAATCCAATCACCTGTCAAAATATTTCAATATGGCGGTTGGTTGGCAAACAACGTTTGTTTACCTTTCCTAATTTGGAACTTTTGGAAGCTTTTTCTGAATATTTGACATTGATTGGTGTTAAATATCGTTTAGTTTTTTTGAAATATATAGTGAATAGTGAGAACTAAGTTTTATTCCGAAAGATAAATGCCTGTAACAAGTATTATGGTTAATTGTGGAAGTCGCGAAGATCGGTACCATAAGGATTTTTTCGTATACCTACTGTGACAAAATTTGTGCATTACCTACATATTAACGAAGAAGGGATATGTGGTTAGCAGCTCAAGAGAGAAGATCTAACTGAATCAATTATTAGGAACCAAGGAGTATGTAGCAGACATTCCATAACGGGTAGGTACTGTAAAATTTTCTATTCATTTTTTAGTTTAACGAAGGAAGTGATCTGGGTGATACAGAGCAAGCAGGGCAAAGCAGATTGAGAGGCTGTGCTAAACAAACAGAATTGACAATGACCATGTTAAGTACACAAGTTGAGCAGCTCAACTTTGCCACCAGAAAAATAGAAGACTTAGAAAAGAAAGTTGAAAACACTCCTGGGTGACTATTGGACAATATCAATAATGTATTTTTGTGGAAGTATTATTGTGGGTTCGATCATAAATTCATCAAAGCAGCTATTTTTCCAGAAATAGAACCTCACATTTCATCAACATCAGTACTGTACAGTACAGTACTGAGTCCTATCAATCAAAGGTTACTCACATTAGTAAAATTGACGTATGTTTGAATAATAAAAATATTTGAGAGAAACTCAATTGTGTTGATCTGCATTTATTTACTATACTAAAAACATATACATACATAGATATATAAATTTTATTGTACTTCAGTAATTAATGAATACAGGGCAAACAAGTTTGCATGATTTATTTCCATTAATCAAATCGAACGATACTTGCACCAAAATGGTAACATTCAATGAAGAAATTATAGAGAAGAATATTTTGATTACTTGACAGAAGGTCCTACATCATTAAGAGGATCCAAACAAGTTTTCTAAAAAAAAAACGGCGAAGAGAATTAGGTGAAAAAACATAAATGATGTTATGCTCAGAACGTACGAAACCCATAAATATTGAATTTCAATTCATGCAAGACATGAGAGAGAAGAGACAGAGAGAAAATACAAGACGGCGGCAATAAGAAGACTACTTCGACCCGCGAAACCAGGTAGTCATACGATACGATCGCATTGGATTTGAGAGTAATAGTTGAATAATAATCAATATTTTTCATTTATTTATGCATATCCCGTAACAGTTTTAGGTGTTTTATTTCTAAGTCCACTTTCATGCGTTTGATTTTCAACACTTCCATTTGTATCTTTGCTATTTCCTTCCTCTTTTCAAACATCAGTTTCTCAGTTTTTAATTTCAGCTTCAGGTTTTCAATTTCTTTCCTTATGATGGATTCCTTGTCTTCTTGTTCGAGAGACGTTCTACTTCGTTTTCTACCTTCAGCAGATGTTTTTGGAGGTTCCGTTGCACGAAGCAAGGAAGTCGGGGACTGATTTTTCACCTCAGAAGTCTTTTGGAGTTGCTCGATTGGGTCCATTGAATGCTGAACCTCTGGAAGGGAAAAGTGATGATAATTTTCAGTCCTGGATTCCGGATCCATCTTTGCATAATTGCAAATTATCATGAATAATTTTATTATCAAGATAATTTTCCGTGAGTAACTCATTTTTGATGAGACGCCCAACTTTTTCTCTTACAAAAATTGCCGCTACGTCTACAGGAGTAGCAGGGAAAGAATACATATGTCGATTTGATAAGTCTGAAAAATTTATCACTAACAGGATTATTGTTATCCACGAATAAATACATAAATTATTCGAAAAAATACTACGAATGTGATCAAACAGTCCCCTCCTTTCAATATTTGTAGATAGCGAGGTCATGGAAAATGATATCAAATCAGATGAGTTCTTTTCAGTCGCTTGATTCTTATTTATTTAATTTAATGGCCCCTACAAATTGTGGTACGTTATTCTGGTCCATTTTGATGGATAATTCATCAAAATCCATATTCCCATGTTACGGTATCTCAGTTAGATTTGTTATCGTTATATTCAGTGAAGCGGTTAGTTTCTTCCTAAAGCCTTTTATTTTTTTGGTTATCAAGCAAAAATATGTTTCTTTAAATAGAACATGGAACACCCCGTAAGTTACTTCCTGTATTCATTAGGCCTATATACTATGTGTCAAACGTGATCACTAAGTTATTTCTACTTCAAGTGTGCTCTGGAAAAATATATAATTATATTCAATTTTTCTCAAAACAAGCCCGGAATTTAAGAATATCTTAAATTCTCATGTTACCTTTGTAAAAAAAGTTCCATAGCTTTATTCCAATTTTCATCAGATTGTATAAAACAAATCGATATCATAAAGTTGTTGTAAATGTACACCGAAAGCTCATCTATTCTATGTGTGACATGCGCAGCATGCTACTTCAGATTTATGTATCTGTGCTTCTCATTCTGTCAGCTGTCAGTTCAGTTTAACTCGTCGTTTTGTTCACAGTTTACTTTTTCTTTTTTCCTTTCGAATAAACGGTTATAAACTCTGCAAGTGTATTATTAAATATAATAAACAACAGGTTATGGGCCCAGATCGCTTACACCGCGCGTGTACCTAGTTTAAAATTATTCAGTTCGGGATAGTTAAGAAAAAGTCGTTTTATAGAGTGATACACGTGTTTTCTCAAAAAAGCAAAATGGCCGCCAATTACTTGATGAGCGTCCCCAAGCTTTTAGGACGTGAGAATTACGACGAATGGGCTTTCGCAGTCGAGAATGTGTTTGTGCTTGAAGGACTAAGTAAATGCATCGACGGTAGCGAAACGGATCTTTCCACAATTGCTAAAGCCAAAGCAAAGTTGGTATTGACAATTGATCCTTCTTTGTTCCCACACGTGAAGGACGCCAACAGTGCTCAAGAATTATGGACCAGTCTCAGAAACTTATATGATGACAGTGGTTTCATGCGAAAAATTGGGCTTTTACGGACATTGATATCGGCCAGGCTTGAAAACCACAATAGCATGGAATCTTACATTAATCAGATCATCGAGACTTCTCAAAAACTACGACGAACCGGTTTTAAAATCGATGAAGAGTGGATTGGTTCCTAGTTGCTAGCAGGTCTTCCTGAAAAGTATAGTCCGATGATAATGGCCGTGGAACATTCGGGATTAGCAATTACCACAGATTCAATCAAAACCAGATTACTAGACATGCAGATGGATGGAGGTAACAGTGGCGTTCGCAGCGAACAGGAACACCAGATCAGGTTACAGAAAACCATGGAGAGATGGCGCTAGCAAAGCAAGAGAGAATTCTGCAACCAGTGCGGCCGGTAAAACGTCAAATTCAAACCCACAGGCAAGTCAAAACAAAAAGGACCTTAATAATATTATTTGTTTCAAGTGCAAAAAAAGCGGACATTATATGTCTAAATGTCCAAACAAATCTGGATCTGAAGGAGGTTTTAGTGCTGTATTCACAACCGGTAATTTCAAAGAGACAGATTGGTACATGGATAGTGGAGCCAGTGTTCACTTAACAGCATCTAAACAATGGTTAATGAACACAAGAAATCCTGATTTATCAGAGATAGTTGTTGCGAACAAATCCACAATTAAGGTTGACTGTGCAGGTGATGTCGAGATCAGAACAGTAACTGACAAAAACCATCGCATAATTTTAGAAAATGTTCAATATGTTCCAGGATTGACAACAAATTTACTTTCTGTTTGTCAGCTAATCAAAAATGGAAATAAGGTATCATTCAGTGAAAATGGTTGTGACATTTACAATCGCCATAATATTTTAGTGGCAACTGCTAGCTTGTGCAACAATGTGTACAAATTGAACGTGCATGAAGAGAAGCCAGTGTGCTATCAAGCAGTTAGCAAGAATACTTGGCATCAACGTTTGGGCCACATCAACGATTTATATTTGAAGAAAACATCGAAGTTGGTAGATGGCCTTGTGTACCAAGAGAAAAACATTGGAAATTGCGAGGTATGCTGCAAGGGTAAACAAGCTCGTTTACCATTTCCAAAAGAAGGCAGTCGAGCAGGAAAACTTCTGGAAATAATCCACAGTGACATATGCGGTCCAATGGAAAGCACATCATTAGGTGGAGCTAAATATTTCATCACTTTCACTGACAATTGCAGCCGTATGTGTTTCGTATTCTTCTTAAAAACCAAAGATGAAGCATATGATAAATTCTTAGAATTTAAAAACCTAGCTGAGAATCAACTTGACACTAAAATCAAAGTTCTGAGGAGTGATAATGGAGGAGAGTTTTGCAATCGAGAATTCAACATGTTTTTAAAGAAAGCTGGAATTGTACACCAAACATCGAACAGCCACACACCTCAGCAAAACGGAATGGCTGAACGAATAAATCGAACACTGGTCGAGAAGGCAAGGTGCTTACTGTTTGAGGAAGGACTGAGTAAGACTTTATGGGCCGAAGCTTGCAAAACAGCGTGCTATTTGAGGAATCGTTCAGCATGGTCGAAGACAGAGAAGACACCATACGAAATGTGGACTGGTAGAAAACCCGATGTCAGTCACCTTCGTGTATATGGAAGTACAGTCATGGTGCATGTGCCAAAGGCCAACAGAAAGAAGCAACAAAGCATATTCTAGTGGGCTATGATGAAACTACAAAGGGCTATAGGTGCTTCAACCCTAGTACGAAGAGTGTTATCACAAGTCGTGATGTGACGGTTTTTGAAAAACTACCTGTAGTATCTCTTACTGAAGATCCAGAGGAAGATCTGGATTCAGTGGGAGATGAAAGTGAACCATTGTCTTCAAGTTCTGATGAATTAATCAATAATGAGTTTTCAGATAATGACTACGTTCCAGATATTCAAATTGGTCCACCAAACACGACACAGGTTCCAAGGCGGTCGCAAAGGAATGCTAAGAACAAGGCATTTGATGATTATGTTACCTACTTCAATGGTGCCCCTTCACCGAACATGCAACAAGTCCCAAAGTCAGTAGCAGAGGCACTCTCCAGTGCAGACCGGCAGGAGTGGAAGCGTGCCATGGAGGAGGAGATTGAGTCCTTCTACGAGAATGAAACATGGGAACTTGTAGATCCACCTGAGGCGGCCACCATAGTTCAGTGTAAGTGGGTTTTCAAAGTGAAGTGCAGGAGTGAAAATGAAAACAAGTATAGAGCGCGTCTTGTAGCTAAAGGTTACACTCAAAGAGAAGGTATTGACTATAGTGAAACCTTTGCTCCGGTAGTGAGACATTCCACTCTGAGACTATTGATAGGATTAGCTGTAAAATTAGATTTAAGGATTCTGCATTTAGATGTAAAAACCGCATTTCTAAATGGCATTTTAAGGGAAAATGTTTTTATGCATCAACCCGAAGGCTTTGTTTCTGATCAAAGCAAAAACAAAGTTTTCAAGTTAAAAAAGGCTGTGTACGGCTTGAAGCAGTCAAGTCGTGCATGGAATGAAAGAGTTGATGAAGTGTTATCAGATATAGGCTATAGAAAATCTAAATTTGAGCCGTGTTTGTACGTTAAAAATAATCAAGGCAAATTATCGATTGTTGCTCTTTATGTTGATGATTTTTTTGTTTTTTCGGCAGACACGAAAGAGACAAAATTTTTGGAAAGTCATTTAAGCTCTAAATTTAAAATGAAAAATCTTGGAGAAGCCAAACACTGCTTGGGCTTGAGAATCAATCGAGATAAAAGTAGCATAACTATTGATCAGGAGCAGTATATAAATGATCTGTTGATTAAGTTTAATATGATTGACTGTAAAACTGCGTGTACCCCTTGAGAAATCAATGTTAAACTCAATATTATTGAAGGGGAAGAAACTTGTAGTCTAGAAATTCCCTATCAGGAACTTATAGGAAGCCTCATGTATTCGGCATTGATGACACGACCTGATATTGCACATGCAGTGAGCTCATTAAGTCAATACAATAATTGTTACACTAGACTGCACTGGCAGTATGCAAAACGTGTCTTGAGGTATTTAAAGGGAACAAAGAATTATTCCATGAAATTTTGTAATGATAACTCTAGTATAGTTGGCTTTGCTGATGCTGATTGGGGATCAGACAGGCTAGATAGGAAATCTTTTTCGGGATATGTTTTTAAGTTTTGTGGTGGATCTATATCGTGGAAAAGTTGTAAACAGCGGACAGTTGCTTTGTCAACAACCGAGCTGAGTATATGGCTTTAAGTGATGCCACAAAGGAAGCTATTTATCTGAGAAATCTTTTATTTGAGCTCACTGGAAGATTGGATTGTATTGAGATTTATAATGATAATCAGAGTGCCCAAAAGTTGGCAAACAATCCAGTTTTCCGTGACAGATCGAAGCACATAGATATCAGGTACCATTTTTTGAGAGATGCAGTTTTGGAAAATAAAATCAGTTTAAAATATTTGTCTACTGAAGAAATGGTGGCTGATATACTAACTAAGCCATTGCAAAATGTAAAAAACACTAAGTTCCTGGGTTATTTAGGCTTAAGTACTTAAGTTAGTAGCGAAGATGTGAACTTTCGTTGAGTGGGGGTGTTGTAAATGTACACCGAAAGCTCATCTATTCTATGTGTGACATGCGCAGCATGCTACTTCAGATTTATGCTACTTCAGATGTGCTTCTCATCTTATTATTTGTGTTCTGTGCTTCTCATTCTGTCAGCTCTCAGTTCAGTTTAACTCGTCGTTGTGTTCACAGTTTACTTTTTCTTTTTTCTTTTCGAATAAACGGTTATAAACTCTGCAAGTGTATTATTAAATATAATAAACAACAAAAGTTTTATTATTTTCGTAACCCGCCATTGTTGCAAAATAAAATATTTCATATTGTGAATTAGAAATACCAAAACAGCAGAGATACTTCACTGATAATTTTATACTAACCATAGTAACCAATCAAATTACTTAATTTAGAGTCATGTGTGGGAATATATAACCAGTACATAAAATTATGTTATATGTGCGCCATGCGTAGTATATGCATGCTCTGTGCACTTCGAGTAATTCTAAACGATATTCTCTCTCTCGACCGTCGATTTTTCCCTCGTTGTAGTGTTATTCAGTACCTATATTCACAGCACAGTTATTTCTGTTGATATATTAATAAAGACTCTGTAATAAGGACAAGGTGTATTATTTCTTATTTTATAACAGGTTATGTGCCCAGAACGTTGAACCACGTGCTAAGTAACTAATATATTTGAAATAGTGTTGTGATTAGAAAAACATTGAATATCAAAGATGGCCGTTAATTATTTCGCGAGTGTTCCCAAGTTAGTCGGACGCGAAAATGATCAAGAATGGGTGTTCGCCATTGAAAACGTGCTTATGCTTAAAGGACTAAACAAATGTATCGACGGCAGTGAAGAGGACTCCACTCTATTGGCGAAAACCAAGGCAAAAATAATTCTAACCTTCGAACCTTCACTCTACATCCACGTGAGAGAAGCTGCAACTCCACAAGACGTATGGAAGAAACTCAAGAATCTGTACGACGATAGCGGTTTTTCCAGGAAGATTGGACTTTTGAGGACCCTAATATCAGCCAGATTGGAAAACCACGATTCTATGGAGAGTTACATAAATCAGGTCGTCGAAATAACGCAGAAGCTAAGAAGAACGGGTTTTGAAATCAATGAACAATGGGTCGGTTCACTCTTATTGGCAGGATTACCTGAGAAATATTCACCAATGATTATGGCTGTGGAACATTCAGGCATGTCAATCACAACAGATGCCATTAAATCCAAGTTGCTCGATATGCAAGTAGATGGCGATTGTCTGGAAGTGGAGAAGCGGTTTCTGCAAAGAACAACGCAGTAAGGAGAAAACAGTTCCATAAGAAGATAGAAAGATGACGGCAGAAGCAACGAGAATAGGTTAAGGTTAAATACAAATACCAACGAAAAGGTAAACACTAGAAATCGAAGCAATGTCATATGTTATAAATGTAAAGAAAGAGGACATTTTATGTCGCAAAGCCCAAACAAAAAGGCAACTTATGCTTTGAGTGCCGTGTTTGCTAATGATGCATTTATCAACACTGATTGGTACATTGATAGCGGTACAAGTTTTCACCTAACCTCTAATGATAACTTACTTGTTAATAGAAGGAATCCCCAAATGAAGGAAATATTATGTCTCGCCTGCTTGCTATCCACGGCTATTAATTTGCAGGCTCAACTTAGTAATCCAAGGAATTTTTACTTTTTTATTGACACAAACTTTCCTTTCTACTTCTGTTCAAACTGCATTTCATTTTATTTTCACTTTTAATCTTTTTAACAGAATAACCAAGGAACAAAAGGAATTCTATTTCGAGCATACCTGAGATTTGGATATGAGTTTACTGCAAAAAAAATTTGTTGTTGTGAGTAACAACTGTTTGGAAAAGGTGCTAAGCTGTCATAATATACAGGGTGTCCAACGGTAGATGATCCGGAGGTATGGAAATGCACTTTATTCAACATTCTGTTCCGAAATGCTTCGCATAAATGAGACATGACTCACCGATTCCAACATTTTGATACGGTATTAAATGATACGAGACAAAATTATGCTAAACCAAATGTTGCATATCGTGCGTTTCCAGCTCTGAACGTTACTTGGATAATCGGTTCTATCGATCGTTGCCCGTTTTATTGAAGATTGACATCAAGAAATCAGTTACCGATGATAAGGTATTTCATATTATTTCAGGTTCTTATATACAGGATATCCAATGCAAGCATCAAAGTGGGATTTCACAAAGAGGCAGTAAGCCGTTCTTTTGAACACACTGTATGTTTCATCGCCACATTCCAATTCGGAACACAAAAATTGTTCTGCCATTTTTGAGATATTCCGATATAGGCTACTTGGATCAATATCCTGAGAAACCATTGAAAAAGTAGGACCTGATAAGTTGAAGAAAAAGTGGGTGAGACTTAATATAGTCATTTATTTGATTATTTTTTATTATGATTCAACAGAAATATCATTCAAGAGGTCATTTCAGAATATCTAAAAAAATTTGCATTTCAGGTAAGTATTTGGGACTAGCAGTATGCCAGGAGATTCAGCTTTTCGGTCCGAGTTGCCTTGAAAATCCGTTATGAAATAAATTTCAGGAATACCGAGTTCAAAAACACTGCTTTTAGCTCCATGAGTCGAATCGGTACTATACGCAGCGCAGCGATCGGTGCAAGCCTCACATATGTCAGTTTTGTCAAACTTGACGTGGATTTGTCCACATTTGCGTTTAGTAAACGTCAAACGTCTTAATACTTTTGGGCTTTTTTGGTCTTTTTCGATCTGGCTTCAGGGTTTTGTGTTTACCTTGGCACTCTCTGATTTCTGACTCAAGTTTGGCTCCTCTCGTGGCCAGCGAAACGCAGCGGTTTGTTCAAATGGGGCGATTTCGGACTCTAAATCAGGTGTTCCTCCCCTAGCTACTCTCCCACTCGATGCTTACTAAATTAGTATATGCCGATTAGAATAGTATTTATCTGCTCCAAATTCAAATGTGACGATGAAACACATAAAATTTCAATTTGAGAAGAATTAGTTTTTGTCGTTTCCTCATATACCATTCGAATTTCATGTATATCAGATCCTATTAATTGGTAGCTTCGAAACAACATCGATTTTTTTCCCGGTAACAGATTTTCTTGAAAAAATATCTGAAGCTGCGCATAGCACTGAGGGAAATATAAATGCTCTCTTGCAATTTTTCATTGGTGACTTCCATCAAACAAATATGACTAATCATACTAATCAATAAATCATGATATGACTCATATCATAAATATGACTAATCATACTGATCAACTTGCAAATTACGGAAGATAAATATGGAAAATGCTATATAGAATCAACGTAGAAAATGAAAATGCATTAAAAAATGTTAAAACATATACAGGGTTACATTTAAAAAACTAGTTTGCGGTTGAGACGTTCCAAACCTGAGATTATTATAGACCGATAAAACAAATCCTATCCATATAACCAAATTTTCAAAAGAATCGTGAATTTTTGACTGAAGCGAAAAGGCCATCGCATTAGACACCCTGTATTATTAGGTTATCTTCTAGGAATAACTGGACTAACTCTAGGAGAGAGGAGAATTGACTGTCGCATAAAAGAGGGAATAACGGCTGAAAACGTAACAGTTTCAAAGGTATATTGTTCATTGTAAACTTTGAAGATAATTCAATGTTGGTTATGTTTAGGATTGATTCACATCGAATTTTCCTTAATAAAATGATAACGGTTGAAGATATCGATTTCAAGCAGAAGCATATTGTTCATAGAAAGGATAATTTAAAGTTGCAACGATCGCACCTGATATGTGAGATACACCGTTTCTCTGTGTCCCTCACAAACCTCTGTGTAACTCAGTTATTAGGAAATTTCAGAAAAAATTATATGCGACTGCCCCCCCCCTGCTTCACTAATTGAATCTCGCTCTAAGATCACTGACAACTTAGATCAAGGATCTCAATCTAAATCATTTTTTACGATAACGGACAAAGGCAACCTTCTTGTTATTATGTCCCAGATCTTCCTACGTAGAGAAGGTCACTTCGGGACAACAATTTTCTAACGGTCAATACCATAGACCAGAGACAATAGAAAAGAGAGACTGCCGAATAGATAGGCAACACGGGGGACACGTTTTTGGAATATATGTATTGCTTGATTTTACAAAATTGCGAAATGTTATTTATTTTTTGGATACCAAAATATGGAATATTTTTTCAGATCCCATGCCCAGAAGAAACAAGAAAGACTCAAATGCCTTTCAAGTCTGGATGGCTTTAAACAATAAATGCCACAAAAAAGTTGTAGGGACCAAGGATTCACGTTTTTGAGAAGTAGAAGTCTCAATTTAGAGGATCCTCTGGGAAATATGTTTGCTGCTATATCGTCATCATATAAAACTGCAATAATTTGATATTTGACCATTTCTAAATCTAACAATGATTAGAATGGCATTTTGTACAACTTGCGTTCCTTTTTGTTCCATGATGACAAGCCTGTGTCCATTTCATGCCTTGATAATAATGAACTAGATACAATAGTTCCACCCTCGAATGAAAATATAGAGGATACTTGTGTATCCCAGGCTGTGGCATATGTTGCAGGATTCCTTGTAAAGAATTGAAACAATACCATTCCTGCAGTAAATGTATGGAACTACTGTGTTCAGAAACAGTGGAAATAGAACATTTGTTTGTTGCATTCAAGAAAAATGATGATAAAAAGCCACTAACTTAAGTTTCCAGACATATGATTTCAACTCTAACTGAGATGCATAATTTGATTGTGTTTGTTCTTCCGCCATTTGGACATATCGCATCGATAACCTCTAAGTTGAAATTAGTTTCAGTTAAAGTTGCATATAACATTTTTCTGGTTTACATGTGAAGAACATGTGGACTCGGTTGTTCATGATTTATTGGAGCATGGTATGTATTTCTCTAATAATTGTAAGAAAGTATTACGATAATATACAATAAGATATGACCACATAGCAAATAAAGCATTAATCAAATTTCTATTATATATTTATTTCTGTTAATTTTCTTTATATTTTTTCTATACAAATGTAATTTTCTAATATTTTCATGAATATATATTTATTTCAGTTGATTTTCTGTTTTATTATACTATTTCATGATTCGCCTAAAAATCTATAATTACTAAGTTCGAAAAATACACTCCATCGACTCTCTCTACTCCTATCGTTCTTTTAATCGAACCTTTCCCACTAAACTCGATAAAAAGAACAATAGGAGTAGAGAGAGGCGACGGAGTGTATTTTTCGAACTTGGTAAATATTATTTCAAAAACGCGGCCGTTATTTGAATTTCCCGCGAAAGAGAGAGAGAGAGAGAGAGAGAGAGAGAGAGAGAGAGAGAGAGAGAGAGAGAGAGAGAGAGAGAGAGAGAGAGAGAGAGAGAGAGAGAGAGAGGTCACGAGTTGTACGTTAGAAAGAGATAGACATATGGTAGAAAATGTCAAAATCATATGTTTATTGTTTACTGTTCAGCTACTGTGTTTCCAATCGATATTTCTTTCTCCTCACAAGCAATTTAGTAGAAAAAGTTTTTAGAATCGACTGCTACATGATAATAAAGCGAAAGAGATTTATTTTTGGAAATAATAGACCAATAAAGGAGCTTCTTTGTTATATCATGTACATATAAGACATGATTTACAAGGAATATACCTAGTCTACTTCGTGTATTTCATAAGGCCCAGAGATATATATCTCTGATAAGGCCACAGCAGGAATTTGTAGAGGTGACTTGAATTTCGAGATAGTAGATATTATTGAATATTATAAAGAATGTTGTTCTAAACGAACTATTTAGTTACATATCTACCATCACATTCTATTTCAAGGCATGTCCGAAGAAAATACTAAACTCCAATCTGGATTTAATATTAGAGAAAAGAGATGTAAATCCTGTTGATGTTCAGTAAGCCCTGTGACATCGGCAAACTCAAAACTCAATATTTTCTGTTGATCAGTGTCACACTGATCTAACACTGTCAAGCCACACGATAAAGAAACAGGAGCAGTAAAACATTACTGCCAGAAGTGCCAGAGAAGAGCAACTAAACCACCTATCAAAATCATTGAAAAAAAAAAATGTGAATGATTAATCATCATATAAATATTTCCCCAGCAGAAATTTCATATTATTTGTGAAAGTATCAATAAACATACTTAAAATTATTGCCCTTTTCAATTCAAACTTACAAGGAACTGTGAACTGTGTGAGATTTTGAGAAGATACTTTTCACCCTGAGTATCTGTTTACAAAGAACGTAAGCAATTTTATCAAAACACTGGAGAAAATATTAGTCAATGGTATGCTCGAGTAAGGAAAGGATCTGTAGACTGTTAGTTTGGGCAAGATCTAGAAGGTAGAATTAAAGATCAATTCATCACTCGAATGAAAGAGGGCCAAATTTTAAATAGAGTTTTTGAAGAAGACCATAAAACGTCATTAGCAGCAGTTTTTGAATTGGCTTTGAAAAAGGAAGCCAATGGGTTAAGGAAGTGAAGAAGAATAAAGGGAATTCGAAACAAGGTAGCCAGCAGCAATGTGATGTTCAGCAAAACAATAAAATTTGTAATGCATGTGGTGAGGCTAATCGATAACTTTCGAAACTGTAAGTACAAGACATATAAGTGTAAGAAATGTAAAAAGGTTGGCCATTTTGCTAAATTTGTAGAAGTAAAGAAAATGCAAATACAAATAATGTTATTGAGGAAAATGAAGGGGATCAGTTGAGTTACTTAGAAATTCACAATAATGTTGGAAGTTCAAAATTTAAAATACCGCCTATTTAGGTTTCAGTAAAAATAAATGGTGATATTTAATTTTCCATTGAGGTAGATAGCGGTGCTGAAATTTCATTTGTTCCATTTGATGCTTATAAGAAATATTTGAGTAAATTTGAAATTCAACAGGGTAATCGATTCTCAAAATACTTTGATAACAGTACACCACTAGTCGTTGGTGAAGTAAATGTTCATATATCATAGAAAGAAAAAACTGTTTATCATAGTCTAGTCATTACAAAAGAAAATAGAAAAAGCCTCTTGGGAAGAGATTTAATGAAAATTTTTGGTATATTCTGGAATAGATAACATCACACAAAATGGGCATATTAATGAAATTATAAATGGATTTTCGGATTTGTTTGATGGTAACCTAGGTAAGTTCAAGGGAAGTAAGATTAAAAACAGTTCGGCCAAACACCAAGCCAATTTTTAGGAAGCCTCATACTATTCCGTTAGCTTTTAAAGCAAAAGTTGATCAGGAATTTCAAATACTTGAGGAACAAGGTATTTTCGAAAAGATTAATACAAGTGAAAGGGGAACAACCTTAGTGCCTGTATTGAAGTCGGATGGTGGAATTCGAGTTTGTGCTAATTATAAGATTATTGTAAATAAGTTCTTAGATGATTACAATTATCCTATACCAAGGATAGAAGAAATTTTTACTGCTCTTGAAGGGGAGAGGAGTACACAGTTTTAGATTTAGAACGAGGATATAATCAATTTGATGTTGATGATGAAACTAGAATGTTGCTAGCTTGGAGCACACATAAGCTATGCAGATGCTAATTTTGCTAGGGATTTTGATACAAAATCTACGAGTGGTTATGTCTTTAAATTTTTCGGTAACACTGTAATATGGCGATCTAAAAACCAATCTGTTGTAGCTATTGAAGCTGAGTATTATGCTCTCTATGATGCTATAATTGAAACAATGTGGATTAAGAAACTTTTGTTAGATTTAGATGTTACTTGTTATATTGTTATACGAAACCAGCTTATCTTCGTGTTGTTATTTTTTTATGAGCCTTCTTTTATGATCTTCACAGATTGCAATAACTGTTCAAATTTAAAGAACACACAAACCCATCGTTTACGGCCATACCACGCTGACAATGCCAGTTCTCGTCAGAACACTGAAGCCAGTCTCCTTCCAGACGCCGAGCTGTGAAGACGTACGACCGGACGCTCCGCAAGAGCACAGACCGAACGAATCCCACGCCTAGTGTTTAACGAAATCACGCGCTGTTCGCCCAGAGCAAGTGCTAGTGAAAAGTGAAAGTGAAGATAGTGACTTTAAAAACAATAAAAACAGTGACTCTGAACACAGTGTCAGTGCCAGTGCCGCGAAAAATGGAGTCCCAAGAGGGCTCCGTGTACAGTGACGACGAGGGCAAATCAAGCCGAAGCGTCAAAAGGTCCAGAATCGGCGATACGGAAGACCCGACCTTCACACACCCGACCACCAAGAGAATAACTAAAAAAAAAGGCACCACACCAAGTCATCATTAAAAATAGGTATGAAAACCTGAATCAGGACGAGGAGGAAAACAACGCGGGTACACAGGATCGCGTACAACCAAACAGACAAAGGAAACCACCGCCGATAGTCGTCCTGGGAGTATTCTCGAAACACGAAAGAACCGCAGAAAAACTAAAAAACAGAACCACCGTATCGTTTTTTATCAGGTATGGACATAATACATCCACGATATACTGTGACAAAATCGAGGATAGTAGAATAATAATGGATTACTTCAAAGAAATTGGGCAACAATTTCACACCTATACGCCCAAAACGGAAAAAACCCATGCATTCACCCTAAGAGGAATGGCAAATGAACCTGAAATCAACTTAATTCAAGACGAACTTCAAAAAGTCCACAGAATCCCAGTTAAGAATATTTACAGAATGAAAGGGACCCAAAAGCCAGTATTCCTGGTAATTACCGACAATACTGTATTCCTGAAAAACCTAACATCTAAGGTAAAAGTTCTCAATCTCACGGCAGTTAGATGGGACAGATACAATTCACGACGAGAGATAATCCAATGCCACAGGTGTCAGTACGAAGACAATCAAAGTACTATAAAATCTGCTAATAATCCAGAACAAAAGCATTGAAGACACATGGAAGTGAAGTATAATCTTGTTAGAGAAGAAGTTGAAAAAGGTCATATAGAAATTAAGTACATTAGTTCACAATATCAGGTTGCTGTTATTTTCACCAAACCAATTTGTAAAATTCATTTATTAAAGGTTTAGGGTACAAAGGATTAGTGTATTGATATTAATAAGTAGTTTATTCAGTATAAGTTAACTGAAAGTCTGAATTTATTTTCAAGTAATCATTGGGCGAGGGTGATAAAGAAGAATATGTCATTCAATGATTACTTCATTTATTATTCTATGATCAGAGGTTATAAATTTAGGTTAAACAATGTTCTAGATAATTCGAGACTGAAAAGTTGTATAAAGAGTAGTAATAAAGATTGTTGCTAGCGAAAGTGTCTCATTGCATTCAGTCATTTATTCTTATAAGATTATCAGCAATAATGGCAATTCCACCTAGCCATTTAGACAGCACAATCCCAGAATTTCTACAGCAAACCTCAATTCATCGCTATTGCAGCATACCACTTCCATCGCACAGTGGTCCGAAATCCCGAAAAGCTGGCCAAAAGTCCAAAAACGTCTTCGATTTGGGTGAAAGTGTGTACTCGGGGGTTTTTGGGGTCACTGATTACGAATTCGAAGTCAAAATGTGGAAAAACAAAATGGCGGATCCAATATAGCGGAAAATTTTTTCGAAAACGTATTCAATTCGAGTAAAAGTTTGTACTCGGGGGTTTTTGGGGTCACTGATTACGAATTGGAAGTCAAAATGTGGAAAAACAAAATGGCGGATCCACTATGGCGGAAAATTTTTTCGAAAACTCATTTAATTCGAGTAAAAGTTTGTACTCGGGGGTTTTTGGGGTCACTGATTACGAATTCGAAGTCAAAATGTGGAAAAATTAAATGGCGGATCTAATATGACGAAAATTTCCTCTGAAGAAATAATAATAAATGAAATAGAAAATCTGCATATAATATATTTCTGTCTATATATATATATATATATATATATATATATATATATATATATATATATATATATATATATATATATATATATATATATATATATATATATACATATATATATATATATATATATATATATATATATATATATATATATACATATATACATATGTATATATATATATATATATATATGATTTGAGCACTACAATTAATCGCTGTCCTGCGAACAGTCATCATCGTCAGATGTATCACTCGTGTTATTTAAAACAATCTGATTTGATTCTGGAACAGAAGGCGGAATCAATAGTTCAGCCGCGTATGGAGATAAAGTTCTTAGTTTTTTCGGAGGTAGTTTTCGCAAATTCGATATTAGTGGATCTGAAGATACTAAAAGTCTGCAAAAAATATCTTCCATGTTTTTGATGCGGGAACATTTTCGAGAAAAATCTTCTCGGAATCTTTTGATATACTTATTACATGATTCCTGAGCTTCTTCAGACATTTGTCCGATAGGTAGTAACGAAGATTTTACGATTTCGTGACCGTGAATAAGAATTTTGTGTACTGTTGTTGGCATAGAATACCACGAATATAGTTCAACAAATTTTCGTGCAGTATCTTCAGTGTATCTGCGAAATTTGGGTATACTGATTTCGAATCCACTAGAAATCACTTGCAATATAACATGGAATCTCTTTATCAGTTCTTCATCAATCCCCGTTATCGAAGCGGAAATCTCAGAGTTTTCGAAAAAAATCCTTGCTGTATTTCCGTCATTAGAACTTCCATAGCCTGGTTTTGGTTGATCAACAAGAAGCCCTAATCTTTCACGAAAACCTTGTTGTATATTTTTTTTTCTTTTATCAACATTTTCTTTATCCTCTTTACGGCCTTGCCACCTTTTTGTTTCTAATTTGTAAGATACATGTAAGCAACATTCAAAAAACCGTATCTAAGCATGCAGCGACGATATTCCGAATTCGGAGTAACCTTTATTGATTGGTCTTTCCAACATCTTGTGTATATCATTGAATTCTTTGGATGTAGCACCACAAAGATAACAACGCATACTTGATGATGTATTTGTTATCGAATTACAAACTTTACCATCTATCATCGTCAGCACAAGATTGAAATTGATTTTAATTTTTTTGCCGTCAATTATACTTTGAAAGGGCACCAGGTTTTTCTCTTGCGCTTCGATACAAGCAACTTCTGCTCTAGTTGTTTCGGCAGTTTCACGAAGAAATTCAACTTTTATTGGTCGACAAAATCTTGGCGATGACGGACGTGGATTTTTCCAGATAATCAGGTGTGGATCAGCTTTATCAGAGATTTTCAAGGGAACTAGTGAAATGAAGAAAATGTTAGCATCCGATTGATTTCCGTCTCTATCGCTAAATTTCTGTTTATAGTTACTTTGACCAGAAGTACCATCGCATCCCCACTTACATATCAATTCTAAATTACCAATTTTTTTTTCAGGGAGACTTCTTATAACGTCAGATTGTACCATTAATAATCTTTCAGCTGTATGATTCAGCAATGCTTGAAGTCCTACTGTGGCCCCACTTTCAGTTACAGAAATTTCTGACTTTTCAGGGTAGCATTTCTTTTTAGAATCCAATACACATTTATAAGGCGGATATAATTTACAATTTTTTTGCAAGCTTACAGAACGTATCAATTGATATTGACTTTTGGTCATTTTACCTTCTACTACAAGTGATAATGCTTCGTTACCAGACAGTACACCTTCTGAAACGCGTTCAATAGACGTACGGTACTGAGATGCTTTTGATGGGCTCCCTTCTGTGACATCCCTGATGACCTTTGAAGCTTCTGAATTTCCAGAAGCCCGGAGGCTCATTTGTGTAGCGTACGCCAATTCGTACACTGTATTTTCGTTTCGCACCTTTTCTGTCCTCCTACGTTTTGACCGATCACTTAACTCGTTCCAGCTTGTGGAAGGACGACCCATTGTGTGGTCAATCGAAGGATGCCCCAAAGTATCCATGGGAGTATTCAAACCTTCTTCAATTGTGAAAGACACAGGCACGTTGAGCCACTCATCGAAATTTTTGAAGAATCTGGATTCGTTCCTAGCCGCTAATTGCCATTTCTTTTTGAATTTCGGTACCAATTTACCCAGAGCATCTTTCAGACTTTTCGACAAAATGTATGGTTGCTCAAATTTTTTTGACACCTCCTTTTCAACAATGTCAGTAACAACGTTGATATTTTCGTTTAATACCGATTTCAAAAATACGAAAATTTCTTTTCTCGTGAAAGAAATCGCTTTGGTATTATCCAGATTTTCTGTAGAAAATAAAGAAATAAAATTAATGGAAGAATTATCTTTACCAAATTTCTTATCATGAATATTACTGATGCCAAAATTACGAAAAACTCCAGAAAAAGCATACTAGGGTGATCCTCATTGAAAGTATGCTGTTTTTTCTTTTTAAAATGCTGCAAAATCGATTTCAAAAAAATTAGTCAAAATCAAAATGTCTCAAAAATTTTTCAATCGCCAATTTTTTTTTTTGGGGAAGGGAGGGGGATGATGGCTGCTGAGGATAAATTTAAAATATCTAACTAACACTTGACATGAATTCTCGCTCATTTAGTTGAAATCAATTAAGCACCAAAGAAGAAAGAATATATCCTAAACAAGAACCAACCTAGGCACATATCATCGCTTAAAAATTATCCCCAAAACCAAAGGTGCAGTCAGGAGCAGCCAATTTTTGGATATGTTTTGAAGAAATTACAACGGAATGGTGACAGCTGTAGTCGATTGTATCATCATATTGAAAAGCTATTCCTCCCTAATTTATATTCGGTTACTTCTCGTTCGTGGACGATTACGATTAGCTCGAAGTCGTCTCATATCTATCTGAGTAGTTCGACGAACTGCCTCTCTTTGCTCCGGTGTTCGCGACTGACTTAGTCGTGCCATACTTAAACGGCGCTTCTCTCGTGCTCTTTCTTGATCCTCTACAGAGGATTGTCTCGAAGTATTCCTAAGCCTAGTAGCATTACGGCTTCGTTGTGATGTATCAGATCTTCTGGCACGTGGCTTTGTAAATAACACTGGAGAATAACACAAATCGTGACTAATCAAAATAACGATGGACTTTGATGGATAATGAATAGTTTCAATAACGAATTACCACTGATCACTGTATACAGAGTGGGCCATTGAAAACGAAACAGCGGCTCTGTAGGTCGAGAGAACCGAGTTTTATAAAAACGCTCGGACACGTCAACCACATTTTCGAGGGGGACATCGTTCGCGATGAAATTCACCCGAAATACATTCCATCCCTCGGAGCTGTGACTGCCACCCCTAAATTTTTAAATGGCAACATATGGCAAGTGATAACTCATTTGAAAGGTATTTTCCTTCTCAATATCAAACAACAAAAATAAATTAATTCTATCGATTCGTTTCCGAGATATAAGAACTTGAAGTTGGAAAATCACTTTTTTTTCACTCAATCAATAAAAATAAGATCTAACAATGCAACTGTTTAAAGATAATTATCATTGTCAAGGAATTAAATGATCTAACTGTTTACCAACAAATAACATGCAATTCCGTTTCAAATACTTCTTTCATCTTCAATTACTTGATCGAAAAATGTTAAAGTTCTTGAGAATCGATAAAAAGACGTTTTCTCGAATTCGACTCCAATGCGCGTACAACAAAAACATGTATGCGATAATTTTTTTCGCCAAATCGCAATTTTGGACGTCTGGCAATGTCAAACAGATCGTTGATTGAACGACATGAGAGTGAATTACAGCTGCTGAATATTTCCTCAATAATGGTGTATACGATCGCGGAAAGAGTTGAAATAATAACAATTTTTTTCAACAATGATGAGTGCGGTAACCGTACAGCTAATGTGTTCAATGAAACGTATCCAGATAAACTTGTTGCTAGAAAATACGTTCTAGAATTAGTGCAAAAGTTTCGTCAAACTGAATCAGTAGCCAACAAGAAACGAGACCCAGAACGTGAATTTCCTGTGAGAAATGAACCTGTTGAAGTTGCACTTTTAGGACAAGTTCATGCCGACCCAACATTGAGCACAAGGAAATTGGCAAGTGTTACCAATATTAGTAGAACCAGTATCCGTCGAATCCTGAAACATCATAAACTTCACCCCTACAAAATACATTTGGTACACCAATTAAATGAAGATGATTTTGATAGGCGACAGGAATTTTGTGAAATTATGACTATGCAAATAGATGCTGATGAGAATTTTCTTTTCAACATCTGCTTTTCTGATGAGTCTACATTCTTTTTGAATTCGACTGTGAATCGTCATAATTGTCGTTATTGGTCAGATGCCAATCCACATGTTTTCCACGAAGTCCATACTCAAACTCCCCAAAAACTCAATGTCTGGGCCGGTATTTTTGGGGACCGTTTGATTGGACCAGTATTTCTCGACGGTAACCTGACAGGAGAAACTTATTTGGAACTATTGAATGAATTTGTTTATCCACAATTAGTAGACATCATTGAAAATGACAATCGTTACCATGAAGACCACTTGAAATTTCAACAAGACGGGGCACCTCCACATTATGCACAGCCTGTTAGGGCGTTTTTGGATAGAATGTTTCCTGGAAGTTGGATTGGAAGAAGAGGCGCTATAGAGTGGCCAGCCAGATCTCCAGATTTAACCCCACTCGACTTTTTCCTGTGGGGTCACTTGAAAAACAAAATCTATGCAACCGAACCAGAATCTCTGGAAGAATTACGACGTAGAATTATTGAAGAATGCCGTCGAATAACGCCGGAAATGCTACGAAATGTGAGGTCTCATTTTGAGCAGAACTTGTACTATTGTATGGAAATGGGTGGTAGACAGTTTGAACATTTAATTCATTGACAATAATAATTATTGCGACAGTTGCTTTATCAGATATTGTTTTTATTGATTGAGTGAATAAAAAGTGATTTCCCAACTTCAAGTTCCTATCTAAACGAATCGATGGAATTGATTTATTTTTGTTGTTTTATATTAAGAAGGAAAATACCTTTCAAATGAGGTATCACTTGCCATATGTTGCCATTTAAAAATTTAGGGGTGGCAGTCACAGCTCCGAGGGATGGAATGTATTTCGGGTGAATTTCATCGCGAACGATGTCCCCCTCGAAAATGTGGTTGACGTGTCCGAGCGTTTTTATATAACTCGGTTCTATCGACCTACAGAGCCGCTGTTTCGTTTTCAATGGCCCACTCTGTATATAAACCACTTTAGTTTTGCAAATACAAAATAAATATAATAAAACGTATAAAGGACAACGCTGTAAATTCGAACTGGAGACTGTAGTTGAACATTGACATACTATCTAATATTATTTATTGTTATAATGTCTATTGTTATAAGGTCTATTGTTATAAGGTCTATTTATATCTGTTGATATAAGGTTCTTCGTAGTTGAATTACTTTCACATGTTACATAAGTTACCGAGTTGTTTTCTTTTTTTTTCTTTAGTGCCGATTAACAATGAACGTAACTGTGAAACACCTGTCAAAATTCGTACACATAATTATGTTTATAATTTTGAAGTATTGAATTTATGAGTTCAATTTCAATTTCTAATCACGGGCTACCACAGTTCGCGTTACTTTAAATTTTAAATTCAGTACTTTAAAATTAAAAACATAGCTTTAAATAAGCAAGCAGAAAATATCGAAGAATCACAGATTCCAAAAAACATTCCTTCTGCAGAACTAAACATCAGTTCAACGTCTGCGGAAGATCCTTCAGTTGAAAATGAAGTTAATAAGTCTTTCATTTTTCCTTCGAAGATATTATCCAATTGCTGGTATATTTTGCATGTTATTTTGTGTCAGCAAATCATAGGTACTATTTATGTATTAAATTAAGTTTTGTGTCAATGAGGTCTAAATAACTCTAACACAGCATTGCTATTTTTTAAGGGAATGGATTCAATGTAGTTAACCAAGCAGTAGCAAACTTGGAGATTACGAATAATATTTCTAGGAGCTCATCTGTTAGATCGAGATCAGATTCTTGATCGAACGGCAGCCCTAGCTTTGGTTTTTTCGGCTGCTGAATATTGTTGCCCCGTTTGCTCATGTGCAAAAAATTGATGCACAGCTGAATCTTTCCATGAGAACCATAACTGGAACTATTAGATCTTCACCTATTCAATGGTTACCACTTCTTTCAAACATTTTACCGCCTCATATTCGTGGACAGACTGCGGTTATGAATTCCTGGAAAAAATTCCAATCCTATCCCGACTAGTTTCCAATTCTATCCTACATTCCAGAAAATACGATTCCAAGACTGAAGTCGCGTAAACCTTTATGGTCCAACTCTTTTCTTAATTCGAATATAAGGGACAAAGACCTTTGGTAGTCTCAATGGAATAGGTGCACTATTTTAAAAAGAATTAGTTACTGATCCCTCGAATAGAGTTCCTGGTTTTGATCTTCCCAGGAAAATATGGTGTATTCTGAATCGTATAAGAAAACAGGTCACGGACGTTGCAATAGTATGCTTTTCAGGAGGAATTCAGTTGAAAGCCCTAGTTGTGAATGCGAGGAACTAGAAGAAACCATAAATCATCTGGTTAATCATTGTCCGATTTATAACTTTCAGGATGGTTTTAAAGCTATACATGCAGTTTCGAATCTTTTTTGAATTGGGTTGTCAATTTTAGGTCAATCTGACATATTGAATCTAATTTTATTATTTTACCTTTTTCTGCTTTTGTTTTCTCTCTATTTCATATACAAGTTTCTGGTATCTTGGAGAAGACTTTCTGGATATTTTTTTTGTTGGAGAAAGAATTTCTTTCTGCCATAACACTCAATGTACAACTTAATTTGAAAATCAGGAAACACATTTACGTATGAACTCAAGGACAAGAAATTAAGAATATGAATATTTCGTTTGCCAACGTGGGTTTAGAAGAGTGCTGGACCCATAAAAAATTCCAGATTCACAAAAAAAATGTAAATCACGATGGAAATTACTCCACCTAGGAGGATTTTAGTTTTTTTGAAAATCCATGAGCAAAATATAGAAAAGATACAGAGCAGATTTGTGAAGATACACTTTGAGTTTCAGCAAATATTCCTGCGCCAACTTATCAGAAATTATTTCAGAATCAATAATTAATTATTAGTGTTACGAAAGCATATGTTACAAAAATGAAAAACTTTTCGGAAAAAATTAGAATTTATTGGAAAATTGCTCAATAGTGTCAGCAAGTTTTCTCATGTTGGATACTATTTTTTTTTCTAAAGCAATCGTCTGTCTTTCTAAGAGTTTAACTGTTTCCTCTTGATACCACCTCTTTATCTTATTTCGCTCTTGTAAAATTTCTGCTAGATTTTCGGTGGCCTCCACTTTCCTTTTGAGATTTTTTCTGCCTTCTTTTTTGGTGTTAACTGCAAAATAATATAATAAGGAATAATAATTGACGAATTTTATGATATAAAGTTCGCCTATAAAACACGTGGTGAGGAATAATTAACCACTTGACATACAATGACGTCTCAGATACGTCATTTTCATCATATGAAATTATTAATTTTGACGTCTCCGAAACGCAAACGCTATAGTTGGTATGGATATGTTTCGGCCTCTCTGGGAATTCATGCGCTGATTCATGACTAGCACGCATTAATGGAAGAATTCTTTGAATTGTCGTCTCATTTCAGAAATCAATATTTTCAAAAAACTATGCCCCGCAAACGTTTATTATAAATATTGCACTTCTCACACTTCGTGAATAATGATACTCTATGTAATATAGTCCGAAATGTAATTATATACTATTTCAACAGCAAAACACTACACAATTTATTTTTTATTATTATTTAATTTTTATATTGGCTGAAATATAGTCAGCATTATATTCCTATGTCGTGTAGAATATGGAGGGAAAAATTCATGAGCTGCATTTGGATGAGGAATCATTCTGAAGAGCAGAGACTGGTAAGTAGATAATTCCTAAGTGATTTCGACTATAGATATTTATAATTTCACTCTTATAAGATCAACAAATCGAATGGAATTGGTCCGAAACACGTTGCAAGGCGAGTTGGATACAAGAGGATCAATTGATGATCATTTTCAGAGCCAGAGAACGAAGGAACAAGTAGAAAATTTTAGTTGAAATGAGATTGAATGTTCCATTTTTCAGAAATCGCATGAAACATGGCATTATAACATGGTATTCTCCTCAATAAAATCGATGGAGGCTCATTATGAGCACCTGAGTCATCCAAAAAGAAATTTTCTTAGAATCAAAGGAACAAGGATCTAGGATTTTCTAACTGATTTGCTCCTGACAAATTAGTGCAAGAATTTACGCAGGAGCAAATCGTTTATTTCATTTTTTAGTTGATTTTGTTTCAGAGATTGGGAGTTAAAACCCTAAAAAGTTTAAGGAAAAACAAAAAGTGTGGTTGAACGATTGTGTGGAATATGGAAAGGAAAGTTTCCGAGATCGGGAAGTGGTTTAAACTATGCTTTAAACTTAGGTGGCCATTGTTTGTTTCATATAATATAGGGCTACCCCAAAATAAAAATGAAATATGGATGCAAAAGATGACGGAAGCTTGAAATGACAAATGATTGGAAAGCTATGGGTGAAGGTCTCTCAGCATTCATCAATGCAAATTTGAACTTAAAATCTGTATTTTAACTCATATGTTAAGTTTCTTTTAATTCGTGAGTGTAATGAATTGAATGATTTCGAAGATAAAGTATTTCTTTGTCCATATTTTTCAATCCATAATGAACAGATAATTTAATTTTTTATGAAAACTTTGTTATAATTTGCTTGCGTCGAGTTATACGTTGAAGTTATCAACAACCCCTCCTGGGTCATTCTTTTTCATCTATCATTTTCCTTCGAGCACTCAACATTGCCAGCTTACAGTCCATTTCTATCATTTTCATTCTCATAGCATGTGCTTCATTCATTTTGAGCACTGCCAGCTTATACTCCATGTCCACCGTCCTCATTCTAATAGCATGGAGTTCCTCCTGGTTTGCTATTTCTTTCTCCAGTTTGAATAGTCGAAGCTTCCGCTCATGGATCCATTCCTCATTCCTTCGTTTTTTTCCTCTTGCACTTTGTCCTTCAACACAACTTTCTAAATTTAGTCCGATAAAAATGTATATATTAATGATAGAAAAACTCAATATCACTGTTAAATTGATGTGGCCGATACTTAAGGGGAAGTATTACCTCAAGAAACTCCATTCAAAAACGGCATTCACTGGTTCCTTATTTACGCTTTCAATTTCTTACGTGAAGCCTTAACTTTTCTTTTGAATTGAAGTTAAAGGACGTCTTGATGCCAACCAGTCACTTTTTTTTCCAATTTAGTTGTTTTCTTATGAGAAAAAAAAACTTGAACTTTAGTGTCAATAAAACTTGTTTTAACGATCATTTTTCGACGGTTTTTTGACATATTTCGATAAAAATAACGACGGGGTGACTTCGGCGATTCAATTCTTTATATATTGCAAAGATTTTCTTAGCGATATTGCACAAAATGAGTATTCAAACCACGACCCGCGTTTCGTTATCACAATTGCATCTTCAGGTGAGTGAAGGCTTACTCATTTTGAGAAAATCGTATCTGTTTCAAGTTCAATATCCCTACTTTTTCCGTTATTTTCCGTCTCTATAAATCTTGCCATGCGCAAACTAACTGCTCGAAATAAATCAGAAAATTCAAAATCCATTCCCATCATGTAATGCCCATTGCTGCTATTCGTCTTTTTTTGTTCTTCTTATCAAATAGTTCCAGCTATTCCATCATATTTGTCGGTGTTTCCAAAGCTACTTTTCAACTCAGGTAAGGAATCTTAGAAAATGGAGATGCGCAAAAAACGTGACTCGCCATGAGTTGACGTCCATTCTACCACTCACGTAATTGTGTGGGGTCGGTGTAGTGATATTATATTACCTAATATACACGGTTATACACGGTAACATTAGTAGTTTATGAAAATAACAATTTTTTGAATCATTCAAGTTTTTTATACCAAAACTGTGAAAACATTACAAAAAATACAAGAATGGTTTTTTGAAATAGCTAATCTAAACATGATGGAAAAAGGTGTAGCCTTCATTGAATCCTATATCACAGGAAACAGAAAAATGGGAGCCTGAAGATAATCTAACTATTGCCGATTGGTTGAAAAATTTATTATTATTAATTTGATTTCATTACTAGTTTTGGTATTATTTGAGACACGATCTACACCTTTTGTTGGTACATATGTATATGTAAGAAAGAATCAAATAAAGTACTATCTATCAGAAAAAGGATTCGAAACAAGTGAAGAAAATTTAAATTCGTGGTTCGAAGGGGCAGAAAAAAACAGAGCAAATTATGACAGATGAAGAAATATGTGAATCAATACTAGGAGAAAAGAGCCTTGTAGAAATGTTGGAGCCAAAAACCACTACAACTGTAAAAGTAAAACCCGAACCAGCATTTGAATGTTTCAATACCTGCATAACATGGGCTGAAGAAAACGGAGTATCTGCTAGAGATATTATGCGAGAAAAAGTCTTCAAACAAGGACTACAAGTTGCACAAAAACAGACCTGAATCAAACACTATTTTAAAAGCATGTAATTTGTTATTTGTGTTAATGTAATACCAAAAAACCCCCTACACCTTGTTTGACGCCAAGGAGTGCTGAATAGCCCTTATCGAAGTGACATTTGGAACCTCATCTTGAGAGATCGCTATGGATAGATGCTTTAGTGAAATGATTCATATCGATCTTCAAAAAATCCGTATTTTTAGTTCTCAAAAATTCAAAAATCTATATTGGTACCATGTCTCTGCGCAAGAGTCCTCCATGTTTATTACTTTTCATGTTACAGTTTATCAATCTAATTCGTTTCTTGTTGTACTTGTTATAGGTTAGTAAAATAAGTTCGTGGAACTGTCCATACAAGTTATTAATTTATGACATTTTCCCTTCACAGTTTCCTCTGAATTATTGTATGAACAACATTTAGCTCACGTTGCCCTTATATATCAAGTTTTTCCAATATTTGTGTAAACTTTATTTGTTCGCCTCGAAAAAATCCGAATGTATTATACACGAAACGTCAACATTGTTATAAAGTTGTTTTCTTAGGTTGTTCTAACCGCTGTGAAAAATTCTCAGCACCTCAGGTTGTAACAAAGCAAATTTTCAATTAGTTTTGTTTCCGAATTATTCATTTTCATATTTCCGTAACGTGAATTGATTAAGTCGACCGGTTTCAGGCCGCGCGGACCCATGTGTTCCCGGATCGCGATGTCTTCAACGTGAGGTCAAGGGGGGATATCATATGCCGAATTTGTTTAATTGTGCATTTGACAATTGTACAAAAAAGGGCCGTGCCGGGTATAAATTCGAGCGATTTCGTAAATTCAGTCAATGAAGCCAGAGTGTTCCATCAACCGTCCGAGAAGTATACCAGATAGTAAGTACATTCAAGGGTTACACATGGGCAAGGTCTCAGGTATGATTATTTTAATTACTCTTTTGGTTAATTTGCCGGTTTATTTATTTTCCCACATACCCTTCTTTCCGCCGTGGAGTTGTGTAGTAGCTTCAAATGGCCTACACTACCCCATGGACTTTCCCAGTATGCGTAGGTGTGTACGCTAGCTTCAAATGGCGCGTACATGCTTCCGTGTCATCCTTCCACCGTACCGCCCGGGTCCTGGAGGCCATGCATTAGCTTGAAACGGCCTGCATGTCTCCTGGTATCCTAAAAGTACAGGGGTGTACGATGTTAGCTTCAAACGGCCCATCCTACACTCTTGTCAGGTACGTTCCGCCGTCTCTAGCTCAGCCCACCCTTACCGTACCGCCTGAGTTCCTAGAGGTGATGCATTAGCTTCAAACGGCCTGCATCTCTCTTGGGATTCCGAGTGTGCGGGAGTGTACGATGTTAGCTTCAAACGGCCCATCCTACACACCCGCCAGGTATGTTCCTTTGTTACCCTTTTTTACCCCGCCTTTCCCTAACCGTACCGCCCGAGTTCTTGGAGATTATGCATTAGCTTCAAACGGCCTGCATCGCTCCTGGAATTCCGAGTGTACAGAGGTGTACGATGTTAGCTTCAAACGGCCCATCCTACACAACTGTCCGGTATGATCCCCTTCGAACTAGACCACCCACCGGGGTTACAGGGGTGGGTACAGCCCCCGTGATTTCGTGATTCCGAGGGCACCCTCGCGGGTGCGTTCGTCGTCCTTGTTCCGTGGTTTAGTTTCTCCCTCGGTTCACCAAAGTATACCGGCAAACCGCCGTCCGTCTTAACACCAGTCTCGCTTATAATAACCGACTTTGCCCATGTTACTACCCGCCGCTTGTACGCAACGTAGAGTTAACTTGCACTGTTTTCACTTACGCTCTTGCTTCATTCTAACTCCGACCGCTTCATCCCGCATTTTTACTTTGCTCACTCATCACGCTTCGACATTAAAAGCACGTTACATCCCGCTTCTGCTTCTGCACCGCTTATTCACCCTATACCCTGTACGACATCATTATGTATATAGAAGATATTGAATAGAAGTTTCATGGTTATTGTGTGTTTTATTTTTCTCCCGAATAGAGTTTCTAAGATATTTCAGAGATAGGGGACTGTCCGAACTTCATGAACATCTGACCCCTGGACATAACTTTCTCTGACTGTAGCTCCTGGTCACCTGTAGGATACCGCCTACAGGTTCCGAGTGTCCTCAACACTTTAAACTAGAGGTGGCGCCCGAGGTTTCTATCTTCGGAGAAGAAGACGGCAACAGATGGAGACAGGAGGACGTCACAAGGTTGAATGATTGATGTTCATTTCAATGGATGGAGTAGATAAAATATAATGATTGAATGATAATTTCGGAAATGTATGGATTCTTCCTGGAACTTCTCATGTATGTGTATTGTTTTTTGAAACTCCAGGATTAACAATGAAAAATTGCAAGAAAAAAAAAATTTTCATAAACATATCTTGTATGCGCTATTCGTCAGAGGCAGTTTTTTGAAACAATGTTGCGTAACAAATAATAAATAATAAAATAACCCGAATATTGGTTTACCGAAATGTAAATTACCAAAAATTCGAAACAAAACTATTTTTTACAGGAGTCACCTCTCCTAGAATATCAGTTTCCAAAGTAAATGTTCTGACTATTTAAACTCAAATTTAGTTGTGGCAATAAATTTATCACTATTTTTTCAATTATCGACGGTGTGTTGTATGTAGTACCTAACCCCCAAGGGCCAAAATGAATAGGACTGGGATATTTATAATGTCGCATTATACTTAGATATATAGACTCGCGAATTTTCGACACGAAGCCTTTTTGAAAAAAATTATAAAAAAAAATTTCAATAAAACCACCTACCTTGTTCAACAATAGATGAAAAATGCTTTTGTCTGAAAGCTGCCTGCAAAGAGTTAAAAACACAAACTACCGAACTAAAATAAATGTAGAATAGAAATGAAATAATAGTAGGATTGCGAGATATGACACTAAAAAGACGGCCCTCAGCTTGGAAGATGTTCTTAATTCAAAAGAAAAGGAAAATAGGCAAGAATCGCGAAGTTGTTAGAGAGGCATTAGACTTCATTACAAACAATTCCGTTGCCTTTTCTAATCAACTTTTCGGGCCCAAAACGCTAACCATAGTGCACAAGTCTTTTCATGATTGTAGCGTGAAGATGTGAGTGGCACAGTGGTCAGTGTCGATTGGCATATTGGCGATTTGCATATGGTCGTCGTTAGTATTCAATATTTTGTTATTCGACTATTTTACTTGATTTTTGCTCTCAATGTATTGATTAATTTCTAAGGTTATTCGGCAAACAATATTTTTGGCGTTCTTCACACTGTATTAGGCTAAATTCACATAATCATTCACATAATTTGTAGCTCGTTAAAGCGCGATGATGTATTCAGATGGTCAAACGATGATAGCGCACTAGCATTTGACTATCTAATGAGCATTATTGAAATATCGCTGAAAGAAAAGGTCACTGTTGTAAGCTTACAATTACATACTCTTACATACTCTTTTACCATACATCAATCAAAAACATTTTTGCTTTCGTTCCTTAAATACTGTTTTCATCGCTATTGAACAACTCAAGTTGTTAGTTAGTTAGTTTCTACACTTGGTGATGGTGTATATTGTGAGTTTGTATTAGTAGCATCTGTTTGATTGTGTAATTAGATGACAATATCATGAATCCAGCATTATCGACTCGAAACTTAAATTCCTACACCATTACTTGCTCAAATTCTTACATACAATAGAATATGAAACACTTATAAATAATCTAGAAGAAGAGACCTACTTTAGAAACTATGAATCAGATCAAAGGAGACGTTTAAAACTTAAAAGACTAAATGATAATAAAATAAATTCTCTACAAACAAGAACAGAAGAAATTTGAAGCGATGCAATTAGATCAGGACTGAATATCATACTTTCCATGACAGATTCACCAACCTCTCTAACGTAAACTTAGACGAAGATGAAATGAAGATTGTTAATTTGGGACATAAATTCTCGCCAATACCTCATTCAATAGAGAACAGCCCTTGTTAAGATTCAATAGCAGAGGATATAGCGAGGACCCTAGGATTTTTCAGAAATAGAGAGGTAGAGGTGTGCAACCGCGAACAACTTAAACTTCCTTTTACGGAGAACCATTAAGAAATTACAAGATAAGATAACTGAAAACAACCTCATAATGACCAAGGCGGATAAGAATGCAGGTTTGGTGTTACTAGAGAGCTATACATTAATAAAACACTCAAATTTTTCGATGACAATGATATAATCAAAAGCAAAAATAATCCTTTTTTGAAATATTGTAATAAGGTCAATGACACCATAAAGAAAACTCTTCCAACCCTACAGAAGTTTGGCGAGACAGTTCATTCTATAAAAGAGAAGAATCCTCTCCTTCCGAGATTATATAGTTTGATAAAATTGCATAAACCTGATAAAAGCATAAGACCAATAACTTCTACAATTTCCTCACCATGTCATAAAATATCTAAATTTATCAACCACCTTTTTATTAATAAACTCAAATATAGTTCAACTTATTCAATAAAGAACTCTTTAGAGTTGATAGAACACATTAAGGTGACTACATTAGATCCCAATAAGACTTACACTCTCGTTTCTTTTGACATTGTTAATTTATACACTAATATCCCAGTTGTTGAGTCACTTAGTTTACTCAGAGATTATCTGGTTGAGTACATTAATTCTGACAACGACATGAATCTAAATAATACAGACATAGACAACATTGGTAAACTTTGTGAACTGATTACAGAGCAAAACTTTTTTATATTTGATGGTTTCATCCATTCAATGAAAGACGATTTACCTATGGGTCTAACGTCCAGTGGACTTATCGCGTATATATATACGTAGATGACATCTTTTGTGTGTGGTCAGGTACTGATCAAGAACTCACAGACTTTTTCGACTTAATAAATTATAAATTTAAAATAAAATTTTCCTTGGAGAGGTCTTTATCGAATTCTATCAATTTTCTTGACCTGACTATAACCTTAAATATGGACAATGTTTTCTCGTTCAACATATACAGAAAACCCACTCAAACTGATTCGATCATACCTTACAATTCATACCATACACCCCCTGCAAAGAGAGCGGCCTTCACATTTTTGTTCAGGAGACTTCTTAATGTCCCCTTATCTAAAGAAGACTATAAAAAGAGTTTAAGACCATATATCAGATTGGGAGAAACAACCAGTACAAAGATGATTGTTTGGACGACATTTTTAAATCTATAAAAAGAAAACTGACAGTTAAAAAAATCTACCCACATATATTAGATGAAGGACATTATGTTTCAACACCTTTTTATGTGAGTTTAAATCACAAATTATCTACAACTCTAAGAAAATATAATTTTCACATCACTAAAAAGCGACATAAAACCCTAGAGAATATGTTGGTTAACTGCAAGACTAAATCTGACAAAGAACAATTTAGCGGAGTTTATAAGATTTCATGTGCGGATTGCGAATCCTTTTATATAGGTATGACAACCCGAAACATGAAGAAAACACATTTTACAGAGTAAAATAAAGTTTTTTAACTAGAAATAGTGTGTTTCTCATTCTCAATCACATATATAACTCATGTTTGAATAAACCAATCAAATCCTTGAATTTCTCATAGTTATGGCGTATTCACGACATGGTATAACCGTTTTGGTGTTTCACCTCCTGCCATATTGTGATGATTTCCATGGTAACGTTCTTGGACGTTCGCCGAAAAAAAAATAAAAGTCAAGCTCGGTGAAATGTCATTGGATTTTTCAAAATGCAGCGCTTTGAATATATGTATGTAGTTCTAGAGGTGAAATAGATCAAGAAATTGAAAATTTGACAACAGAAAATATCACAAGAACACATAATGCGGCGAATAGTTTCCGTGTTATGAAATTTTCAAATTGGGGGATGAATAATCACCCCCTGTATCCCTATGCGAGTCGCTGATTTTCTGTGTGGTTAATCACATCGGTATAAAGATCCCACATACCAAATATGGTTATGCTACTACGAATTTTTCCTATAGTGAAACACGTATATTCGTATATGAAAACATAAAGTCCTCGAAATAATTTCCAAGATCGATTTTTTTCATCCCCTTATATTGTTACACTCTAATTTCAACAATTCGGAGATCTCCATGCATTCTCTATCGATATCTATTGCATGCTGTAACGTGATTTTCATATAAATTTTAGCTTCTGGGTGTACGCCACTGGTCACCGCGTTCGGGTGTTTCCGTCGAACGGTCTGCTAGGTTCACACCAGTATAGCTGAGAGGATAAATCGTACCCTTGTGGAAAAAGGTTATGATTATGTGGGCAGAAGCTTGCAATACAGCCAATTATGTAAGAAACCCTTCAATGGCAGCAGGTATCGATAAGACACCATATGAAGTTTGGAACAACAAGAAACCAAACATTGAACATTTAAGATTATATGGTACCACCATGGTCCATGTGCCTAAAATAAATAGGAGCAAATGGGATCAAAAGGCCGCTAAGCATACTCTCGTTGGATATGATGAATTTACAAAAGGTTATAGATGCTACAACCTTGTGTCGAGGAAAGTAATCGTCAGTCGAGATGTGTCAATTTATTATTGAAAATGTAAGCAAGTCCTTGAATATATCCAATGATATTTTGGACGACCAAGAAGAGCTTGCAGTTTCAGTGGGGGAAGAACAGCCAAATTCAGAATCACAGAGCAGTGAGATTTCCATAGATGAATCTCTCACTGAGTGGAATGAAGATACTGATTATATTCCTGAACGAGAATCAGAAATAGAAAATGTAATCAGGAGATCAAAAAGAACCCCCAAGAAGAAAATTTTTGATGATTTCGTTACATATCTCAGCACCAACAATATTGAGACTCGGTCCCTGACATGGTTCATACGCCGGAGACACTATCCGAAGCACTCTCCGGACCAGACAGAGTGAAATGTAAGGAGGCCATGCTGGAGGAAATCAAATCCTTTGAGGAGAACGAGACATGGGAACTCGTTGATCCACCAGAAGGAGCCACCATAGTTGAGTGTAAGTGGGTGTTAAAAACAAAATGTGATAGTGAAAATGTGAAAAGCTAGAGCAAGACTAGTGGCGAAAGGCTATACACAGAAAAGGGGAATTGGCTATGATCAGCTATTTGCCTCTGTAGTGCGTCATTCAACACTTAGAATCTTAGTTGCTTTAGCTGTAAATTTAGATTTAAAAATGATTCATTTAAATGTAAAAACTGCATTTTTAACGGAATTCTGAAAGAAAGCATTTACAGGAGACAACCAGAAGTTGTTGAAGGTTTTGAAGACAAACATTATAAATTGAAAAAGGCTGTATATGGCTTAAAACAATCTAGCCGTGCCTGGAATGAAAGTTTCAATGAAGTTCTTTTAAGTTTTTGTTATCAAAAGTGTAAATTTGAGCCAAACCTTTACATCTGAAAAAAAAATAATTTATATACCTTCGTTGCTTTGTATGTTGACGATTTCTTCATTTTCTCTAACGATGAAAAACAAGTAAAACTTTTGGAGATTTGGACATTTAAGTCAGAAATTCAAAATTAAGAATTTGGGTGAAGCTAAGCATTGCCTAGCAGTCAGAAGTATTATAGATTGCAATTTGAATTGTATAACGTTATATCAAGAGGGATATATTGAAGAACTTTTGAAGAAATTCAATATGCTCAATTGTAAAACTGTTTCGACTCCCTTGGACAATAGCCTCAATTTGAATATTAACGATGAATCAACTTCTGATAAAAATTTACCATATCAGGAACTTGTCGGTAGCCTTATGTATCCGGCAGTTTTAACACGTCCTTACATAGCCCATGCAGTTAGTTGCCTGAGTCGATTTAATGACAAGTATACTAAATTACACAGTGTGCAAAGAGACTTGAAAGGCACAAAGCATTTCTCATTAAAATTTAGCAAGTCTGGTTTAAAATTAACAGGATAGGCAGATGCTAATTGGGCTGGAGACAAGGTAGACAAGAAATCTTATACAGGGGTAAACTATCCGAAGGTTCAGTGTCCTGTAGGAGCAATAAACAAACAACTGTAGCTCTTTCCAACACAGAAGCGGAATACATGGCTCTTAGCGAAAGCACAAACGAAGCCATATATTTAAAGAATCTTTTATTCGATTTAATTGATCAAAATTAATGTGTGACAACATTTAATGACAACCAGAGTGCGCAAAAGTTAGTGGCTAATCCTTTGTGCCATGACAGAACTAAGCATATAGACATAAAATATCATTTTATTCGGGATGCCTTATCGGATGAATTGATTAGTTTGAAATATTCACCAGACCAAGATATGGTGACTGATATTCTGACGAAACCTTTGTTCTTCGTAAGAATGATAAATTTGTCAAAGATTTAGGTTTAAGTTAATTTTTGTTAAGTGAGGATGTTGAAAATAACAAAAATGTATTTTAATTAAAGAAGAACTATAAAGTTCTATGTTCAAATTGATCACCAAGCACCAAAATAAATTAGAGATAGACCAACTACATTCTTTAGACAATCGTCCCACAACTTTAGATAAGAAGTATATCAGCATCCCTTTCTATGGTAACATCTCCCATAAGATAGGCAACTTGTTTAGACAGTATAGTGATTTTGAGATCACCTTTAAGTCCTCTTATACATTGGGACAATTTTAAATACATAACAAAGATCCAGTCCAGGGGTTTACAGATTGAAATGTGGGAATTGAAACACTTTTTATGTTGGTAGAAGTGGAAGAAGTATTAATTCTATAATTAATGAACATCTCACAAGCTTTAGAGTGAATAGTAACAACAAGTCTGCATTTAGCGTACACCTAAGAGTTCAGAATCATCATCATCATCATCATCATTGCTGTATCCCGTTGCCGGGAATGAATCTACAAAAAAGACGAAAAACGGGAAAAAACAAAAAGAAAAGAAAAAAAAAGGAAAAAAAAGGTGCGAACCGAGGTGCGAACCGAGGTGCGAACAGACTTATAATTTTTCAGGGCTAATTGCGACTGTGTGTTCTCCTGTGACTGTAGAGACCCAACCGTGACCTACATATCCTACCACACTCCGGGCATGGATAGTCACCAACCAGATCTGGCCGCCGCTGTATCCTTCTCGAGTCTCCATTATAACTGTGTACCAAAGACCTCCACTGTGACCTGTCTAACGCTAGTTGTTCCCAGTTATGATTGGCATTAACTGATTTTAAGGATTGATGTAGTGTATCCTTAAACCGCTTGTACTGGCCTCCTGGTTTCCGGGCTCCCTCAGTGAATTCGCCATATAGAGCTATTTTGGGGAGTCTTGTGTCTTGCATCCTCAGAATGTGGCCGCTCCATCTGAGTCGGGCCTCCGTTACTTGAGTCTCAATTGTTGTACAACTCGCGCGTTGCAAGACTTCTGCATTCGAAACTTTGTGGAACCATCTGATGTGCATTATCTGTCTTAGATGACGTTGTTGCGTTTGTTCAAGCTGTTTAATATGTCGCCTGTAGGGCGTCCAGCTTTCGCTTCCGTAAAGGAGCGTTGGGAGGACGACTGCTTTGTAAACAGCTGTCTTGGTCTTCAGATTGAGATCGTGACCTTGAAACACTCTATCCTTTAGCCTCCAGAATGCCCGTGATGCCTAACTGATACGGTTGTGTATTTCCGTGTCAAGGTTAGCCCTAATATTTATGAAGCTTCCCAAGTATTTGAACTGCTCGACCTAGAGTTTCATTCTCCAGGCTGATATCTGTTGGAAGGCTTTCTGGCGGACTTACCAGGATTTTGGTTTTGTCGATATTGAGTCTAAGGCCTAAAGCTTCGTATATATGTTTGTAGGTGTACAACATTATCTGTAGATCCTCCGAGCTGCTAGCGATAAGTGAACAGTCGTCTGCATAATGAAGTTCAGTGATAAACTTGGTACTGGTTTTTGCTCTGAGGCGCTTCAGGTTAAACAGGCCTCCATCAAATCTGAATTTTATCCCAACACCTCTTACAGGCATACTCATGTCAGCAATCATCGACACAGTTGGTATGAAAGCTTTCACACACTGCTAAGAATTTTTTGGGTACTCCACGACGTGCCATGATTTTTCCATAGCGCTGTCCGATTCACCGAATCGAACGCCTTACTTAGATCGATGTAGGCTGTATAGATCCTTGATTGTTGTTCACGGGCCTTCTCTTGCAGCTGTCGCAGTGTGAAAATTAGGTCCACCGTACCTCGATTTGGTCGAAAGCCGCACTGGGATTCAGGCAATAGCTTCTCCAAGAGTGGAACCAGACGATTAGCCATAATCTTCGAGAGAATTTTACCGGCCACACTAAGCAACGATATGCCCCTGTAGTTGTTGCAATTCGACGTATCGCCCTTGTTCTTATAGAGGTTGATAACTAAAGCGTCTCTGAAGTCTTGTGGCACATCTCCCTGTTCCCAGATCTTGCGGAATAGTGTTAGGAGACTATTGACAATGTCTTCATCCAAGGCCTTGAATATCTCCGCTGGAATGCCGTCTAGACCAGGTGACTTATCATTTTTCATATTTTTAATCGCACTTATGATTTCCGACATTGAGATTTCGTCATCAAGCGATGTCATCGGACTATACGCGGGGAGCAGGTCTAAAATGGACAAATCCGTGTCGTTATTTTGATTCAAGACCTGTGAGTAATGCTCCTTCCATCTTTCGAGAATTTTTCTATCATCAGTTAGAATAACTCCATTAGTATCTCTTATAGGAAAGTTAGCTTTTCTGCTTGGACCATAAACAGTTTTAATAGCTTCGAAAAAACGCCTGTAATCATGGATATCGGCGTAAGCTTGTATTTAGTTTGGAGATTTGAAGGCGCTCTCTTAGTAACTTTGGCCTGCGTTGGTATTTTGGGAGCATTGAGATCTTCATTCTCGAGATTACCAGCCTATGATCAGTCCAGCACTCCAGATCTGCTCTGGGTTTAGTGACCAACACCTCTTTCCCCCTGAGCGCGGGTGGCGCCAGGTCCCCCTTGAATTGGGTCTCGTAATAAAGAAGGTGTTCGTTATACAAAGATTGTGTTCTGCACAAAGAGCCAGCAGACGTTCTCCGTTCGAATTAATGCTATCTGTGCCGTGTTTCCCTATTATTCCCGGCCATAGTTCTGTGTCTTGACATCTGCCTCTCTGGCGTTGAAGTCTCCAAGGAGGATAATTCGTTCCCGTTTTGGGATTTTACTTAATGTAGCAACGAGTGTTTCGTAGAACGTGTCCTTTGAGTTGTCAGAGGAGTTCAAAGTGGGTGCGTATACTGCAATGATGTTCACAAACGTGTTGTTTGCTGCAGGAAAGCGTAGTCATTAAACGTTCTGAGATGCCAACTGGATTTTCGGTTAGTTTGGCGGCCAGGTCGTTTCTAATGGCAAAGCCTACACCATGTTGTCTGATTTGGCCTTCTGGCAAGCCCTTCCAGAAAAAAGTATAAGCATGTTCTACCAAGCTACCTTCGCCCGAGAAGCGTGTCTCGCTTAAGGCAACTATTGCAATGGATGTTCGTTGCAGTTCCTTATCGATTAGGGTAGTACGCCTCTCTGGTCGGTCGGCCTTGGGGTTGTCTAGCAAGGTTCTGACGTTCCATGCTGCAAAAGCTATGTGCTTTTCATTGGTTGTTGTACGATGATTCACTCGCTCAGGCACCCTCCCCCGGAGATCCGAATGGGAGGGTATTTTACCTCCGGATAATTTTGTCCTGTTCGACTGATCCATCTTTTTGTAGGAGCTGCGTTAGAAGGTGTTTTAAAGCTGCACTGGTAACGCTGTCAGTGCAACTTTGGTTGCGGTTGCGACTAGATTATCTTGTGGCACAGGTAACCTGAGACGACAAGGTCTGAGACGTAACTTAAGCAACGCAGAGAGCCAGAGAGTTCAGAATCATAATTTTAATAAAGAAGAAGATGTAAAGTTGCTCCACAATTGTGATTATGGGAAAAGACTGGAAGTACTTGGGGAGGTGGAAATATACAAACATCTGAATACTTCTAATGTGGAAACCCTCAATTCGACTATGATCATCAGTTTCCAGGAGTTTTTGGTTAATCGATAAGGTGAGAACCATCAGCGTTTTTTAGGTTCAATGTTTTATTCCTGATGTTGCCTGTCATCGTTTTTCGCCACTTAATTATTGTAGATCTTGTGATTGTTAAAGTTTTAATTTTTTTTTGACTGTATTAATTTGAATGGTATAGTTTGAAATTAATTTTTAACTATGATAGTTCCATTACTCTCTAAGAAGAAAGAAAAATAATTCTATGTATTTCGTTCTGTGATATAACCTCATATCGATTGAAATTTATTTTGGGAGGATTTTGCATCTCTTCACAAACCTTTTAGGGCTTTCACTCCCAATCTCTGAAACAAAATTAATTAAAAATGAAATCAACGATTTGCTCCTGCGTGAATTCTTGCGACAATTCCAGAAGATTTTCAAAAGTAGATTTTTTCGTCTGATGAAGGAGTCTGATATAGACTCCGAAACGTTACGAAGAATTATAGTTTCAACGTTATTTATTTTGAGTTCATTGTCAGGCAACAATTTTTTCTAGTTAATTTGCTCCTGACAAATTAGTGCAAGAATTCACGCAGGAGCAAATCGTTGATTTCATTTTTAATTAATTTTGTTTCAGAGATTGGGAGTGAAAGCCCTAAAAGGTTTGTGAAGAGATATAACCTCATGTTGGACGGTTTTTGGTTATTCATGTTCCGCCAGTTTCTATCACGAGTTTTAGTTTTTCGATATTTAATGTAATTTTTGGGACTGAGATTGTTTTATCCTCTTGGACATTTGATGTTTTCTCTCGACTCGAACCAGAGTTGTTGATAATTCCATTATCTGACTTGAACTCAAAGTTTCATAAAGTAAGTTACCACGTTCCTTTAGATTTTGGTTCTTCCAAATATTTTTAACAACTAGTACACCTTAATTTAGGTAACTTGATTCCTTTTCAATGTTCATAATCTTTCTCAGATGGCTTTGATAATGGCTTAACCGCCGAAACATGTCAGCCTGTATGAAATAAATTTGGGAGTTCAGAATATATAGTGTATAAGATTATTTCTTCCCTCCTAAAAATTATGTCAGCGGATGCCTAATAATTGAAAAAATGCTTTGCAATTCATAACAATTTCAAACAATTCACGAAAATTCAAGACAATTCATGACAATTCCTGGCAATTCAATTCATGGCAATTCAAAAGAATGCCTACAGTTTGTACACCACAATTCACGACCGGTTCGCGCCTCGTATTTGACTATAAGCAGTTGTCATGAATGTACTGACTAAAGAGTATACAAATAGCTGAAGAATTCGAACAAAAAGCTTGTTTTCCTGGCTGCATCGGTGCATTGAACAAAAAGCCCATTCGAATAATTCAAACATTTTTTTTTTATTGGTGCTGATGGCTTTATGTGACGCTAACTACTGCTTTATATGGGTCCACGTTGAAACCTGTAGTAAAGATGGAGACTCAGGAATTTCCAAAGAATGCACCTAATAAAAAAAACTGACTGAAAAGTCATTAAATATCCCTGAACCCAAATCGATAACAAATAACAGTTACCATATATTATGTAATAGTGGCAGATGAAGCTTTTGCCATGATTGCCATATTTAATGAGGCTATATGGTAGCAAAATGTCACACGCGAAAAAAAATATATAATTACCGTTTTTACTTTAGTAATAATATTTCAAGTAAAAATAAATAAATGTTGTTCTTACCTAAATTCCTTTTCTCTTTCACTATTGCAAAAAATCAAAACTAGTAGCTCCCAAGCCCGATTCTTGAGTATTTTATTAGAATATTCTTTTGAATTGATGTTCCAAATAGGTTGTCTTTATTCCACTTCATCGATAAACAAATCAATATTGAAATCATCGTCCGTCTTGGAGCTTTGTACGTCTAACCGGTTCTAATCGAGCTTATCAATTGAACACGTCTGAGCCTGATTGTTGAACATCAATAAGCGCGAATCAAGATACTGGCGACAGTGCAAAGATCATCTTGCGCGATCGCAAGTATACGCGCAATGACGGGCAACCATATAAACATTTGTATGACTACTCTGCGTCTTTAGTAGCGCAATTTGTTCGCGATCATCTGAACTTAGCCTTAATAACATATTGTTTAACATATACAGAATTCAGTGATATTGAGAGATGAAAAAAAAATATAAAAACCTGGTAATTGCTGCTGACGATTTCTAGTTGAGTGTGGTTCTTCAACATGGTTGTGTCCAGAAGATTCTGGAATGTCCCCCCCAATCTTCTTTGTTTCATTCTCAAATTTCCCACTAGCAGTAAAATCTTCATCTGAAATGTATAAATTACCTTTTCGTATTTGTATGTAGTTTATGTGTTTGAGCAAATGCATTTTCCTTTAAACTTTTTATGGGTCTTCCTCCTTACATATGGAGCACAAGAAAAAAGAAATCCACCTTCAAAGATTAAAGATCTTGTTTCAGATGTAAACCATAGACCACAACATATATGGTCATATGGACAGGGCCCTGAGACAGAAAGGCCGCGAGTAGTGCATGAGAAAGAGATGGACATATGGTAGAAATTGTCAGAATCATTATGTTTTTTGTCTACATTTCAGTGATTTCAAGTGTTATTCCATTCTCCAAACAAAGAATTCAACAGAAAACCAGGATTTCAGAATCCATTTATAACTGCTGGTAAAGCGAAAAAGATTTATTTTTGGAAATAACAAACCAAAAAAAGTTTTTTTGTTATTTCATGTATAAGATATGATTTGCAAAGACTTTCAAGGAATATAGTCTAAAATCTATATTCAAAAGGCCACAACAAGAATTTGTAGGGGGGACTTTCCAAGACTATTTCATGAATTTCAATCTTATATCCTTTTATCCTATATAGAGATAGTAGATATTACCGAATATCAAACTACCATAACAGATTTTTTTATTTCAAGAAATACTAAACCCCACTCTAAATATTAGAAAGAGAAAAAATTTTAATCATGTTAATGTTCAGTAAGCTACGTGTCAATTAATTATTTATTTTATTTATTCAGTTTTGGGATACGCCCAGAAAAGCATCCTCTGATACATAAAAAAGAACCAATCTTAACAATATCCTATGGTGCAGAAAAGTGGCAACAATATGGAACAACAACAAAAAATTTACTGAAGGAAAATTCCTCTCATTCTCCGTTTATATGAATTCAAATTCATATTAAATGGGTCTAAACCATTACAGTATTGATTAAATAAACTACACATTCTTGTAATGGGTGAATTCCTACCAAGGTTTGTATTGAATCTAACATGATCAAGTAATTTTTTATTTTCAAACATTCTCCTAGGAACGTGATAAAGTATCATTGAAGTCAGGTCAGGTGAATCATTAAAGTTATTCATGGTCTTGAAGAGAAAAATCAGATCAGATTTTATCCTTTGGTGCTCTAATAGTTCCATATGATAATGAGATCTTATTTGGTTATACCTGTGGTGACATTAAATACCAGTTATTTTATAATGTAAAAGTCTAATAAATCTATTTTGCAATCTTTCCAATCTTTGCTTATGCACAACATAATGAGGATTCCATATAATAGTGGCAAAATTGATTCTGCTATTTATAAATGCGAAATATATAATTCAATACTTGCATGGCTTCTGGAGAATGAAACGCATAAACATTTATTTATATTTAGATCTAACTCATTCCGTTTATAATAATCTGAAAATGCATCAAGATCTTTCTGAACTTCTACACAGTCTATTACTGATTTTATTTCTGTGAACATCTTCAAATCATCTGCGTAAAGGAGGAAGTGTTAAAATTTGAAACAGTTTCCAATATCATTCAAGAATATTAAAAATAATATGGGCCCTAAATGAGATCCCTGTGGTACCCCAGATTTTACGAGGAAAGGGGCCAACCTGATCCTTCGACACTCACAATCTGCGTCCTCTTATAAAGATAAGAAGAGAACCACCTAAGGAGATCCCCATGCACACGGACATTGGCAAACTCAAAACTCAATATGTATTTACTGTTGATCATGGTCACATAAATCTAACACTGTAAAGTGACATGATAAAGAACCAGGAAAAACATCGTGCCAGGGAAGAGCAGAGAACCAGACAAAGCTAAACCACCTGTACAAATAATTGAAAAAAAAATTGTGGATGCTTAATCATATGAAAGGTTCCCCAGCATAAAATCTCATATTTGTGAAAGTAAAAATGAGCACACTCAAAATTATAGCTGTTTTCCGTAGACTAAACAAGATTTTGTTGACGGAAATATGCATTAGTTATGAAGGTGAAATGCTCAGAAAAAAACTCTTTCAATGATTAATTTTTCTCTGAGTAGCCAGAACGCAAAGCCCTGCTGTAATTACCTGTAACTTGCTGCTGACCATTTTCAGTTTCTATCGAGTACGAATCCTCATAGTCGTCATGTTCAGGAGATGCTTTGATGTCAAGAGTCTCATTCTTGATCATGGTTGATACCCCATCAACATCACTGGCATAAGCCCCGAAATCCATGTGTTCATTATATTCAACTTCATCTTTTGGAATGACAAGATTTTCTTCAGTTTCATCCTCTAATTTCACTTTTTCAGCATGAGTTGATAATCCTATGCTGGATACACTAAAATTCAAAGAATATATCATTAATTCTTCTCCAATCGATTACTCTTAAAAACTGCATGAATATAAAATTTTGTATTCCAACATAGTACATACCTCTCAGCATCAAATTCTTGTTTAACGATAATATTATGTTCCATTTTTGTTTGCTATCAATTTTTGATCAACACTAACTTAAGGAACTAATGTTAGATACAAAAGCGTCAAGTAGAGGTTTAATTCACTACACACAGATCAACCCGATTTTTTTTTCAATCGATCGTGTCAAGTCAAATTTCAAAATTTTTCAAACACTAACAAAATCGTCGATCGCTGATGAAAAATAATTTTTTAGGTTAAGTTAAAGCACAGAGCATAAAACCAAAGAGTTACTCTTTGATAAAACATAATGGAGACCACAGAACACTAATATATGGATGCAAAGATTATAGACAAAGATTATCTCTATAATCTTTGATTATAGAGATATAATCTTTGATATGGATGGAAACCAAGAGCAGTGGTCTCGAACATCAAACTGCGAAATCGGTAGGGGTGACCAAAAAGATATTACACACCAAGATGGAGCATCCCTTTACTGAATGCATAGAATGTTGTGTCCTCCATTCATAGACATAGAGACATGGACTGTGCCTTCCCTTTATATCTATGCATGAAATACGGTCAAAAAAAGTAACAGAGAGAAAAACACGTCGGGAATGCAGTTGTCTTTTTCTAGAATTTTGATTGGTCTACACTCACCTCTATGTGAACAAAAAAGAGAAAGGTATGTCCCGACGAGCTTTTCTCTCTTTCTAATAAATAGCCAATTTCATGCTGGCATTGCTCAGTCCATGTCTCTATGTCTATGCCTCCATTGAACTATGGCTGTGGTCCGTATATACACTTTGGTTACTTCTGGTTAGTAAGTGGGCGGTCCGTATATGTCGAATTCCTGACAATTTGGTTCAATATCAGTCACCAGAGTAACCGCTCTGGTAACTTTCGGTTACCAAATGTGTATATACGGACCATACGCTATATGGGTTCCCATTAGAGGTGTGTAGTTCGTGAACGAACTAGTTCAATTGAACTATTCCGTGTAAGGAACGAAAGGAACTAGTTCACGAATAGTTCGAAGTATAGTTCACTCGTTTCCTGAATGACAGAAACGATCGATGAGTTCGCAACGTTTTCGTATCTCCCTCACCCTAAAAAGTTCATCGAATCTCACTGTATTATTTATTTTATAACTATTGATCTCAATATATTTCGTTTTATTGATTTTTTTCTTTTATTCTCGAAAAAAAAACCCAGAACCCAGCAAAAAGCATAAGGCTTGAAATAATGTACCAAAGATTAACACTCCTCTTTGAATGTACACTTCCACTTGTTTTCTCGTGAAACCCGTTAACCCGTATCAGAGTTCAGTTTCAATTCAACGTTAGTCCAGTTCCAGACATGAAAGAACGACTGCATATCACTAATTCATAGCATACCAATAACCGTCAATCGTTCCATGATTCATAATGGAAGTGAACGATTGTGAACTAGTGAACGATTCATGTGAACTATTCACCATCGTGAACGAGAACTAGTGAACTATATCCTCTGAGTGAACTAGAACTCCCACCTCTAGTTCCCATAGAGTTCAATGTCTACACCACAGAACACTCAAATTAGCTCAACCATTGAACTCTATGGGATATATCCCATAGAGTTCAATGAGCTCATAGACATAGAGACATGGACTGTGCCTTCCCTTTATATCTATGCATGAAATACGGTCAAAAAAAGTGACAGAGAGAAAAACACGTCGGGAATGCAGTTGTCTTTTTCTAGAATTTTGATTGGTCTACACTCACCTCTATGTGAACCATTGAACTAAGATGTGAACAAAAAAGAGAAAGGTAATGTCCCGACGAGCTTTTCTCTCTTTCTAATAAATAGCCAATTTCATGCTGGCATTGCTCAGTCCATGTCTCTATGTCTATGAATGAGCTCAACACTGGATGTTTACAAACAAACGCGTCAACAGTAAACAGAAACCAGTGGCGGAGTTGAAAATAATAATATGTAATATCTTTGATTATAGCGGTGTGAAGAATATTAATGATGGGTGTATATGAATTTGATAATTCCATCAATTCGTTTGAAAAATAAAATTGTTGATATAATTTCTCGATAATTGAACTGAAATGACCTGAGGCACGAATTTTTTTCGATATAACACCGAAGTTTCAAAAGAAATTTTCGCACAAATGTTTGTGATATTCCGTGAAAAAATTTCTTTTACTTCTTGCAGACCTCCCCTATTCAACCCTGGGATATTCATTCGGGTTACCAATCTGAGGCACGAAGTTTTTCCGATATATCTCCGAAGTTTTTACTGGTGTCAAAACGAAATATTCTCACAAATGATTGTCGACTATTCAAAATTTATATTACGTGAAAAAACTTAGGGATTCAGATTGGTGTTTCTTACAAAAAAAAAATTTTTGTTTAGTATGGTCCATAACATTGCCATACATCGAGGTATTTCGGGTTTCACTCTAGGCCGTTCGCTTAATGTGTAAAGGGAAATTTTCTGATAAAGGTAGATTCCAATTAAAAGAATTGCTAAACCAATGATGTGAGGAAAAATTTATTTTTTCAATAATACCAAAAATACAGATTCCATCATGTTGATAGCTAGTACTTCAATAGTGAATAATATGTAATATAGCCTCAAATTTTGTTTTCTACATTTTATTTAGAAATAAATTACAATAATTCATTAAAATTTGCTTTTGTAGTTGAACAGAAAGAGAAGAAATATTTCCATAGAAAAAATGAACAAAATGCATTGCTGAACTTGAATCGAGTATTATTTTGCGTATGGTCCCAGAGATATATATCTCTGTATGGTCCGTATATTGGCGAATCCAAAAATCTAAACGCCGCCTAGCGGCCAAATCACTAACCTAGAAAGTGAGTAATAACTTGAGTTTAACTTCTTTGGGTTAGATATTTTCATTACATATTCGGTTACCAGTGAACTATATTCACAAAAATTTTTGGATGTCTGACTAGAAAAATAGGTATTAAAATAATTTAGTGAGTATTTATATCAGTGTCATTCAGTTGAGAAACTATTTATTTATTTTTTTTATTTATTCACTATAATTTTAGGTTAGGAGATATCTTTGTTCTAGATGAATTTTCTAGTGTTGGACGATTAAGAAAGGCAATGCGAATTTTCATTTCCATGATTTCAATAGTGCCGAGAAACCTGAGCAGAAGAAAGTATATGAGATTAAATTTCTGACATAACTGAAGTTGTACATGCATTACTGGACTTGCAATCTTCAAGAGATGATATGTTGGGAACATTTCAAATGAAAAGTAGTGATTTGACTTGGAATTTTGCAAGCAGTTGAAAGTGATCAATAATTAAACCGTTCGACAAGAATTTCAAATTTCGTTAATGAAATTACAACTGTAGAATTAATTTTCAGGCAGTCTTGTTGAGTTGGTTGTAATTGCTGGAAAATAATTTCTGTGTTGGCATTTTGAACTGCATAATATGTTTTCGTCCAAATAAATTATCTCAAATATTTACATTAATTTATTTCCACAAATTACATAATTCATGTGAGTGTGATGATAGAATGAAATCTTCTGGTTATAAGTTCTTGTAAAATCTTCATCAAACGACACCAACATGTTCAGGAAAGTTCTGGAGGAACCCGAGCACAATCAATAATCCCATAATTATTCACTACCTTCACAAATATCTCTATAATCGAATAAAATCTACGATAACATTGCTTTCACAATAGAGTTTTCACGATGATTACTCATTTTCCGCCATGTTTGTTGACAAGTCGCAGCGCCCTCATCGGTAGTTGGATTCGCCTATACACATTTGGTAACCGAAAGTTACCAGAGCGGTTACTCTGGTGACTGATATTGAACCAAATCGTCAGGAATTCGACATATACGGACCGCCCACTGACTAACCAGAAGTAACCAAAGTGTATATACGGACCACAGCCTTTGTTTTCAACCATATTGCACAATTGAATATGTGGTGAGTACCACACTATTACAAGATAAAAATTATCATTAAAATCATTATCATTTTTAGTAGGTACATATATAGATCTAGAAAATAAAATATATAAACGAAATAATAGGATTCTGAAAGTTTGACAACTTGACAATGGACAGATATTATCAAATTTGAAAATAAGAGAAATACATGTAGTTTCTTTTATGAGGGGTATCAACAGACTGGTGCAATTATTGCAATTTTGAAAGAAAATAATGTAATAACAATCCATGTCTTAAAATAATCATAAATGTATACCACTATTTTTTTGTATTCAAATATGAAATAAATCACTTTTCAGCACCTTTTCATCTACAGATTGAAAACTTAATTCTGGCTCTTTGGAAACATATCACAATAATCATCTGGCTCAACATTTATTTGCAACATTAATAACAATATGGACTAATTAAAAAGTTTATTTCTTTTATTTCGTTGAACATTACTAAATTAATTGCTGAACTTGAATCGAGTATTATTTTGTTTTCAACCATATTGCACAAGTGAATATGTGGTGAGTATCACACTATTACAAGAAAAAAATGATTATATTAATTATTGAAATTCTGATAGAAAAGAATGTAATAACAATCCATAAGTCCTAAAATAATCATTATTGTGTACCACTATTTTGTTGTATTTAGATATGAAATAGAATAAATTACCTTGCAGCACTTTTGCATTCAGCATTCGATCTTATGCAAGAAAAAGGTAACATTCCTCAAAATATCTTCTCTACAGTTTGTTTTGAATGATTGATTTTACAATACATTCAAAATATTCAGTACACTCACCAGGATGATCAGGCGATGAAATCCTGGATGGAATAGCTTCAGTTTTCAAACATTTTGTTTCTAATATAAGGATGGAATCTTTTTCATAGAAATGGTCAGAGCAAACATACCCTCATACCCATTTGGAAGATTTTGTAATTTTCAGTTTTCACTGGTGTGTAATATTTCGCAAAGATATTACACACATTACACATATTACATTGGTATGTAATATCTTTGGCAAAGAGTAACTTAACTGTTACTCTTTGGTATAAGAGCCGAGTTGGCGAATTGTGATGCATGAAAATAAAAATTAGGGATATCTATATTTTATACAATAAAGAACATAATTTTAATTGGGAGGTAAATTATTCTCAATATTTCAACGATGTCCAACATAATTTCTTTATTTCGAAATATTAAAAATACAGAGGATATTATACACAATTAGAAATTAATTTCATAGAGTACAGGGTGGGCAAATTTCGATGTTTTAGCACTACAGCTTTTAAACCAGAGGAGATAGACAAAATCTGATACCCCATTCTCGTTCTCTTTTTCCGAGAAACTTACAATAGTAGTAGTGATTTTTGGCCACTTTCTTTTGTTTTCGAGTTATAAGCAAAAATTGGAAAAATGGCGATATCGAAATAAATTTATATCTCCGCTAATACTGATGATAGAGCTCTGAAATTGAAACATTATACAGGCACTTTTTTACGTAGAATCCAGTGGCGTGCACGCTTTTTCAGCAGGATTTTTAATTACGAAGCTATGACCCAAAGTTATGTTTTTTTAAATAGGAACCTTAGATTTCTGTGCAATATTTTGAATGCTTAATTTTTACTGATTTCAAAAATATATAACATCATATGGTTCGTATCAATATAAATAATAGAAAATGGTCAAATCCACTTTTTCCCAATATTTCTATGGTTTCAACTTTTGACGAGTTTCCTATAACAAAAGCAGTCTCCTTCCGGCAATGTCATTCTTTCCATGAATATTGGTAAAAAGTTACCAATATTCACAAAATTTGAATCAAGATATATTTCATAAATTTTCATAATGATGAAAGGACTTACAGAAGGAGACAGTGGTAATCATACGATGCTTTATTTTTCTATGATCATCAAAAGTTGAAACCATAGAAATATTGAGAAAAAAGGTTTTTGACCATTTTCTATTATTTATATTGATACAAACCATATGATATTATATATTTTTGAAATCAGTAAAAATTAAGCCTTCAAAAAATTGCACAGAAAAGTAGTGTACCCATTTAAAAAAACATAACTTTGGGTCATAGCTTCTTAATTAAAAATCCTGCTAAAAAGGCGAGCACGCCACTGGATTCTACGTAAAAAAGTGCCTGTATAATGTTTCAATTTCCGAGCTCTATAATCAGTATTAGCGGAGATATAAATTAATTTCTATATCGCCACTTTTCCAATTTTTGTTTATAACTCGAAAACAAAAGATAGTGGCCAAAAATAACAACTACTATTGTTAGGTTCTCAGAAAAAGAGAACGAGAATGGGGTAGCAGATTTTGTGTATCTCCTCTGGTTTAAAAACTGTAGTGCTAAAACATCGAAATTTGCCCACCCTGTACATTAGTTTTAAAAACATTTAAATACAGAACCAACACAACAAATTAATTTGGCAAGGTATCTAACACAAAAAATTTGGGAAATCCACAAAAAGTTTCTGAAACTTCTATAACTAATTATAATAGTTATTTTCCTATCAAGTGCGGAAAGTGATACTTGCCCGCACGAAACTGCCGTTGCCCCAACGATGCGAAGCAGAGTTCGGGTAAGCAGTTGAGTGCGGGCAAGACACTTTCCGCAAGAGTTAGGAACAATATTTTTTCTACAAGCGCTTGAAATATATAAATGTATCCATTTCGCGAAACAGATCATATCTCATTTGATTAATTCATAAATAATGACAAGTAATTATGCATGTCGTTACTATGGGTTTCTCATTGTTCACGTTCGGTGCATAGAGACATGGTAGAATTTAATTTACTCTATAATATTTGCGTGCGGGAAAAACCCCTGCTAATCCATTCCCGCACCTTTTGGGAAAGTGACTCTTTGCAACTTGGAATGCGTGCGGGAAAAAGGTTGAACGCGCACGCTTGTAGAAAAATAAAATTACCAAATTCTAACACAACAAGTGGCTGGTTATATCTATTCTTCGAAAGATAAATGTAATGCACAGCGGCAATAAGGCTGGAAATGTGTAAAACTGGTAAAAATTCAGGAGATTCCGCCGATTCCCAAAAATCGTGAAAAAATCTTTCTATTTCGGTATGTCGGTAGCGCAAGCTAAATCGGTAGATCTACCGAAAAATTGGTAGGTTCGAGACCACTGCTTCGAGACTCTTGGCCCAAGAGTAGAGTTAGCAACATAGACATATAAACTCTATGTCTATGGTTAGCAAAGAGGAAGATAGAGTTCCTCTTTGGAGTTAGATTAGGTAAGTTCCTTCGAAAGGAAGCAAACTTCTTTGTATTCTCAAAAATGTCAATTGCATAAATCGAACTCAAGAAAGTTCTTTCTTCATTTCAATGATTGGATATGTCTTGTAAGCAGCAAAAGCAGTGCATCGGTCAAGTTTCTACCGAACCTGAATAAATACCTATGTATGCGGGAGCCTCAATGACTACCCTAAAGAGACATGGTGGTTATAGAAGTTCGTCTGTTGGCGAAAGGCTATCCGGCTGACAGTTTGTTTCAGAAAAATAAAGTAGTGAAGATGGTAGCTGGTTACAGTGACAAAATGCCCCCACAGTGGCGACAACAGATCATAAAACTCTCAAAAATTCGCCATGTTTTGTCAAGGACGTAGACAAATAATTATAGAAATATATCGGTTAGAAATTCTATTGAAAAACCAGTCGTTTTGACGTCCGACAAAACCTGGCGGATAAACCAATAGAAAATGAGACAGCCTATGTCGCCACTGTGGGGGGTATATAGTCACTATAGTAGCTGGTGTGGAGGGAGAGCCATCTGCAGCATCTGTTACGGTTCCTGGAATGGCGATGATGGCAGCTACAGCTATAGCTGAACGGAATGTTCTTAAGGAACATGAAATGATATTTCGTATTTTCCTTGGGAAATATAGGTGTGTTATGACATATGCTATCTAAGACGATAATGCTCAATACCGTTTCAATCAGAAAAAAACACATTATTGAAACGCGATGCATGTTGAGTCTAATCAAATGTATTGTTTTTTTTCTATAGACCAGAATCATACTATACTCCATTCACATTTATTTTAGCAGTCGGTTGGCCATGAAATAGTTTTCTCGAGTTTTTGTAACTAGAACCAAGGAGATACAGAAAAAGCCGTCTGTTCCGATATTCCTGAACAGTACTGTCAGTATTTGAGAAACGATGCCTATTGGCCCAGTCGTTCGAGTTCTATTGTTATTCGATTGCGGGCCAGTAAAACCAGCAATATCGGAACAGGCCCTATATCTCCTTGACTAGAACGGAGTGAGTATGGAGGGTAGAGAGACCCTCCATAGGAGTGAGGTTGGCACTCATGAAATGTCGTTAATGTCATAACGCCGTTGCCACAACTAATATCAATTTTTATTACGAAAATGCCGAAAGTGATTGAAAAAAGGGACAGGCTTTCAGGAAGTGCTATTTAGAATGGAGGAGTTCCCTACATGTTGGCCAACCTAGAAAAAGGTCTAAAAGGTCTACCAACGGGGATTGATTGCTTTCTAACGAAACCTACTTCATTCTTTCCGCAATGATCAAATATATTTATGAAATTCTACCGAGCTTTCTAGAGTTTACTGTTAAAGAGAAAAAAAGATTTTCATAACCTCGATTGCTGATTGGTTGAAATTTATGTTGGTATTACTACTTCTTGTGACAATTGACATTTTTCATTGGCAAATATCATTTTTACTGATATATGTATAATAATAATATTAATATTGTCAATGTGCTGTATAGTTTACAAAATACAAGAAAACAAGAATGCGTTCAAGCAAAGATTGTGCATATAACCAAAACTTTGCCTATAACCTAACAGATTACTTTTTTCTTCTTGACATTTGCCAACGAAAAATGTCAATTGTCACGAGAAGTAGTAATACCAACATAAATTTCAACCAATCAGCAATGGAGGTTATGAAAATCTTTTTTTCTCTTTAACAGTAAACTCTAGAAAGCTCGGTAGAATTTCATAAATATATATGATCATTGCGGAAAGAATGAAGTAGGTTTCGTTAGGAAACAATCATTCCCCGTTGGTAGACCTTTTAGACCTTTTTCTAGGTTGGCCAACATGTAGGGAACTCCTCCATTCAGGTCCGCTCATTCAAATAGTTATACCCTGATATTCTAAAATCCACAATACGTCAGACAGTAGCGAACATATTCAATGTAAGAGAATAGATAATTTATATAATTGTTCTTAGGTTATCGTCCATTTAGTTAGATGAGGAACAATAAATAAAATTAGTCCAAGAATCCCAATATTCTTTCAATTTATTTAATGTTTCATCTGAATCAGCGGCGTAGCTACGCAGGTGCAAGAGTGTGCAGTGCACTGGGGCCCCCGAGCTCAGGGGGCCCCCAAGAGGGCTGACCTGCAAATCCCGTTTGAAATGTCTTAAAAAAATTTCATAGAGAATTTTTTGAATAAATTTTTTTCTGTCTACAATTATATGAACAAATTATAATGAGTATCTATTTCAATTGATTATTTCACTAGAAAATTATTCACATATACTTCATTCACTTTTATTTTAGCAGTCGGTTGGCCATGGAAATTTGACACATTTCACTCTGTATAGTACGAAAATGTGGGGTTATGAAGCTTGTCAAAAAATTTTTGGGTTTTAAATCAACGCTATGTTGCCCGTTCTACGTAAAGGTTTCTGTTATTACGTATTTTATCACAATGTCGAATCTCTTCGGAAAATATGTGACGAACATAATTGAAGTTTATACAAACTGATTGAAGGCATACCAAATCCAGTTATTTGCATGGAAAATGCAAGAGATCAGTATAATATTATAATATGCACTAGCTTGAGGAGAGTTAATGTTCGTTATCTTCTTTGGCTAAAGTTTGAATACGTTACATCAGTTGTAGATATCAAAAATATTAACCCTAATATGAAATGCATATGATGCAGTGGTTGGGAATGGGTATCTCCCGAAGGAATTAACAGATAATTACAAGAATGTTAAATTCTTCAACAAAAATCATCTTGCATCAATATAAGTAAAAGGAATTGAAGTTTCAAGTTAAGATGAACAAAAATTTCACATGAATAAACAAGTAACAGGGCAACTTGCGCGTATTTGTGGCTATTCATCTTAATACATTGATTTAATAATAATAATGAGGTATTTATTACTACCTTAAGACATTTACATTGTATAGGACAAGTCAAATGAAAAATAGAAAAATCCATTTTAGGGATCTTATTCTCCGATGACATTTATCGAAAATCCTGTAGTAAACTTTTCGCATTAATTCACTCAAACATAAAATTCTCAAATGCCACCACTCTTTTGGGTCTCCCAATAGAAGGAAATTCTTTGTCGTCCTCTTCATTCACAATCTTTCTGATTGTGGAAATATCCAGCTGAAATATAAGTCGTTTAGATTCAGATGAAACATTATATAAATTCTCTTACATTGAATATGTACGCTACCGTCTGACGTATTTTGGATTTTAGAATATCAGGGTATAACTATTTGAATGAGCGGACCTGAATTCTAAATAGCACTTCCTGAAACCCTGTCTCTTTTTTCAATCACTTTCGGCATTTTCGTAATAAAATTGATATTAGTTGTGGCAACGGCGTTATGACATTAACGACATTTCATGAGTGCCAACCTAACTTCGTTCTAGTTACAAAAACTTGAGAAAATTATTTCATGGCCAACCGACTGCTAAAATAAATTTGAATGAAGTATACATTGAATTCACATTGAACTAAAGTTTAGTTCAATGTGAATTCATTAAAAATTGCTACGCTATGGAGATTTCATTTCTTTTGTGCCTTATCATATCATATCAGGTACATTTTTGCCTTTGGTATTACTGGGTAAAATAAAAAACATCTGTTTTCATCGTTACCGCCCGCTCTCCCCTTGCCAACCCAGATTGAACTGCACATTTATGTTCCATTTACATGCCTTTAATAGGCAATTTGGTTATTTGTAAATTGTTAAATAAGCTTCAAAATCGGAAGAAAAATATTATGCGTCATGGTCATGTACACGTTCTCCAGTACCGAATCATCACCGAAATGCTGATCAATTATTCTTTCAACTCTCGCGTCGTGAACAGTTCCAAATTCTACAAAAAATTCTGTTACTTTGGTGCTTCGGGGCTGTGTATTCTTTCCTGTTAAGGAATGTATTATTTTATCGCCCAGCAGGTTTTTTATAATTTTTTCATCATTTTTCCGCAGCATTGTCAATCGCTTTAAGTCTGAAAAATCCCTCGTTGTGCGAGGCTTGTGTTTTCTGGTTATAAGCAGGTATTTACTATTTTTGATGAATATCAATTCAATATCTGTTCTTGTTTTAGAGATTGATTAAAATTTTGGAATTACTGAAATGGTTTTTTGGATCCTTAGATCCTTTTTTTCCCAGCAGTTTGGTCATTATATAAGAATTTTTCCCTTCATATTTAAGTAGTAAACAAAAATTACCCAAAATCGACAAATTTTTCATTGAGCCTTCTTACAAGTACAAGTAGTAATGACCCAAATAGTTCTATTGATATTGATAGTAATGAAGAAAATTTGGAATTTTTTTTCCGATGAAATTACCGCTGCCGATAGTGGTATAGGTAAAAGAGAGCGTGTTGTCTACATTATCATTTTTCGAAAATGTGAACGACTTGGGAAACTTCAAGAAGAAAATATTGAGTTCGGATGAAAAACGTCAAATTCTTGATGTGGGGGCTATGGGGCCTCTGCAGCCTTCCGGTCGTTTTTCAAAAGACGCCAACCAACAACAGGTATTTTTCGAAATCATACTACTTTTCAATTCCTAAATATGAATCAGTTCATCGGTATTGGCTCTGTTATTCTAAAATACTAGACGCTGCCTATTGTCAACCCTGCTGGTTATGGTAAAAGTTTATGGTGTACAGGCATTCGGGATTGAGGACATTTATCTGGAAGAATTGAACAACACAGTTTTTCGAGTGGACATGTGGAAGCATGTGCTGTGTATGAAAGTTGGAAAAAAAATTACACTATTGATGAGGAAATTGAAGTTGGAATACGTAAAGAAGAGTCATTTTGGAAAATGGTATTATTTCAAGTATTTTCCTCAATAATTGTAGAACTATTCTCACGAAAGACACTCGTGTCGGGTTCATACAAGAAATTATGATAAAGTGGCTCTGCATCTTTGAAGTATTCATATTTCGACTTGATGAAAACAAAATAATTCATTAGGGGGCCCCACCATTTTTTGCACCAGGGCCCCCGACTACCTAGCTACGCCACTGATCTGAATCTAAACGACATATATTTCAGCTGAATATTTCCACATTCAGAATGATTGTGAATGAAATGGATGACAATCCTTCTATTGGAATTGGGACACCCAAAATAGTGGTGGCATTTGAGAATTTTATTTTAGGGTGAACGAATGCGAAAAGTTACTACAGGATTCTCGATGATGTCATCGTAAAAATTGATTTCTCTATTTTTCATTTGACTTGTCCTATACATTGTAAATGTTCTAAGGTACCAATAAATACCTGATCATTATTTTATTATTATATCAATGTATTAAGATGAACAGCCATCAGTTGTCCTGTTAATTGTTTATTCATGTGAAATTTTTGCTCAAAGGTGAAGTTCATCTTGACTTGAAACTTCCTTTAATTCCTTTTACTTATATTGATGCAAGATGATTTTTGTTGAAGAATTTAACATTCTGTTATTGATTATCTGTTAATTCCTTCGGGAGATACCCATTCCCAACCACTGCATCATATGCATTTCATCTTCGGGTTAATATTTTTGAAATCTACAAATGATATAAGCCAAAGAAGATAACGAACATTAACTCTCCTCAAGCTAGTGCATATTATGATATTATACTGATCTCTTGTATTTTCCATGTAAATAACTGGATTTGGTATGCCTTCAATCAGTTTGTATAAACTTCAAATATGTTCGTCACATATTTTCCGAAGAGATTCGACATTGTGATAAAATACGTAATAAAAGAAACTTTTACGTAGAACAGGCAACATAGCGTTAATTTAAAACCAAAAAATGTTTTGACAAGCGTCATAACCCCACATTTTTGTACTATACAGAGTGAAATGTGTCAAATTCCCATGGCCAACCGATGCTAAAATAAAAGTGAATGGAGTATATGAAGATCTGACGCGACGCCTTACGCCCACTCTTCCAGACGCGTCAAGTCGCGTCGCGTTTTAATAATGTGTTTCCGCCTTAATTGCTCATTTCAGAATATTTCTCGAAAGAATAAAAACAAGCAGTTGTAGATAAAATTTTGTACGTAACTCGTAGAATACTATATCATCAAAGCATGAATATCAAAATTGCTTAATTTGATATCTGATATCTGTATCCATCTCGTTACTTAATATCTATTTTTTTAATCAAGTCCTTGATGTAAATCAAAAACCCAAGAAGCATGCATTATAATGCATATGTAAGTTTATTATAATAAACTTACACATCGAGTGTGAATTACCTGTTTTATGCTCATATACTCCCTCACTATCATGTTCTTTCTTGATTAATAAGCGTTCAGAGCAATTAGCATTCTTTATTAGTACTTACGACTTCATTAGTATGACTATGGAAATTGATGCATGTTGAGCAGAAAATTTTTTATTTCGAAATTAAACAATTTTGGCATCCATAAATCGGAAACATCAAGAATAAATTTCCATTTCAATTTCTTCGAATTATCGTAAAAACTGAGTTAGTCTTACATCAACATCAGTACTGACTCCTCAGTGCAGTACATAGATATTTCGTCTGAAGACGAAATTAAAAAAAAAGTGAATCTAGTGAATTCTCGAAAGAAGGTAAGCTCAGCACACAATAGCACTTTGATATAATATTCAAAATCGGTAATAATACTTCAATCGACAATCAAACTCTAAATGAGAGTATGAGAGATCAAAATCTGAAAACTCGTCTAGTACTACTAATTTTGTAAACGCCGAGTGGTAGAAGCAAGTGAGGAAAATCAGATGATTTAGAGATTTGGGAAATCTCCATCTCATCGCGAACCACTGCATATCCGAGTACGCGAAAAATGACGAACTAAAAGACGAATAACCGGAGCATAAGCATCTAATACTTTCGAGCAGGGGAACAGATCGGAAATGAGGAGAAAAAGTTCCAGAATTTCGAGGTTTCTGTAAATGTGAACACATTCAATTCCACCTCCGGCCTGAAGTTTCTTATATTTTCGTTTTATAATAAAAATCTTTTTTGGCATTCTGAACAGTGTCTTCATAAGAGACAACTTCCAGAGAAGTTACTATTCGGAAATGCAACCGTAATTCCCGGTAGATATAATTCGCTGGAACCAAATAAAGTTTATTAAATTAAACAATATAGGGGTGTAAATGAGTAGTTCAAGGGGCGATTTCTTGTATTAAAGTAGTGTGGGGGTTTTACATATATTTTATTTTGAGTTGCTCCTGCTTACACACAGCTCCATACATATGGCACCTGAAAAGCAATTTTTAATTTTTTTTCTTAGAAATCAGAATATATAATCAAAATTGAAACTGAGCGGACGTACTATGTTCTATGGGAGCGAGGAGGCCTTGAGAAAATATCTACTACTTTTTTCTATTCCATGTATACACACAGCTCCCTGAATATGGCACCTGCAAAGCAATTTTTAATTTTTTTTTCTTAGAAATCAGAAAATATAATCAAAAATGAAACTTTCTATGAAACATATAATATGAACATTCTATGTTCTATGGGAGCGAGGAGGCCTAAAGAATATATCTACGTTTTTTTTTCTATTCCATGTATACAGCTTTTCAACCCAAAGAGATAGAGGAAAATGCCACATTGCGGTTATCTTTCTTCGAGAAACTGATAATGCCATAAAATGCATTTCTTTTGTTTTCTAGTTATACACGATTTAAACATTTCTCTTTGTACTAGAATGTTGAAATAACAACATTAAGAGGAGTTTCTCCAGTTTCTCGCCATCCGTATAAGGCGTAAAGGGGGAAAGACTACCAGAATGTGGGGTGTTGCCAGAACACTTGAACGATAAGTAGAAGTTACAAATATTACAATACTTTCCACTTTCGTCGAAAAGATGGCAGCACTTAACGAACGCCTTCTTTCAATTTCACCAGAATACGAATTGTAGCCAATAGCGAGAGTTTTCGAGAAATTTTTTCCTGTGGAAATTCATAGAAGAGATAATTTCACCTCGGAAAGTTAATAACATGAATGAATATTTGTTCTTCAATGAAAAAATTTTCTTATTTTTTTTCCGTTTGAAGAATAAAAAAATTTCTGACTTTCTGACGAACTGATTGAATTTTTGAATTATAATGAAAACCCTATATAAATTAGTGGTTTATGACGTAAGATATTCATTTTCTCTTTTTGAACTGACCACTAAAACGGTGAAGACACCTCTTAAATACACTTTTTTGATAGCAATACACTGGCGCACTCACATTTTTTCCCAGAGGTTTCCTTACTGAGCTATGACATAAAGTTGTGTCAAAGTTATGGAAAGAATGGTTTAAAATAACTTGAAAACCAATCTACGAAGGCGTAGAAGGGCCACATAATATTTTAAAAATATTTTTCCTTAAATTCCGGAATTTAAAGAAATTCCGAGTGCAAACTCGGAATTTAGTAAAATTTCGACTTTGAAATCGGAATTTTATTTACTTCGAAACCGATACAGGCTAGATGCTCAGGATGTTCTACAGTTCTACGACGACATAGATTATTTCTCCATATATACAGAGGGATTGATGGGAGGTTCTGCTTTCGTAATACAATGTGTTTATGCGTTTTAGTGAATACTGAAAATCATTAATATTGTGTGTTCGTACATTTATAATGAATGTGATTGTTATTTATACAGGATGTTCTTTGATATTATTGAACTCTCCTTGCATGAAATCATATGTTATGTATGTATGTATAATGAAAATATTATACAGGCTGTTCCATGACGGCTTCGGCTTTCTCGATGTACAGAATCTCTTATAAAAACTAGTTTTCCATATTGAGGTACATAGGTACAGGTACATAATGAAAATCGATGAGGAATGTACACATGGTTCTTGGATTCTGTTTTCTTCAATGAAGAGGTGATTTCCAACATTCCAACGAGCTTTATGTGATGATTCTCACTCTGTAGTTTCAACTTCCTCATGAGAAAAACGCAGAAGATATCCAAGAACCTTCTGTATATATAAAATCATCACATTGGCGTAGCCGTTTTTTTTGGGAGAGGTGGCGGGGGTTTGCTGGGAGCTCAATGTTATTTTATGGTTACTATTTCAGTACTGGGGTGGAGGGAGGTTGTGTCCAACCTTACCTCTTACTGTCTACGACCATAATTTCATTATTATTCGAAGAAATGTACCTAATGACAATTTTCTCCAATAAAATACATCAAGATCAATATTTATTAGAGAACATCGTGTTTATTTTGTGAAATCTGAATCCTCCCATGGATATCTCAGCTTATTTGGCAATGGTCCAATTCGTCATAGAGCAGCCTATGTGAGGTTTTCTCACCGTTGTAATAACTTTTTCATGTAAGAAACATCAAAGCACACCGGATCTACCTCGGGGTGTACTGATTTCTTGTCCATTGAGATAGCCTCACGATCACATGTGAGAAGGACAATTTTTCCATAAAATATCCGTAATATACCTAAAAAACAGTTATGTCTGAAAAAATATTCATGTCATGTCATGTCTGTAAAAGGTTGTCATATCATTGTTATGACCTCTCATAGAAGGAAACTCAAATAATAATGTACACCCTGTGTACATAATTATTCATTTATAACATATCTGGGAACACCTTGTATTATATGAAATTGAATATTTGTGGAAAAGCAAACTGTAATTCAGGAACAAATCTACGTCGTCGTAGAACACTCTGTAGAAGTTCGGAATTTTGTTAATTTCCAACTTTAAACTCGGAATTTAACTAAATTCCGACTTCAAAGTCGGAATTTAAGAAAAAATATTTTTAAAATATTATGTGGCCTTCTACGCCTTCGTACAAATCAGTATTTTTTCGGTTTTTCGGGTCATCACACATCGCCCTTAGATTAATAATCATACCATAGGTGACATAATATTATTCTGTAATTAAGACTACTCATACTCAATAATTCAAATTTCACATAAAAAATACATTTTTCATTATATCTTAATGTATCAGAGGACGATATATGATGTATTATATATTTTTTAAGAGGAAGACGGAATTTTTCTTTTTATCTCATTATTTCGAACTGTTACTTCCGTAAGAGAAAACAAAACTTTATATTATAGCTCAGGAAGGAAACCCTTTAAAAAAAATCAGAGCACGAAACTGAATTGCTTTACAAAATGTGTATGTGAAATAAAAATATTTCAACATCCTAGCACAAATAGAAACAAAGATTATGACCAATGTTGAGATCGTCCAAATTTCCATTTTTTCCAATAACTCGAAAGCAGAAGAATAAGAAGAGGAATGCAGTTGAGAGCATTACCAGTTTCTCGTTTCTCGAAAGAAGATGACCCCAATGTGCCATTCATTTTCCTTTATCTTTATGGGTTTAAAAGTTGTAGTTCAGATATTACCAATTTCGCCCAGCCTGCACTCCTGTACAGTAATATGTATTATGTGTTATGAGTCAACCAAAGTGTACTCAAGGTGAACCAATCAAAAGTTCCGACATCAATTCAAGGTACCAAAAATGTCATCCATATACATTTATTTCACTACTTTTCACCTTGAATATACAACTGAAGTATCTTTAGAAATGGAATGTGCAGTTTTGATTTACATTTCACTTTAGACAGGGTGTTTCCTAAACATGCGAAATGACTTTCAGGGTTGTCAGGGTATTATTCTCTGAGTGATTTGCAGTCGGAAAGGTCCTGTAGGCGTAATAATTCATTTCCAAGATACTGGGCCATGTAGTTCAGGTATCACCCATTTTGCCCACCATATACAGGCAATCGGCATGACTCTTGAACGCCTGCATGGATCTTCATGAAAATTTCAGGGAATGGGTATGGGCCAGTGTCAAATATTTGCACATAAATAACTTGTTATTTACACTTCTTGTAAAGCATCCTGTACATCAAATCTTCGAAAAGTGAAATTATTCTCAGAATCTACAATAAATCCCCTTTCGAACAAGCCTACTAGGATCAATGGTAGGTACACTTTGCATAACCATATTACGAACCTTTGAATATTTGAAATTTTCAATTTATAGTAGGTAAAAAATGCAAAATGTAATGCATCTGCCCTGAAAGCCTATACAATCATTCGTGAAACACCCTGTATAACTCTTCAACAGCAAGTTGGTATTCTACAAAGGCCTTAGGGGTGTAAGCATGGTGAATTGGCCCTATAAAGATAATTGAAAGATATTGTTAGGATTTGTTGGTACCAAAAAAGTTATGATATCCTGAAAATTGCAGATCTCTTTGATTTTTGAAAAATAAATTATGTGAAAATTACAAAAATAATTAGCTTCTAGAAAATCATTATGATCTTCGTCGGATGTAAGGATACATGAAAATTGAGATTTTTATTTTTCATTTTTTAGTTTAATTTTCAACTATGATACAATGGCACAATTATTATCAAACAATTTTATTCGGATTTCAGATTATTACTCGGATGCATTCTGTGACTTACTGTCGTTCTATGGGTTTCAGCGAACCGTTTTTGAGTCTACAAGAGGTAAAAACTGCCTGGACAATATTTTTTTGAATTTTGGCTGTTTAGATTGTCGTGCTAAGGTCCATGAAGTGAGTTTCTCTGATCATAGAGCGCAGAGGTTAACGATGAGGATACCTGGTGAGTCTAGAGATAGGTCGGTTCGGGTTATCCGACCGCGTACTGGATGAGCTTTCAATGAGTTTTATAGCTTCCTGGAGAATATCGATTCTCCAGCAGTTCATGGAACTGCTTGTTTTCAAACATTTTCATGATGTTTTCCTTGATGCATATGACAGATATTTTCCTCTTAAGGCTATCATCAGAGAAAAATTAAGGGTGGGTATCAGTGAGTGCTGGTACAATGATGGATTGAGAGCTCTACGGGATGACCTTAACCTTGTATCGGGTTTGTATGACAGATACGGCACTGAGCGTCTAAAACTTCATAAGAGAAGGTTGAAAACGAGTGTTGCCCGTTTTACGTAAAAGTTTCTGTTATTACGTATTTTATAACAATGTCGAATCTCTTCGGAAAGATTGGCTGTTCTGTTCATCTTAATGCATTGATATTATAATAATAATTAGGTATTTTTTGGTACCTTAAGACATTTACAATGTATAGGACAAGTCAAATGAAAAATATAATTAGAAAAATAAATTTTCGGGAACTTATTCTACGATGACATTCATCGAAAATCCTGTAGTAAACTTTTCGCATTAATTCACTCAAACATAAAATTCTCGAATGCCACCACTTTTTTGGGTCTCCCAATAGAAGAATATTCTTTGTCATCCTCTTCATTCACAATCTTTCTGATTGTGGAAATATTCAGCTTATATAAATTCTCTTACATTGAATATGTTCGCTACCGTCTGACGTATTGTGGATTTTAGAATATCAGGGTATAACTATTTGAATGAGCGGTCCTGAATTCTAAATAGCACTTCCTGAAACCCTGTCTCTCTTTTTCAATCACTTTCGGCATTTTCGTAATATTAATTGATATAAGTTGTGGCAACGGCGTTATGCCATTAACGACATTTCATGAGTGCCAACCTTACTCCGTTCTAGTTACAAAAACTTGAGAAAATTATTTCATGGCCAACCGACTGCTGAAATAAATGTGAATGCAGTATATTTTCACTCTGTTCCACACAGAATTGCTGGGAGTGTCGATAAAGGTAATATTGACGTCGAGACTTTGTTTTCGAAAGAAATTCGAAGTGATCTCAGTTTTTCATTTAGGGAGGTATCTTTTATCGAGGTAAAAGATATTGTGAGCTCATTGAAGAGTAGCACTTCTAGAGATTTATATGATTTGACTTGATAAAGAGGAATATAAATACAATTATCTATACATTGACCAAACTAATCAATGGCTGTATTCGAGAGAATGTCTTCCCGGATTGCCTAAAAATAGCCAAAATAATGCCATTTTAAGGGGGGGGGATAATTCTGCTCCAGATAATTATAGACCTATTTCTATCCTGCCGGTCTTTTCTAAAATCCTGGAAAAGGTCATGTGTGTTCAGATTGTAGAGTATTTTGAGAGAAATCAACTTTTTTCATCTTCACAATTCGGCTTCAGAAAGAAAAAATCGACAACCGATGCTATATTGAGTATATACCAGTTTGTTTTAGAATGTTTTGAATGAGGAGAGTATACCTTGTCGCTGTTTTTAGATTTAACTAAGGCGTTCGACTGCGTACCTCATGCAGCATTATTGGCTAAGCTACGGAGATATGGTTTGTGTGAGAGTAGTTGTAGGTTGGTTCAATCATTTTGACTAATCGATTACAAACAGTATTTGTTAATAATAAGTGGTCACAAAAAACGAAAAATACTATTGGAGTACCACAAGATTCGTTATTGGGACCTATTTTATTTTTAATTTATATAAATGACTTTCCAGATTTTACGAGCTTGGTGCATGATGTTTTATTTGCCGACGATACGAATATTTCTGTTTCATGTAATGATATGAATATGGCGAGGGAACTATTTGCTGGTATGAGGGCGGATGCCTTGAAGTGGTACTCGGGTAATGGACTCTCTGTCAATAAAGAGAAAACTGAAGAGTTTGTTTTCTTCTTGAAGAGGACCGAGGTGGGAAGTGTGAAATTTTTAGGTCTACAGTTGGATACAAGACTCACTTGGTGGGCTCATGTAGATTATTTGTGTGCAAAGCTGGCAAGGAACATTTTTGTTTTGAAACAGTTATTTTCCTCCGTATCAGTTGAAGTGCTTAGGTCGGCTAATAATCACTAGAACCAGCACTGATTGAGCCTTCAGTTCTCTGATTCCAAGCAGAGACGAATGGCTCCGTCACAAGGAATTCTATCTACAAGGACCTTGCTGGTTCACTGATGGCTCCAGAACCAGTCAGGGATCTGGAGCCGGAGTCTACAGCCGTAGACCGCTAACTAAACTCAGTGCCAGTCTGGGAAAGTCGGCGACAGCTTTTCAGGCAGAAATCTTCGCCATTGATCTGTGCGCAAGCCATTTACTTGACAGTGGTTGGGCGGGCAGATCAATAAAAATCCTAACGGATAGTCAAGCTGCGATTAACTCTCTCGCAGCAGACAAATGCAACTCGGCACAGGTATTTGAATGCAGATCTAAACTAACCAAATTGGGAAGTTCAAACAGACTGCAACTGATTTGGGTACCTGGACACTCTGGCTTCAGTGGCAACGATGCATCGGATGCTCTAGCCAGAGAAGGCGCAACATCAACGCTTATTGGCCCGGAACCCAGTATAGGAATTTCCTATATTTCCCTTGGATAAGGCAAAAGGTCCTGGAGCACTGGCGCAACCGTCCTGGACTGCGTCACTCGCACAGGGCTATTTCAGTGCCTGCCAGCCCATACACCAGTCGTTGGCTAGGATTTTCTAGAACTAATCTGAGATGTATAATGGCGGTTTTCACAGGACACTGTAGACTCAGAGCCCAACTCAAAAAACTTAGCATCGTCAATGACCCGCTCTGCAGACTCTGCTTAGAGGAGGACGAAACAATTGAGCATATACTCTGTGACTGCCCGGCGGCAGACAGGGTCAGACATGGAGTTTTCGGCTCTCCGAAGATGATCCCAGAGGAACTCAAGAATCACTCCCCCTCCGACATAACCTCTATGAGCTTGTCTGTGTGCTACATTAGACCGCTTGGTCGCAGCAAGGGCGGTCCTACGGGGGGGGGGGGGTTAAGGGGGTAATTACCCCCCCCCTAGGGCCCATAACGAATTCCACTGTTTAAATTTTTCGTATGAAAAAACTAAGAAAAACAATATTATAATGAAATAAAAAGGAGAGATTCCTTGTACACTTTGAAGAAAAAATATGGGACTGCAAATGCTACCTAGTGATACCTACAAGGTGTTATTTGAAGTCTTAATCTGAAATTTCAATTGTTCTTTCAATTACTACCCCCCCCCCCCCCCCCCCCCCCCCAGAAAATCAGTCTAGGACCGCCCTTGGGTCGCAGTGGCAGGTTTGGGTTTATCCGTCCAACACACCCAGCAATCAGTAATCAGTAGGTCGGCTAACCTCTCGTTATGTGAGTCCCATTTACCCAATAAATTTGGTATATAGCATTATCTCATCAAAAATTGACTACACTTATGGCAGTTGTTTCGTTTGTGCTTAAAATCACATGTGGCATTTAGGTCGCACACCTCTGTTCTTTGGCGAAATCAAACATGTTTTTTTTTCAACTATATAATATTATAGTTAAAAATTGAAATGAAAATTAAAAATCTCATTTTTCATGAATCCTTTCATGAAAGGAAAATTATAAAAAAAAAATTTCTAGAAGTCATTATCAGCCCTAAAAACATTTCCAAAATTTGAAAAAATCGGTTAAAGAAAAGTTTTATTTGACATTTTCACAGAATTTGCTTCTTTTCAAAAATCAAGTGAATTAGAGATCTGAACCTAGAGGATTTCATGACATCATCAGTACCTACAAATCGTATCAATATCCTTCAAATATCTTCCAAGGCCCAATATACCATCATATATGATGAAATAGTCAAAAATTGAGAGTAAACCAATGTTAAGAATGCATTTGACAGTTCAATATTCGCAAAAATATCCTACAAAATTTGAATTTTTTGCATAAAGCCGTTTTTTTGTGTTTCACGAGACTGCATTTTTGAAAACAATCGCGATTTTATTTTTTATTCTCTATAATATCCGAAAAATTGAATTTTTCCTCTACTTTTCATCATCTAAGATTACGAAATGAAAATACATATTCTTAAAATTTCTGCAGCTCTTCCTATTTCATCCTGAGTATCAAATTTAAAATGTTTTTTATTAAATCTTCGTTTGTGGTATACTATATGACTCATTGTTCCCAAAATAATTCTATCAAAATCCCTCGTTCCGCCCTGCACTTTCCTACTGGGTCATTTCAACTTGTTCGTCAGTCGTACACACTAACGAACATTCAGAATATTCGTCTACAGATCGAGCGTGTTATTTCCTTTGAGCCTGCGTTTACACGAACGACAATCAGTGAACGACTATTTTGTAGGTCAACGCACACGGACGACAGTCTACCAATAAAATCGGTGGTCAACGCACACGAACGATCATTCAGTCGATGATTGTAACAGGAGATGTTTTGCGGTTTATTTGAGGTACCGAATTGATTGAAAAGCCAATTTTATATCCTTTTTGAATTCATCCCAGGCATCAATCAACTGTACAGACACTTCCTCTCAAAGTTTCTTCTTCAGTAATTTATTCGAGTACTCTGCTGTTGAGGTATACTCTTCTGTACCTCACAGATTAATTTTTCAATGTCTATATCCATTTTTGATCGTGTACCTACTATTTAAAACGCTCGCGTTCAGTAATTCAAAACAGAATAGAGATCAAGAACCGACTAAACTGTCGTTCGTGTGCGTTGAAACAAGAGAAACCTATATGCCCATCTGATTCACCGACAATCATGACGGGTGCAGACATGGAGCGCACTACGACTGTTTTGTAGGCCCGACTAAAAGTCGGTCATGTGCGTTGGTGCATTAACATACGTGTTCTGCATCTCAACCGACAAAAAAGACGCCCACTGTCATGTCGTTCCTGTGCGTAAGGCATGGTTCTCACTGGAGCGATACGATAAACGATGCGACAGATGATTCGATAAGCAACCCGACCCTGATTCGACACCGATATCTTATAGCCGTGCAAACGTAATGGAAACAACTAATTCAGTGCACACTGAAGCGATCGCGATACTAAACCGATAAATATCGAAATCGCGTCGGTTTGGGCGACACAGCTGCCGGGTCGCTTCAGCGACAGAAATGTGATTGAGAATCAAATCGGAAAAAGTAGCATAGAATTTCGTAATTGATTGACAATTAAGCGCTTAATTTGGATATCGTATCGCTTCAGTGTGCACTGGAGTGTTGCGAGATAAAAGTTGCATCGGGCGATAAAAGATTGCTCATGTTGCATCGCTTATCGTATCGCGAAATTCTACGCTACTTTTTCCGATTTGATTCTCAATCACCTTTCTGTCGCTGAAGCGACACGGCAGTTGTGTCCCCCAAACCGACGCGATTTCGATATTTATCGGTGTAGAATCGCGATCGCTTCAGTGTGCACTGAATTAGTTGCTTCCATTACATTTGCACGGTTATAAGAGATCCGTGTCGAATCAGGGTCGGGTTGCTTATCGAATCACCTGTCGCATCGTTTATCGTATCGCTCCAGTGAGAACCGCGCCTAAAACTGACAACTATCGGATCGCTCCGAACGACGCAGGTGTCAGTTCGCAATACGACGAAAGCCATCAAATTTTATGGGATTTTCATTGACGTTGCACGAATCGTTTTTCATTGAGTACGCGCCTTAACATGATGAAAAATTCATGAATATTCAAATTAAAAAAAACGTTTCTCACATTTTTCAGACAAAAAGTAGGTAGTTATAAAGAAACAAAATACACTGCGCAAAAAAATTAACGCACATTATGGAAATCTCAAATTCATTCTACAACTGAAGGTGTTCTCAATGATAATTATTTTTATCAGAATTATGCATGCATATGTTATCCACTTTCAACGGTTTTCTTCAATACAGATGTTTTTTCCCAGCAGGAATAAAAAAAGATGATTATCAGATTTTGAATGTATTGGCTCCATTCTAAAATCAGTTGTTCTCGATCAATTCTAGTGATCAATAGTTTTTCTTTCGTTTGATTTTCTACACTCGATCGCTATGCAACGCGAAACACGCAATTTGACCCAAGAGGAATGTGCCCAAGCGGTAGTTTTGCGAGAAGAAGGGTGGACATACACAAGTATTGCAGAAAGGTTTGGAGTTTCCCATACAAGTGTGTCCAGAATGTTGCAGCGATTCAGGGAGACAGGTATGAATGTCCGAAGACCAGGACAGGGTAGACCACGGGTAACAACTATCATTCAAGAACGTTACTTGAGAGTTTCTTCGTTGGGACAACGGTTTGCAACCGCTCGCCTCCTTCAAATTCAGCTTGAGCAAACTCATTAGGCGCAAATTAGCACTCAGACAATAAGAAATCGCCTCAGAGAATATGATTTGAGGCCTCGTGTCGCGGCAAGAGGCCCAGCTCTTACCCCAGCCCATCGAAGGGCGTGTTTGGATTTTGCGAGAGAGCATATCCATTGGGAAGAGGCCGATTGGGAAAGAGTTCTCTTCACAGATGAGTCTAGATTCTGCCTCTAGCATTGTGATCGACGTTCCCTTGTATACAGACGTCCACATGAAAGATATGCTCAGTGCAATTTCCTGAATACTACTGGTTTCGGGGGAGGATCGATTATGGTATGGGGTGGAATATCTTTGACTGCTCGCACAGACCTAGTGGTCGTTGATAATGGAGCTATGAATGCTGATAAGTATATAAGGAACATTCTTGAAGAGCATGTAGTGCCATTTGCCCCCATACATTGGTGAAAATTTCATTTTTATGGACGATAATGCCAGACCCCATCGTGCGCGCATCGTTCAGGAGTACCTTGAAGAGGTTGGAGTCTCTCGAATGGAATGGCCAGCAAGAAGTCCAGATCTCAATCCAATTGAGCAGGTTTGGGACAACCTCAATAGAAGGCTGAGAAGTTCAGAAAATCATTCCAGCTACTCTTAATGACTTAGGAATCCAACTCGGAGAAATCTGGGAAGGATTAGATGAGAACATTTTAAGATCACTCATTTTGAGTATGAACCGTCGTTGCCCAGCTGTAATTAAAGCAAGGGGTGGAAATACCAAGTATTAAATCACTTATCAGCATTTTAGTATTTTGAAAATTGTTCATTTCTCTTCTTTCACATAAGATTCGGTGGAATCCTGAATTTTTCTTCCATTTAATGTGTCTTGTTTTGTTCAAAACCTTCCCGAGAGAACATAAAAATAAGTTATAAAGTCACTTTAGAGTAAACTTTCATTAAAATCGAGATTTTCAGAATGTGCGTTAATTTTTTTGCGCAGGGTATTTTCAAAATATGTATCGCAAAATAATCCCTGCAACCTGGAAAGTGTAGAATGGAGGTTGCAATTTACTCAACAGTTGAATTGAGCTTTGTGCCTTTGTTCTTGATCCACTTGGTCTAAGCACTCTTATTCCATTCACTTTGCACAATGAACACCCTCCAATGAAATATATTATGACGTAAATCGACAGTACTAATATAAAAACAGAATAACAGAAAACAGAAACAATAAAATAAAATCACATGCCCGTCTATTTCCATACCGCAACAATTCGTTTTCGATGCGCGCGCTTTCTATTCACATTGTAATGCTGAGTAGTCACAATATTCCCGAGTGAATAGAATGCGCGGGAGCTCGGGCATTGAAGAGGCGGTGCGGTGGGGAAATAGGCAACGGTTCGTGAAGTTTTGAAACCGTATATTTCTATTATTTGGAATCGGTTTTCCCGATTTCAGTGATTTCCTTATTTAGATAATGTAACTAACAATGAATTGCCCTTTTTGCCCTGGGGTTAATCCGGCCCTGAGTGTTATGTCTCAATTTCGAGCTGAAATGGTTCAGTCGATTTATATGTGTTACGGGCAATGTAATTATTTAGGTCAGTATTAATAATGCTTGGTTATTATGAATAATGACCATTAAAATCGGGCAATTTGATAAATTTGAATTACTTTACAATAATTTCTCACATTGCCCGGTCATTATAAATACCGCTATTATTTCTTTGGGCACTTTGATTAATTGACACCAAAGGGACAACCTATGTGAAAAGAATGGCGAAGATATTCCACAGATAGAGATTTAACTAAGAGAATGTGCAAGATTGTCATTCAAGATAGGCTATAGTCGATGTGGCTGTAAAGGTAGCTGTAAATCCGACGAGCGCAAGTGTCGTAAAGAAAAAAAGCTATGTAACTCGAAATGTCACCAAAGTGGAAGCTGCTCTAATGAATAGAGCCTCTATTGGCCTGTATTGCTACGTATTGACATTTTGTGTGAATATAAATTTGAAAGTACGTACATATCTAATACTTTAGTTTTATTTGGACTCACGTTTTGTTTGTACTTATTTCATCCCACCGGTTTGTTTGTCAGCATGTGAAATTTTATTTGTTATGTTTTGATTGTTACTTTGTCAGTCAGGTATGCAAATATTTGTTATTTTTTATAATAAATATGAATAATATATAATTTTCAAATTGCCCACCTGATTTTTAGCATTATACATAATAACCGGGCAATGTAATATTTGCAACATAATTTATCATTTTGTCATATCCTTTTGGGCACTTTTTAAATTGCCCGGGCATTATAAACAATGCCCAATTATTTACATTGCCCGTAACATATGCACTACAACGACGGCATTGTAGAGCCGTCATTGTTAGAGCGGTGTGTAAAACCAGCTATACGTGAAGAATTTCAATGAATAAACAAAATTAATAAAAACGACAATGGACTTGTGTCCATTAAAAAAATATAAATTTTGAATCCTCATATAAATTTATCAACGAATCGAAAACTTGCTCGTTGAAAAAAAAAGTTCAAACAGTCTGGAGCGGAATTCAGAAAAAATGCGCAGATATGAATAGATAAAATTGAAAACTCTTCGGAACTCGAGAAGATTGTCTAGAACTTGCAGGTTTGCTCGAGTATATAGCATGATTTGAGATATTTGAACTTCTCCAAGAAAAAAGTGATTTTGACAGTACCTACTTCTAAAAAAAGTTCTAGATTGAAAAAGAAAATATTCGAACTCAAAAATTGCATTGAACCTATTGAGACTGCCGATATAATGTGATCGATTGCAGTTATATATTGAAATTACACATTCGAATTTTGAAGGAAATTAATGGAAATGTTTCGTTGATTTGATCGCGAGAGCAAAACAGTTGGCCAAAAATCCTAACAGTATATGGTCTTTATGAATACAAAACCTCCTGTCATTGTACACAGACCATTGTCTTTATACAATGCTCCTGTTGTTCCTACGCAAAAACTCGGGTGGTCCGTTATATCTACGCTAAACATTTCCTCACGATATATAAAAGAGGTGCCTTCTAAATGGGCATGAAATATTACAACGCCTTGCCGAAGAAATATCACGACATCATAACTATAAAATTATTCAAGAAGAAAATACATATTCAGTTATTTAAAGTGAAACCCTACTCACTGTGTGAACTCAACTGACTCAACATTAATCATCATGAACATCAATTTCCTCTTTTCACTTGCTCGTTTTTTATTTTACCTTATACAGGGTCTTTCACGAGGAAACTCACCCATATTTATACGGGAAACTACTGAACGTATTTTCATGAAATTCAGCACTTATAAGTATTTCACGATGCTGATGAAATCTAAAATATTTTCAAGGCATGAGCACCTCCGGTTTTTCCGGAAATGACGTCAACTTCCGTTTTTCAAATTAGAACACCATTTTTTCATTGCAGAAATAGATTCCTTAGAAAATTTCAAGTTATTTTGATGTAACATTTTTCAGTTTTGGTTGGAAAATTCTCTCTGAGCGGGATAATTCGAAAAAAAAATCGAAAATAGAGCTCCGCTGAAACAAGAATAACTTCGAGGTTTTTGGAGGGAAAATTTTCATTTTTGGGATTTTTCAAGATGTAAGATTGATGTATCCACTTTAAAAATCGAAATCGCGATTCATGATACAGGGGGTGAAAAAATCGCTTTCAAAGTTAGGGATGACAAAATCGTGAAAAATCAATTGTTTCAAATTAGAACCCCATTTTTTATGGCAGATATTGAATCTACGTTAAAAAATAATGTGAGTGTATGCATCACACCCTTGCCCTAAAATGGATATTTTCTGAGTTATTCACAAAAAACTGTTTTTCGTCTTGAATTTTCAGCTATTTCTTTTCCCTTCACGCCAAAAAGATGAAATTTTCAGGAACTGTTATTTGAACCATGCTGTAGATTTTTCACCCCTTCCTGAAACCGACTTCAAGTTACTATTAGGAGAACCATGGCAAACTCTCGCAGTTATAACTAGAGAAGATGCTCAAAGTTTTGACCGGTTATTTCTAGACATTTATTTATACGTCTCACGAATGCTTCGTGCGTTGGTCTTTTTATTTCATCGGGAGGAAGAGATCTACAAAAGTGTTTAAAAACCAAATTGAGTTTCAAAACTATGAATCTAAAAATCTAAACAAACCTGAACGCATTTCTGACTCGTTCTATGCAGTCCTCTTTATCAGTCAGGGGAGTTGAGTAGACAATATTTTTTATCCTACCCCAAACATAATAGTCTAAAAGAGTTAAATCCGGAGAACGTGGTGGCCAAAGATGTGAACCATTGTTCGCCAACCATCGATCTTCAAATAGCCTGTAGAGGATATTTTACACATTGAGTGAATTGTGTGGAAAATTTCACCTTTTTGGCGTGAAGGGAAAAGAAATAGCTGCGAAAATTCAAGACGAAAAACAGTTTTTTGTGAATAACTCAGAAAATATCCACTTTAGGGCAAGGGTGTGATGCATACACTCACATTATTTTTTAACGTAGATTCAATATCTGTCATAAAAAAATGGGGTTCTAATTTGAAAAAATTGATTTTTCACGATTTTGTCATCCCTAACTTTGAAAGCGATTTTTTCACCCCCTGTATCATGAATCGCGATTTCGATTTTTGAAGTGGATACATCAATCTTACATCTTGAAAAATCCCAAAAATGAAAATTTTCCATCCAAAAACCTCGAAGTTATTCTTGTTTCAGCGGAGCTCTATTTTCGATTTTTTTTTCGAATTTTCCCGCTCAGAGAGAATTTTCCAACCAAAACTGAAAAATGTTACATCAAAATATCTTGAAATTTTCTAAGAAATCTATTTCTGCAATAAAAAAATGGTGTTCTAATTTGAAAAACGGAAGTTGACGTCATTTCCGGAAAAACCGGAGGTGCTTATGCCTTGAAATTATTTTAGATTTCATCAGCATCCTGAAACCTGAAATACTTATAAGTGCTGAATTTCATGAAAATACGTTCAGTAGTTTCCCGTATAAATATGGGTGAGGTTCCTCGTTAAAGACCCTGTATAATTATTATGAAAATGAATAAATGAATGATATTACTATTACTATTAATATTAATTTCTGCTTTTCCTTGAACTATCAGGGGTCTGTTGAGAAGGACGAATACCTATAAAAAAAATTACAGGTGATGACTCAGAACTGATATCTACGGGGATGTATTGATATTTAGTTAGCCTAGACCAGTTTAATGCGTAAAAAAATATTGCGTTACCATAGCAACGAACAATAATTCATTAGAAGTGTCAGTGTGAAGTCTGAGGTCAAAAAAGTAAACCAGAGTTACGCAATAAATTAAAAGAAAGAAGATGTCCACCGAAATTGTGAAAATTGAAAAATTGGAAGATCGAGCCACCATCAAGTACCTATATTTAAAAGGGTTAAGGGTAAGCAGATTTACGAAGATATTCTTAATACCCCCAATGTCCTTCGTATGCGACCGTGAAAAATTGAGCTGCAAGCTTCAAAAGAGGTACATTTTTCATTGAAGATGATGACCGATCGGGAAGGCCAGATTCTGTGTCAGTCCCCGAAAATATCGATGAAGTTTATGACATGATTTTGTCAGACCGTCGGAAAACGGATATCTGAAGCAAGGAATATTTCATACGAACGCGTTCATCACAATATAGTTCACGTAAATTTGGACATGAGAAAAATTGCTGCAAAATGTTTGAATGTTGACCGAAAGCGTGAAAATGTAGATGCATCGCGTTCGATCTGTGCTCGATTTGAAAACGATGTAGACTTCTTGAACCGAATTGTTACTATGGATGAGACTTGGGTACATTTCTACCATCCAGAAACAAAGCAACAATCGATGGAATGGCGATACTCTGGTTCTCCAAGAAATAAGAAGTTTCGTGTCCAAATATATGCTGGAAAAGTTCTTGCTTCAGTTGTTTGGAATTGCCATGGACTGCCATGGAGTAATGATTGATTTTTTGGTCAAGGGTAGAACAATAACCGGAGATTACTATTCGACATTACTGACCAATCTACGGGGAAATTGAAGAGAAAAAACGCGGAAACCTCGTGATTTAGGGTTTTAATTACTAGAACACCCCCTTTATTCACCAGATTTGGTTCCATCCCAATATCATCTCTTTACTCAACAGAAAAAAGTTTAAGAGGTCGTACATTTTCTTCCACCGAGGAGGTAATAAAAGCTGTGGAGGTCTGGTTTGCAGAGCAAGAAACAACTTTTTTTTTGAAAGGTCTAGAGACGTTGCAGGTTCGGTGTAATAAATGTATCCAATAAAGAGGACAATATGTTGAGTAATAAAATATTTTGACATTGAAATTTTCTTTGGTTCTCTAGTAGGCTAAGAATTTTTCAATATATCCTTGTACACTTGTTCCATCTCGACACAATTGCTAGCTCTAAAAATCATATTATTTATTGCCCTTATCATATCGGGATTTTGTTCAACTTCTGAGGAGGCTTTTTCAATCCTCTATTTCAAATGCTACCGTGACATTGAAATTTTGTTTGGTTCTATAGTAGGCTAAGAATTTTTCAATATACCCTCGTATACTAGAAATTTGGAAAATTTATTAATTGGCCTGTTGTTTCATAGCTGCTTATAAGACAACTTTCAACAAATAAAAAATTCAAAATTTTATTTCCACGAGGGTTTATTGGAGAAAACGAGTGGCTTGAAATCACTGAATATACAGGGTGTATTTGAAGGTGAGGCTTTTTTTTCAACAGAAGGTGAAACTGGTCAAAATGAAGCGTTTCACCAAAAATCACCTATACAAAACTTTCAAAATGACAAAGTTGAAAAAAAAATTGAAAATGATTACATTGATTACTGAAATAGATCCTAGTACGACCCTAGACCGTTCGTTAGCTGAATTATCGCAAAGCAATGGAAAAAGCTTATCGATTCGACCATGTGGATTCGTTCACGATATTGGCTCGTTCGATATTTACGTGGTAATGAATGTGGAAACATACGATTGCCGAATTCTCATATTTTTCAGCAACTTACACGATTTTATGAAATGGCTCATTTCGATACCAACTGCCAGAAGAGACTTAGGACACAAGTGTGAAAAATAGAACAATACTTCAAAATCTCACCAATAAAATTCGTCTAAATTATTCACGAATTTTTATACAATGGGCATCACAATCTTCTTTTTCGAACATTCCAGCAATCATGGTAAAAATGGGATGAAATGGGAAAACATCATAGCACTTTTCAACAAAACTAACATGAGCACTTTTAAGAAACTGCCTCGATATTCTAATTTTTTTTTCACCCTAAATTGCACGTTACAATAGATAGATAGATAGATAGATAGATAGATAGATATTTATTAATCCTTTGAGACATAACATTTATGTATAGGACAAATCAAAAATAATACATATATAATATTTGTACATAACAAGCTTATTCATTAAGTCGACATTTTTCGAAGATATAACTGTAATATTCCTGGACATTATAAAAACACTGTTTTAATAACAAATCTTTAACTAACATTTTGAATTCATTTTTTGAAAGACCTTTTATGTAACGAGGAAGATGATTGAAAAGTTTGATACTTTCATAAAATGGAGACATTTCAAATTTTGCAGTTTTATGAATGGGGAAATATAACTGATCCTTATTTCTCGTATTATGAGAATGGAAACTTGAGAGTTTTATAATACTGTCCTCATTTTCTTTCACATACATAAGACACCTGAAAATGAACAAAGAGGCAACAGTAAAAATACCATTTTCCTTGAAGATGAGCCTGCAAGAGGAACGCGGATGACAGTTGAAGATCAATAGGAGTATTCGTTTCTGAATAACAAAAACTCTATTCACCTCGGAAGAGTTACCCCAAAGTAGTATATTATATGTCAAGTGACTGTACACTAAGCTATAGTAGATGTTAATCATATATGTTAATGGAAGGGCACTCCTCACTCTCTACTCAATGCAAAATAGGAATTATTGAGCTTTTTGCAAACGGCATCAATATGCATATGCCATTTCAAGTATCTATCAATGTGAATACCTAGAAACTTAGTGTGGCTCTTAGCGGTGATAACTGTATCCAGATAACGAACAACAAATCTGTCATTCTCATCACTAGACAAACTAAAATGAATGCATTCTGTTTTATTAACGTTCATTTTAATCCGGTTCATAAGACACCATTCACCGAAACTTTGCACAAGTAACTCACACAAGCTTTGCAGCTCCTCCAATGTATCTGCAGTAGTAGCTATGGAGGAATCAATCACCGACACGAACAGACGCGACTCTACACTCAAGATAATTCCGAATCCAGTCTAGAAAGACACCTCTGAATCCCAAGTTATAGAGTTTGTCTAAAATAAACTGGTGCGAGAGACTATCAAATGCTCGTGACAAGTCAAAAAACAACGCAGCTACATATGAGCCATTATCTAGATGTTCGAAGACAAATTCAAAAAAATTTAACGTCCCAGTTTGGGTTGAACGACCCGACCTAAAGCCATGCTGAGCATCGTCGAGTATTCCAAACCTGTCAAGATAATGCATCATTCTACTGTATACTATTCTCTCGAATACCTTAGAAAAGGTGCTCAGGATAGCAATAGGTCTGTAATTCGAAACAAGATCCATATCATCCTTTTTGAAGACTGGAACAACAGCGGCCCTTTTTAAGAAGACGGGGAAACATACCAGTGGTCACTGACATGTTAATAATATGAGCGAAGTGCGTGCTTATCTCACCAATTATTAATTTCAATAGTCGCGAGGAAACAAAATCAGCTCCAGAACTCCTATTTTTAAGTGATTTACTAACATCAACCACGTAATATAGATGAAGTGGTGCAGGAGGGGCTTAATGAGCCCTTATATTAACTATTGAGGGATGTCTCAGCAACCGTGGTGAAATAGTCTACGAAGATCTCTGCAACAACTTTGGGATCCCTTTGTGGAACGCCATCAACAATGAGCGAAATGGATTTAGGACCAGTTTTTCTCCCAGTCATAGTGTTCACAATATCCCAAACAGTTTTATTCTTATTATCAGATGCTTCAATTATTTTCTTTAGAAATTTACATTTTGTATTTTTGATCAGGGATTGATAAGAAGATTTTGCTGCCTTATATTGATTATGAGTGAACCGATTATTTAAATTTTTATGCAGCCAATCGAGATTGTTCAAGTTACGTTAAGCAGCGATTATATCAGGTGTCAACCAATTTTAGTCATGATGACAATGACCAGTGCATTTTATAAGTGGACAACAATCCTGAAAAATTTCACGAATGATATTAAAAAATGATTCAAAACATCCATCTACATGTTGAAAGTTGTAAATATCCTCAAAGTTACAGTGTGAAATGCCATAAACAAAATCATCAAGATTACGTCGACTAAGATTTCGGACAAATTTAGGTACTTTTTGTGACTTAAAGTTACAATTGAGAGAGAGCTCAAGTGAGATAATTCGATGGTCACTAAAATGTGCTTCAAATACTTCAATATTGCAATTTATTGATTCAGCGTTAGTCGAAATGTAGTCAACTTTAGAAATGGAAGTATGACCTGTGATGTCTGTAAAAACTCTAGTAGGTTCATTTGACAATACTTTCAAATTGAAGCTTTCCAGTAAGTCTGATAGCAACAAACGATTTTTACATCTTACTTTTAAGAAATCAATATTCAAGTCACCACAGAGAAATACTAGGTCAACTGAATCATAACAATGGTTGATAGCTAGTGATATTCGGTCCAAAAAATTTTCTACATTACCAGAACAAGGTCGATAAATACTTATGATGCCCATGCGAATGTTACGAGTGATTACTATAGTCCCACAAATTTCACAAACCATTTCTTCCGAAAATCGGGACACGCACAAACTTTTCACCTCCAAGCCAGCGTTCACGTAAATCATTGAACCCCCATGCTCTCTTTCGGGTCGACAGTAGTATAGTCAGCTTGAATGTATCCAGGAATGGTCATTGTTTTCACATTATCCGAGCAGCACCAATGCTCGACAACACTTATAATTTCGGGACTCTTTTCTATTACAAGTAACTCGAGAATATCTAACTTATTTGAAATGCACTGGGCATTTACTTGATGTAACAGTTTGAAATTTTCCTGAGCCTCCTTCAAGATGTTCGCTGTGTTATTGTCCTCGACCGAAAAAATTGATGGACACTCGATTTGTTAGGCCAATTTGACCCATCTAGAGCTTTCATAATTATGATTCTCTCGAAAGTGACCTGATGCATCTATTCCGATGAACTTGGTACTGAACCATCCATTGTCCAGCCATATGTTTATGTTTTGCGATGCCGGATTCACCTTCCACGTACTTGAAATTCAATGAAATTTTGTCGAACTTCTAGGACTTGCATCTCAGCCATCTTGGATATTTTATATAGACAATTTTTTCAGTCAAAAAAAGCCTCACCTTTGAAAACACCCTGTATTTGTTTTTGACATTTAAAATCAATTGATCGTTAATATTGTTCGTTGATAAGGTAATTTTTATTGCTTGCTTGCGCCACCTTGCTTATTTAAGTTTCTCTCAGACACTTCTTAGCCCAGAAAACCTCGAAGTTTTTTCTCCTTCTCTCTACCTTCCATATACTTCTCCTCCTGCTCGGATCAGTTATTACAATTATTTATGTCCTCAACGCGTGAGTTACGCGATCGAAATCGCGGTTATGAAGCTCACGAAACGAATAAAGACGCTGATTGTACTTTGGTAACTTTCTTTATCGCGAAAGTTATACCTACGTATAATTGAAATTCCATTTTGTGTTTGAATATAATTGAGCGATAACAGCCACTTATGTTATTATACTTTTGTTTCTAATCTGTTTTTTCAGGTGGAATAGTTAGTAGATACCTAAGAATGCGGCCGAGCAAGAATTCCCTCAAAATGAACTATAAAAATTCACCTAGGCGTTACTACAAGCGAGTGAATGAGTTGAAAAGTGAAGAATCTCGGATTGATCTATCGTCATTCTTGAAACCGAACGATGTTGTTCACTGCAAAACTGAAGGCAGTGTGGTGAGTAATTTAAATTCCATAAAACTAGTTATGGTCTATTCTTTCCTGAGTTATGCATTTCTCGCTCATTTTTTAATGGAACTACTATCCCCTCTCTGATGATTCTACTATTCAATGTATATTACTTATATTTTCTTTTTTCTCATTCACAACAACTTTTCTCTGGTCATCATTTCGGTGTAGGCTAGAACTGCCAGAAGATTCTTCGATGACAAGAATTGCACAAAATTTCATAGATAAACACACAGGAGTACGAATAATACAGTAATTTTCACGAAGAGAGCTGGTATGAAATGAGCCATTTTGCGAAGTGGTCTTTTGTCGGGGTATTTGATATAATCAAGAATTTGACTTAGACCCGTTTGCACCAAACACACTTAGTGTTAAGTGTCCCTTAAAATGAACCCTTAACTTAAATTACGTTGCACCAGCTGTAAACTGTCTGCAGAACATTTTTGATGGATTTTGAAAATTGAATGAATTCATTACTCAATACCAGCCTTTTCTTCTGCCTTTATTGTAATGCCATCAGTCTTTTTTAATTTTCAATTTGGTGTCACAAATCATACTATAGTTAGCAACAAACTCTTTTCTTTTGTTGAGAAGTTAAGTGCCCTTTGTAGGTTACCACCACCTGCTTGGCAATCATTCACCGTATTCGTAGTAACAAGGACAATAAGGACATTTTCTTCACGTTCCTCTCCAACATTAATAAAACAAATTCACACAAGACCTTACAAAGAAAGTGTTGTACTTATATAAACTTATTAGGTACTTTTTATTTGACAATCCTTATCATTATCAATAATAATGCTAATTCAACAACAAAAAGTTGTTACTCTTTGATAATTATATAATAATTTACATGAAACTGACTGACAGGACAATTAAGTTATGCTAATGAAATGACAACGATCATCGGCAACCGGCCAACCAATGAAATGGCTTTATTGGACTAGGTAGAAATTGCACCAAAATAAAAAACAGAAATATTACTAGATATAAAAACTTAAGGGCCCCTTATTTAAGATTCTGTTAACTTTAAGCGACACTCAGTTAAGTACTCGTTTTAAGGGGTATTGGTGCAAACAGGCTTTAATCCTCTGTATTTAGACCCGTTTGCACCAAACGCACTTAGTGTTAAGTGTCCCTTAAAATGAACCCTTAACTTATATTACGTTGCACCAACTGTTAAGTGACAGTTAAATGGCTAAAGCTAGCCTTAAATTTAAGCGCTCCTGTAATGTCCACTTAGGTATTTAAGGGCGGGATTCTAACCTAAAATAATTTGTTGAACTCATAAACTGGCTGCAGAACTGCTGTGGTTTTTCTAATAACGTCGAGTACCTTTTATTTGACAATCCATTTCATTATCAATAATAATGCTTATTCAGCAACAAAAAGTTGTCATTCTTTGATAATAATATCCCTAATAGCACACAACGTCCTTGGGACGTCCAATTCATGTCCATTTAACGTCGGAACGTCCATGTACTTGATTTGTATGTCCTTTGGACGTCCGTTTCCGGACAGTTTTAGGACGTCCAAGATGGATATCCATTGTTAGTCCAATTTATGTACAATGTCCGTATCGGATATCCATTGGATGCCCGTGATGGACATAATACGGACCATATGACACATGTCCGAATCATGTAGTCCCAAAATGGTCCCTGATCGACTTAATACATGCAATGTCAAATATATGTCCTTACTGGATATCCATTAGTTGTCCGAGATGAACATAGTACGGACCATATAACTTGTACATATATATTACATGGTCCGTATAACGTCCATGACGGACACCTATTGGATATCCGGTAGGGACATCTTTTGAATGTCCATACCGGATATTCACTAGGAGTCCGTAATGGACGTAATATGGACTAAGTAACATGTATATATTACATGGTCCGTATAACGTCCATGACGGACACCTATTGGATATCCGGTAGGGACATCTTTTGAATGTCCATACCGGATATTCACTAGGAGCTGCACAGATTACTCTGTAATTTGTGACTAGGAGTCCGTAATGGACGTAATATGGACTAAGTAACATGTATATATTACATGGTCCGTATAACGTCCATGACGGACACCTATTGGATATCCGGTAGGGACATCTTTTGAATGTCCATACCGGATATTCACTAGGAGTCCGTAATATGGACCAAATAATACATACATGTATATCAATGAACACCAAAATTTAATATTATTTTTCACTAAACTCCATTTTTCCGCTTTGTAGTATATGAATCTCTTATGAATATTATAGTATGTATAACGTTATGATGAACGAAGACTAAATACTTGAGTAATTACTATTATAAAATAATCTATATTTGAGTTTCAAGACTTCAGTTTTTATTATATAGTATTTCTGTATTAATCGACTACTATTCCATAAATCAGTTAACAATATAATGAATATGTTCCTACAAGTAGGTACATCGTATGGTCTCTGTAGCTAGGACGGTTGCACCGAAGACTCAGTAATGCGGTGTCCCCACGTACTCGCGAGTTCGAATCCGGGCCAAGTGTAAAACTTTCTAGTAAGTATGGATGAAAATGAGAACAACACAGAAAAAATAATATCTGCATCTTAGTGTAAGACATTGGTTTCTAGGACATTGAAATATCTAATAGATAGGATAGCCAACGTCGTCGTAAATTTTTGTACCGTTGAGATTGCTAATGATGGTCCCAACGGGATATCCAATGTACGTCCGCGATGGACGTCCGAATTCTGTTCAAAGTTGTGACATTTGTACGTCCCTCGGATGTCCATAGAACGTCCATTGTACCAGAAATGGACGTCCCATGGATGTCCGTAATGTCCGAAGAGGACGTCCTATGGATGTCCATAGGACTACTTTGTGCTATTAGGGATAATAGTTTACTTGACAGTGACTGACAAGACAATAAAGTTAATGAAATGACAACGATCATCGGCAACTGGCCAACCAATGAAAAGGCTTCATTGGACTAGAATGAAGTTGCACCAAAATAAAAAACTGAAATATCACTAGATATCAAAACTAAAGGGTCCCTTACTTAAGATTCTGTTAAGCCGCAGTCGTGCAACTGGCAATAATATTAAGCGTCCATTAACTTTTAACTACCCTTTGTTAAATGCTCATTTTAAGGGGGATTGGTGCAAACGGGCCTTGAAGGACTAATTTATGCCTAACTTTATTTCACTGGAGTAAAATAGAGCTGAAACCTAGAAAAAGCTGGAACCCATTTTGAAACTTTAGGATTATCTTGAAAATGGGTATTCTGAGTTTGTTTTCCCCCTGGCGTTAGGCATAACTGTTGGTGGCCTAAAATCTTCGACATTTTCCGACTTTTACCAGATTTTTAGTTAACAGACCTAAACAACTCGTCCTATCGAAAATCTCAATATGAAACAAATTGAAGAGCATTTACAACGATCGAGTGTCCCAAATTTGCACAGTTATAGTACTCAATCAACGATCGAAAGAAAGCAATTTTTCACATATTGGATAAAATGTACCATTTTACGAAGGCGTAGAAGGCGTAATATTTTAAAAACATTTTTCCTTAAATTCCGAGTTCAAACTCGAAATTTTATTTAGTTCCGAACTTCTACAGGGTGTTCTACAACGACGTAGATTTGTTCCTGAATTACAGTTTGCTTTTCTACAAATATTCAAATTCATATAATACTAGAGGTTTCCACATTTATGATGAATGAATGATTATGTACACAGGGTGTAGGTACATTGTCATTTGAGTTTTCTTTTATGAGAGGTCATAACAATTATATGACAACCTTTTACAGACATGACATGAATGTTTTTTTAGGTATATTCCGGATATTTTATGAAAAAATTTTCTTGTCATACGTACTCGTGAGGCTATCTCAATGGACAAGAAATGAGGACACTCCGAGGTACACCCAGTGTGCTTTGATGTTTCTTACATGAAGGGGTCATTACAACGGTGAGAAAACCTCGTCATATAGGCCGCTCTATGACGAATTGGTTTTCCAAATATACTGATATATTCATGAGAGGATTCAGATTTTACAAAATAAACACGTTGTTCTTTAATAAATATTGCACTTGATGTATTTTATTGAAGAAAATTGTAATTAAGTACATGTTGTTGAATAATTATGAAATTATGGTCTTAGACAGGTAGAGGTCAGGTTGGGCACAACCTCCCCCTACCCCAGTACTGAAATAGTAACCATAAAATAACATTGAGCCTCCAGGCCCCCCTCCCCCAAAAAAACGGCTACACCAATATAAGGATTTTATGTATACGGAAGGTTCTTGGATATCTTGGTTTTTCTCATGAGGAAGTCGAAACTACAGAGTGAGAATCACATAAAGCTCGTTGGAAAACAGAATCCAAGAACCATGTGTACATAATATTCCTTATCGATTTCTATTATGTACCTGTACCTATGTACGTACATATGGAAAACTAGTTTTTATAAGAGATTCTGTATATTGAGAAAGCCGAAGCCGACATGGGACAGCCTGTATATTATTTTCATAATACATACATACATGACATGATTTCATGCAAGGAGAGTTAAATAATATCAAAGAACCTCCTGTATAAATAACAATCACATTCATCATAAATGTACGAACACACAATATCAATGAATTTCAGTATTCACTAAAACATAAACACATAGTATTACGGAAGCAAAACCTTCCATCAATCCCTCTGTATATATGGAGAAATAATCTATGTCGTCGTAGAACACCCTGTGCATATAGCCTGTATCGGTTTCGAAGTAAATAAAATTCCGACTTCAAATTCAGAATGTCTGTTTTTTAGCCTGAGCTGAAAAATAGCCTGACCTTTAAATACACCCAGTATATTTTGGTAAAAAATCATAAAATCTGTTTGTTATTGTGTTCATATAGTACGAGATCCCGCTGCAGAATTACTACGTTCATGACGAACACGGATGTTTTTGATATCAAATATCAAATTAAAGCTAATTTTTTTTCGAATAGGATGATGTATGGCTGCCTGTGAAAAAATGGCCGCAAGTTAGGTCTACCATCTGTTAAAATAGCGAGATATCTGAAATAAAGTGAAAGAGATGGCGCGCAACGCCACTTGTTAGATGAGGATGGTGGATGCCAGCCGACTTAACATTTACAAAATTATAATTACGTAATGAATATTATGAAAAAAACTTAAAGTATTAAGAGATTTATTTTATAATAAAAAATAATTTATTCATCAACTACAAATGTAATTAAATCTGAAGAATTTTTTTCGTGTTTCTTCAAAATCAGTCTCTTGAATCAAGTTATATTTTATATCAGTGTATTACATTTTCTAGTCCAAGTCCGATTCCTCGCTGCTTTCACAATCGCAGTTGTCACTATCGTCGTCGCAATCAGAGTTTTTTTCATCATCTGAAAATGTGTTAGCTCAATTACATAATACATTTTCTTCTTGTATCGGAGTTGAACTTCCCAGAAATCATGTTGGTTTCAGGGCACCATCCAGAAGAAGCCAACCATTTATTCTCCGCACTAAACTTCAAACAGTGGTACTTAGTAGCATTGAGCAATATCGAATTGACGAAAATCGTCCGTAGCACCTTTTGTTTTAATGACTTCCAAAACCATAAAATGTGAGTTGAAACAAACCCTTTGATTTTTTTAATGAATTTTTCATCATTCTCTTCAGCCGCATACATCTTGTTGAACATTATAAATCGTCCAGTGTCTTTGGAATGAACTTTGGTGAGACTTATCATCCCTTTAAAAAATTCTTCTTATGTTTCGATATTAATTTATTTGGACCTTATTCTTATTAGAATCTATTATATCCATTGCGCCCGAACTCTCAATATTTGTATAGCGCCCGACGAAGGGTGATTACATAAATAATATCAACAGCGTTGTGTACAACGAGCTCCAACAAGTGGTTATAATATACGAATAATTCAGATGCACTGTTGAGAACCCTAAGATTCCTTTCACACCACGGGTTTTTACCGTCGGGTTTTTACCGGAAAATAACCGAATGAAAAATTATTCATCGGGTTTTATCCGTACGGTGGGCACATCAAGCTCTCGAATCTCGTGGCGATAAGCGCCGCCGAAAATGCAATCTGGTTGTTTTCCAGTGCAAAACTAAACCGGAACATGTGTGAAAGATCCCATAATATCGGTAGATATAATTCGGAACATCGGGTAAGAACCCGATGGTGCGAAATTAGTGTAACTCTCTCTTACTTTATTTCGGATATCTCGCTATTTTAACAGATGGCAGACCTAACTTGCGGCTATTTTTTCACAGGCAGCCATACATCATCCTATTCGAAAAAAAATTAGCTTCAATTTGATATCAAAATCATCCGTGTACGTAATGAACGTAGTAATTCTGCAGTGGGATCTTAGACTAATAGTTCATAGCAAAAAGACACGCGGCAAAGGCATATGTTTTATAATACCTACTAAGATAACTTTTTCCATTTGCAGATAGCTGAATTTTTCAAGGGAAAATCTGTCTTCATAACAGGAGGAACTGGATTCTTAGGAAAACTAATAATTGAAAAATTAACGAGATCTTGCAAGGACATCGACAAAATTTACATCCTTATTCGCGAGAAGAAAAATAAGGACTTCATTCGCAGAACAGAAGAGCTGTTAAACGGCATGGTGAGTTTTCTGTATAATTCGCATCCTTTTGAAAACTGTTAATTAAGTATTCAAATTATTGTCATTATTTAGTCATGCTTTTCGTTACGAAGTAAAATTTCGATGCGACTGGAATTGATCCATGAATCATTTATGAATGGCTCGCAAATCAGTAAAATTTGTTGGAATTAGCTACTTTGTATTCCGTGGTATCCGCCTATGTCATACATAATATCTTACGACATATCATACAAATCAATTCAACAGCTTCAAAATGAAAATATATACTCCATTCACTTTTAATTTAGTACTCGGTTGGCAATGGAAATTTGACACATTGACGGTGTATAGTGTATAGTATGAAAATGTGGGATTATGACGCTTGTAAAAACATTTTTGGGTTTTAAATAATCGCTATGTTGTCCGTTCTACATAAAGTCTCAGTAATTACGTATTTTATCACAATGTCGAATCAATTATCAGGCCAACAAAATGAAAAAAAAAATTTGGTGCCGGAAATCTAACATCTGATTTTAGATGTTTTTAATGTGCTGATTCCAAAAATGCCACCAGATTTTTTCTATCAGCTCTAGTTTCTGAGATACACGTTACAGGTTAAATTGATTGGCGCCTCTTTATTGACAGTTCAAAACGTAGTTTAAAATGTGTTCTTTTACATAACGGTAACAAATATGGCTCAATTACTATTGGTCATTCTACTACCATGAAGGAAGAATATGAAACAATAGCATTAGTTTTGAGAAAAATTAAATATGAAGAACATCATTGGTCAATTTGTGTTGATTTAAAAATGATTAACTTCCTCCTTGGACAGCAGAGTGGTTATACAAAATATCCTTGTTTTTTGTGCCTTTGGGACAGCAAAGCTAAAAATGAGCACTGGGTTAACAAAAATTGGCCTTCAAGAGATGTCATGATTCAAGGAATACAAAACGTGATCAACGAACCTTTGGTTTCAAGAGAAAAAAATCTTATCTCCGCCCTTGCATATCAAGCTAGGCCTAATGAAGCAATTTGTGAAGGCTTTAAATCGAGATGGAAATTGTTATGGGTATTTGTCACGTAAATTTCCTGGCATTAGCACGGAAAAACTAAAAGCTGTTATATTTGATGGTCCTCAGATAAGGCAACTTGTTAAAGATCCACAATTCACCACATCAATGAACGAGACTGAATCTAACGCTTGGAGTCCATTTGTTCAAGTAGTACAAAATTTTCTTGGCAATCATAAAGCAGAGAATTGCGTAGAATTAGTGGAAACTATGCTTTCAAATTTTAATATTCTCGGCTGTAACATGAGTATAAAAGTTCACTACCTCCACAGCCACCTAGATCGTTTTCCAGAAAACTTAGGTGATTGTAGTGAAGAACAGGGGGAAAGATTCCATCAGGATATTAAAACTATGGAAGATCGTTATCAAGGACGATGGGATAGCCACATGATGGCGGACTACTGCTGGAGCCTTCAGCGAGACTGCCCTAGTAAACTCCATTCTAGAAAATCGTATAAAAGAAAATTTTTATGTTATTAGTGACTAATGTAATTATGTAATTTTTTTGTAATAAATACTTAAATTCATGTGTCTTTGTTTTTTTTAACTGTCAATAGTAATATTATATATTATAACAGTTATAAAGTAAATTATATACACAATTTTTTTAAAAAATCTGTAAAACTAGATCTGATAGACAAAATCTGAGAACTTTTTTACATTCTCCATCCCAAAAATTACTCAGGAACAGTTAAAAAATCGCAGGCACCAAAATGTGTGTTGGCCTGGAATTATCAATATGAAGTCGAAAATATGTGACTTACCTACATAATTGACGTTTATACAAACTCATTGAAGGCAAATCTAGTTATTCGCGTGGAAAATACAAGAGATCAGTTTTTGAATATATATATTTTTGAATGGCCCCAACTTATTGCTGGAACTCTTAGTAGAACTCTATAACCGATGCCAAGACAGAGAAAACTACCTAGCGACTTCAAGAAGGGGTATATCAGCAGCATCTGCAAGAAAGCTGATAGATAGCAATGTTCTAAATATAGAGGTATAACTGTCTTGAGCAGTATCGGTCGATTATATGGCAAAGTAGGTACTAAAATTCCGTCTTGAGAAAGACTTTGTAGATGTCGAGGAACAAAGTGGTTTTAGGGCAGGTCGCTCATGTATCGACAACATCTTCAGTATCAGACAACTAACAGATAAACGACTTGCATTCAATTTGGACTTCGAGACTTACCTTGTATTTATAGATCTATACAAAGCGTATGATAGCATACTATTGTCGAAACTGTGGATAGCTATGGAGAGACAAGGTGTAAGTCCATACCTAATTAAAGCTGTAAAGGATATTTATAGCGATAACACGGGTCAAGCAAAACAGGGAAAATATCTATCTGAAGAATTCCCCGTTAACAAAGGTCTCCGACAGGGATGTCGCATGGCACCCACTTTCTTTAAAATATACCTCAATGAAGAGCTGCAAGTTTGGCGTAGGCATAGACATAGAGACATGGACTGTGCCTTCCCTTTCTATCTATGCATGAAATACGGTCAAAAAGAGACAGTGACAGAGAGAAACACACGTCGGGCATGCAGTTGTCTTTTTCTAGAATTTTTATTGGTCCACACTCACCTCTGTGTGAACAAAAAAGAGACAGGTAAATGGCCGACGATCATTTCTCTCTTTTTATAAAAAAGACAATTTCATGCTGACATTGCTCAGTCCATGTCTCTATGTCTCTATTTGAAAAATTTATTTCCAATCCTTGTATAACTGAAAGTGCTCACGCTTCAAGAATATTTTAGCTCAGTAGATAATGTCGAACAATATTATAATCCCAATTTTCAGATTTCAAGTAGGTCCAGTTCTCCAGAAACGTCTAATAGGCCCTCGAACTTGGTACACCCTGTATATATAAATATATATTTTTGCGATGGAAGAAAATTGAATTATTGACACTAGCTCGAGGAGGTTTAATGTTGGTTATCTTCAGTTATTGAATTCAAAGAAATCAACCCGAAGATGAAATGCATCTGATGTAGTGGTAGGAAATGGGTATCTCTCGAAAAAATTAACGGATAATTACAAGAATATTGAATTCTTCAACAGAAACTCATCTTACATCAATTTGATTGAAAATAATTAAAGGCAAGTTTCAAGGACAACTGGCTCGTATTTATGGCTGTTCAGTTTTAATACTTTGATATAATACTGATAATAAAATATTTATTGATCCGTTAAGACATTGACAATGTATAGGACAAGTCAAATGAGAAATAGAAAAATTAATTTTCTGGAACTTATTCTACGACGACATTCATCGAAAATCCTGTAGTAACTTTTCGCATTCGTTCACCGTAAAATAAAATTCTTAAATGCCAATACATTTTTGGGTCTCCCAATGGAAGAAAATTCTTTGTCATCCCCTTCACTCACAATTTTTCTGATTGTGGAAACATTCAGCTAAAATATAAGTTGTTTAGATTCAGATGATTTTATAAATTCACTTTATTTGAGAACTTGAACTTGAGAATATGTTCGCAACCGTCTAATATATTGTAAATTTTAGAATATCAGGGTTACCTATACTTCATTCAACTTTATTTTAGCAGTCGGTTGGCCATGGAAATTTGACACATTTCACTCTGTATAGTACGAAAATGTGGGGTTATGAAGCTTGTCAAAACATTTTTGGGTTTTAAATCAACGCTATGTTGCCCGTTCTACGTAAAAGTTTCTGTTATTACGTATTTTATCACAACGTCGAATCTCTTCGGAAAATATCTGACGAACATAATTGAAGTTTATACAAACTGATTGAAGGCATACCAAATCCAGTTATTTGCATGGAAAATACAAGAGATCAGTATAATATCATAATATGCACTAGCTTGAGGAGAGTTAATGTTCGCTATCTTCTTTATCTTACATCATTTGTAGATTTCAAAAATATTAACCCAAAGATGAAATCTACTCTGTAATCTGTGGATGAAATGCATATGATGCAGTGGTTGGCAATGGGTATCTCCCGAAGGAATTAACAGATAATTACAAGAATGTTAAATTTTTCAACAAAAATCATCTTGCATCAATATAAGTAAAAGGAATTGAAGGAAGTTTCAAGTTAAGATGCAACTTCACCGTTGAACACAAATTTCACATGAATAAACAGTAACAGGGCAACTTGCGCGTATTTGTGGCTATTCATCTTAATACATTGATGTAATTATAATAATTAGGTATTTATTAGTACCTTAAGACATTTACATTGTATAGGACAAGTCAAATGAAAAACAGAAAAATCCATTTTAGGGAACTCATTCTCCGATGACATTTATCGAAAATCCTGTAGTAAACTTTTCGCATTAATTCACTCAAACATAAAATTCTCAAATGCCACCACTTTTTTGGGTCTCCCAATAAAAGGAAATTCTTTGTTACCCTCTTCATTCACAATCTTTCTTATTGTGGAAATATTCAGCTGAAATATAAGTCTTTTAGATTCAGATGAAACATTATATAAATTCTCTTACCTTGAATATGTTCGCTACCGTCTGACGTATTGTGGATTTTAGAATATCAGGGTATAACTGTTTAGATGAGCGGACCTGAATTCTAAATAGCACTTCCTGAAACCCTGCCTCTTTTTTCAATCACTTTCGGCATTTTCGAATTTTCGTAATAAAAATTGATATTAGTTGTGGCAACGGCGTTATGACATTAACGACATTTCATGAGTACCAACCTAACTTCGTTCTAGTTACAAAAACTTGAGAAAATTATTTCATGGCCAACCGACTGCTAAAATAAATTTGAATGAAGTATAGGTACTATTTGAATGAGCGGAACTAAATTCTAAATAGCACTTCCTGTCGTCTCTCTTTTCCAATCACTTTCGGCATTTTTGTAATATTAATTGATATTAGTTGTGGAAACGGCGTTATGACATTAACAATATTTCATGGGTGCCAACCTTACCCCGTTCTAGTTACAAAAACTTGAGAAAATTATTTCATGGGCAACCGAGTACTAAAATAAAAGTGAATGGAGTATTTATATGAAACGGTTCGAACCAATTTATTTCCGAAAAGAGTCTGTTTCTGCTAGGAAAACATAGAACTATTAAACTGACATGTGTGAAGTGACATCGGTTTCGGATGGGAAATTAAAAATGTAGGTAATGTAATTATTCAGAAGGCCTTTTCAAAACCCCAATTGCTTTTTGCTAATAATTTCACTGATTATTTTTTATTCGTTTTTAAGAAAAACACAATTGAACAGCTCAGAGCATCGGAAGGGGATTTGAAGTAACGATTTATTCATTTATTTCGACGATAAAGCATAATTAAAAACAATCTAACATAAAAAGAATAAACTCGAATTAAATGTTCTACGTGGCCTCTAATGGCTTCTATGCCTTTTCTAATTATTTTAATAAAGGACTTTCGAACTTCGAAGAAAATATTATTCTCTCTCCTTATAAAGGTATATTTGGTCCTATCGCCATATTTTGGTCCAAACAATCTGCCCTTAGCCTATGTCCCAATAGTTATGAATCACCCTGTATAGGTCTCGGTATAGGTATTGCAGCTTCAACAGAACGAAAAGGAAGCCTTACCTAATTATTACTACTCGATCGTACATTGAAACGAAACCTCTGGGTTCGATATCATTTTGCCTGCGAAACCAGTTTTAAAAAGGAACATGAATGATTGCACTCAAAACACCATAGAAGAATCAGTGCAGCACTAGTTTTACCATTATAAAACACTATATTTTCTTACCTTTATAGGGTGGTGACAAATTCTATGTTCATCAATAATATCTTCCAACCTATACCTCACAGATTCCGTCAATGACAAAAATGTTCTGCCTTTGCAAGACCTACAACATGACGTCCTTCGAATTCTTATGTCTTTCTTTGTTCTAGATTTATAATGAAAAATCGGAAATCTATGATATCCTAAAATTGCTTAAATCTTTTTTTTTTACGGAATATTTCCATGAAATTTTGAAATCCTTCAATGTTATCGTCTTTTAATGAAATTAGACAATATTGCTCTTCGAATCGGCCTCCTAGATTTCAAGAGAGGTACGTCTTTCAACTTTTTTTACTAATGGAAGCCATATTGAATTTTTCCATTGGAAAATGAATGATAATATTGTATTCAACATTAGTTTATTCGAAGTGATGAAAATATGAAAATAATCCTCCCTATAATTTTGGGTGAGGTTGAGAAAGAATGACTTTGCAAATCTTGAAAATCAAGATTGATTTTTGTAACTCAATCAATAATCCTAATCAATAAATGAACAACTTCCAAGCTATTTACATGACATGTTTTTCTTAGGTTTTTTCCGAAGTTAAAAAAGTACAGCCAGACTTCCAGAGGAAAATTATACCGCTAAGGGGAGATATTTCACTTCCCAATCTTGGACTGAACGAGGCTGACCAAGAAACGATAAAGAATGAGGTAAATTGAATCGAAATATTAATAGATATTTGATTAAAAGCTCTGTGATGATTTAAGCGAAATTTTATAAATTCTAGATCGAAATAAGATATGCAAATTTATAAATGATTCATACCATATTAATTGGATTTGATGGTCAATGTTTGTACTAATTTATTATATTATACAGTTATATATAATCTTTGTTAAGTCAAAAAAAGTAGTTTTCAAAACACTGTCGTCTAGCCTGGCACCAAATAAACGAAGGAAAGAATACGCAACTAAGCAAGGTCGACGACATGAATCACATTGTCAACAATCGTTTACTATTTTCAATTATCGGTCTATATAAACTATGACACATTTCTGTATCAGCGAGACCGCAGTTAGCTAGTTCAATAAACGGATATCAGTGGAATTTCCCAATTCACGCCTACAACATAAAAATGTATTTCGGCAGTAACATGTACAGGGTGTCCGAGTTGAAGTGTCCCTATACCTTATTGTGGAAACTAAAGGAGCTAAAAGAAAAAGTTCATTACAAAACTTGTCTGTAATCGATTGAATTTTTATTTTTTATAACCCTCCTCAATACAGGGTGCTCCGTTTTATCCTTGTTGGTATCAACTTTCTTATTCAAATTGGAACACCCTGTATATTATTGCATTTTTCAATTCCTTGTCAAATTTCAAGGTATCTTTGGTATGACAACCATGGTCCTATATAGCACCGATTCTGAAATATTCCTAAAATTTTCACAGCTGATAGATGCTCACTAAAATAGCTGATACTAGTTTTCTAATGTATGTATCAAAACCAAATTTTGCCCAGCTCTTGTCAACATATTGGATTATACCCTACATCTCTTTTTTTAACAATCTGATATACAGGATCTTCAAAAATTAAAGTTGAAAATTCAAATAGAAGTTCAATCAAAACTTAATTTTTTCAAATGGCAACCTATATTTTTTTCTTGTTCAACATGTAGAGCAGGTTCAAATGAGCAAGAAATGTATTTAAACTTTCTCTGTAATGTAATGTGAATAAGTCAATCTTGATAATTGAATTTATCAAAAAAATCAAAGCCAACTATATAGTAGCAAAACTAGTTAATAAATTTATCGTTGATTCTTACGAGAAAATGCACTTTTTCGTCCATATTTCTGAAACTATTCAATTAATAGAAAAAGTTTAAATACCTATATATTTTGCTCATTTCAATCTGCTCTACAAGATGAACAAGAGAAAAATTTAGATTGCCATTAAAAAAAATTAAGTTTTGATTGAACTTCATCTATTTGAATTTTTAACTTTAATTTTTGAAGACCCTGTATATCAGATTGCTAAAAGTAGAGATGTAACATATGATCCAATATGTTGACAAGAGTTGACCAAAATTTGGTTTTGATAAATTCATTAGAAAACTAGTATCAGCTATTTTAGTGAGCACCTAGAGCTGTCAAAATTCTAGGGAAAAGTCGAATATCTCAGAATCGGTGCCATATAGGACCATGGTTGTCAAACCAAAGTTACCTTAAAATTCAACAAGGAATTCAAAAATGAAATAATATACAGGGTGTTCCAATTAAAATAAGAAAATTGATACAAGCAGGAAAAAACCCTGTATTAAGGTCGCTCCTTTAGTTTCCACAATAAGGTATAGGGACACTTTAACTCGGACACCCTGTACTAAATGCAACCAACAACAACAAAAATTTCCCGAAACACGCCGAATAATTTTGTTTGTACATCTTTTGAAGTATATTTGAGGCTTGAACGAGCAACCCCCAAAGAAGGAGCATTTCAACCCCTCAAAATTGAATAGGGGGGAGGGGTTGAGTGATACTTCATTCGAAAGGTCTTGGAAGCCTTTTCACAACGTAGAGAATCGTTTTCTAATTCTTCTTTTATAAACGGATCAATCGCATTTTCCATTTTCCAAGATAAATTTCGCCACTTGAATCACCAGGAATAAACAGAGGTCCATTGAGGTGGTCTCCCAAAATTCCTCCATTAATCGTAAAATAACCAAAATATTCAAGGTGGGGCTCATTTGAGCTGAAAAATTGATTTTTGGCGAAAATGGTTCAATAAAATTACGTTCTTCATACACCGCTTTGTAAATAGGCTTCCAATAAGACCTTTCAAATGAAGTATATCACTTAACCACTCTTCCCTATTCAATTTTGAGGGGTTGAAGCGCCCCCTCTTAGGGTGTTGCTCGTTCAAGCCTCAAATATGCGTCAAAAGATGTCCCCCAAACAAAATTATTCGACGTGTTTCGGGAAATGTTTCTAATCACTCTATGGTATAAGAAATATACGAGATGACTCGTCTAAGCTGGAACATCCTGTATATTCAGCATATGAACATTTTATTTGAATAAATTTGCTTGCTGCAGATTAGATATAGGTACGTTATTCCTTTACATGCTGCATGTAATTGTTCTACATAAATGAATACATTTTTCAGAAAAATATGCATATATGTAAATAGTATTCTTCTTATCCTCACAACATAACATAGTACAATTTTTATAAATAAACCTTTATAACCTTTGCTAACAGATTAGTAACAGTTGATTAATATTTTTATGGCATGCATGGAAATGTTGGTTTAATGTTTCTTAGAGAACAGTTATAAACCCAGCTCACCGAACTGATGTGAGATGTTTTGGAATTTTTTTTTTCTTTTCAACAATGATTGATAAAGAACACCGATTGAAAATACCAAATTCTAGTTCAATATCATAGCAATAGTTTCAAAATTTATGCCAATTAATAAATTGGAATAATTTTTCTTGTTTTTGTTGAATCATTCTCCAGAACAACTTTTTTTATATCTCATTATACAGGGTGTCCCAAAACTAGCGAATCAAACGTCACACCACGGTAGAGTAGATCAAATACCATCACCAACATTAGTTGAAAATGTATCGTTTCCAAAAAAACCCAACCTGAAATTGCCGATTTTCGGTCTATTTTTCTAATCACAGGGCCAATTTGTGATTAAGGACAGCGTTTATTCTGAGTAATAAAAATTATGTAGAAAAAAAAATTTACATTTACTTGGGTTTTCGATTAACTACTAGGAATAAATCAATTAGGCCTAGGATCTAGGATTAATATGATTTAAAATCGCTATCCTTTGTCACAAACTGGCCCTGTGATTAAAAAAAAATAGTTCGAAAATAGGCAACTTTAGGTATTTTCATAAAATTCTGATTATTTTGGAAACGGTACATTTTCGCTGAACTAATATTGGTGTCATTCGATTGTATTTGGTTTACTATATCGTGGTGTGACGTTTGATTCACTAGTTTTGGCCTGTACTTTAATTTAGCAATGTCATTGTTTTTATCGATTTTGTCATTTATTGTTCAGATTTTATACGATCCTTAAGCTTTGCTTTTTTTTGTGATGGGTCTGTGAGGGTCCACATATTCGGTGAGGTACAATCTATGAAATAAAAATTGGACATGTAGGTACATGAATGTTTTACCTACCTATTGCCTAATGTGGTGTGTCTTGAGGAAAGTTCAAAACTGTGAACCGATACATAGGCATTGGAATAAATACAGTAAACACTAATTGGTCTTTCATAGTGAGAAAAAATTCAAATCCCACTTGAAAACTATCAGAAAACCAAACTTCCATTCGCATCGCAACTATTTGAGTAGATTTTTTGATATTACAACAGGTGCAAAAATAACAGGTTTATTGGTCTAAGGATATTTTGGAAACATCGTTAAAATTGGAATTCAACATATAAATGCAATTTTCAGGTTCATGTCATTTTCCACGTGGCGGCTACTGTCAAGTTGGATGAAAAACTCTGCAGGTCGGTTAAAATCAACATAGAAGCCACTATCGATCTCGTCAATCTAGCCAAAACATGCAAAAATCTTATGTCACTTGTTTATGTTAGCACTGCTTATAGTAATTCAATACGCGAAGTGATTGAAGAAAAAATTTATGAACCAACAGTTACAGACTTCCAAATTCTGAAAATGACCCAATCGCAAAGAGATATATCTGACGAGGAGGAAAAAAGGTATGTGGAATAATTTTTCTCGAATACTGTTTATAACAAAGAATTTTATTTTATCTATTATAATATGTTGTTAATATTTTTCCTAACAAAGGCGATTTATAACTACCTATCCTTATAGTGAACATGAAAGTCTTATTGACGTACGAGATTGAGTACTTGCTGTATAATTATAGTTGGGCTCTTTCCACATCTTCTTGGTTTCTTAACGTTGCTGTCACGTCTCATTTTTTTTATATAGCAGAGGGAATCTGCGACCGTGCGGGGCTCTATGCCTAGTTGCACACACACCGATTTTGGACGGCCCGGAATAAAATCGGCCGATATTTTATCGGTAGCAGCTGCTAGCACACTAATCGGATTTTTACCGTCCAAACGATTAGCTAACTAAAGTCGACTGAAATGGTCGGTAAAAAACATTGAACTCAAGAAAGAACTCCTTTTTGAGTTCAATGGTGAACAATCGTTGCTCGTACAAACGTGTAGGTACTGAGTCACGTATGCCACTACATCCCGATATTGCCGGTATTGGACGATTTCTCACCGGCATTTTACCGTCACCGATCAGTGGTCGGCGTATGTGCAGTGCAAGGTCCCGCTCCCACACAAGGTTTACTATTGGAATTTGGACGACCGATTTAAAATCGGCAATTTTCTCACTTCGAGTAGTTGATATCGGTCGAGCTCTTGACATTTTGAAGTGAGGAAGGACACCAGTTCTTCAGGATTCCTCTGAGATTTCGAGACTTCTTCCGTACTTATCCCACCCGAAATATGGTACACCGGTACACCATGTCCAATCAAGGTATTCTTCTTCAGGGTGACTGGAAACATGTTGACATTAAGCAATCGGATGGGAGAACTGTCTCTTACCCTTTCCAAGGTCTTCCCAAGTAATAGTCCTTTAGCTAAGGTTGTATCGTCAGAGGGCTCAATTACTCTCACGCAGCCACTCCTCGTTACATCGTCACATCTACCAGTTCGCCCTGGCAACGTGATGTCCTCGGTCAGTTGAATCCGATATGTCTTGTCCTACACATCATTGAATGGAATCTCTTCACATCCTAGCCGAAGTACATCACTCTTCATATCTAAATGGCATCCAATCTTCTTAACACGGTCCAATCCCAGAATAACTTCTTCCGTGATTTCAGCTAGCAGAACTTCGTGGCTAACTGTTGTGTTTCCCAATTCAATAGTGGAGACGATCGATCCATAAGTCGGTATTTCTTGCCCAGACGCAGTTCGAAGTTTGATCTTAACTGCGCAAATCTTGAATCCTTCAGCAAAATCTGGACGCACAATGGTTTTAGTCGAGCCAGTGTCTACCAGTATTTTCACATTTCGATCATTTATCTTTCCGGAGATAACTATGCTCGATAAATCCTTATACATTATTCCTCGGATTATCACTTCGAGGGCATTTTTGGCTTGTGTCGATTTATGCCCCTTATCACCGACCCCTTTTAGTTTCCCTGCTGTGGCTCTTTTTCCAATTCTGGACAGTTTCGCTTCAAATTGCAGTTCCAGCACACGACATTTTTTTCATAACTTGTGATATTCTTCGGATTTATTCTCTGACAATGTCCTCAATGGATCGGTCTGTTTCTTGGACTTGTCATACACAAAGGTGTCCTCTATGCGACGCTTGCTTCGCTGCCTCAATTTAAAAAGCCTGGACTAAGGCATCATCTACGGTTTTAGGGCGTGCTAGTCTCAGGGTTTGTTGTATTTCACTATCCTTGATCCCATCCACGAATGTCTGGATTGATAGCTGTTCGGGGAAGCTATCTGGAGCAAATGGATGAGCCAGCCTGACTAATCTCGCCACATCAGCTTCAAACTACTGGAGATTTTCCCCGGTTTTCTGCACTCGGTTCTTTATTTGTGCATGCTAAACTTGTTGTAGATGAGTATCGCCATATCTCATCTGAAGTTTCGATGTTAGAACTTCGTAACAGGCTTGCTGACTCTCCGGAATGGTTTGCCGAATGTTGAGTGCCTCTCCTCGTAGAGCTATTATTAGTTCCGTGGCTTTTTCGTTGTCGTTCCAATTGTTCGCCAACGCAGCAGCTTTACACTGTTTTAAATATGTCGACCAGGGTATTTTGCCATCAAAAGTTGGAGGCTTGATCTTCATTCTACTACCTTCGTCGTCATTTTCCGCTTTCGATGTGCTGTGAGCTGATGAAGCCAGAATATTTGTTCTATTCGACATTATTCTCAATGAATCTATCAATTTGGAATGATGTTCAATTATTCCTGCCATTCCTTCAAACTTTCCGGTAACCTTATCAAACTTTTCATTAACTTCGTCAAATTTTTCACTTACTATATCGAATCTCTCGTCCACTTTCTCGAATTTCTCATTTATGTTTTCCAGTTTCTCATTCAATTTCTCGTCCATTTTCTCATTTCATCTTCTGGAACTTTCTTCCATTTATTCATTCAACTTACAACAGTTCTCGTCAATTTTCTCATTTACTTTTCTAGAAGATTGAAGGAGAAAGTGCTTTCGTTTTGTTTTTTTTTTGAAGAATAATTTTGTTTTGATTTTTCATATCTCCTTCGGGGTTGAATTTGTTCTTTTTTCTTTCGGTGCAAATGCACGAGCCGAAGATTCAACCGAACCGTTCAGAATCCAGAGGTAAGACAACACTACGTTTTATTATCTTGGAATATCAGCCTCCAATCTCAGCCGTCCTGTGCCCCTACTGTTAGTACGATACCCTGCTAGTGTTGATACCCGCGGGGTACAGAACGCACTTTGGGGTGGCTGCCCTTCCTTAATTTTCCCTAACCTTCCAGTGTACACCCCTACTGTTAGTACGACACTCTGCTGGTGTAGATACCCGGGTTGTGCAGAAAGCTCCTGGGGATGAACCGTCGTAGTTCTGTGCCGTCTTACTCAAACCCTAGCCTTGCTGAGTTCCGACACTATTGTCTGTTAAGTGTGAGTCTTAGGTTCTGGCCACAGATTACAGAGTGGTTCTGGCTGGCGAACGAGTCCGTAAACCCCGTATCGCGTTTGAGATCAAATCCCCCTTTTTCATTCCGTCCGATTCACTCCGCAAATTCACCACTTTATTTTGTTACTTGTAGACTGTTTCTATTTAACCTATTATATCGAGCTTTTCACTTTACGGATTTTGTAATAGTGCCTTTTGTGTTTCCTTTTACGAGTCGACAAATAAAATTTGTGTACCAGGGTAGATTTGCTAATGTTCCGTTTGAAGTGAGCTTTCGACTGGCATGAAAATCAATGTGATCTTCATCTTATCTAACGTATATTCAGCTGAAATTGAACAGTGACTAAGATTGAGTAACTGAGACTCAGTTACTTAGTGACTGAGTAACTGAAATTGACAGTGCCTCTTCTAGCACAGGGCTGTTAGGAAAATAGGTTAAAATGGTTTTCGAATTTTTGTAATAAAACACTCATCTGTATCTCGGTGAGAACAGACCTTAGTCTGTTCTTCAGCTTACTGAAGTTATTCCAGGTACTATATGGACAATTCTAAATGAATTTACTACTATATACTAGTGAATATTATCATTATATTTACTACAAGCATCCTAATTTTTAACTTTAGTTATTCCAAACAATTTTACATATTATTGAAAATGTTGCCTCAATGTAGATGTGACTCACTGAATAATGTATTTCTTACAGAATTCTTGGAGAATGGAAAAATTCTTATGTTATGACAAAAAATATAGCCGAACATGTCATAAAAACTCATGGAAGTGATCTTCCAGTTTGCATTTTTAGACCAGCCATAGGTGAGTCAAAAAATATGGATATCTTCAACATTCTGTTTTATCATTTTACTAGTTCTTTGTCCACTTGCCCTTCGTGTATTAGCCTTGAGGCTAGCAGATGGCCGGCTTTACCTTTTCTACCTGGTAACTAAGAGATTCTTCGATAACAAACCTAGCTACAGAGGCATATGAGATACCTTTGTTAAACCTTAGGGGTGAACTTGCAAAGCTAAAAGTGAAGAAGCAAGCAGTGCAAAAGATGGGTTGTTGTCTAGATCAACTCAATTGGAAAATCGTTCGAAACATGCTGGAGGTTATATTCAATAGAACAGGAACGAAGATACTGGTATGCAGATTCAACACGAAGAAGTCTGTAAATTGCTATTTCGAACAACAAGGGTGCTCCAGAGAGGGAGACGCTTGTAGGTTCAGTCACACCAACCGGGGTATTCGGGGACCTTGTAACGACCAATGCTACCACGGCAAATAGTTTTCCCAGTAGAGTCCAGTGATCAGAAGAGAATTCCGAACAGTTACAAATTTTGAAGTGGTGGAAGTGAATAAATAAGTTAGAGTTAGTCCTTGTACATAAATGTGTGGTGGTTGTGATGTAAGGTGGTTACCTTACTTATCTCGAGCACCAGCTATTCTTTTCACTAGGAAGAATAGCAAACCTACCAGAGTAGCTGCTAGTCGGAGACAGAGTTCGATGTTATCTAGGGTGGTAGCGATAACGAAGTAGTCAAAATCAAATTGTGTACCAGTTTATTCACACCTTCGGAAACTGATTATATATATATATATATACAACGGAAATATGTGTAGGTATGAAATATGAGCGAATCTATCAGCAAACATACATTCTAGAAATTCTATCCGATCACGTGCACTTTGTAAAGCTTATACCGGGTACAGTGAAAAATCAAAGGTTGTTCAATAAAATGCGCCAACCAGAACTGACGAAATGGATACTAAGGATGACCTCGCGAAGTGGAATGACTTGCTATACAGTATCGGGATGTAATTAATTGTATTTCTCCAATGAAAAGAAACACAACCAGGGCGGATCTATTCGAGACTTTTATTCGCTACCCCAAGGGCTAACGCTCCATGACTGTTAGCGAAGAAAAGGTCTATTTTGAGCGCAACTACGGGATTTCACTGACGACGAGTGGTATCTCTTATCCTCTACCCCAAGGGCTTACGCACCATGACTGATAGAAAAGAAGAGATTTCGGTTTCAACACTTATGACGCGGAATGCGAACAGGGGGGTTGACGGGACTTTCCCTTCAGTACCCGAAGGGCTTACGCACCATGACTGATACCGAAGGGAAGAGTCAGACTCGCGAAACAGGGTAAAGTACGATAAAATATAACAGAAAGCGATAAAGTACAGCAGTGTCGAAAAAGTAACCGGTGTAGGTCTAATTAAGAAACTGAACGGTAAAGACGGGGACCTACCTCCTTTATTTCAGGCACTCGCGGAAAACAAACGAAAACTAAAAATTAATTCCTAAGAGCACTAATCCTCGCAACACAAAATTATTTCTAAATTTGTTGAACGGCTTGTCGTGCACACAATTGAAGTCGAATCGCAGGGAAAAGAGATTACGGAGCGTAAAAGTAACTAAAGAGTAGAAGAGTCAAAGTAAAAGAGATCCCTCGCGAGGGAAAATCTGCTTTTATAGGCAAATCCCCCCACACGTTAAAAATCTGAAAATTCCAGAATGCGACAAGAGTGAAAAACGTTCGTCAGCTCCGGTTTATCGCATATCAACATCAGAAAAACGTCAAAATCTTCAACGGCATGCAAGAAAAACAACGTCAACCACAGATAAACGGTTTTTTACATTTACTCTGCCTATCGGAATGAATGTACTGAATAGAATTAAATATTTTCAAAGGCGGAAATGTGAAATGAAAGGAATGCACTCAAATGAACTCCAATTTTTCTCAGAAAACTGGAGATCATTACAGTGTATAAATGAAGTAAACATTAAGAAAGAAGACAATTCAATTAAACCCGGAAGAATGGAACAATAGAGGACATTCGAGACTTCCGTTCATCAGTACTATTAAAGCTGATTTTAGTCTAAGTTTAAGTTTAATGTAATTTTCATTTGATACAATGCATGTGATCGATCTAGTGATCAAAATGGCGGAAAAAACGCAGTACCTCAATGAATTAGAGTCCACAGTGGCCCATTGAGTCAGTGAGGGCTATTATTGATATACGTAACGGAAATACGATAAGAAAAGAAGAGTTCTCTACGCTCACTAGATGTTATCACAAAACAAAGCATGCTATATCACTGTATGACCAGCGATTAGAACCAAATTATAGCGTGAATCAAATATTTACCGCAGAACAAGGGAAAAAAATTGAGGAATATTTTCACCATTCTACGCTCCGGTTTTATGGTTTGACTCTAAAAGAATCTAGGAATATAGTTTACGAATGTGCCAAAAAAAGCATCCAAATTACACAATCTTGGGAAACAAATAAAATGGCTGGTAAAGATTGGTTAATATGGCATATCGACGTCGGTTCAATCTAATCTTACGTACACCAGAGACATGCAGCCATGCAACATCTTTCAACTGTTGATATCCTGCTTCCGCTGATGGAACATGAATATTCAATTTGGATGAAACGTCCACTACGACCGTCTAAAAATCACCAAATATTATAGCTCCAAAAGGAACGAAATGTATAGGGTTACTAGTTCTGAGAGGGGAGCGGTAGTAACCACATGCGAGTTTTTCAGGAGTATTGGACGTCGGGGCATTTTCGATATCTTCTTGTGATAGTGTAGCTGCGGTTAATGTTTCCGCGTTTGATTGTGGGCTTACAATCCTGCTCAAAATCCTGCTCTGGGTGTTACTTTTTTCAGAATTCAATTCCTGTCTGCATGCCGTTAGAAATTTTCATAATATAACATATTATTACTAGCTGACCCGGCAAACGTTGTTTTGCCATATAAATAATTTCCTTTTGTATGTTGTATTATGTATGTATCATAAAAAAATAGAAATTAAAAATTTTGTCTAAAAAATAAAAAAAAAATTAGGGGTGGAGTACCCCTAACATTTAGGGGGATGAAAAATAGATGTTGGCCGATTCTCATAGATACCGGATAAGCACAAAAAATTTCATCAAAATCGGTCAAGCCGTTTCGGAGGAGTATGGCAACGAAAACTGTGACACGAGAATTTTATATATTAGATTTCATTAAACACATGACTGATGAGTCACACAAGGTACTACTAAGGTTTCCGTTCGCATGATTTTTCAAAGAAAAAGCTCGACCTGCTCCTTCCTGTTTTTTTTTATATTCTATGGATATTTGTTTAGTTATGTTAATTGTTATTTGGCACCATGACGCAATATAAATATTTAATGAAACTTGAAGATTGTTTCGCTTTATCTTTATGAGATCAGATGTTGATATTTTGTATGATCAAAACTATGAGAACATTGTATAAGCCAAATCATTAAGGAAAAAAATGGTTTCGACGTATTTCACCGTCCATTATAAATTTGTAATTATTTCTGGTGATTTCGGTTCAAGAATGAATGATTGTTATTTCCTGACATAATAAAATTACTTAATGAGTGAATAAAACTATGTTAGAACCAATACAGGGAATATAAAGGGTGTTCCATCTCAGACGAGCCACCCCGTATATCTACCCAGTCAACCAGTTTCAGTCACAGGGAAGTTGTTGGGAATTACCACTGTGGAAATGCGACTTCACAATGTTGATTTAAAAAAAGGCCACCAGTACTTACTGGAGAGTGCTTAATGTCCGCAACATCGCATATCGCGGGTAATTACCCAGTACATCACATAGTAGGTGTAAAAAAAGCACCCTAGACAGCAACTTTGCGACTTCTCATTTTGGAGGTTTTTGGAACGATTATTTTGACAGAATAAACTACCAAAGTGTATCCTCTATTGAAGTTATATTCATGTTCAATTTGATGAATACCATCGTGGCAATCAATTTGCACTCTATATTCGAGGCGTTCCGAGGAAAAGTGACCCAAGCTACAATTTTTCTGAAATTGAATTAATAGTAAGAACTGCCTGAAAATGAATCAAAATTTTATATACTCGTAAACTCAATTCCAGAAAAAATGTAGCTTGGGCCTCTTCAGCTCTGAACGCCTCATTTGTACCCTGTGTTTACTCCTTACTCTTACCTACATATATTATATTTCGCATTCTGCTCTCATCCTCAAAAGGGAAATTGAACAACTATATGAATTACTGATATCTTTTTATTCAAGATTAATATGTTTCATACAAATCCAAATATATAAAATAAAGAACATATATCTTGTTATAAATCTTCATTCCACTTCAGGAACGGCATGGTCCAGCTGAAGAAGAAAAAATCAGAGCTGTATTGATAGTAATAAATTGAGTGTCATGAGAAATGTAACAACAGTAGAAGGTGATTTTTTCCAGCACAGTATCTAAAATAATAATTTGAAGTTCTCTCGATGATTCAAATCAATTCCAAGTTTGATTTTGAAGATTGTGAATGTTACTTATCACCTAAATTCATATGAGGTATGTTGAAAGTTGAACGTTATAAAGGTGCAAAAATGGAGAGGATAAGAGGGCCAAGAAGTGATCATGATGTAGTCATTATTTCAATAGGTTATATAACTACTCACCTTTTACTGCACTTTAATTAATCAATCAACGTCAAGTAACACTTAACTAAAACGAAATTTAATAATAGAACAGCTCGGTTAAAAAAATTATTCTAAAAATTCATTCATAAAGATTTTGTTTGTTCATTCTCTCAACACAACGCAGTCACAGAACGAAACACGTCACACCACGTTTTGCACTTTTGCATAGCGGGATTTAGGTTATGAGTTAACCACGTGCTGATAAATAGAACATTTCAGACAGTTACTGAAAGTTTTTCTTAGAGAAGTCGCTGGGTAGAGTTCATCGAAATTTATTCACCACACATCATTTCATGTTCTAAAAATATCACAGATTCAATATTTCAAAAATATCAACAGAGAGAAGTCGCATAATAGTAGCTATGTTCACTTCATCGGAACATCTCGATATGATGTTACATGCAACCACTAGGGATCTAAAGTTGAGGAATTCGCAAACTTAACAATATGCGGACGTTAATGTCCACAATGTGAAATCTTAAGTACATCCATGAAACTTCTCAAAGAAGCGCTTCAATGCGATATTTTTGGGTACTCCCTGCGACTTACTGTTACATTTCTGGTTGACTGGGTACTATCTCATAGTGATTGGAAAAATTTCCCGAAACACGTCGAATGATTTACAGTGACTCTAACGAGACAGTGGCGTCAATTGTGGTCTCGTTTTTCATCGTTTTAGCAAGAATATGGCGGATTTGGTCACGTGACTTGACGTGAGCCAATCCGCATTCCGAATTTGAGATCATAGCCATATTCTTGCTAAATTTCCAATTGTCGTCACTGTCTCGTTAGAGTCACTGTAGAATAATTTTGTTTGGGACATCTTCTGACGTATATTCGAAGCTTGAACGAGAAACCCCCTAAGAAGGGGCGCTTCAACCCCTCAAAATGGAATAGGGAGAGGGATTCAGTGATACTTCGTTTGAAAGCCCCTTCACATTGGTGTACGAAAAACATAATTTTGATGTACCGTTTTCGCCAAAAATAAATTTTTCAGCTCAAATGAGCCACCTTGAATATTCTGGTTATTTTTACAATGGAGGAATTTTTAGAGACCACTTTTCGCTGTAGACATGTGAAAGTTTTATTTGATTTATAGAAAAATTTCCTCACAGAAATTCTCAGAAAATTGTGTTCAATCTGAAAATGATATTCAAATTGGTTCTTCTTCTTCTTCTTCTACGTGCGGTGCCCCACCGGGCTGAACTGAGGCCTCGTGACCCATTGTTCGTCCGCTTGTAGTTGGAGAGACTTACACTCTGTGACATGTTGACAAAAATGCCACAAGTCGACAGAGAGGTGTCCCTCTCACCATAGGAGCTGTGGGTGTTCTGTTTCCTAGATGTGTCATCCTTAAGTCCTCAAGGTTGATACAGAAGAACAAAATGTGTTCAACCGTTTCCTCCGTGCTCCTGCACCAGCGGCACAGGGAACGGCTAGTCAGTCCCATTCTATTTAAGTGTTTGTTAAACAAATGGCCAGTCATTGCTCCAGTCACTAGACTCAGTTGTTTCCTCTCAAGAGCTAAGAGTTTTTTGACCTCAGGCACAGAGGATGGTCTCTCAATGAGAAGCCTCGACTGTCTGAGACCACTTCTTACGCTCCATCCAGAGGAAAATTTCCTGTCCAGCCAACTATTAAAGAAGTTCTTGACAGATGTACGACAGATAGGCAGCGCCGGTCCTGGACCTACAAAAGCTGAGCGGGCTCCCTGCTTTGCAAGTTTGTCTGCCTTCTCGTTCCCCGGAAGTCCTGCGTGAGCCGGGCACCAGATAACTTTCACAATGTTATCAGAACCTAGCCCCCTCAGAGCCTCTCTGCATTCCTTTACTAGGTGTGAGTTAACCCGTTCCTCAGAAAGGGATTTCAGGGTTCCCTGACTGTCACAACAAATATAGATGTGTTTTCCGGAGTACCCTCTGCGGATATTCTCCAGTGTGCAGGCTAGAACAGCATACAGTTCCGCTTGCACTATGGAACAGTCCTTCCCTAGGGGGATGGATAGATTGAAACGAGGTCCCACAATTCTCACTCCAGTCCCTGTGGGCATCACAGAGCCATCGGTGAACCAAGTGGGACCTTCGGGCTCAAGAAGCCTGTTTGGTGTAGACCAAAGGTCTCTGTCAGGGACAATTACCCTGTAGGGTTCGGCAAAGTAGAAGCTGGTGCCCGCGCGGTCCCCTCTATGGAGAAGGGATGCGTTGGCATCCCTCACCATCTTGAGAGCCCTCGCATGTCCCCTGAATAGTCCTCTATCGCGCCATTGTCCCTGTTCCCAAACTCTAAGAGCTGTCTTCATGGCCACCTGTGTAACTGCAAGGTCCAAAGGTGGTAGTCCCAGCAGACACTCCATAGCTGCCGTAGGGGTGGATCTCAGAGCGCCTGTGATGGCTAGACATGCGTTCCTCTGACATCTAGTCATAAGGTAAGGATAGGCCTCACCACTACAGTATACAGCCAGTGCATAATGTGTGGTTTGAAGCCCCATCCTTTTCCAAGCACTCTCCGAGTAGACCAAAAAATTACATTAGCCTTGCTCGATTGAGTATCAATGTGTTTGTTCCACAATAACTTGTGGTCCAGTGTCACACCGAGATATCGAACTTGCTCGGATAGGGTGAGCCCAATCCCAAACAAGCTAGGAAGCTTGATGTTGTGGGGCACCCTCCTCCTAGGAAAAGAACCATCTCTGTTTTACCAGGGTTGACCGAGAGTTCGTTCTCTAAGCACCATCGTTCAATCATACGCAGGGCATTCTGCATCAGATCGAAGATGACACTGATTACCTTACCTCTGATCAGTAGGACAAGGTCATCCGCATGGGCCACAACAACGAGCCCAGCCCTTGTCAGCTCGACCAGGAGCCCATTCAGGACAAGATTCCACAGTAGAGGTGATAAAACACCTCCCTGCGGACATCCCCTTCCCGGTGAGCCCCAGATTGTCGAGCGGCCTAGCCGAGCAGTTATGCTGCGATCCCTCAGCAGAGACCTCGCCCAACGACAAAGTGTCGGTTCCACGCCATGTTTGGACAACGCAGCTTGCATCGCGCCAAACGCAGTATTGTTGAATGCACCTTCTATATCCAGGAATATAGCCAGTGTCCATTCTTTGTGATGTAGTCCGTCCTCAATGCAGTTGACCACCGAGTGAAGAGCAGAATCTACTGATTTGCCTATTTGGTAAGCATGCTGGCAGGGGTGTAATGGGTACGTCTGTAACGCACCATCCCTGATATATCTTTCTACCAATCTCTCCAACGTCTTGGTTAGAAACGAGGAAAGGCTTATTGGACGAAAGTCGTTCGCTCTCGTATGCGTGGGTTTGCCAGGTTTGGGTATGAAAACAACCCGCACCTTTCTCCAGGGCAATGGAATATGTCCTAGAGCTAGACTCGCTCGGAGTATATGGAGCAGTGGGGAGGACAACACATCCAGCCCCTTAATAAGGAGTGCCGGAATTATGCCATCCTCGCCCGCTGCTTTGTAGGGCTCGAATCCGTTAATAGCCCATCGGATTCGAGACTGTGTCACCACTTGTGAAGCCAACTTCCAGTCCTCTCGTGAGGCATGTCGTTGGCGCTCATCCTGCGTGTTGTTGTTCTCTGTGAAGCCCGGAAAATGCGCCTCTAGGAGATGTCTTAAGCTTTCTTCCTCTGAGCCTGTTTTATGCCCGGTAGGAAGCTTTAAGTAGTCTATCGTGACTGTGCCTCCTGCAGAGAGTATCTTCCTCAGCCGATTGGCTTCAGGTGCACCCTCTATGTCGCTACAGAAGCGCCTCCACGATTCGCGCTTGGACTTCCTTATGAGTCCTTTGTATCTCTTCAGGGCCGATTTGTAATCGTCCCAGTCGTTTTCAATGCCAGATCTCATCGCCCTGTTAAAGAGCTGCCTGCTAGTAAGTCTGGCATCTGTCAGCTCAGGTGTCCACCACTTCGTCTGACCCTTTGGTCTACGAAATTGAGGTCTACAACTGCTGTGGTAGGCCGAGATAATGCACTCCTGCAGCTTGTCAGCAGCAGTGTCCAATTCTCTCGTGGTCTTTGGTACAAGGTTCTCCTGTCCTAGGTTGTTAGAGAGGTCTGTCAAGTAGTTGGACCAATCTGTTCTTCTCGGATTCCTGAAAATTTCTGGATCCTTTGAAATTCTGTTCCCTTTGATAGTGAAGCAGATGTGTCGGTGGTCTGATAGAGAGATCACTTCCGTTGCAACACGCAAATTGGTTACCGGAAAAAATGACGAACATTGCCGGTTCTCCACCTTTTTTAAATTTTTTTTCGGAGTTCTTCACCTTTTCTGAATTGAGCACCCAAAAATACCCAGATGTGATCAGAAACCGTTGCTCTGGTTTGTACATAACTGACCACACTCAATAGAACTTGAAACAGATTGTACGATTTTCACAAAACGAAGTTCTAAACCACGGCACGTGTTTCGCTATCACAGTAGCGTCTTCTGGTGGGTGAAGGTAAACTTAAATATTTGGTACCAAAAAAAAAAAACAAGTAATTGGAATACTCATTAGAATATTGCTCATAAATGACGGGTATATTTCATAAAGTGAAAATGATTCTCCCGGTGCCACCTACCAGTTTATGATAAAATACCCTGTATATTAAATTGAAATTTAAGTTTTTTGAAAAATTTATTGTCATATATTATCCTTTGGACCTGTATATTTGAAACTATCTTTTCTAGTAACCAATACATTCAAAGAACCCTTGAAAGGATATGTAGATAACTACTATGGAACAATAGGAGTATTAGCGAACAATTACGCTGGAGTTCTGAGGACTGCTAATGTGGATGGCGAGGTACTTATCGAAAATGTCCCAGCAGACTTTGTAGTGAATGGTATTATTGTAGCTGCCTATAAGAATCATATTCTTGGGTAAGGAAATCATTTTGATCTTAGGAAGAATAGAACGAACCGTCTTTTTGTAATGATAAATAATTCAATTAACGATTCGGTACATATAGGTGAGTATACTCTCATATACGGGGTGTATTCAAAGATGAGGTTTTTTCAACAGAAGCTAGAACTGGTCAAAATAAATCGTTTCACTAAAAATCACTTAAGAAGAACTTTCAAAATATCAAAGTTGAAAATGATTATTGAAATAGATCCTAATAAGACCTTGATCATTTGTGATTTGAATTATCGCAAAACGATGGAAAAAACTAATCTCGTGATGACTGACTCAACCATATGATTTCGTTAAGGATATCGGCCCATGGGACTTAGGATTGCCGAATTTCTGTCTTTATTTGGTAATTTCAGTGATTTTATGAAATGACTAATTTCGATACCACCTGACAGAAAAAGACACAAGTGTAAAAAAATATTTTACAAGTGTAAAATAAGATATTAGTTGAAAATCTCAACAACAAAATTCGTCTAAATTATAAACAAAAAATTTTTTCACAATGGTCATCACAATATTCGTGTCCGAACCCCAAAACAATCGTTTTAAAAATGAGGTGAGTAAGAGTAAAATAATAGCACTGTGTCAACGTAAGCACTTTGAATAAGCTGTCTTTTTTTTACTCAAATCGCACGATACAGGAATTTTTCGAGTGACCTGATGCAACTAATCAGAAAGACTCGGACGTACTGAACCATATTGTCCAGTCATATGCGTTTAGTTTCGTTTTTCCGATACCGGTATCATCTTTCAGAGTCCCGTACTTGAAATTTAATGAAATTTGGTCGAAATTCTAGGGTTTGTAGCTCAGCCATCTCAAATATTTTATATGGACAACTTTTCATGAACTTACTTATTTTGATGACTTCTACCTGTTGTCGGAAAAAGCTTCACCCTTCACCTTCGGGAACACCAAATAAAAACTTGTTGACTCTGCCTCCAATAACAGTCTCACTATCACGATTAAGGAAGGTGATGGAGGCAGGGCCATCGTCAACTGGCGCCCTAGGCAGAGCCCTAACTTAAAAGTCAACTCTGTAGATTTCAGAAATTAGGAATTGCGTAAACTGAGTTTCCCATGGATGAATGCAAATACTGAATGAATATTTGCGAATATTTTGCTTGATGAGGAGGCAACCTTTCCAGATATCAATTGGAAAAAATTGCACATGAGCTCCTTCATCCAATGATTCTGCCATTAAAAATTCAATGAAAAGAAACATAAACCTGCTGAAACGATCTCGTAGCATTAAAAAATAAAAGTACAGAAATATTTACAAGGCACCTGAAGCCCAATCGCTACTGCTATTTTTCTCCTGCACTATAAAGGAATGTGCCTCATGTCGAATTATGAAGACATTACGAATATGAAACATCGGATGCACTAAAAGCATTATATTTCAGGATTTTCCATCGATTTTTATTGTTTTACCCGGAGTCGAAACGATGCTCGAAAAATACCGAGTTAGAGAGCTTGCTTACCTTAAACTTAACTCGTTTCAAAATCCTCAAACCCAAATAATTGAATTATAAAAAAATCAAATCTAAAACTCAATAATTATCAAAAACTAAAGAATGAATTGGTTCTGGAGTGAACTATGAACTTTTCCTTTATTTCTTTCGAAAACTGAATAGAAAATGAAAATTAAATACTTTTCCAAGTCTTTCACACCCCTCTTCGGGATCAAAATTCTGGATTCTGATTGGAAAATTGAAAATAAAATCCTAAAAAAAGCCGTCCCAAAACTACTAAGAGCAGTCGGTGACATTTATCCAAGAAACCGAAAGCGACCACAGTGCGGAACCAAACAGCTTGAGATATTTATGAGTAAAATCGAATGCGGCACCTTCGATGGTTTTTTATTGCCATGTTGGAGGTTGGTTAACGTGTGAGTGCGCAATAGAGAGTTGAAGTGCTGCCATTAACGTAAACGTTAACGTTATAATTGACATCTACGCATGCTCATTCGCCAGTTTTTAACGTTAACGTTAGCGTCAGCTTTACGGCCTACGTAAACTAGCGGTCTCCCACGTATACCTTAAACATCGACGGTTAACGAACCGAACGTTGAACGAGTACCATTGATGACTTCCGAATGGCCGAATTTTGACTGTTGAATTCAATTCTCGATATCCTCATACGGTCATTAATTGTTTACATTTTCCGTGTATTTTCTCATAATGAATGAAAGCTATAGGAAAATGGCAGTGATTTTAAAGTTATCAAAAGGATTAAGTTATAAAACTTTGTTATTGGATTACATTCAGTACATAAGTAAATGGCTGAAACTTCACTGCGATTCTCATGTCTCTAACACTTAAACATTTCATTGATAGTAAAATACTTCCAAGTTGAAAATTCTCTTCATTATGTATATAAATCATTAGAACATCAAAATTCCAAATATTATTTCAGCTCTCGAGGCACAATATAATATAAAAGAGAGTTCACGCAAAACAAAAGCAAAATCCAAATTTTGTTTGTTTAACGTCCGACGTTTCATATGCAGGAATTTTTTAACTGTTTATTGCATATTTAAAATCTACTTTTAGTAGTAATAAGTAAATGTTATGAAAATCTTGACTTGAGTCGGGTACCATCCATCAATGGTTCTCCGTACAATTATTATCAATCCAAGAAGTCTTCGGGACAGGTTCAACTCAAATTTCATTACAACACGTAAACGTTTATCTGACGTTATCTCTCACGTTTACGTTCAGTCTAACGTACTATGCGCACTTCAACTCTTTAATAGCAATACCAGTGAATTCGTGGGTATTCTTGTGATTCGTGAATGAATTGAAATTTCATTCGGTACATTGAATTTCTGCATATGTATTAGGTTAATTTTTTAGGAGGGTGATAACTCACATCTCAGAAGCGATGCATATCACACCATGTAGATTCAGGGCAATCGCTAGCCGAACCCTAACATAAAAGTCAACTTTGTAGAATTCAAAAATGTTCAGCACCAAAAATTGGCATAGCTTTAAACTAGTAAAATATATTTGAATTTCTCTGAAAAAAGTTATAAAAGATAGATCGAAGATATATTTAGTTAGAATAAAAGACCAGAATAAAAATATTACTGTGGAAATTTTCAGCTTGAAACTCCATGAGAAGACAACATTTCCAGCTATAAATTTGAAAAAAAAGGGGCTAGGAAAGCCACGCCATAGAATTGAAACATCTTTGGCGACTGGCCACAAATGCAGAAATTTATCTTGTTTTGTTAAACTACTGAGGGAAATTCGAGGCATTCCGCGCTCCACTTATTTGAAAATTGTATTCGGATTCGTGACTGTAACTTAAGTGTAAGAGCTTGAGAATTAGATGCTGATCCTCAAAGTTTTAATGTTTCAGTAAGCTCAAGATAAAGTTCAAAAAAACCTTTTTTGTTGCTCAATCTCCTAAGAATTCATAGTAAAAACTTTTTCACTTCTACCAGCAGTCCTCAATAGTCTATAGCTTCTCATAATCTTTTAATTTTCAGGCGAGGAGATATAAGGATATACAATTACGTTTCGTCAGAAGAGAATCCCATAAAAACGAGGGATTTACATGATCTGGCCGCTTTTTATGGCCATCAGACACCCACAATTAAAAGCCTCTGGTATCCTTGTAACACAATCAATAGCAATTTTTACGTTCACGCAATTTTTACGATATTCCTCCACTTCGTACCTGCATTTTTCTTCGATTTGTACTTGACATTAATGGGGAAAAAGCCTTGGTAAGTTAAATAATGAAATATCTTATCTATTCACAACATGCATCCTGCAAAAAGCATGAAGTTATTACATAACATTAAGGAAAACACTACCTAACTCGAATTCAGGAGCTTTTGCGTTATTGTTCAAAATCATAAGCGATCCAGGCACTGAACTCCTAAGAGGAGGCTTTCAAATTGGGCTTTCAAAGGTCCCTTAATCTTAGGGTACAAAACGTTTTCTTGATGGTACATTTCGATACAATACTAGTACAAGGCTTTGAAATAAAAAAAATTTGAAATTTCAAAAGTGAGAGATTTGTTGTACGTCTTGTTATTGTGTTAATCATTGATGCGCTGTATTCAGTACGCCGATTCCCTTCGCGAACAACAGACGTATGACGAATTGAGAAGTCTGGGAACACGTTCAGATCACGGCAGAAATGATGCCAGCGGTACAATAATCATAAATGGCATCATTTCTGCCGTGATCTGAACGTGTTCCCAGACTTCACAATTCGTCACACGTCTGTTGTTCGCAAAGCCAATCGGCGTACTGAATTAGAGAAAATATGGGACATATACAGCTGTATTCGGGTTCGGCTTTTGGACAGTCCGAGAATGGTTCTAGAACTGCGCAGAGGATTTAATACTAGGGCGCAACAGTTTTGCGCAGTCCTAGAACAATTCTCGGACTGTCAAAAAGCCGAACCCGAATACAGCCGCTATTGTCTTCGTCTTGATTTCTATCTGGAGGGGATTGAATCGAACACCGTTTGATATTGGGTGGCGCTCTGGGTAAATATATAGTACCCAGTAGAACGTGCCAATATTGAATGAAGTTCCATCAATTCCAATTCCAAACAATTCCGCGAAGTGAATTGTGAATGCAGCTTCATATATAAATATTATTTTGTGAATGTTTGTTCCAGTATGATTATACTGAAAATAAAGATTTTTTATTATTATAACTATTTTCAGGATGATGTCATTTTACAAGAAAATATACAGATTCAACAAGTCCATAGCGTGGTTTGCCTCGAACGAATGGAAATTTTCTACCAACAATGTTCAACAGTTATGGAACGAATTGCCATACGTTGATAAGAGAATATTTCCTTTCAGTATGTCCAAAGAGAACTTCAACTGGAATGAGTACCTCAGTCAAGTTAATCTGGGTATTCGATTATATTTGTTACAGGATGAGTTGCATACCATGACAAATGCGATCCGAAAACATAAAAAGTAAGTACTCGACTAACCCGCGAAAGCTTTTTTAGTACCTTACCCATTGGCTAGGCTCTGCCACTACTAACGGACCCATTTGTGTCAATTAAACTTGACCTTGCTACCTTCTACGTCATCACCTTTGCAATAGGCTTCGATCTGAATTGCACCTCCATTCTATATAGAAAGAACGCAAGAACATATGTTCTTGCGAGCGTCCTTCCATTCCGATGCGCACAGCATGATCATTATCATCAAAATATATTTTATCGTCCAGAAAGAACCAGCGTAGAGGTGCACTTGAATGTAACAGCCTATCGTCGTTCGCCGGCGTTACGAGAAAATTATTATTTCTTTTCGATTTCATTTTTCATAGTGAGGTTTGTCTATTTTCTGCTCATTTTCTCATACGAATTATTCTAATGATATCTTTCTTAACTAGCGTTTACCATGAGATATTGCGCAAGTGATGCTGTAGGTTTGAGCTCGTTTTATTATATGTACCTAATGAAATAGATAACATACTTAAATATTTTTCTAATTTTTACAGCCAGTACTACTTACATATTGGAGTAAAATATGGAGTAGCTTCCGCTATGTTCTTATCTTCTGCAATATTTTTTGGACGTATTTGGGGATTATAGTCGAAGTGAGAAGAATGTTCAATGAAGCTCAACAATTGTTATTTCAATAAAATTTAATGAAATAAAACATAATATATAACAGCATTTTTATTTCAAGTCACAGCCGAAGATTTAATTAGATTTCTCTTTTACCTTAATAAAACTATAGCTTTCTGAGGATTACTGAAGGGAATTGAGACAGTAAGTATCGTGGGATTCCGGATTGATTGAATATCGGTTCTTCCAATAAAGTGAATCGCTCTTTCCGGAATCGCTGCACCGTAATTATTTTCATCCAATTACGCCGAGCAGAAGATTTTTGATGTTGACAATATGCAACATTGTGATGTGGGTTTTTGTAAGGTGATTTATGTTAAGGGTTTGTCCGAGCAGCTTAAACAAATCATGAAAAGATAGTGTTTTACTATAGGAGGACTGTTCGTTCTTTGTTCTCCATGGTTATGGATACCAAATATTGATGTTTTGTAGTGGTGTACAAAATCAATTGTAACGAATGCGATGGCTGTTATGTGGGACAAACTGGCCAATATTTGTTGAATTTCAGTTCGATTCCTTAGATAGAGATTTCAGTGGTCGATTCGACAAAGCATAAGTTCAAATTCTAAAAAACTGTGGGATCAATTCGAACCAACTCTTGGAATCTCTTTTAGTTTTCGAATTGAGATGCGTTCGTTGAATTTCACTTCTATAATTTCGATAGAAATGGAGATTTCAGTTGTTGATTAGTATTTAGTATTAGTATTAGGTAAATTTCTAAAAAGCTGTTGAATCAATACGAACCAAACCTGGTGATCTCTTATACAGTTTCCGAATTGAAATGCATATGTCGAATTTCAGTTGGATATTTCCGATATAAATGGAGATTTCAGTGATCGATTCAACAAAGTATGAGATCAATTTCCAAGGAACTGTTGGATCAATTCGAGCCAAGTGATGAAACTTTACATAGTTCTCGAATTGAGATGCATATGTTGAATTTCTCGATACTTCGATAGAAATAGAGATTTTAGTGGTTGCGTCTACAAGGTATTACATACATTTCTCAGAAACTGTTGAATCAAGTCGAACCAAACCTGGAAATCTCTCATAGTTTCCCAATTGAGATGCATATGTTCAATTTCAGTTCGACATTTTAGATAAAAATGGAGATTTCAGTGATCTATTAGACAAAGTATGATACCAATTTTTGAAAAACTGTTGGATCAATTAGATCCAAACTGTGAAATCTCATATAGTTTTCGAATTGAGAAGCGTTTGTTGAATTTCACTTCGATAATTTCGATAGAAATGGGGATTTCAGTAGTTCATTCGACAAAGTTAACATAAATTTCTCAAAAGCTGCTGAATCAATTCGAACCAAACCTGGTAATCTCATATAGTTTCCGAATTGAGATGCATATGTCGAATTTCAGTTCAATACTATCGATAGAAATCGAGATTTCGGTGATCCATTCCACACAGTTGGATATCAATTCCTCTGAAGTTGTTCGATCAATCCGAACCGAATCTTGGAATCACACATTGTTTTCGAATTGAGTTGAACTTATACCAACAACACCGCTAGTATACAGTATAATGGCTCTACGTATATAAGAAGCTTTAGGCCTTAGACTCAATATTGACAAAACCAAAATCCAGGTAAGTCAGCCAGAAAGCCTTCAAACATATAACATCCCCTGAGAAAAGGCGATTAGCAAGAGATTTTGCCGAATCAACAAGGACAGTTTCATTTGCGTCATCTCCTACCGAAACCGCTAGGGTGAGAGAAGTAATAAGCGAAGTATCAACGACCAAGGAAACCGAACATCCGTCGACGAAACCGTTCCTACTGTTCCTGTATGGAAATGGAGCCTGACATTTGATGGGTCGACCAGCGTGACCTCGTTCCTGGAACAGGCTGAGCATTTTGCCGAGGCTAGAAAGGTGAGCCACGAACAGTTTTTCGAGTCGATCTACTAGCTGTTACGTTAGGATGCAAGAGACTGGTACATTCCCCGAAGGGGCACATTCAGTGACTGGGCAGATTTCAAGGACCAACTCCGAGAGGCCTTTCTTCCTCCTGATTACGAGGACATTCTTCTAAAGGAAATCAAGACAGGCACTCAAGGAACCGACAAACGACTCTCGTTGTATGTAAGTCGAATGCAAAATCTGTTTCAGAAACTGACCGTAAAGCGACCGACCGAGGAAGAGCAGGTGAATGGAATCGAATTCCTCGACATTCGAGCAGCGTGCGATGCGTTCATCGGCAGAATCAAAGATGTCATCCGAGCTCTTGACATATCGAACAATGATATCGTTTTCCTAAACTTTAATGTTTCCCAGATTATCGCTAATTTTAAAATAAAAAAAAAATATTTACAATCGACGAAATATCAGCTCTTGAATTGGTAATTTCGAATCAGTAGTTCTGTAGTATTTGCTATTAATCGCTGTTCGGAAATCGCGTGTCCGATATACATACATACATACATACAGCACCAAGTTACAAGTATACCGTTTTCGAGCAGAATTTATAGAGGAGAAAGAAAGGAAACATCTTCCTACCTGTAATTGAATAGCGCGAAATTCGAATTCTACTGGATTCTAATATCAACTTTTTCGGGACCTGAAAAAAACATCCTGAGCGTTAAAACAAGAGTATGACTTTGTTTTGTGATCAGAATGTTATTTTCCATCTAAACATTGTGAATCAAATGACATTTATGAAATATCTACGCTGTTGGATATCATTAATTTGAAATTTATAAAGAAATATGACAGAAATTGAACACAAAAACTAGAGCTTGGAATATAGGACACAAAAGTTTATGGTGATCTGTTATACTTCAAAGGTGTTATTTCCGTGCAATTTATACTATTTGTTGAATTTTTATCATTTAAATGATAAAAATATATAATTATATTAGAAATTAATATGAATCAATATTCAATAATTTCAATATACTATCATAGCATACACATTTCACTTCTTCAAATATTAGTTGAAGAATGTTCAGAACCACAATTGAAAAAAAATCTTACAGAGGTATACAATATCTGTAAGTCCGGAATAGGTATGGTGTCTTTATGTATTCCTCTCTGTATTCCCGCAGGGCATGTCATTATTGGAGAAATCTTGTGCTTTGAAGAACGCAAATGCTTGGTACTATCTTTTTGGAATGTACATATCTGGAATAAAGAAACAGGAAGTAGGAGAAAAAATACCAGGTTTGGAAAGTTTCGAAGATATGAAAAAAGCTTTCCATTATGCACTTGAAGGTTGTAATTTGGGAAATGCATATAGCTGTGCGAACTTGAGTCAGATGTATAACAAAGGAGATGGTAAGTCATGATTGCGGTAAATTTTCCTCACTTTTTGATTATTCGATTGCAGAATCAGTGAAGACCAGTTTCATAATCAAACTTGAAGTCCCTTCAATCTTGAAGCTTCCTTTAGTCCTACTGGAAATGACGTAAAGGACAATCTAAGCTCAAAGGGAATTTGAATTTAATTATGAAACTGGCCGAAAGGAAGTAGTAATATTTCACGTTTTCGGGTGTTGAAAAAAATGCAGAATTAGCAGAGAAATACAAAGCTATGACCTTAGAACTCCAAGAACAAATAACTAGTAACAATACACTTTCTTTCCAAGGGGGTCTGCCAAAAACGTAAATTATTGTTGTCCGAGTGCTCCAGTTATTCATCATGGTCGAGTGTTTAGAAGATTTTTGTAATTGATATTGAAATGTTCAATTTCTGTTATTTATTATGATGTGCTCATAGCAGGCACAGTTTTAATAAATCCTTCCAGTAATAAAAAAGCTAAGCTTGTAGATATAATCCTGAAATATTGCGAGGAAAAAAGTTGCGTTTTCCATAAATATAACAATAAATTGAAATCAGATGCAAATTTTCCATTAGGCAATGTGGGCAGTTTACTGGGGGCGCAAGTTTATAGAGGACGCACCTCTTAGAAAACTATAAAATTAATTGTATCTATAGATGCCGTGCTGATATGAGATTTTTCTGTCCGAAAAGAGTAAAATATAATTTCTCACAACTATAACAATGAATAGAGTAAAATGATAGCAATACATACACGACTTCGAATCAAAATAGAAATCAGCGGGTGGTATGCATCTGAATTTATTTTCGTTATTGCTATCTCTACATGGAGTATACTAATACACCAGGAGATCCACTTTTACGAGCCGATTTGCTTCAAAAAACTATTATGAAATGATTTTCACGAATATGATGACCGAAAACACTATCCTTTGCTATATAAGTCCAACCGGTGTGACCGTTGATTGAAGTATTCAATCAGCAATATTTTTTTCGAGAAAATATGGGAAAGAATGTAGAAATCCCTAGATAAAGAGATGACGTTTTTTTAGGGCATGTTGATTTATGGCAATTTATGGCCAACCCCTATAGTTGGGAAAGGTCGGAACTTTATGGCAACAGACATGTGTACCATAAAAACATTACCGCTGCCGTGAACACAGCTTCATTCAACATTTAGGGCAGCCAGATGACTTGACAATACCGTCCCAAGACTTGGTACTGCTGGAGTTCTATTGGTCCAAAAGTAAAAGAGACATCCCCTAAGGTTCCCGATCAGAAATGTGGGTGGGCCTAGAAGCTTCAAAATCACATTTCTTCCCTGGAAAAATACATTCAGCGTCATTCATATAAGGGCGAATTCAAGTGTCGGGCACAGTTTCATTAACTAGACAAGAATATACGATTCGATTGTTGAATTATTGGATGTTTAGTCGATAACACGATTACACAAGTTGTTTTGTTTCGAGGTAAAGGTGAAAATAGTCAGCAATCGGTTACAATATACAAGGTGGGCCGGCCAAAAGAAATCATCCGATGTTGTTTGGCTCTCATTTTTTTCTAAATGAAAAACTTCGATTTTGTTTTTCGATATGTTTATTTGAACCTCAAAATGGCTGCCAGTCAGGCAGCAGGTCGGAAGAAGCTGTCAACCTGTATCATCGGTAGGAAATCGGCAATATATTAACAAAACAAGTACTTAAAAATACGCTAGGAACCCCAAGTCCTCTTGGGACCCAACGGCGGTCGAACGGTCGCGGAAGTCGGCAATCTACACAGCCTACAATGACAACACACAATGACTACAAAGATCAAGTTTAAACGATAGGTCGGTATTTTCAGCAGTTCAACGGACGAAAGAGAACGAAAAATAGTGAAAATATCACCCCAGGTATGCACTGCGGAAGGAATAAAAATGCTACCAGTGACTTGCCTCAAACTTTCAAACTTGTCGTAATTCTAACTGAACTACAAGGTAAAACACCTTACACACTCTCCTTGGCATCTAGATCTCAATAAAATCCGCTCTTGACCTTCAGCGCCGGTCCTCGAAAAAGTACCCCTCTCCGCGGAAAACTGTCCCCACTATGGGTGACTCATTTCCCCATTGGATATACTCAAGTTGTTCGGTCAATTAACTGGCTCGGAAAGAGATAGAAATAATTGAAGAGAAGGAAAAACGGAACAAGTTGAAAGACCTTTTTCGACTCAGAAAAAGTACGGTTGAAGGGAAAGAATTATAAAATATATGAATTTTGAAAACAAAAGATATATGATAATATAACGGTTTTCTTCCGAACTATTTCGGTTGTCAGGTCTTATTATGAAAGTATGTAGTAGGTGAAGAAATTTCCTTTTTTGGCGGAGCAAAAATTTGCCACGTCACATCCCCCTCCGTCGTCGGCAAGAAAAATAAAACGTTTTATTTCATGACCTGATGAACGGTAATTTAAAACGCATCCACCTCGTTAAGAAGACTTTTAGCCTTCTCGGATTTTCAAATTGGAAAATTATTCGGTCAGGTTCTTAACGGTATATACTTTTCTGTCCCAGGGGAGTTCAGATCCTTTATGTGAATAAGTCTGACAACCTTTTTTAACGGTATACGGTCCGGAGTATTTCGGAGCCAGTTTGGCGGCAATTCCCTCTACTGCAGAAGATATGTTATGCTCTCTTCGGTACACTTGCTCTCCAATCCTATGACTCCAGTCCCTACGACGTAGATTATAGTGACTTTGCTGGGCGAAGGCTCGTGTTAATTTAGTTCGGACAAATTTAAATGTTTGAAGTAAAACGGTAACGGTTATTTACATGGTGAGCAACTTGCGGTTCGGTATCCGGTTCGGTGTGATCCTCTCCCACCTTGTTAGCAATCTCGGTTAGAAATTTGGCATTCGGTAAACGCATGTCCCTATCTGAGTTCAAGAATGCCCTGGGGTCTCCTGTTGACTCCTGCTTGGCGGAATTTACTCCATCTTCCTTGAAAGCCTGGTACACACCTCTTTGGACAGCTTTTCTCATGGGCCTGAATTCCATCCATTTGGAGAATCTGTTATTTTCACATGGTTCTTCTACCACATAGGAAGGAACCTTTTATCGGTGACACTTGCTACATTTTCGGACATATTGGGCAACTTCTCGGAACATTCCTGGCCAATAGTAGCTGCGAGCTATGCGAAATTTTGTTATTGCTATTCTCAAGTGTCCAGCGGTCGGTCGGTCGTGGTTTTCAAGAAGGACTTCTCTTCGGTCATCTTTCGGAACACATAACTTCTAGGGATTTCCCAATCCAGGCTCTGTAAAACCATCGGAATCGCAAAAATGGCGGTAAAATTTTCCTGACACAATCCTGCAGTCGGGAAACGCTATAATAGGATTCGATTTCACCTCTGCCAATTTCCTCCTGTACCACGAGCAACTTACATTGTCCTCGTTCAGGCATATGGTTCCTTCGGTCGGTAACGGTAACGGTAAAGGTGACGGTGACGGTAACGGTAACGGTGACGGTAACTGATTCTGCTTTTCCTGAGTCATGGGCTTGTCCTTTAGAGATCTGTCATTCAGAAAGCATTCGGCGGTTTGGAGATTGATGGAGAGGTCGTGTGCTCTCAGTACATCCATTCCCAGTACTACGCTGATCGGTAAATCTGAAACTAACAACCACTTATCCTCAATATTTTCGGATCCATCCTGAAACTGCGCTGTGTACACTTTCTTAATCGGGATAGAACTTCCGTTGGCGACGGTGGTGGTAACGTCCTTACATTATTCGGTTTTATTCCAGCGGCCTTGTAGTGGGCAGTCACTTCACTGCTGATGAAGGATCTGGTTGATCCGGTGTCCAAGAGTGCCTGGAACTCCTTGTCTCCTATAAGAACAGTAATTATAGGACGGTTATCAGAAAGGGTTTTCTTCGGAATAACCAGGGATGGGGTTGATTGGGACTGACGGATCCCCGGTTTTGGAGAGTTCCTGGGTAACGGACACTGACAATCTCTGGACATTACACATTTCTTACCACATGGAGAGCAGAAAAGTATCGGTTTTGATTTTCACTGTACTCGTAGATGTCCCTAATGGGTACCACTCACGAGGCGTTTTCAATTCAATTCAATTCAATTCTTTATTGATCCCAAAGACACAGAATAATGTATAGGACAAGTCAACATCAGGAAAAAAAGAAAAAAAATAGCATAGTTACAAACTTTGAGATGCAAAAATTAACATTACAAGAAACAATATAAGGGATTAACTTAATGTGTCGCAAAGAAACTCCTGAGTGCTGTAAAAGCATTTATCAGCTAATATACATCTGATCTTTTTTTTGAAAGTTTTGATGTTTAGCGATTTCAGCTCGTTCGGAAGATGATTGTAAATCTCAAATCAGTGGCGCATTCCATCTCAGAACATGTGGCACATCTTATAAATTCGTCTGTGTCGGCTGGAATTTTCCCATCTATACTGAACACAAGGAAAACGACGAGGACAACATTGCTAACTATCGACCTATATCCATTTCGAGTCAATTATCGAAAGTTTTTGATAGAATAATGCACCATCGTATGAGTGTATTCCTGACCAGCAGTGGTACCACGATCGATCGACAAGCTTTCGACAACTTATCGATGTCGGATTCGATAAGGTGTTGCCGGCAATCTAATTACACCCGAGAGTTTTTGTGTTAACAAGATGTTCATACAATGGAAAACGATCATCTGTGGTACAAATTTCCACCTACTCGACTTAAAGATAAGGTAGGGAAAAAAGGGGAAAACGCGATTACTGTCGAGTCGTGCGCTTGTCGTGAGCTTGTGGTACGTACTCAGAATTACAGTACTGTCTAAGCAACAACATGGCTTTAGAGTTGGTAGGTCCACTCAGACGGCATTCACTGAATTCGTGGAATTTGTGTACGACAGTCTGGACAAGGGTGCTCATGTCGCAGGGATCTTTTTTGATCTTTCACGTGCGTTCGACTGTCTTCAACATAAATTCATCGCTGATAAATTATACCAAATAGGTTTTAGAGGCATAATTCTTGATTGGATTCTGAGCTACCTCTCTAATCGTTCCATATATGTCCATGTAGGCTAATACGTTTCTACCGAGTATGAGAACAATCTTGGTGTCCCTCAGGGATCAGTTCTTGGACCACTTATTTTTATTCTGTTCATGAATGACTTGCCTGAATATCTTGTAGAATGCATTCTGATTCTCTTCGCAGATGACACCTCTTTGGCTATCAAGGCTAATAGCCTAATCGAATTAATATCTAAATGTGAGATGGTGATCCATATCTTTAATAAGTGGTGCAGAACTAATTCACTCGTCATGAATGTGGATAAGACTCAGGTAATCCGATTCCGCTTACGGGATTCGTTATCAGTTTCGCCGTTGGTTCTCAGTACTCAGGGGAGAGCTCTGAAATCTCTCGAATGCATCAAATTCCTTGGGTTGTATGTAGACGAGTTTCTGAGATTGAATTTCCATATTGAACATCTAGCAAAAAAATTGAACCGGTCTTTTTACGCCATTCATCGTCTAAGACACTCACTACCCATGGATACATTAATAAATTATATACTACGGTATGGTAAACTGTCACCTTCGTTATAATATAGTTTTAAGGGGGGGTTTTCTGGTAGCGACCGAATTTTCATTGCCCAGAAGAAGATCATTAGATTAATTTTCAATCTGCGTCCTCAAGAGTCCTGTAGACCGACATTTAAGAATTTTGGAATCCTGACATTTCCATCTCTTTACATCTTAAACTGTCTCCTGCATGTAAGATATAACATCAATAACCTTATGAAGTGTTCTGACTTTCACCAATATCAGAAAAGACATATTAGCATCGTCTGCATACCACGACATAACACAAGCAGATATGAGACCTCGCCTACTTCTGCGGGAATCAAGTTTTACAATCATCTTCCGAACGAGCTGAAATCGCTAGATATCAAAACATTCAAAAAAAGATCAGATATATTATAATAATAATAATAATAATAATAATAAAAATATGTTTATTAATTCCAAGAAATTACACCAAATAAGATATAAAAATGGAAAAAGTCAAAAAACATATTGAACAGGAATCAAACAGACAAATATTAACATACCTATCTCCTACAGTACGAAATGAATTCAGATAAACTGTATGGCTCTGATTTCAAAATAAAACAATATAAAGATTTCTTAAAATCCTTATCGCAAGTGATCATTCTAATAGTTTTTGGTAGAGCATTGTACATAGATATTGCCATACATTCAACAGTTCTCTCCCTTAGTATTGTCCTATGAATAGGTACATTATAAGGAAACATTCTTCTGGTGTTATTAACATTTTTGTAATCCTCAAAATAATGAATTCGTTTTCTAAAAAAAAGTAAGAGCCTATATACATATAATCCATAGACAGTGAGTATATTATTTTTTTCAAAATTTCCTCTACATGATTCTCTATAACTCAAACGTAACATAGAACGCAATGCCCTTTTTTGAACAACGAAAATATTTTCCACATTTGATGAACTACCCCAAAAAATTATTCCATATGAAAGTATGGAATGAAAATTTGCAAAATAGACAAGTTTGAGCACATCGAAATTCACTTGACCTCTTAACATAAATAATGTGTAACATGCAGAGCTTAATCTGGTCTTAAGTTGTTCTGTATGAGGTCCCCACTTTAATTGACTGTCAAGAACTATACCCAAGAATTTCACATTATCTTCAACCACAACACAGCTATCAAGAATATCCACAGTTTCAGGAAAATCTAATTTGGAATTATCACTATGAAAAATCATACATTTAGTCTTCTCAATGTTTAGGACAATAATAATAATAATAATAATAAAGTTTATTTGACATAAACATTAATCGCAGAGGCTTGCGCCTGTACGCGATATATAATCAAAAACAAAAGTAAACAATTTACAGCAGCCAATATGTTGGACAAATTTTCATGATACAAAGCAAAACATTTGCATTTCCACACAAATATACAAAACAAAGAGTAGCACAACAACACTTGCATACCCCTATCTCTCGTTTACTTAGGATTGATTAACAAATTGAAATAATGTCTCCTCATTTCATAAATCCACGCTTTGATATTATATTTTCTTTTCTTTGCACTCCGGATCTCTCTTATTTCTCTTGGAATCTCGTTGTAAATGCGCGGGGCGAGGTAAGTGTAACATCTCTGGCCAATTCTCTTCCTTGCTTTCGGCACCCAGTAGTTCGTGGTCCCCCTTCTGGTCTCATAACTGTTGGTATTCAGTTGGATTTTGATCTTATTGGAGGATATTGCAGTCAACATCTGAAAGACAAACAGTTGATGGGGATTCATCGCTTCAGATATTGCATATAGATCATTCGATGGAAACAACTGCGGTTTTCTGTGAATTACTCGCAATAACCATTTTTGCACTACTTCTACTCTTCTCATGTGACACTGATACGCCCCTCCCCAGGCCATTATTCCATATTTGATATGCGATTGACAAAGTGCATTATATATTATCATCAACTTTCTTTCATCGAGGTAATTTCTAAGATGCCTGAACTTGAAGAGAAGACGTCTCAGTTTCTTGACTAAATGGTCTATGTGTTTGTCCCATTTCATGTGTCTATCAACAGTTACACCCAGATATTTCACATTTTCAGCTTCAGGGATTGATGTATTGTCGTCAATTTCTAAATTACCCATATGAGGAAGTCCTGTTTCATAACAAGCAAATGGCAGATATTTCGTCTTTTTAATATTAATTCTTAACTTATTGATTTCAAACCAGTTCATAACATTGCGAAGATCTTCCTCAACCTTCGATTTCAGGTTTTCCCAGGAACTGTCCTCATATAATATTACAGAATCATCTGCGAAATTGATTACTTCACCCCTCACATTCATAAACAACAAGCTGTTAATGTAAACAATAAACAAGATCGGCCCCAATACAGTTCCTTGGGGTATCCCATATTCGACGGGTCTCTCCGCACTGAAATGATCCTCTATCTTCACGGATTGTACTCTATCAGTCAAGTAATCTTTAATTAAGTCATATGCTTTACCTCGAAAACCATAGTGATGGAGCTTATGGAGAAGAATTTTATGTGACACCGTGTCGAATGCTTTTTCGAGATCTATGAAAACTCCTAAACCAACCATTCCTTCGTCCAACCAAGCATATACCTTCTCTACTAATTTCATTATAGCGTCTTCGGTGGATTTTCCCTCTCTGAATCCGTATTGGTTTTCCGATAAAATTTTGTTTTTTTCTAAGAACTTGGCAATACGGGTTTTCATCATTTTTTCTATTATTTTGGCAATATTGGACATGAGGCATATAGGTCTATAATTTGATATGGTCTTTTTATCCCCTGATTTAAATATCGGTTTGATGATACCTCTCTTAAGAATGTTCGGAAATCTAGAAGTCTCAAAACAAAGGTTAGTTAACATCATCAGTGGCCTTGAAATCTCCTCCTTGATATTTTTCAACAATTCTGTTCCAATGCCATCCTCTCCAGGTGCTCCTCCTGTCTTCAATGTTAGAATTGTATCCTCAACCTCTTTCTCACATGTTGGGAAAAGGAACAGGGTGGCATCACAAGAATGTTTGTGTTGTTCTTGTGTGAATGTGTTGTGTTGTAAACTTTCTGACAATTTTTTTCCTATTTCGGCATAATATTTACTGAACTCCTCCGCAATCTGTTTCTTCTCTGCTAGTTCATGCCCATCCACTATTAATTTCACAACATTCATAGGTTTGGTTTCCCCACAAATATTTTCAACGCATGACCAGAGAGATTTTGTATTTGAGCTGTTTTTACTGATTGAATTAGCGAAATAGTTCTTTTTAGCTTCTTTTATAAGCTTTTGCAGAGTGTTTCGATATCTCGCATACTGACTTTTCAAGTTTTCATCGAGTGGATTCTTCATCATTTCTTTGAACTTAATGTTCTTTTTAATTATGGACTTTAGCAGTCCAGGAGTGATCCAGTCCTTTTTTCCAAACTTTCTATAGGTCATTCTGATTCTTGTTGTGTTTTTTTGGGTCAATGTGTTCAACAAATTAATGAACGACGTCGTGAAATAATCAACATTTCTTCCTTCCATCAAACTATCCCAATTCATTTCCTTCAGATCATTCTTCAACCGGGAGTAATCTATAAAACATTTATGCTCCACTTTATTCAGTTTGGGCTTTTTCTCCAAATTCAGACACAATACGATGGTAAAATGATCAGTTATACCGGTGCGAACAATAAACGATCTATTCTGATTCAACTCTGAATGTTGACCACCTAGGAAGAAATGATCTAAGCAGGTTCGACTCGAAGGTCTTGTTATGTCATTTATATATGAGTTGTAACCAAAATAACAGAATAAATTCTTGTATTCGTCAACAATCTCATTTGTGGATAAAAGGTCTATGTTCATATCCCCGACAACAACATGATAATCGCTCATTTTCGCATCCTCAATATAGTCAGCCAAATCTTTCGTGAACTTTCTTGCACATCCATTTGGTGAACGATAAATTCCCGTTATCTTGATTTTCTTATCCGATATTATCATATCTAATTCGAGAGCTTTAACATCCCCAATTGTTCTTATCCTTTCACTATAGTCTATATCATTTCTTACATATATAACTACCCCATCATTTCTATTATATGTTCCTTCATTGTAGATACATGCATATCCCTCAATTTTATATAGATCTATTTCTGGCACTGTAAATGTTTCAGTCAACACGATTATGTGAAATCTTTCCGAGTATGTTCCCAACAATAACCTAAATTCATCGAAATTCTTCTCAATACTTCTGATGTTATTATGTATCACCTTGAATTTTGTCTCAACATTGAAACATCTCAAATCTCCCAAATGATCCAAATATTCAGCCCTGTATACTTCACCATCAAAGTCTCTCAAGTACTGGTCCATATTAATTCAAAAAAATATTTATATTTATATATATTCGAAAAAAAACAAAAAAATTAAACTGCTATTCTACAAATACGGAATGTAAGGAAATCTTACTCGACTCCTCTTTATCCGCCCCTTTTTGATTTGCTTCCACTGTTAACAGCCTTCTGTCCCTTCCTGGTACTTCCTGAGGATTGTGATCTGGTCCTTGTCAGTTCCTGCCAGTTCTTGGTTTTTTCTAGTACTTGACTAATTGAGGAGATCTCCTTGTTGAGTTTTGAGTCTTCCACTTCCAATAGGTGGTCGTGTTCAGTTAACAACTGTTTGTACCGCGCAAGGGGGGCAGGGCTATTAGGTGCACTACTTGTCAGTGGTTCAGGACTTACCGTTGTCTGAGAGGTCGATGATGACGGCTTTTGACTCGTATTTTCGTGCTTTTTTAGTTGTTCAACGGAAAATTTCTCACCATCCACAATTAGGCACTTTTTCTGAATGTATGCCTTATGGTTGTCAGCTTTCGCTAAGCTGAGATGCTGTCTCAAGAGCTTGTGGTCGTTTCGATCCTCCCTGGGTAGATCGTCGTTGATGTAGATGCGTGTATTTTTCAATTTATAGCGATTTCTTATGACCTTCGATTTGGACAGGAAGGACACAAATTCAATTTTAATGATCGATTTACTTTTGCTAATCTTATAAATATCGTTTATTTCTACCTCCTGTAAGTTGACATCCAATAATCTATTTAGTTCAGTGATCACAGAATACAACAGATCTGAAGAATCGAGTTCAAGCCCAAAAATGACGACGTTATTTTTCAAGGACCTTCGCTTCATCTCCAGAACATCATCTTCAATTCGGGCGATTCGTTCCTCATAAGCGTCTATTCGAATCGTCGTAGACTCACCTAATTGCTTTATTTCTTCTCTTACTTTCTTCAGCTCTTCTTTTATTGTAACCATTTGATTAGCAAACTCATTTTTAATAAGTTCAGACAGTTCTTCCTCAACCATTATTCTTCTTGCGTGTTGATACCTTGACGTGTGTGTTACTCCTTATACTTTTGATTCGTGAACGAACAGATGCTCCGATGTGATCGCTTGAATATTTACAGAAATGAATATACCAACTTTTTTCATCGAAGTTATCTCAATGAACAAAAAGACTTCCTTCCGGATAAAATCATCCACCGTATCAGAAATATTCACTTGTATATTTCCACTAGATAAATATTATATAAAACACCATCAATTCTGAAAACTCTGAAGACAACTCGGAAGTACGTCCACTCAACTCAGCGCTATCAACCCTATGAATGTCAAGACAAGATTATAATTACATAACCAGGTTTTTACCGAGTCAACCACAATATTGCAAACATCAACAGCGTATGGAATACATGACGATCGGGTCAAAATATTTGTATCATCTGCAAATAATCTCATTGAGGTAGTATCCCGGGACGGCATTGTAGACTTAACTGAAAGAGCATGATTTGTTTCAATGATTTTAGTCAAAACAGCTGGTGATTTTACTTCAGTCCGAGATGAGGGTATACTCTTCATCATCCTCTCAATTAGAGGTTCACATTCACTTTTGATCGCCTTAGGTAGAGAATTAACATAAATTATGAACAATAGAGGACCAACAATACTACCCTGAGGGAGTCCTAAAATTGTTTCAATTTCATCCGAGACAAAGGTTTCACCATCAGCCTCCAGAACTACCCGTTGTTTTCTGGACTTCAAATAGCTCTCTATGAATTTGAGTTGACTATCTCTGATACCACAATTATCGAGTACTTCCAAAAGCTTCCGATGATCAACACAGTCGAAAGCCTTCGAAAGGTCCAAAAACAGTGCCATAGGTATTTGTCCTTGCTCCAGAGCATTCTATTGCTTAAAATCTTTTCAAAAACTTTAGAAAATGAAGAGAGGATGCTTATAGGCCTATAGTTGTTAAGGTCATTTTTGCTACCTTTTTTATGTAGGGGTTTGACTATAGTTATCTTCAGATTATCCGGAAAAATACCCTCCGTGAAAGAACGATTGATTATAAAAGTTAATGGTTCAATGATAAAGTCTATCGATGCTTTTATCACTTTCATCGGTATCTCATCATGGCCCCATGATGTATTGGTTTTCAAAGATTTCACAACTTGTACAATTTCGTCCTGCGTAATATCAAACATGAAAAAAGAATTATCAAGTTTGCTCTGAGAATTAGGGATAATAGATCTGGTTAAACCTTCAGTTAATTTAACTGGAATATTTGCAAAAAATGTATTGAACCGATTTGCCAGAGCTGAGTGGTCGCTTTGACCAAGAGATACCTCGTTATGAACTTTATTCTTGGTTAGAGAATTAATAATCCTCCACGAAGCTTTGGATTTATTTTCAGAATTTACAATAATCTCGTTGAAATATTCTCTCTTCGTTGTGGTCAAAAGAGAATCATATCTCCTTTTAGTGGACCTATAGACATCCCTGAATTCTGGTTTACAGAATGATATAACATAAAGTTTGTCTAGGGTATCTTTCAGTTTTTTAATTTCGGGAGTTTTTCTAAAAACACCAGGAGAAACCAGTCGAATAGCAACTTTAGGAAAACACAGCTCAAAAATTTCCGAAAAACGTTGGTGGAAAACATTCCAAAGTTGACTAGGATCAAGTTTGCTGCCGTAAACATCATCCCATTCCATCAGTGACAGTTCCCGTAAAAACCTCTCAATTGATTTGTCATTTATAATTCTTTTCTTTACAAATTTATTCTTCATTTTGTCACCGCAAATCAATGTGGAGATGAACTTCAATCCTGAATGATCTGAGATGTGGTACTCAACTACATTAGTATTACCGCTAAGGGAGGTGAACACATTGTCTATACAAGAGCCAGACACATGACGTGCTGGCTTAAAATTTGTAATTCTGACATTGAAATTCTCCAACAAAGACAGAAATTCTCTAACATCAGAAGAAGAAGACAGAATATCTAGGTTAAAATCTCCTACCAGAATATAGTCAGATGTCTCCGACAAGCAACGCTCAAAAATTTCTCTTAGGCATTCGAGGAACTGTACAACATCGGCTAATGGCGGGGTATTAGGCCTATAGATACAAATAATAAGCATTTTACAGTTTTCCATATACAAACTGGCAGCACAACATTCAATGACATTAGGAATACTTAGTGAATTATAATCTTGCCTATCAGTACACTTCAGATCTTCCTTGCAGTAAATTGCAGTTCCACCATGTCTTCCTTTCAAACGACAAAAACTTGAAACAAGCTTGTAACCCTCCAACATGCCGGCTTCGAGTTCATCTTTGAATTTCCAATGCTCAGTTATCGCCACTATGTCTGCACCCTCTTCCAGAGCCATCAAGTGCAGCTTATTGAGAGCAGTACCCAGAGACTGGACATTCTGAAGGAGAAGGCAGAAATGACGCTTTGCAGCACAATGCTCCGATACTATGCCATCAATTGATTCTCTCTGGACTTCTGAAAAAATTGTTTATCAAAGGAAAATTCCTATTATTCCTATTCCTATTATTCTACTATTCCTATTATTAATTCATATTAGGTGATAAATGCTTTTACAGCACTCAGGAGTTTCTTTGTGACACATTAAGTTAATCCTTTATATTGTTTCTTGTAATGTTAATTTTTGCATCTCAAAGTTTGTAACTATGCAATTTTTTTTCTTTTTTTCCTGATATTGACTTGTCCTATACATTATTCTGTGTCTTAGGGATCAATAAAGAATTGAATTGAATTGAATTGAAAACGCCTCGTGAGTGGTACCCATCAGGGAGATCTACGAGTACAGTGAAAATCAAAACCGATACTTTTCTGCTCCCCATGTGGTAAAGAAATGTGTAATGTCCAGAGATTGTCAGTGTCCGTTACCCAGGAACTCTCCAAAACCGGGGATCCGTCAGTCCCAATCAACCCCATCCCTGGTTATTCCGAAGAAAACCCTTTCTGATAACCGTCCTATAATTACTGTTCTTATAGGAGACAAGGAGTTCCAGGCACTCTTGGACACCGGATCAACCAGATCCTTCATCAGCAGTGAAGTGACTGCCCACTACAAGGCCGCTGGAATAAAACCGAATAATGTAAGGACGTTACCACCACCGTCGCCAACGGAAGTTCTATCCCGATTAAGAAAGTGTACACAGCGCAGTTTCAGGATGGATCCGAAAATATTGAGGATAAGTGGTTGTTAGTTTCAGATTTACCGATCAGCGTAGTACTGGGAATGGATGTACTGAGAGCACACGACCTCTCCATCAATCTCCAAACCGCCGAATGCTTTCTGAATGACAGATCTCTAAAGGACAAGCCCATGACTCAGGAAAAGCAGAATCAGTTACCGTCACCGTTACCGTTACCGTCACCGTCACCTTTACCGTTACCGTTACCGACCGAAGGAACCATATGCCTGAACGACGACAATGTAAGTTGCTCGTGGTACAGGAGGAAATTGGCAGAGGTGAAATCGAATCCTATTATAGCGTTTCCCGACTGCAGGATTGTGTCAGGAAAATTATACCGCCATTTTTGCGATTTCGATGATTTTACAGAGCCTGGATTGGGAAATCCCTGGAAGTTCCGAAAGATGACCGAAGAGAAGTCCTTCTCGAAAACCACGACCGACCGACCGCTGGACACTTGGAAAGCTATAACAAAATTTTGCATAGCCCGCAGCTACTATTGGCCAGGAATGTTCCGAGAAGTTGCCCAATATGTACATCCGAAAATGTAGCAAATGTCACCGATATGAGGTTCCTTCCTATGTGGTGGAAGAACCATGTGAAAATAACAGATTCTCCAAATGGGTGGAATTTAGGCCCGTGAGAAAAGCTGTCCAAAGAGGTGTTTACCAGGCTTTCAAGGAAGATGGAGTAAATTCCGCCAAGCAGGAGTCAACCGGAGACCCCAGGGCATTCTTGAACTTAGATAGGGACATGTGTTCACCGAACGCCAAATTTCTAACCGAGATTGCTAACAAGGAGGGAGAGGATCACGCAGAACCGGACACCGAACCGCAAGTTGCTCACCATGTAAATAACCGTAACCGTTTTACTTCAAACTTTTAAATTTGTCCGAACTAAATTAACACAAGCCTGGAGTCATAGGATTGGAGAGTAAAGCTGCATTCACAATCAATTCGCGGGCCGAAGTGCACTTCGGCACGAAATTTACCATTCGCAATAATCTTGGAACCAAATACTCAAATGAATCAAAAATGTAACTGATCAAAACATAAGCATCAGCATCATCTATAGCCGGCACGAAATTCCTTGCCGAAGTGATAGTTTGCGACTTGCAAGAAATTTTGTCTTGAATTTCATTGTGAATGGTAACGGAGAACGCCATCTGCTAAGCTTCCGTGCCGAAGTGCACTTCGGCCTGTGAATTGATTGTGAATGTCGCTTAAGTGTAGCGAAGAGAGCATCCCTTATCTTCTGCAGTAGAGGGAATTGTCGCCAAACTGGCTCCGAAATACTCCGGACCGTATACCGTTGAAAAAGTTTCTCCTGTGGTGTATGACATCAAGGATGGCAGTGGTAAGGTTGTCAGACACATTCACATAAAGGACCTGAAGTCCCCTGGGACAGAAAGGTATATACCGTTGAGAACCTGACCCAATAATTTTCCAATTTGAAAATCCGAGAAGGCAAAAGTCTTCTTAACGAGGTGGATGCGTTTTAAATTACCGTAAGAGTTCATCAGGTCATGAAATAAAACTTCGTTTTATTTTTCTTGCCGACAACGGAGAGGGATGTGACGTGGCAGATTTTTGCTCTGCCAAAAGAGGAAATTTCTTCACCGATACTTTCATAATAATAAGACCTGACAACCGAAATATTTTGGAAGAAAACCGTTATATATTATCATAGGGGGGGCTTTCCCGATTGCTATTATGTCATTTTTTCCGCCGACCAGGCCCATATTTGTAGCGGAAACCGTATATATCTTTTGTTTTCAGAATTCATTTATTTTATAATTCTTTCCGTTCAACCGTACGCGAGTCGCGAAAAAGGTCTTTCAACTTGTTCCGTTTTTCCTTCTCTTCAATTATTTCTATCTCTTTCCGAGCCAGTTAATTGACCGAACAACTTGAGTATATCCAATGGGGAAATGAGTCACCCATAGTGGGGACAGTTTTCCGCGGAGAGGGGTACTTTTTCGAGGACCGGCGTTGAAGGTCAAGAGCGGATTTTATTGAGATCTAGATGCCAAGGAAAGTGAGTAAGGTGTTTTACCGTGCAGTTCAGTTAGAATTACGACAAGGTGAAAGTTTAAGGCAAGTCACTGGTAGCATTTTATTCCTTCCGTAGTGCATACCTGGGGTGATATTTTCACTATTTTCCGCTCTCTTTCGTCCGTTGAACTGCTGAAAATACCGACCTATCGTTTAAACTTGATCTAGTCATTGTAGGCTGTGTAGATTCCTGACTTCCGCGACCGTTCGACCGCCGTTGGGTCCCAAGAGGACTTGGGGCTCCTAGCGTATTTTTAAGTATTTGTTTTGTTAATATATTGCCGATTTTCTACCGATGATACAGGTTGACAGCTTCTTCCGACCTGCTACCTAACTGGCAGCCACTTTGAGGTTCAAATAAACATAATCGAAAAACAAAATCGAAGTTTTTCATTCAGAAAAAAAAATGAGAGCCAAACAACATCGGATGACTTCTTTTGGCCCACCTTGTATATTGTAACCGATTGCTGACTATTTTCGCCTTTACTTCGAAACAAATCAACTTGTGTAATCGACTAAACATCCAATAATTCAACAATCGAATCGTCTATTCTTGTCTAGTTATTGAAACTGTGCCCGACACTTGAATTCGACCCTTATATGAATGACGCTGAATGTATTTTTCCAGGGAGGAAATGTGATTTTGAAGCTTCTAGGCCCACCCACATTTCTGATCGGGAACCTTAGGGGATGTCTCTTTTACTTTTGGACCAATAGAACTCCAGCAGTACCAAGACTTGGGACGGTATTGTCAAGTCATCTGGCTGCCCTAAATGTTGAATGAAGCTGTGTTCACGGCAGCGTTAATGTTTTTATGGTACACATGTCTGTTGCCATAAAGTTCCGACCTTTCCCATCTATAGTGGTTGGTGATAAATTGCCACAAATCAACATGCCCTAAAAAAACGTCATCTCTTTATCTAGGGATTTCTACATTCTTTCCCATATTTTCTTGAAAAAATATTGCTGATTGAATACTTCAATCAACGGTAACACCGGTTGGACTTATATAGCAGAGGATAGTGTTTTCGTCCATAATATTCGTGAAAATCATTTCAAGGTAGTTTTTTGGAGCAAATCGGCTCGTAAAAGTGGATCTCCTGGTGTATTAGTATACTCCATGTAAAGATAGCAATAACGAGGATAAATTCAGATGCATACTACCCTCTGATTGCTATTTTGATTCTCGAAGTCGTGTATGTATTGCTATCATTTTACTCTATTCATTGTTATAGTTGTGAGAAGGTAACCATCATCTTCTCTGAAAAATTATGTTTTACTCTTTTCGGACAGAAAAATCTCATATCAGCACGGCAACTATAGATACAATTAATTTTATAGTTTTCTAAGCGGTGCGTCCTCTATAAACTTGCGCCCCCAGTAAACTGCCCACATTGCCTAATGGAAAATCTGCATCTGATTTCAATTTATTGTTATATTTATGGAAAACGCAACTTTTTTCCTCGCAATATTTCAGGATTATATCTACAAGGTTAGCTTTTTTACTACTGTAAGGATTTATTAAACTGTGCCTGCTATGAGCACATTATAATAAATAACAGAAATTGAACATTTCAATATCAATTACAAAAATCTTCTAAACACTCGACCATGATGAATAACTGGAGCACTCGGACAACAATAATTTACGTTTTTGGCAGACCCTCTTGGAAAGAAAGTGTTTTGTTACTAGTTATTTGTTCTTGAAGTTCTAAGGCCATAGCTTTGTATTTCTCTGCTAATTCTGCATTTTTTTCAACACCTGAAAACGTGAAATATTACTACTTCCTTTCGGCCAGTTTCATAATTAAATTTAAATCCCCTTTTAGCTTAGAGTGTCCTTTACGTTATTTCCAGTAGGACTAAAGGAAGCTTCAAGATTGAAGGGACTTCAAGTTTGATTATGAAACTGGTCTTCACTGATTCTGCAATCGAATAATCAAAAAGTGAGGAAAATTTACCGCATTCATGACTTACCATCTCCTTTGTTATACATCTGACTCAAGTTCGCACAGCTATATACATTTCCCAAATTACAACCTTCAAGTGCATAATGGAAAGCTTTTTTCATATCTTTCTGTACCTCGAAACTTTCTAAACCTGGTATTTTTTCTCCTACTTCCTGTTTCTTTATTCCAGATATGTACATTCCAGAAAGATAGTAACAAGCATTTGCGTTCTTCAAAGCACAAGATTTCTCCAATAATGACATGCCCTGCGGGTATACAGAGAGGAATACATAAAGACACCATACTGATTCCGGACTTACAGATATTGAACCTCTGTAAGATTTTTTTTTAATTGTGTTTCTGAACATTCTTCAACTAATATTTGAAGAAGTGAAATGTGTATGCTATGATAGTATATTGAATATTGATTCATATTAATTTCTAATATAATTATATATTTTTAACATTTAAATGATAAAAATTCAACAAATAATATAAATTGCACGGAAATAACACCTTTGAAGTATAACAGATCACAATATACTTTTGTGTCCTATATTCCAAGCTCTAGTTTTTGTCTTCAATTTCTGTCATATCTAATATATAAAATTCTCGTGTCATAGTTTTCGTTACCATACTCCTCCGAAACGGCTTGACCGATTTTGATGAAATTTTTTGTGCTTATCCGGTACCTATGAGAATCGGCCAACATCTATTTTTCATCCCCCTAAATGTTAGGGGTAGTCCACCCCTAAATTTTTTTTTGTATTTTTTAGACAAAATTTTTAATTTCTATTTTTTTATGATACAACATACAAAAATACATACAATCCTCAATTTTCACCCTTCTACGATCAACCCTTATTTTTTAATAGCCATTTCAGTAATTTAATCATTAGGAAATTATTTATATGGCAAAACAACGTTTGCCGGGTCAGCTATCTATGAGAATCGGCCAACATCTATTTTTCATCCCCCTAAATGTTAGGGGTAGTCCACCCCTAAATTTTTTTTTGTATTTTTTAGACAAAATTTTTAATTTCTATTTTTTTATGATACAACATACAAAAATACATACAATCCTCAATTTTCACCCTTCTACGATCAACCCTTATTTTTTAATAGCCATTTTAGTAATTTAATCATTAGGAAATTATTTATATGGCAAAACAACGTTTGCCGGGTCAGCTATCTATGAGAATCGGCCAACATCTATTTTTCATCCCCCTAAATGTTAGGGGTAGTCCACCCCTAAATTTTATTTTTATTTTTTAGACAAAATTTTTAATTTCTATTTTTTTATGATACAACATACAAAAATACATACAATCCTCAATTTTCACCCTTCTACGATCAACCCTTATTTTTTAATAGCCATTTTAGTAATTTAATCATTAGGAAATTATTTATATGGCAAAACAACGTTTGCCGGGTCAGCTATCTATGAGAATCGGCCAACATCTATTGAACAGAAACAACAGAACAATTTTATTAAACACTTTTCTGTATACAGTATGTTTTAGCACCATCTCATTGCTAAATGTGTGAAACAAATACCAGAATGCAGTCGGTTTTTAGTACAAGTGATATGAAGGTGTTTCCTATCTTTCTCCTCTATAAATTCTGCTCGAAAACGGTATACTTGTATCTTGGTGCTCAATACAAATATGTATATCGGACACGCGATTTCCGAACAGCAATTAATAGCAAATACTACAGAACTACTGACTCGATGTGTTACCAATTCAAAGAGATGTTATTTCGTCGATTGTAAAAAATTTTTTTATTTCAAAATAAGTGATAATGTGGGAAACATTAAAGTTTAGGAAAACGATATCACTGTTCGATATATCTACTCTTGGCTCGGATGACATCTTTGATTCTGCCGATGAACGCATCGCACGCTACTCGAATGTGGGCTAGAGAAATTCGATTCCATTCACGCTGAAGACTTTCTTTCAGCGACTCCAAACTCTGATATTTTTTTGAGGACACTTTAGCCTCAAAAATACTCCAAATGGAGAAATCCTTCGGTTTTAGATCGGCTGAGTTTGAGGCCACTGTTGTGAGGAAATGAAGCGAGGAACGGCATTTCGCAGAAACTGTTGAGTTTTTCGAGCTTTATGGGACTGTGCCGAGTCCCGTTGGAAGGTCCATGCAGAGCCGCCGTCAGGACCGGCAAACCGGACACTCTGCAGGGGCGGCAAATCAGTTTATAACACGTTACCAATTTTTTGACACAAAATTTTTTTTTCTTCAAAATCGAAAAGACGAACATTATTAATCATTAGAGTGAAATCGAAAAGGCGCCTTTTGGCGCTTGGTCGCCAAACAATTCATATATGTTCTTCTCAAAGAATAAAAATGCATTTCACCCAGAAACAAGGGGAATACCGACAGATAGAAAACGATCAAGGATGCCGCATTCTACTAATAAATAACTATCAAAGTCAGCCTGTAAATATCTCCACCGCAGCGACCACTCACTGTCCCTTTTTTTGCTCTCTAGCCAGTCGGTCTCTTTGATAAACGTCACGGACTGTATAGTCTTAGGGACGGCTTCTTGAATAATTCAGAAATAATTTTTATATTATGTTTGCCAACCCGAATTCGAAATGTTGATTTCTGGGAGGGTTTCAAAATACTTTAGAAGCAAGACTACCTATCAACCCTTTACAATAGTAGGTATATCGAGTTTATACGAATTGAGACTGTTGTAGATTTCCATTCATCTATTTATCTGTGGAGATAGAATTTGATAGAATTTTCAAATTGAATCGTATTGAAGGTCAGTTCTATATCTGTATTTTTCAAACGTTTCACTGCAGGTACATATTTTACTGTATGATACCGGCGTAGTTAGTACTCCTTTTTTTCTTATGGTTTTTTAGATTCAACATTTACTAAGGCATATCAATTTATAAAAAAGACTTATCTCTGAATATCTACATTTTGAACATGCTGTGCGTTATTCCATAAAGAATGATGTACAAACTCAATATAGTCCCAGCAATGTGGCAAAATATCATTTTACGGGGGTGGCGAAATTTTATTTTGCCGGGGCGGCAAAATGTCTGGCGACGGCCCTGGGTCCATGCTCTGTTACGGAATATTTTGTGTGCCCATGGTGTAAATGCAAATTTTAAAACCTTTTCGGGATGAATATCCTCGTTAACTTTGATGCTCTGATAGACAAATACCAGAGGAGAGCGACGTTGGGCAGTCACGGCAGCCTAAACCATAACGTGCTGTCACAGCACGTTATGGTGGTCCTTGCACTCTTGTGGCAACTCTTTGTTGCAGATTATCGTTCGTCCTTCCTGGTAACCACACACGATTATTTTGTTTGTTCACGTATTGTACAGGGTGGGCAAAATTGGTGATACCAGAATTATAACTTTTTCAACCCAACGAGATAGAGGAAAATGCATGGCACATTACGGTCGTCTTTTTTCGAGAAACTAATAATGCCATCAACTGCATTACACTATCTTCTTTTGTTTTCGAGTTATAGGTCAAAATTAAAATTTCAACTTTGGTCATTATCTCAGTTTCTGTTTAAGCAATTATGTTGAAATGAAAACATTATACAGACACTCTTTTGTCCCCAGAGCATAGTATGTTTCCAACATGGGAGGTTAGGTAGTGTTGTAGCTGAGTGATTTCATTTCAGGAAAATAATGGTAATTAAAAATCAATTGACGTGTTTCAGCGTTTTCATTTTGAGTAATTGGTCGAAAAGAACAAATATTAATTTCATCTCAGAGTTATGCCTAACCCTGTATAATTCAGTATTCGATTAACAACGCGCTTGCTTCGCTCGCAACATTGTTCATCAGCCCAAGTCAATACACTAGCTCGCTAGTTAAATATTAAGTATTATTTCATTTTGCAATTTCGAATTTTAGCAAATTCTCTGGAATGTACTTGTGAAATTTCTTTGAAAAATTAAAGGCCGGTTTCATAATCAAACTTAAAGTGTCTTTAATTTTAAAGCCTCCTTCAGTCCAACTAAAAATTACACTAAAGGAAGCTTAGCTTGAAGGGACTTTAAATTTGATTTTGGAAATATCAAATACCTCTGTACTTTGAGCTTTTTTCATCTCAATAACTAGAAGAGATTTGAGATTTATAACTCAAGATCAGATTAACTGTTTCTTGTGATATTTGCTTTGTTGGATTTTATGAGAACTCTCCTTGAAACACCAAAATTTTCTCTGTTCCTTGAAGTGAACAATCAAATGTCTACTAACTTTTCATTTACAAAAAATGACACCAGGGGGCGTATCGCTTGTTTGGAATTCCCAATAAATAAAGCAAATGTCTTGTTGACACTTAATCCTATCCATGTATTGATTTTAATGTAATCAGAATCTTTTTTTCATCTTCGTACATCAATTTTTCTTCATTGATTTCTTATATTATTTTTATTTATTTTCCTTGAACTCCTGATGGGTTTTAGACAATTAGTGCCTAATTATTCACATAGTCATTATAGACTTAAAATATTATTAAGGCTGATTAAACTAGCAAGGGCTTTTAGAGTCAAATTGTCCATGCAGGCTCACTACTGTCATAGTCTGCAAAATCCATAGCATTAGAATCTATGTATCTGCCACTTATAAATCATTTTGAATTATTGTCTAGTTTTGTTAAATAATATTGTGTCTATGATTCTTCAAAAACCTTTAATAATTGTTCTATCTGGCAATGTAGCTTCAGATTATGAACCGCCTCGAAGTCCTCACATGTTTAGAGTGTTTACCATTTAACAGGAATACCCTCCTACATGATGTTTCTGACAAAGTTATTATTTCCTCTCCGATATATATGTATCGAAGCTTTGAAAGCCAAAGCAACATGAGGGCTAGTAGATCTATTAGTAGTATCTTATGAACTAGCACATTTTAGGGAGAATCTTTCCCATACTTGCCTTTGCAACATCTTTTACTAATCTTTTGTCCTCATTTTCACAAATAGTGAGCAAACCTTGGTGTAAACAAGAAACATCATTATTGAGTTCACAACCTTTGTGGAAATAATCATATGCACATTTATAATCGGCATTTCCCACTCCTCTACCCAACAACATATATGTACCATATTTCATGCAGCTTTTAGCATATTTATAATCATCACAGGTACTTTTATACACTACAGCAGCTTTTTCAAAATCCTTTTTTATTGATTCCAAGTAGTCACCTAGCAAATGACATACTGAAAAAAAAAAATATCATAGTATAAAAAGATCGTACTTCTGGAAATAATCGGCATGAGTTCTACTAATTCATGATTTTTCAATTGAGATTAACCTCACCTTCAGGATTCTTTTCACTGTAGCAACCAAACCGATACTCGATTCCTAAATTCTTCAGAAATTCTTTGACATCTTCCTCTGATTTGAAGTCATATCCTGCCATTCTGAAACTTAGAATTTCATTTAAACACAATCCTCAAATATTTAGTAACCCATTTTCAATTCCTAACCCATAAGAAAAGCGACAAACATAGACAGATAATTCTTTGGTCGGAAGGTCGGAACCATAGAGTTAATGAATTATTTTTATGTTTATGGTCATAACAGAGACAAACCCTGGTCTCTGATCATAGAGAGTAGAGAGGAGGAGAACGATACAGTTGAGAGTTCAATGGATGCATCACCAAAATGAAACAGATATCTAGCAACTGGGAGAAGTATGGAAGATCTTAAATTCTCCTCTACAATCATAATATACAGGATGGTCCAGATCGTAACCAAGAAATTTTATACACGTATTCTTCATCAAAAATAAGCCCTAGTTTTCCATATAAACATATGTCGAGAAATGTTTCCTCTGCGAGATACGGGGTGTTAAAATTATAAAAAATGTTTTTTATTCATAACTTTCACACTGCTTGAAATATTTTCATGAAATTTGAGACATAGGTTTTGATCGTCAAGGAGCACTTTTTGCATAATATAATTTCTTTTCTATTCTACCAGTGGCGTCCGTACTGCAGCGGGACTGAATATTTTCAGATAAAAAAATGAGACGCGACTGGTTTTTCCGACAATAAAAATTACTATTCAAATCCTTATTAAATTGGGAGCAAATTCGGTCTCTTGACTTTTTGCTATACGAGGCACCGTTTCCGGTTAAAAAAATAGAACACATTCTCATGCGTGAAGAAATCTTTCACAAAAATAGTCTTATTATGTACCTACCATATCAAATTTTGGCGATTTCTTCATGCATGAGAATGTGTTTTATTTTTTTTAACCAGAAACGGTGCCTCGTACAGCAAAAAGTCAGGAGACCGAATTTGCTCCAAATCAAATAAGTATTTAAATAGTTATTTTCATTGTCGGAAAAACCAGTGGCGTATCATTTTTTATCTGAAAATATTCAGTCTCGCTGAAGTACGGACGCCACTGGTAGAATAGAAAAGAAATTATATTATGCAAACAGTTCTCCTTGACGCTCAAAATCTATGTCTCGAATTTCATGAAAATATTTCAAGCAGTGTGAAAGTTATTAATAAAAAACATTTTTTTTTCTATAATTTTAACACCCCGTATCTCGGAGAAGAAACATTTCTCGACATATGTTTATATGACAAATCAGGGCTTATTTTTGATGTAGAATACGTGGTTAAAATTTCTTGGTTACGATCTGGACCACCCTCTATATCCTCAAGCTTTAGGAAAAATGATTCCAGAAACTTGCAAATTTATTTTTCATGAAGAAGGCAGTATTTGAAGGTAAATAAAATTTACTTTTATATAATAAGTTCTAATACATATTTGCAAAATTATGGATATTAAACAATATTGGATTAATGGAACAATCTGTTTCTGTTTTGTCAGCTTAAACTGAGAATCAATATTCAACCAAAAATATAATAACTGAAAATCACTTCAAATAACAAGGGAGATAAAAAATAAACAGTTTCTAACTTCTTAAATCCATACATTCTGAAAGAGCTTCTATTTGTTATGACCTTAGAACATAAATATCTATGTTCCAAGGTTATGACTCGATTCGGAGATGAACTAATTTTTTTTTCTAGAATTTTCAGAGGTGTTAGGAACTGAGATCTGTTAATGATTTCCATGAAAGCCGGAGGTATGGAGAGTAGAGAGAAGGAGAACGATCGCTGCTTTGAGACCACAGATTTTTTGTCCCCTAAAATATGTACCAATAGGGTAGTTCATGCTTTTGCCAACAGGCGCGCTGGCCATCACGAGAGTGCGAAATTTTAATTTAAACAAATTGTAGTTGGCTCAGTTGGCTGAGTGAACTGTTTCCCTGGTGACAGATGATGTAACTATTATTATTTTCGATAAGAGAACAACATATGACCATGGTGAAATGTTGAAGCGTGCGCTAGTGTAAGAGTGTTTTGGCATCGGAAAGATAAGGAGAAGAGATAAAATTTCCGAGAGCATTTTTGAGCGAAAATTGGAAAAAACCTTACCTCAAGAATCGACTCCGAATCCGTGTGTCAAGAACACTTTTGCGATGAAGATATCAAAAAGATGATGGATTCATTATAAACGAAATAGAAATTGTCATCCCTCTTGAGAAGTTGACTCTTCTGAATAAGAATATCTAACCAATAAAACTACATGGTTCAGAAGTAAATATTCTTGAAGAATTTTGTTGGCATAACATAATATATGGTTTATATCGGTTCTCAGTTGGGTATTGGCAACAGAATCTACTTTAATACCTAAGTGATAAATCTGAGATTGCTATCTTTTTTTGTCTTGATGTGTAGTACTCCTCACTACGGATTTATATAATTTTGAAGATTACGGTAAACCAACTAACATATCTGCTTTCAATAAACAATGATAAACAAAAGTAGGTACAATTTTTTTGATAAGTGATTTCTTTTGAATTTCATTGATTTCGACTTGTATTTTATTGCATATAATTCATACTTAATATAGATTCGAAGAATGGTATTTGAAAAATCATCAGAAAAATCACGATGACACAAAACCTAAAATAAAATGAAGTCTGTTCATTTCAAATTGCTGCTTGAATCCCCACCCCTTATCGATACCCGCTGCAATCGCAGCGACACCTATCCTACGTTTCCTATTTTCGGGGACACATTTTTAGTACGGCGATCGTTCTCCTTCTCTCTACTCTCCATAGCCGGAGGAATGTCGCATATATACCAGCGAGAAATGTTACAATTTTTATTTAGCTTTCTTTGAGAATCATAAAAGAGAACCATGATCATAAAATGCTCGGCGTACAGTCTCTGAGTTTCCTCCATGTGTCGCAATTTACACGCGAAATTGCTACCAACAACATAAACATGGGCTTTTTACAGAAGATTAAATTTTGAATTCCTTCTGCCGGGGCTATTAGAATTTTCCGAAGAAATTACTAATGTTAGACTTATCAACAGAAATATTTTCTCGGTTCAAACAGGGTGGTGAGTCAACTGAAATCTCTGCATCGGACATTAACTATCACTTCGCATTTCCTCTGGAAAATGATAAATACGAATCATTCCTAATTGAGTGAAATCATTCAGTTGATACAATTATCGAGGTCAATATTGAAGTTATTAAAATATCGCTTTAGTGAACCTTATTTGACATCTATTTATAATTAAAGCAAAAATTAAATGCTTTGAAATATACTTCAAGCTATCTAGAATTTAACTGAGTCCAGTTTGCGTCGCGTTGAGGATTTTAAATAGGTATGCATAGGTATTCGAATTGTGGAGTGGCTATTGATGGAAAACAACAGAATAGTGAAGCCAGCTAATAGTGGGTCTTATTTTTAATTTATACAACTATAAAAGATATTTTAGCCATAAGATATGATAGCCATAGTCCACGCATATACTATGAATTTCTTTATGTGGACGTCGGTTATGACCGAAATTCCGATGGCGGAATTATGGAAAATACTAAATTCTTCGATAAGCTTCTCAATAAACAATTCAAATTACCAAGTAATGATAACACAATCAGTAATTTGAATTACGTTTTTGTTGCTGATGATGCCTTTGCTTCACATGAAAATATATTGAAGTTTTCCTGATTAGAAACTCAGCAGAGGAAAAATTATTTTCAACTATCGTCTTTGTCGAGCATGTCGAGTTGTAGAAAACGCCACGTTGAATGGCGTCTGGAAAACGCGGACACCACTGGTGTCCGCTCCGTATGGTTGTCACGTGATAAAAAAATTCGCCTCCTCTGGGATTGTAATACCGAACGCTTTATCTGTAGGCAAAAAACTCCATAGAGTTTTTTGCCTACAGATATCGAATATCGTCTATGCCATAGCATAGACGATATTCGATGGTTGACAACTTAACCTTGAGAACCTCTGTTATCTGTGAACAGGTCAGAGATGACAAGAGGAAGGATAAATATAAATTGCATTGTAATCCAAAACAGAATGAATCTAAAGATGTATTAACTTCTGTTACGGTGAGCAAATTTCATTTAATCTCGTAATGAAGTCATTCTCTCAACATTTGTAATTTCGACACATAGACCTAATAATTATATATTATCAGAGTTGTCTCTGTATATTTTTATTAGGTCTATGTTTAGACATCTATATACGTATGTAAATATTGCTCGACCTACCTTCTCTGAGCTTATCGCCTAAATCTTTTCTGGTATTTCAGTATTTTGAACAACTTCTAGAAAGATTATTTTTCTGAATCTGCAGTATCTTTTAGAAACTAACGGAGCAACTTTATTTTTCTAAAAAAATTAACAGTAAGTAACTGTTATTGATAGTACGTTCATGCAATATTTTTATAGAAGATAAAAAATACTAGTAGGAAATCTGAACTGTCAACTATGCTTTTGTTAAATTGTTATCTCGTAGGAATGTTGTCTAAATAACCATGGGTAACATCACGTAACTCTGAACTTGGTATCTTTCATCTTGAAGATATAAACATTTTTGGATGTCGGTTTCTAAAGAGAAAAATCAATATAAATTTTTTTTTAAATCCTCACAGATTGATTGTATGAAGTTTTTCCAAGTTGTGATATTTAAAGTTGCGATGTCTTTCAGAAAGCATTTGTATCATCCCATAATAAAAATATTTTGGTTTGCTAGAGTTTCCCTTCAATTTTTATTATTACATTTCAATAAGAGAAGAGGTAGAACCTACAATATTCTCAGTAAACAAAACGTATAATGATTAAAGGAAAACCCAATAATCTTGAATGAATTGTCATGTCTCAAGTTCCAGGCCACTCATTTGTAATAATTTACAATTACTTGATATTTGACAATGGTCAATAGATCAATGGATCTACGTATATTCAAGATGTATTATTCAGGGGCAAAAGAATTTTTCTCAGTACCAACTGAGACTATTCTATCGTGGATTCTGAGCAAGGTTTCAATCTCATTTGACCTTAGTGCATTACAACTTCTACCTCAATGGAGCATAACAATTTTCAATATCAAACAATAATGTGTATGCGATACAGTTTTGGCATACAATTTGGAACACATATATAGAAGAGCTTACGGAAAAACCCTTTCTCTCCCTGAGTGTCATTGTTAATGGAGCTGTTAGGAAATAAACTGAAGAATTCGGTATTGAAGGGCATCTCACACAGCAAAAATTGATCCTTTCCTTGAAGAGAAAGAAAATACAGGGAGTCTTCCCCAACCTGAAAATTTCATCTGAAATAGAAAAAAAAAAACAAAAGCAGGAAAATGTAAGATAATAAAAATCAGTTCAATATGTCAAACGGACCTAAAATTCATAACTCGATTCAAAAAATATTCGAAAACTGCATGTATAGCCTTAAAATCATCCTGAAATTTATGAATGGGACAATGTTTATCCAGATGATTTGAATATTATACTCCTAGTTGTAAATACAATTCAATTCCTAACAATTATTTTGACAGGAGGTAACTCATCAAAATAAATCATTTCACCAATTCAAGATAACATCACCCCTTTGCATTTGAAAGGAATTCAGTGAAATTGCAAATACAGGTCTGATTATTCCCAAGAGAGGCAGTTAGATCAGATGATTTAGTAGGTTACACGACTTGTTGATTGCTTTCCCTTTCGAGAATTTGTCACTTATGCCTCATATTTATTGAACTATCGAACTCTTCCAATTTATGGTCAGTACAAGCAAAATGATACCGCAGCAAGCTGATTGTACAGATTGCCAAAATTTGTGATACCTGAACTACAACTTTTTGACCCAATGAGATAGATAAAAATGAATGGCATGTTAGGGTTGTATTCTTTCGAGAATCTGATAATGCCATCAATGGCATGAAATAAAGACATTAAGCAGACACTTTTTTATAGTGATCCATTGGCGTACTCTGATTTTTTTCAAGAGGTTTTGTTGCTGAGCTATAATGTAAGGTTTTGTTTTATCTTAGGGAAGCAATAATAGTTTGAAATGTCATAGAAAGAATAATCCTTTTTTTCCACAAAAAAAAAATATTTAAATATTTTATACATCGCCCTCATTCATTCAGATATCATGATAAATATAGTTTGTGAAATTACAAGTATTGACTAGGCTGAATCCCTGAATAATATGCCTCTAGGCATGGTGTAATATTATAATCTGGGGGGGGGAGAGAAGATATTTTGAACTTCTTGTTATAGTCCAGCAATTAAACCTCTTGAAAAAAATCAGTGTAGGTAAGCAACTAGATAGCTATTAAAAAAGTGTATAATGTTTTAATTTCAACATCCTAGCACCAACAGACACGGAGATAATGATCAATTTTGAAATCGTCCAAATTTTCATGTTGGCCTATAACTCGAAAACAAAAGAAGCTAGAGTAATGCAGTTGATGGCATTATCAGTAAGGTTATCGTAAAAGGTGGGTTGAAATATTGTAGTTCTGTACGCAGAAGGATATCCGATACATACGTCGAAACACCTGCAACATCTCCAATGGCAGATATCGAGAAAGAACTGAAAATAGTCAAGGATGAACAAACAGCACACAAAGTATGAAAGAGTCTACAGTCATAGACCGCTGACTGAACTCAGTGCCAGTCTGGGAAAGTCGGTGACAGCATTTCAGGCAGAAATCTTCGCCATTGATCTATGCTCCAGTCATTTGCTTAACATTGGTTGGGCGGGTAGGTCAATAAAAATCCTAACGGATAGTCAAGCTGCGATTAAATCTCTCGCAGCAGACAAATGCAACTCGGCACAGGTATTTGAATGCAGATCTAAACTCTCCAAATTGGGAAGTTTAAACAGACTGCAACTGATTTGGGTACCTGGACACTCTGGCTTCAGAGGCAACGATGTATCGGATGCTCTAGCCAGAGAAGGCGCAACATCAACGCTTATTGGCCCGGAACCTAGTATAGGAATTTCCAATTCCTTGATCAGGGACCGGAACAACAGCTGGATAAGGCAAAAGGTCCTGGAGTACTGGCGCAACCGTCCTGGACTGCGTCACTCGCACAGGGCTAATTCAGTGCCTCCCAGCCCATACACCAGTCGTTGGCTAGGATTTTCTAGAACAAATCTGAGATCTATAATGGCGGCTTTCACAGGACATAGTAGACTCAGAGCCCATCTTAAAAAGCTTAGCATCGTCAATGACCCGCTCTGCAGACTCTGCTTAGAGGAGGACGAAACGATTGAGCATATACTCTGTGACTGCCCGGCGGCAGACAGGGTCAGACATGGAGTATTCGGTTCTCCGATCCTAGAGGAACTCAAGAATCTCTCCCCCTCCGACATCATCTCCTTTTTGGGCAGGATGGGACTGGAGAGAGAGAGATCTAGCTCTACGAGCTTGCCTGTGTGCTACAATAGATCGCTTGTTCGCAGTGGCAGGTTTGGTTTATCCGTCCAACACACCCAGTAATCAGTAAAGTATGGAAGACACTGTCTTTGAATAAAGAAAAGTATTTCTTTATTCAATGGAGTCAAAAACAAATTTAAACCTACTACTATCAAAGGGTACAAGCATATTGCAATTGGAAGTTTAAACCTTTTTTCTTCTTCCTCTTGAATTAGGACGGAGTCCTGTCATTTCTGTCATCTGCCTTCTTATAACATTGATGTCCAGCTGTCATACCAACTGGTTGTCTTCTTCCTGGTTTTTGCGTTTTTGGGTTATTCTCTCTTCAACGAAATATCCAAGCCTAGTTAAATGATATATTTCCCCAATAGGTTGATAGGGCGCAGTGGTCCAATCTTTCGGCATGCACTCTCCCCTTATCTAAATCCTTGCGATTTCTTCCTTTAGGGTGATTTGAAAACCTTGGTGTATCATGAGGGAAAGATGGAGACTGTAGAAGAATGGAGACATCGAAAAAAAAAGTGCTTGTGAAGTCATTCTTGAACAAACTGATATTATCGTTGATGCATGCAGTCACTAATTACTATGATGCCGGTCAAGATGCATATGCAACTATTGGTGAGAAATTTAAACAACTTCTGTGAATAATCTTCTTCATGAATAAAAACGGCTGAACCAATTATATTAATTTCTTCTTCGAAACCTTGCCGTTGTAGAAGGTTGAAACGGAAGAAAAATTCGGGAGAGTTGCTTGGAGAACTGTCAGAATCAAGAAAACTGAACGAAATTTGAATTTCGCACGCAAGTATGTTGGGCATTTTTCCCTTTAAGAGTGACTGACACTTGCTGACAGAAATGGTTTATTTTGATGAGATCTACCACCTGTTGAAAATAAATCCTCCTATTTGAAAACACCTTCTCTTAGAATAAACCAGAAATGAAGTATATCATAAATCTTTTCTATGGAGAATAACGGCTGAACCTGCGAACTTCTATAGTGAAAAGTAATTTGAGAAAAAGATTGAGAGTTTGTGTAAGGAATAGCGACGGACGGAATGTACGTCACTACAGAACAACCCTACGTTAGATTTTTGAATCATGCGCATTATGACGTGGTCCCACGTCACGTCACAGTAATCTGTAGGTACCTTTAGGCGAAGTCAATAGTAAGGAGAGTGAGGGATAGCACTAGCAGCGGCACTGGTAAGGTTAAGCAGGTAGCTTTCTTCTTTTCGGTTAAACTTTATCGGAACAACCAGTAACAGAGTTGGTACTCTTAAGTTGGAGCAATGATTCAACACATAATTGATTTAATAAATAAGACGCTTTGAGTTCGATATGTTGTATTTATAAACCTGAAGTTTATTATTTACTAAATTAATCAATACGTACGGGTTACTTTCAACTGGAACACATCAGAAGAATCAGGAAATGATCATACTCTAGCAAAAAATATAAATAGATGCTGAGAAAAAAACTTGTTTTTGATTAACTGTTTTGTTTATCCTTCAAAATGTAGATTTCTATCAACGTTATATTTGCGTTTAAAATAAAGGCATACTTCCTACAGAATGAACATTATTCCTATTTTCCATGTTTGCTTCGATGTAGTGCATTGAAGTGTTATGATAATTTTCCTACGCATACAGGGTATGTATGAGATCCAGTAATTAGGAGACTAAGAAAAAGTTTATATTTTTATGAAATAACTTTGAAAAAGTCACATTTGGGGAAGATAATCTAATTATTTTCCAATTTTCTGCCACCGCATTAGCGGCATCTAGATTTGACGCAAGTTAAAAGGTGAAAAAGTTGTTTGCGGAGAAACGAAATATACTGATTTTTTGTGGTCTTTCAAAAATTGTAAATAAAATTTTAAAATATTGATATGTAAGGTATCTGCTTAGCTATATATCTATATATCAACTATAATATTTTTTTAAATCGAACATGGAATAAGATTTTCGTTATTATTGTTGTACACTTCACTGTGGACAAGAATATATGGACGGACCAAATATTAGAAAAATGTGCAGGGTGGCTCATAAGTTATCATTAATCGAATAAATCTGGTAATCAATTGAATCACCCTGTATCTTTATAAAAAAGGATGATAAATCTATAGAATATGGGTTATTTAGAAGCCCCTGGATGTCCTCTATCTATCTTGTTTGTATGCGCATTTACCAATGCCAATGAATCACCTTGTATATTCCAAAAATATGGCCGATTATTAGGTTGTTGAATAGCGCAAAACTTACATTTCCCGATATTTTCAAAATAGTGTACTTGTTTTTTACTTTTGAAACATTTTCAGGTCAGCACCTTTTCTTTTAGAAACAACTAATTGACGACTTTAGTCATGGCTATACTTCAAGACAATAATAGATTATGTAAGTTACCCTTTTAAATTATTGGAATTCCAAAATATTGAACATTAGGTGTATGCAGTACCTTGTTCCCTCTAATCATTTAAATGTTACTACCAAAGAGTGTCAACAAGAGATCTGGAATATGAACCTGAAATGGGGAGATGCTACGCGCCAGAAATACTGCTGATAGATTAACTACAGTCGAACGAGAAATCGTTCAATCGCTCAGTCGAATTGACAGTTGCGAACAGAACGCACATCTGCTTTCGTTCTCTGCCACTAAACCAAGAAACAGTCAAGTGCATTGAAACCCAACAGGCTAAAATGAGTGAATCCTCTTGTTGATATACTCTTAGTACTACTCCATAGTTATTCCCTGCGTATGGGCTAGTAGTTCGAATCAATGGACGTGTCCACCACAGAATACTAATAGTCACACACACTCTCAGGGTAATGTCAGACGGAGCGTTTTTGACCTAGACGTTTCACGAGAGTAAACACATATCGGTGAGTCATGTCAATGGGTTTCAAACGGACCATATCAGACGTAGCGGAATGAAACGACAAGCGTTTAAAACCGACTCGATGGATCGTCGGACCATAATACGCCTTGATTTGTCTGTGTCAACCTATTCCTGAGTAAACAAACACCAAACCCGAGAAACCGAAGATTATGACATGTGATACCGGGCATGTCCAATGGACGAGCCCAAGGTTTCCCAACGATGAAAGTTTGGGAAACAAAGAAGAAGAATGCGCCTTTCGTTTAATCATCAGTGGACAAGTCAGACGCGGCGTTTATATCGTTTTGTTCACTATCTCACACCGCCTTGTATTTTGGATATTAACCGTTTATAAAAGCTGTATTCGGGTTCGGCTTTCAGACAGTCCGAGAATGGTTCTAGAACTGCGCAGAGGATTTTATACTAGGGCGCAACAGTTTTGCGCAGTTTTAGAACAATTCTTGGACCGTCCAAAAGCCGAACCCGAATACAGCCAAAAATCGACCCGTCTGACAACGACCAAATGAACGCTACCGTGAAACGTCTCGGTTAAAACCGCTATGGGGTAGTTCCGATATTCCCGCACAGTACTGTCAGTATTTCCAGAGACGATGTCTATTGGCCCAGTCGATCGAGTTCTATTGTTATTCGAATGCGGGCCAGTAACACCAGCAATATCGGAACTCGCCCTATGTGTGACATTCCCCTTATTCGTCCCCTACCTCATTTTCAAGTCGAGTAGGTGGAAGACCGTTTTTCGCTGTTTGAACATTTTGTTAACACGAAAACGCTATGGTTACATGATTGATTTTGGCTGTTTCTGGTACTTCTGCACTAGATAGGTAAAAACTTTGAAAGGAGTCCCGGTCTCGCTTTTCGTGAAAACCGAAATTGCTATCCGCAATAGATTCATGTAATGGTGTTTTTTTTTAGAGATCCTTTTAAAGATGGAGATGGATGATAATGATGCTACCTCAGCGATGGAGGTGGAGCAGACACTTCTGCATCAGTTTAGTTGCCTGGGAACAACTGATCGCGACGACTTGGTGAATCAACTGCAGAGGCTTTTAGGTGAGAAGAAAAGTATATGAGGTTAGCGATTAAATCCCAATGATAAAAAAGTGGAGAGGTGTACCATTATACACTGCGCAAAAAAATTAACGCACATTCTGAAAATCTCAATTTTTATGAAAGTTAACTCTACATTGACTTTGTAACTTATTTTTTATGTTCTCTCGGGAAGGTTTTGAACGAAACAAGACACATGAAAGGAAGAAAAATTCAGGATTTCGGCGAATCTTATGTGAAAGAAGAGAAATGAACAATTTTCAAAATACTGAAATGCTGATAAGTGATTTAATACTTGGTATTTCCACCCCTTGGTTAATTACAGCTCGGCAACGACGGTTCATACTCAAAATGAGTGATCTTAAAATGTTCTGATCTAATCCTTCCCAGATTTCTCCGAGTTGGATTCCTAAGTCATTAAGAGTAGCTGGATGATTTTCTGAACTTCTCAGCCTTCTATTGAGGTTGTCCCAAACCTGCTCAATCGGATTGAGATCTGGACTTCTTGCTGGCCATTCCATTCGAGAGACTTCGACCTCTTCAAGGTACTCCTGAACGATGCGCGCACGATGGGGTCTGGCATTATCGTCCATAAAAATGAAATTTTCACCAATGTATCGGGCAAATGGCCTTCTAGCTCTTCAAGAATGTTCCTTATATACTTATCAGCATTCATAGCTCCATTATCAACGACCACTAGGTCTGTGCGAGCAAGCATACCATAATCGATCTTTCCCCTAAACCAGTAGTATTCAGGAATTTGCACTGAGCATATCTTTCATGTGGACGTCTGTATACAAGGGAACGTCGATCACAATGGTAGAGGCAGAATCTAGACTCATCTGTGAAGAGAACTCTTTCCCAATCGGCCTCTTCCCAATGGATATGCTCTCTCGCAAAATCCAAACGCGCCCTTCGATGGGCTGGGGTAAGAGATGGGCCTCTTTCCGCGACACATATTCTCTGAGGCGATTTCTTATTGTCTGAGTGCTAATTTGCACCTCATGAGTTTGCTCAAGCTGAATTTGAAGGAGGCAAGCGGTTGAAAACCGTTCTCTCAACGAAGAAACTCTCGAGTAACGTTTTTGAATGGCAGTTGTTACCTGTGGTCTACCCTGTCCTGGTCTTCGGACATTCATACCTGTCTCCCTGAATCGCTGCAACATTCTGGACACACTTGTATGGGAAACTCCAAACCTTTCTGCAATTCTTGTGTATGTCGCAAACTTCTTCTTCTCGCAAAACTACCGCTTGGGCACATTCCTCTTGGGTCAAATTGCGTGTTTCCCGTTGCATAGCGATCGAGTGTAGAAAATCAAACGAAAGAAACACTATTGATCACTAGAATTGATCGAGAACAACTGATTTTAGAATGGAGCCAATACATTCAAAATCTGATAATATCATCTTTTTTTATTCCTGCTGGGAAAAAACATCTGTATTGAAGAAAACCGTTGAAAGTGGATAACATATGCATGCATAATTCTGATGAAACTAATTATCATTGAGAACACCTTCAGTTTTAGAATAAATTTAAGATTTCCATAATGTGCGTTAATTTTTTGCGCAGTGTATATTCTTTTCAAGATACAGCATGAAAAAAAAAACGCACATTATTCATACCTTGAGTATTAACTGTTTTGCATAAAACTGTTTACAGGTTGATTTTCATTTTGAATTACATAACTTGTGAAATATGTAAAATTGAGGAGTTAAGCGTGTCCAAGGAAGTATTCAAAAAGTTTGTTTTTAATCACTTCATCAATTTGATTTCAGGCAAGGATATCAACTATTCGACTGCATCGTTTTTCTTGGACATGAACAACTGGAACTTACAAGGCGCCATCTGTTCGTATCTGGACGCAGAATCGCAGTGTCCGCTACCGCGCATGACCCTGATCAGCGAACCAGAGAGCAGCACCAGAAAGATACTAGAACCCCACACCAAGTTCGAACATGTTTGGACGATAAGCAATACTGGATCAGATAAATGGCCGCCGGGTTGCTACGCCGAGCAGTGTCAACCGCCAGTTGGATTGAATCGCCCGGGAAGGATACAGGTGCCTTGTTTGACGCCCGGTTCAAGTTATCGTTTAGTGGTGGACTTTGTCGCCCCCGAAAAGTCCGCTATTTATCAGTCGAAGTGGAGGTTGTGCGTATCAGACGGCACGTATTTTGGGGAAACGATGTGGGTGATTGTCGAGGTGGATGAGGAACGCACGTCCAGACTAGCTAAAGAACTGGAAGCGTTGAGGTCTTTGGGTAACAGGATAGTTGACTCTTCGGACTGCCCGAATCCCTTCGATGTGAACAATAAACAAGGACTGTGATTTAGAAGTGAACATTCTGTGATCTGGAGAGGCATATTCTAGGCGAAGACAAACTTTTGTGATGAAGTGATGTACAAATTTATTTTCGTGAAAGATAATTGTTAGGTTTCAAAAATTCTTATTAAACTTTGATATTGGAATTTTTTTTGGGAATAGATTACTGAATAAGATATTGATTGAAGTTCAGTTCAAAATTTGATTAATGCGACATAAAAACCAAAAACTCCCAGTATTAATGAATTCTCTAGAAATAATTTCTAGGAATATTCCTAGAAATTCTTTCTGGGGAGTCGAACGCCCATAACTCGAACTTTGAGGGCTTAAAAAGTTCGAGTTGTAGAGAGTACTAGTTGAAAAAATACAACATAAAAGAAAAACATTTTATTGCAACACTAGGTGTACCAACTTGTTTTGAAGGACGAATTTTTCTGGAAGAAATTTTCCATTTCCATACAGTAACAACCTCCTTGATGAGAAGAAAACACTCCTCAAAATAAGAGAAGGTGGGATTTTCGGTCACAGGAACAAATAAAACCAGTTGATCGCTAGGCGACAACAAAATATCCCTTTAGAAACACATGTTGTCACGAGGCCAATAATATTAATAATAATTTTATTTGAAAAGGATAATGAGAACAGGCCTTAACAGCAAGAATCTGATAAAAGCTATTAATACCTACGCTTGCACGGCGCTGAGCTACTCATTCGGTATCATCTCTTGGACCACCACCGATTTATCAGCCTAACAGAGAAAAATAAGGACGATGCTGACTAAACACAATAAACATCACCCCAAAAGCTCAATAGAACGGACCGAGGTGCCACGACATCTTGGGGGTAGAGGAATTGTTGATTTGTCCAACCGTATGTCCCAGGAAATTGAAGGACTTCGAAAATATTTTGTGAGCAAGGCTGCTTCATCAGAACTCCGTCAAGTAGTTTGTGTTGCTGATAGTTCTACACCGTTAGAGCTACAGCAGGACCACTCGGAAACCGTCGAACACTCTGCAGAAAGTAAAATGCAGAAACTGATTGGCAAACCTTTGCATGGGAGGCACCAGAACGAGGTCAACCATGATTACGTCGACATATCTGCGTCGAACTACTGGTTGACTTCTGGAAAGGTTGTTTCCTGACACAGAGGGCTTCATGCTCGCCATCCAGGATCAGGTGATTCCAACAAGGAACTACATGAAATATATCGCCACGGATGCCTGAGTGGCGGATGATAGCTGTCGTTATGGCTGTGCGATACATGAAGCTATCCACCACATCACCGGGGGATGTCAGAAGTTTGCGGGCACGGAATACATGATGCCATTGCCAAGATTCTTCACCAAGAATTGGCACTAAAACACCAACTTCTAAGTTCGAAAAAGGTTTCTTATTACAATTACCATCCAGATGCTGTATTGGAAAATGAACATCACAAGCTCTACTGGGATCGCACGGTTCTCACAGACCGGAAAATAACCCACAATAGACCAGACCTCATATTGCTTAATAAGGATGAGGACAGAGCACTATTAATCGATGTGGCGAATCCAAATAATGACAATTTTCTCGATAGGCATACTGAAAAAATTTCAAAGTACAGAGATCTCGAGGAACAAACCAGGAGACAGTGGAAGCTCAAAGATATCAAGACCATACCTGTTGTCATGTCATCTACAGGCCTGATACCAAAGAAACTACTAGAGAACTTGAGAAAATATCTATAGAGCCATGGAGAAGGCGGTACTGCTCGGAACGGCGAGAACTGTACGTAAGTACATGGGGAATGCAGAGGAACAATACTTGGAATAGAAAATTTTCAGCCTTCCTGAAATGGTTGCTTGACTCTTTCGCGACTTCGCATTATGCCCTGTCCGATAACGTAGTATTTTGAATCTTGCAACCGCATTAATATCTGCCGATCTCATGTTTAACTCTTGAATATCATAATATCAAAATTTCAGCCTTCCTGAAGTGGTTCGAAATTTCACTATTTTCTTCATCGGAAATGGCGTCTGCCAGGCATTCAGCAACGTCCAAAACGGCTACCAAAAAAAATATATACATATTCCTAATTGTGTTCTGAAGTAAATGCAAGAAAAATGAATCTTCCTAAAATGAGTGCAATTTCATCTTTTTTTACCTATAAAGAACCTCTGCGCACGAGAGAACGCAACGTCCCCAGCTGGCAGAGGTGTCGTTTAGTGTTCGAGTGAGTCTAATATAAGTAATCATATATTGAAAAATCAACCTTCCTAAAAATTCATGCTCGTAAATGTTGCTAGCTCTAAGACTAATAGAAATTGGGAATTTCGGCCACAGGAACAAATAACAATTAAAAAATACGGCATTCAACTCATACTTGCTATTTGTTAAGTAGAAATAGTATTTTGTTTATTGTTGTTGTTTATTGTTGTTAATCAGGACACATACAGGTAATTGAATACCCAAAAAATGGTCACAATTTAGATTAAAAAAAAATAGAAGTACCTTAAAAAAAAGCAAAAAAAATGCTGGAGAATTAAAATTACGTATTCAATATAAAAAGAAAAAACCACCACAACAGTATACATCATCTATGTGGGCCGAAAGTCAGAATACCGCGATCAATGGTAAGATGTGATGAAATAACTCTTTAGCCTTGACTTGACAGAAATTGTGCTGAGAAAAAATGGGTCAATTACTTCTTTAAAGCTGTTACATTGACTGAGCATTCTATGAACAGGAGAGTTCATAGCGCTATTGGTTTGTCTCTTCGGTAGTAACTTGATAACTGTTATTTTGGGCAGCAAACCACTCAGGCTGAAGTTATCTTTGCTCGTGTGCCAGACGATCAATCAATCGGATCCCCGTCTTCAATAAAAAAGGAAAACTTACTCAGTGTGTCGATGAAAAATGAGGGTGTTGCTACTTCTGTACCCAGAAGGGTTTTCATCTGTTTCTGATCATCCTAAGTTCGTCTCTGCAGGTGAATAGCTCTGTGAAGGAGATTTTCACCAGCCGCACCAAACCTTGGATTGATAACAGACCATATTGCATATAATATGATTGGCCACAAACGGAGACTTTGGCAGAGGTTCAGCAGGCGAAGTAGAAGGCCTGTTGACCTTTCTGTAGTATAGGAAGATGCACCTACAAGAAGGAGTTCATGGAGAAGGAGAAAGCCGAAAGGGAAAAACTCTGGCGTAATCTCCCAGGGATCGATCACTCCGAAAAGTTCCTTCGGAACTTTGAAACTGCTAAATCCAAAAAATATCTGGATCTCAGTAAGAACCAACTACACCTACTGAATAGCTTTCTCACAGGACATTGTCGCCTAAAGAAGCATCTGTTGAGAATGGGTTTGTCGAAGACTGACGAATGTAGATTCTGTGGGGAGGAGGAAGAAACTCTCCTATTCACCTGTTTACGGAATGCTATACCATTGCAAGCCAAAGGAAAGAGAGCTTTGGACAGGAAATGTGTGGGAGTAGGGACTCTCCGTTGAAACCGTCCCAGATATTGGATTTCATCAGATCTCTGGGACTGAAAGGCGAGCTGTAAAGGGCGCGATGAGAACAGTTCTGATAGGGGGCACAATAGACCTTAAGGTTCCAGTGCACTGTAACCCCTTCTCTCTATACTATACTTACGCTCTATTTCTATTGCATTGCAAGTGTTTCTTCTCCAGATTATTCACCGAACCTGTGTCTTGATCTCAATAAGCCTCTAACCTAACGGGCCTAACCTAACTTAACCTAACCCAGTATGACGTGGCAGATTTTTGCTCCGTCACAAAAGGAAATTTCTTCACCGATACTTTACCATCATTATGTCATAGGGAGGCTTTACCGAGTGATATTATGGCATTATTTTCCACCAACCAGGCCCATGTTTGTAGCGGAAACCGTATATATCTTTTGTTTTCAGAATTCATATATCTTATAATTCTTTCCGTTCGACCGTTCTGACTCGAGAAAGGTTTTTCAACTTGTTCCGTTTTTCCTTCTTCTCTTCAATTGTTTCTGTCTCTTTCCGAGCCAGTTGATTGACAACATGATTGAACAATTTGAGTATATCCAATGGGGAAATGAGTTACCCATAGTGGGGACAGTTTTCCGCGTGTAAAGTGTTTTACCGTGCAGTACAGTTGGAATTAAGACAAGTTTGAAAGTTCAAGGCAAGTCACTCGTAGCATTTTTATTCTTTCCGTAGTGCATACCTGGGGTAATATTTTCACTGTTTCCTACTTTCTTCAGTCCGTTTAACCAGCTGAATATACCGACCTACCGTTTAAACTTGATCTAGTCATTTTAGCCTGTGTAGATTGCCGACTTCCGCGACCGTTCGACCGCCGTTGGGTCCCAAGAGGACTTTGGGCCGTATTTTTGTACTTATTGTGTTAATATATTGCTGACTTCCGACCGATCAAGTTACAGGTTGACAGCTTATTCCGACCTGCTGTCTGACAAGCATTTTGAGGGTCACCGAGAGAGAGAAAGAGAGACAGGGTGCACTGCAATTGGACCGGTACCAGCCACCTTACCGATTTCCGCCGGAAGAGGGAGTGACTAGCCAGGCTTTCATAATTCAACCGAATTTACCGTTTATTTCAACCGTATTTTTCTGGAGTGACCGTATTTAATTGACCGTATTTCATCAACCGTCCCACGCCGACCAGTCCGCCAGTTGACATCAACATTTATTATTACCTGTACATTTTTGTATATAATTCAATTCTGTAGGAATAAAGTAGTGATCATTTACTTTGTTGCCAGATATTTTTGCCAGTGAGAGTTCGTTCTTAAATCAGTTACATCTAGGTTTTTGCTTAACGATCAAAAACCGTTGAAAAGCAGAGACTTAGAAGACACTACTATCCTAGTCTTCACTGATACCCTTCTCCACTGATAATTTCAAGTCTACCCCGGCTCTCTGTTTTTGGAGATTCTGTGATCTATCACACCAGAAACAGTATTGTTGAACAATATGTTTCACCGCCGTCATGATCAGCATCACCCCATATCATATACCTTTTTATAAACATCTGATGAGGTGTCGATGAGGTTAATGCTACCTTTCTAAAAAGATTAAATCAATAAAACACAATAGATAATAGCACGTTTGTATTATCCATAATTTTTTTTCAATCAGCATGATTTTTTGAATCTAAAAAAGGTTGTAAATATCAACATGTCAAAGAAATATTGGAGACTTTATTTGAAGCTGAAACAAGAACTGTGAAAAATATTTTTCAATCCTCTATACCCTGTCCGAAACGGCGAAATAGCACCAGTGAAACAAATCAATGGACTCGATGATTTAAGTCATAGTGAGTACCAAACAACAGAATTCGTTTCTACTAACTATGAGTTTTTACATGATTTTGATGTATATGAAATGTTTAAAAATGGTTTATACTGATTGATTTTGGCAACAAGCTTCAGAACACACTACATACACATAAAGATGGTTGAAATATCAGTTTTTACGACAAAAATGTGAATAGAACAACTCAAATCACGCATATCATGTGAGGAAATGTTTCATGTCAATCAGTCACATTCTTATTAACCATGATATTTCAGAAATCGTCATACTCCGATAAAAAATGCACAATATATTTCAGCTCCAAAACAAAAGATAATATACAATAAAATATTAATTAATTTTATCTAAATACTAATATTTAACCTATAATGAAAATCACAGGAAGGGTAGATGGTACGTTAACGTAACGTGAGATTTCAAATACCATAAATGGTTGTTATTTTGACTAGTCTTATACTTAGTAATACTAATAGGATGTAGAAATTGGAGCAAGCTGTATGATGCGGACTTGTCTCAGTGTTTCAAGTTCATCGAGTTCTTTCGGTTCTGACATTTTTTTTTAATGTAAATGTACGTTTTTTTATCACGTAGCGGTCGTAACGAGATGTTTCACAAGTTCTCAAAGAAGTTTAAGGCGGATGAGAGTTGGATACCATTGTTCGAAATGATAATAATGTTGAAAATGGCAGTTTCTCGATAATATTACTAAGTACTCAAAACAAAATACAGATAGTTTCGAGCATTAAAGGATTCACCATCGCAATTAAACGGTCATGGGCCCAGGTAAACGCAAAGGTTTTTGACTAACGATTAGTTTTTACTACTGCACATGTTTCGATATTACAATAAATCTTCCAGTTGGATGAAGATGTTATAGTTGAATATTGTAATAGCGGAGCAGTGAAGTAGTTTATAAAAACTACAGTGTAAATCTTTAAATTTGGTTTAATAGTTTGATTATAGATATTAAGTATCGGCAATGCATTAGTTACTAGTCAGTATGTAACCATGATATAATCATTTCGTGAGCACCGAGTGGAATAGGTGAAATGGGACCATAAGCTGAAGGGGGTTGGGAAATCGCTATCTGTGGGCGGAATATTGGGGGTCGCGAAAAATAACCTAAGCATGCCCAACAAAAAACTAGGTAGGAAAAAAGATCTGCTTAGCAACAGGCTCATTCGGCTGATGTGGAAATTTGTTTGAATGGCCTGAGCAGCCGTGGACATAGTAAAAGAAAGAAGAAGAAGAAGTCTATCTCTGTTTCACAAAAATGAGGTTAGCACCGATGACAGACAGGGGTGGGTAGTACCGATATCTTATCGATATAGCGCAGAGTGGTATTTTTGGCCTCTTTATTTATTCAATTAATTTTATTATGGGTTTTTAAAGCAAATTGCCAGAAAAGGTAGATCCTCTGTCCTACTAGTAGCTTTCTAACTTAAAAATAGATCACAATACCAAAGAGGAACAAGAGATTTCACTCTACAATAATGACGCTGCGTGTTACTTTGACCTTGAGCAGAAATGGGCGGAGTCCCTTACGTCAAATTCGAAATTTTCAAACATAACCTAGCAGACAATTATTATTATTATTTTCTGAATTTTAAATAATCACGAACTATCCTCTAGAAACATTGATAATATCAATATGATTGTCTGTTGAATTATGAAGAAAACGATTGAAACTCTTACGAATCGAAGCCATTCCAACCTTCTAACCTCACAAAAATTATGGACGACAAAAAACGCTTCATTACAAGTGAAATTCCTCACTCGAAGAATATAATGCTAATTCAATGTACGTATATTAACTAAAAGTACAACAATATTCCTAATTATATGATTCATATGTTTTATTTACGTACACAACACCTGTTAATCCTCCACAATTCAATTTTGATGTCTATCTGACAGCGGGTTGAAGTGGCCTATTTATCGATATTATTCATAAATGAATGACTTATTCTTTATTCTAATGAAAAAATCCTAAAGGATTATTTGCTTTCAATTTGACAATCAAAACACGGGATCAGCTGATTCTGTTCGACTGAATCTTCAATTTGATTAGCCATTCGAAATTCCTGCGATCTGATTGGCTCCCTCGCAACTAGAAGGCAAGTGGGAAATTGGTTCGGGGCAAAGCATTGCGAAGATCGCCCCACCACCGACATAGATTCGGGAACTAAATTCGAGGAGTGAAATCTCTTGTTCCTCTTTGACAATACGCCAAAATTTTAATCCCTTCTTATTCGATAGGATTATATTTCATCTTTGTGTCATTGGAAATAGGAATGTCATATGATGGAATTAAAAATAATTGTTTTTAGGCAATCAATGAAAGCTATCACTCTTTTAGTCCTTTAAGAGGCACCAAACTATCTGAACCAAAGCCACCTGAAGTACCATCAATAAACTCTTATATTATATATTCTTAAATATTAGACCTGTTTGCACCAGACACACTTAGTGTTAAGTGTCCCTTAAAATGAACTCTTAACTTAAATTACGTTGCACCAACTGTTAAGTGACATTTAAATGGCTAAAGCTAACCTTAAATTTAAGCGCTCCTGTAATGACCACTTAAATATTTGAGGGCGGGATTCTATCCTAGAATAATTTGTTGAACTGGCTGCAGAACCTCCCATTTTTGATGGATTTTGAAAATTGAATGAATTCATTATTGAATATCAAGCCTTTTCTTTGCCTTAATTGTTATGCCATCAGTATTTCAATATTCAATTTTGTGTCACAAATCATACAATAGTTAGCAACAAACTCTTTTCTTCTGTTGAGAAGTTGAGTGGCAATCATTCATCATATTCGTACTAACAAGGACAATAAGGACATTTTCTTCACGTTCCTCTTCAACATTAATAAAACAAATTTACACAAGACCTTACAAAGAAAGTGTTGTACTTATATAAACTTAGGTACCCGTTATTTGGCAATCCTTATCATTATCAATAATAATACTAATTCAACAACAAAAAGTTGTTACTCTTTGATAATAATATAATAATTTACTTGAAACTGACTGACAGGACAATAAAGTTAGGTTAATGAAATGACAACGATCATCGGCAACCGGCCAACCAATGAAGTAGCTTTATTGGACTAGGATGAAGTTGCACCAAAATAAAAAAACAGAAATATCACTAGATATAAAAACTTAAGATTCTGTTAAGCCAGTCGTGCAACTGGGAATAAAATTAAGCGTTCATTAACTTTAAACGACACTTAGTTAAGTACTCGTTTTAAGGGGTATTGGTGCAAACGGGCCTTAGAAATATGAGGATTTCAAAGATATTTTTTAAATTAAAAAAATCGGCTAATTCATTTCAAACCTGATTGGAAGGGTGATAACATAGAAGGTTGCAAGGTCCAACTCAACTGACAGAATTGAGGGTTAAGTTATAAAGAAGTATTTAAATAACTACAACTTCTGCCCCGCAACGTCCTTCATCTAATTAATGAGGCACTGGATATGCTGAGTTAATCGAGTAAGTCGGAATTAAATTTTTCAAATTCATCGCACTGCACTGCTTAATTTTATGATACCTACGCCAATGCGTGCTAGTGCGATGTGGCAATACCGACGTAACCCGATCTCGTGTCGCGCCTTTTTTCTATCGTGAAAGCATTGAAAGGAGTTGCAACTCAGTTCAAAGCCGACTGGAAGGCTGATGACTTAGAAAGTGGCAAATCAAGGTCACTATGTGTGATATTATAGAGGAAATACCTTCAAATTTTGTGCAAAAACGTTGTTTACCCAATGAATAAGTCACAGGAAGTTCTACAGATGCTTTCACGAGTAAGTCCACCTAGGAAATGAGTATTAAATTATTCAAATTTATTGCACGCCACTGCCTTATTTTATGATTACGACGACAATGCGCGCTATAGTGAAGTGGCGTGTGGTTATTACGAAGTAGTTCCGATCTCCTATTGCGCCTCCTCGGCTTTATCTTCTTGGTTTATACATATACTTTCACGGGAGGACAAAAACCACCATGAGCATCGACATGGGCCTTACATTCAACGGAGAATTCACTACTGAAAATGGGTAGAAAAGTTTTTTCCATTTCTAATGGTTTTGTCGAAACTTGAAGCAGAATTATATGATTCTCACAAACATGAGTTGTTAAACCACTACTCGTGCTTCGCTATCAAAGTAGCGAATCACCTGGCTTACTATTGTATTAGTTTTGAGAAAAGTTTCAAGAAAGCACCATCACTTAGAACCCAACCGAACTACTTACTTTCTACTTGGTTTGAATATGTATAGTATTTCAAAAATGACGAACTCGGAAACTTTCAAGTGTTTAAAGGCGTTTTTTTAGAAAATTGAGTAAATCACTTCATCGATTCTTGAATGATCAAGTTGTATCAGGTAAGGCTTCCTGACGTGGTTGAGCAATTTCAGTTTGTTCAAGATAAAAATTCCTGAACTGAAAGAACGTCTGAAATGAATGTCATCAAACTTATTCGATATCATCCGACCATACACTTGCTCCTTATAGCTAGTTAGAGGTGCAGAAAAATTCACAAATATCTATCAGTGATATCTCAGACGAAGATTTCACTCTAGGACATAAGAATAAGATAAAAAACTTCAATCTAACTACAGCGAAACACTTTGGATACAATGTTACATAGCAACAGGCAACTACATTGATTAATCTATAGGTCCCTGAACAACGATAAATATAATAAACAATCAATTTGAGAAATTGACGAAGAACAAAGTTTATATGAAAAAATATCAAAAAGGTGCCGAAGATGAATAACGATATGTTGTCAATAAGAAACAACACACAAAACGAGTTTGAAATAAGGAAACTTTTTTCAGACTGAACGAGAAAACAAACGAATAAATAGTTAAGAAAACCAAACCAAACGAAAAAATATAAAATATTGTTCAATAAGTTCAAGAAAATACGATAAAATGAAAATGCGGTTAAATAAGTAACGATAAGGCGCAATATAAAAAATATAAAAGACATAAAAAAATCAGTCGGACAAATAAATAGACTTTTCGAAATGGAAAAACTCGGACAATGTGATATAGTCACATTCAGAGCAGCAGTACGTTACAGGACTTGCCCTTTCTTGTTTTTCTTTAAGGATACATCATCGACATCCTCACCTTTCTTAACTTCAGTAAATCTCTCTCCCTTGAGACTCACAATCTTGTTGTCACGGTAACGTACAAGTTTCTTCGGTTCGACCTTGGGAGCCACAGGACGGTGCTCCTTGGTGAAGGCATCTTTATCGATGTAGGAGTAACGTTCTATAATTCTGTTCTTGAGTTCTTCATCGTTGATGGTGGACTTGCTCACGCTCAAGGTGATGGAATTGTTTAGGGAGAGACTTTGCCCGCTCTCTTGTCTATCGATCAAGATCTGGGTGGCTCTTTCGATGTCCCCGCATGCGATTGTTAAGCAGTGCTTCACCTGAAAAGGTTAAAAAAAAGTGTTTTTGCGGAGAGCCTTACTTCATTACATGAATATTGAGTTAAGGGCTGCCGAAAGTCATCATATTCCAGTGGAAATTCATGGTGACCATGCTCTAGCTGAACGAACAAATACAGGGTGTATTTGAAGGTGAGGCTTTTTTTTCAACAGAAGGCAGAAAAACCAGAAATCACATATACAAAACTTTCAAAATGACAAAGTTGAAAAAAATTTGAAAATGATTACTGAAATAGATCCTAATACGACCCTAGACCGTTTGTTAGCTGAATTATCACAAAGCAGTGAAAAAACTAACCTCCTGATTCGACCATGTGGTACCGTTCAGGATATTGGCTCGTTCAATATTTACGTGGTAATGAAAATGTAAACTTAAGATTGCCAAATTGTTCTCATTATTTTTTAGTAACTTATACGATTTCATGAAATGGCTCATTTTGATACCAACTGACAGAAGAGACTTAGGTCACAAGTGTTAAAAATAGAATAATACTTCAAAATCTCACCAGGAAAATTCGTCTTAATTATTCACTTTCACAATGGGCATCACAATCTTCTTGTGTAACATTCCAACAATCGTCGTAAAAATGGGTCAATATGATAGCACTTTTTCAATATAACTAACATGAACACCTTCTAGAAACTAGAAACTGCCTCGATTTTCTAAATTTTTTTTCACCTTAAATTGCACGATACAACAATTATGGTTCTCTGGGAAGTGACCTGATGCATCTAATCCGATGGACTTGGTACTAAACCATTCATTGTCCAGCCATATATTTATGTTTTGTTTTTGTTTGTTTTTGCGATGCACCTTCCACAGTCCCGTACTTGAAATTTAATGAAATTTTGTCGAACTTCTAGGGGTTGTATCTAAGCCATCTTGGATATTTTATATAGACAATTTTTGGTTAAACGACTTATTTTGATGAGTTCTACCTTCTGTCATAAAGAAGCCTCACCTTTGAAAACATCCTGTATGAAGTGGTTTGCTATGTGAGGTCGACGAAAAAATGTAATATGCACCTCGGCAAAAAACTGACTATATTTTTTCGCCTGCCTGCTATTCTCGTCTGCGCCTGGGCTATCAATTTGTAGTCTCGACTGTAATAGACAGTTTTTCGTCCTTGGTATATAAATAACTCTCCCAAACATTTCACCTCTTTCTTTGATCACAGATTACATAAACTATACTTCATTCAAATTTATTTTAGCAGTCGGTTGGCCATGAAATAATTTTCTCAAGTTTTCGTAACTATAACGGAGTAAGGTTGGCACTCATGAAATGTCGTTAATGTCATAACGCCGTTGCCACAACTAATATCAATTTTTATTACGAAAATTCGAAAATGCCGAGAGTGATTGAAAAAAGAAACAAGGTTTCAGGAAGTGCTATTTAGAATTCAGGTCCGCTCATTCAAATAGTTATACCCTGATATTTTAAAATCCACAATACGTCAGCCGGTAGCGAACATATTCAATGTAAGAGAATTTATATACTGTTTCATCTGAATCTAAACGACTTATATTTCAGCTGGATATATCCACAATCAGAAAGATTGTGAATAAAGAGGATGACAAAGAATTTCCTTCTATTGGGAGACCCAAAAAAGTGGTGACATTTGAGAATTTTATGTTTGAGTGAATTAATGTGAAAAGTTTACTACAGGATTTTTGATAAATGTCATCGGAGAATAAGTTCACGAAAATCGACTCTTCTATTTTTCATTTGACTTGTCCTATACATTGTAAATGTCTTAAGGTACCAATAAATACCTAATTATTATTATATCAATGTATTAAGATGAACAGCCACAAATACGCGCCAGTTGTCCTGTTACTTGTTTATTCATGTGCAACAGTGAAGTTGCATCTTAACTTGAAACTTCCTTCAATTCCTTTTACTTATATTGATGCAAGATGATTTTTGTTGAAGAATTTAACATTCTTGTAATTATCTGTTAATTCCTTCGGGAGATACCCATTCCCAACCACTGCATCATATCCATTTCATCTTCGGGTTAATATTTTTGAAATCTACAAATGATTTAAGCCAAAGAAGATAACGATCATTAACTCTCATCAAGCTAGTTCATATTATGATATTACACTGATTTCTTGTATTTTCCATACAAATATCTGGATTTGGTATGCCTCCAATCAGTTTGTATATTGTATAAACTTCAATTATTTTCGTCACATATTTTCCGAAGAGATTTGACATTGTGATAAAATACGTAATAACAGAAACTTTTACGTAGAACGGGCAACATAGCGTTGATTTAAAACCCAAAAATGTTTTGACAAGCTTCATAACCCCACATTTTCGTACTATACAGAGTGAAATGTGTCAAATATCCATGGCCAACCGACTGCTAAAATAAAAGTGAATGGAGTATAGATGCGCGATGATATCCCCCCAAATCGTATAACTGAAATGTTAACGCGTCCCAGACGCATGGGGGCGCTAGGTTTTGAATAATTACAAAGATCAAGCTTCATAAATCACAGATTAGAGAAAAAATTTGATTTTAGAATTTGTGCTTATTGTGGGCGTTTCGAGACAAACTTGCTTTGGTCATTTTCTTTTGGTATGTACATGTTTATTTTGGTTGTGATCACTATTAATTTAATTTTCCTGATCAGCCAGTATTCAGCAATAGCTAATATGGGGAGTAAAGGGTTGAAAATAAAGAAATGGAGTGTTCTTGGTCAGCAAGACAGGCGAAGCATATGGCATCTGTTTCCAAAGGCCGATAAAAAAATTTGAGGACGGAGTTTCATCCCATTGAAAAGGAGTCCGGACTTATGTCATGGTTGGTGCATACATGACATACATGGGCTACTATAAAACATGCAGAACAATACGAATCCACAACTTCATCAGAAAACAGTCCCAAACTATATCTAAAGAGGGTTCTCATCTTTCAGTTTGAATTTATCTATATTCATATAAAAACTCCAAATGATAATTATATTGAATCGAAAAGTATACAAATTAATTCCTAATAAACTAAATAAATGATTTTGTAATTTCTAATTTTTCCTCCACTCAATGTCTTTCAATCCAAAAGTCTCTGTGCCCTTTTACGAATTTCGATACATATTCTTCCAATGGCCTGAACTCATGATCGAAATTTGGAAATTTCAAAAATTCTTCAGGAAACTGATGAATCTTGAGCTTCATCTGGTACTTCTGACACCCTATCATATAATCTATTTTTTTTCTCCTACAAACGTTCACGAATAATCATAACTTCTTCTATTGGTCCAATTTACTTCTTCCTACTTATGGAGTTTTTTATGTTTTGTTGTTAATCTTGCTACTATTCCACTAAGAATCCGAATTCACCAAACAAAAATGCCAATAATGTATTTTTCACAATATTCACTTAATACCCTCCAATGAGGTATTACCTCAATCATTGAATACATACACTCAATGATTTTCAATTTCAAACAATGATTATCATTCAAGAAACTTAACTGATAATAATTTTCCAGCTGGGAAACCTTTGTGGTGACTAGAAAGAATTCAAATCTGATACAGGAATTTGTTGCCCACAATCAGATAATATGAAAAATAAATAACATCACTTAGTATTTTAATACTGGGTTTAATTTTCAATGATAACATTGAATTTTGAAAAAATCTGGACATTAGGAAAACAGCGCGAGAAATTTCATCTCTTTGAAATTCATCATCGGTAGTAATAGACAGAAACTCAACTTACTTCTATGGAGCAGACATCTGGAAACATCTCCTGGAGAACATCAACTTCGTCCGCAAAATCACAACAAGAACTATCCACAGAACTACCGTCGCTCACTTCTGACAATTTGTGAGTTCTTTTTGGCACTTCTGGGACCTCCGATACACTTGAAGTCCTGGAAAACAAATGGGATATGCTTCACCGTTTCGAGATGTGGATTGATAGATGATGGATCTCAAAGAAATCCATCGAATTTTCGTTGTGCGCATTCTACGATTAAGACGCATGCTTAGCTGCATGCTTGACGATGGTAGTTCCGGAAGCGCTTTTACGGTTTTTTCCATGACAAAATAAGTTAGCCCTTCGACGCTTTGGGGGGGAATACGTGCAATTTTATCAATAGCATAATTTATTTTCCTCTTCTTCTGATGACGGATGATGCCTAGCTCTCACGTAACTGTACAGGGTGTTCCTAAATTGAACGTACAAACGGAAGATTCCTTGAGTGAGTTTGAGAAAAAAAAGTCCCATAAACATGGGGTCGCAAACGTTTCGTTTTCGAGATACAGAGTGTTGAAGTTTGAATTTTTTTCAAGTTTTTTTTCTCATAGTATCTACACTCCACAAGATATTCAACTGAAATTTGGCATAGATAGTAGTTTAGAGTTCTCACCACGTGACATGGCAATTTCGATAGAAGATCTACAGGGTGATTTTTTTCTGGAACACTGACACCTGTTCTTCTGCAGAACTTTTTTTTGGTGAGCAACTGTTAATTTGAAAAAATGTAAAAAGAAGCTTTGTTCTTATACTAAACTTTTCGGTCTCTTGTAGTTTTGTCGTATCTACCAACGATTTCGAGAAAAAAAATTTTGAACGATTCTCTCGAAATCCTCGTGAAAATCCAAATTTTGATGAGGAGGCCACCAATGGTGTTTGGTGAATGAATTCAGTGTCAGTTTTTATGGAAATTTTCCTGATCTGTAGCGATGATTCATAAAGATTCGATAAACTCGTATAATCAACACAAAAAATGTATTACTATGAGAAAAAAACTTGAAAAAAATTCAAACTTCAACACTCTGTATCTCGAAAACGAAACGTTTGCGCCCCCTTGTTCATGGGACTTTTTTTTCTTGAACTCACTTAAGGAATCTCCCCTTTTCGTTTGTACGTTCAATTTAGGAACACCCTGTATAAATGGGGACAACATTTTAACTTGTTAAACTTCGAGAGCGCCGTCTTATGGAACGAAATAAATGCGGAATGAATTTTTAACAAAACTTCTTTCATGAAATATAACAGAAATAATAATTTCACGGCAACACTAACTATAGTGACACCTAGTGGCGTTACTCGAAAGAAAGAAAATAATTACCTGCAAATCATCATCATTTTCATAATGGCATGTCCAGCCGATCATGAGTTTTGAAAGGTGTAACTAACAAAATGGCGAATTTCTTTTATATGTTACGGCGTAACATAGGTGTGAACATAAACTTAAGATAAACCGGCTAAACTTAGGTTTAGCATCGGGTATTAGCTGATGTTAGTGTCTTCTATCTTTAGCCGGCTAAACTTAAGTGTAACCACAGCCCATCGGCTAAAAATGTTGAAGCTAATAGAAAAAAAGAAAAGTATTGGCAAGGCTTGAAGGCCATAAATTTTCGGTGATTGAAAAAATGTAAAGAAATAGTAACATACTTAATCAAACTATTAGGTAATACAATGCATTATTTGTATGAATTTCACATATTTTTAAAGCGGAAAAGCATTCTGTTAAGAAGTTAAGAAATTGAGAATGGGCATTTATTTGTTTCTACTGTGTCTCATGGTAATCTTATTAGCGAATCTAGAAATCTAAAGGCCTGATGACGAAATTCGAGACGAACATGCTATTTTGAGTGTGAGGGAAAACTGTAGAGTCAATGGTTGTCTTTCATCTTGCTATTATTCATAATTTGCAAGGGAATTGAATGAGCAAAAGGAGAGAAAGAAGACAAGAATGGTGCCGCGAACTTCTTCATCAAAATACAAAGGTCAAATTCTGGAGAAATATAAGTAGCAGCACCTAATCTTGATTTTAGCTAACCGGACTATTTGGCTGATAAGCTTCACGATGACTGCACTTGAATCCTCCTTTATGATTCATCAAGGGTGGCGACAGGCCGTATTTGGGAATGTTCAATGACTTGGGAAGAAATATTCAACAAAATCAGTTAGAAAAAGTGTTTTCCACTATTTTCATGTTGAAAAAATTGTTTCCTGAAAATGAACTGAACAGAAAAACTTTGAAATTATAATTATATATAGTAACGTTTCAGAGAACATATACAGGGCGTCCAAGCCATAAGGCAGCGGTCGATAACTCTAATTCTATCAACTTTACAGAAAAGAGTTTCAAATAAAACTCTTTTTAAGTAGAGCATCTCCTAAAATTATTTAGAACTATACAAAGTGTTTCGTTTCTTCTACACAGCTATCAACTTATAATTATTTTAAATGGAACCCCCTATATATTTTTACATTTTTTAATTCCTTGTTGAATTTGAATATAAGTTTGAAAACACAACCATGTCTGAATTCTCAACGGTTCTCGGGAAATTTGACTTTTTATCAATATTTTGACAGTTTGAGGTACTTACATAAAGGACTATAGCTCCGCCCCTATTCTATGTAATTGATTCAAAATTGGACTGTTTCTAGTCAATGTAATCAATACACTAAAAATTTTCTTTGAAAACGATCATATTATATACTGGGTTCACGAAAACAGAAATTCATCAAAATCTTCATTTTTTTTTCAATGGCAACCCCTATTTTTTATTTAAGAAAACTAAAAGCGAACAAAAAATGTTTGAATAATGTACAGAAAATAATATGGGTTGCCATTTAAAACAATTAAGATTTCGATGAATTTCTGTTTTGATAATGGATCTACGTTTTCGTAGACCCTATATATAATATGGTTATTTACAAAGAAAATTCTTAGTGTATCATTTATTGACTAGACACAGTCCAAATTTGAATCAATTACATAGAATAGGGACGGATCTATAGTCCTTTATGTGAGTACCCCAAACTGTCAAAATATTAATAAAAAGTCAAATTTCCCGAAAACCGTTGAGAATTCAGACATGGTTGTGTTTTCAAACTTATATTCAAATCCAACAAGGAATTCAAAAGTGTGAAAATATATAGGGGGTTCCATTTGAGATAACAAAGTTGATAGCTGTGCAAAAGAAACGAAACACTTTGTATAGTTCTAAATAATTTTAGGAGATGCTCTACTTAAAAAGAGGAAAGTTTTGTTTCAAACTCTTTTTTGTAAAGTTAATATAATTAGAGCAAGCCACCGCTAGCCCATGGCGCGGACACTCTGTATATCAGACCCCTTCATCAGACCGAAAATTTTCTGAATTGTAGCATAAGTATTGAGGTTGGAAAGAAATTGCAACATTACAGAAACTATCGTTCTTATTTCATTGAAAATTTGTCCACAAACCCAATTATTGAATTACTTTTGTTCACAGAAAAAATACTCTACATCTAATGTCTAATATTTCATTTCCTTGTGAGGTCATATTCTGGCTTTTCACAGGATAATTGACTATCCACGTTCCTATTGTCCTGAGAAAAACTGTATATATCTAACTTCTCTATGAGAAATGATTGTAAAAAACTAAGGCTCAATTTGAAGAGCATTAATCTCCTAAACAGATGAAAATAACTCATTAAATGTTGAATTGATAACCACAATACAATAGCATTTGATGCTATTTTGCACATTTCAGTTAAAAAATTTTAAACAAAAATCGCGTTTTCTCGCCTTCTCCCATTTGACCATTCAAAAGACATCACCCCTCCGCGTGTCCATTTCACATTTTTAGCCGTTTCATTTCGCACATTAGCCGGCTAAAGATGAAATGCCCTGACGCAGATGAATATTTTATCGAACTTTAGTCGGTCCTAGAATATAAACCTAAGTTATGCCGGCTAATCTTAAGTTTATGCTCACACCTTTCTTAAGCCGTAACATATATACACATTAACATTCAATGAGAAATGCATACCTGGTCTTTGGTTTCAATACTATCTCTGGAAAAGATATGTCTATAAGAGTATTTTTTTCTTCAGGTTGATTGTTTCTCAGTTTTGCTTCGAGTTCAAACATCCACTCATACACTGTCGAGTGATTGATAGACTCAAATTCTGGGAAGTAGGCTGACATCATCTCACAAAATTCTGGAAGAAATATGAATCCTTGGAAAACATTTCACAAAGAATATCCCAATCCTGGGGGAATTATCCACCTAACAATTTTTTGTTAGCTCATATTTTTATGGTGTTTTTTTGTATTTTGAAATAAAAAAAATTCCGAATTTTTTCCTGGGTATAACCCCCCTAAGCCAATTAGCTGGAAACACCCCTGAAGGAAGATTCAAGCAGTGGGATATGAAGCTGAGATTCTCGTCGATGTCTATCACTTGTTTACTCTGATTTTTTTTCCCTTGAGCAATACATCGATATCATGTTATATCATATTATCTTGAGGACAGTGAAATGCAGGGTGTCCCGGAGAAGATGGGAAAGATTTCAATGTGAGATAGAGAAGACCTAGAGGATCACGAAAAACCTCCATATGTAGGATCTAGTAGTTCTTGATTCTAATTTACAGGGTGTTTTTCAAATTTTATTGATAATTAAAACCACTCCTGAACGGAATCACCGATTTATCCAAAATCTGAAATGAAGATAGCATCCGTGATGTTCCAGAAAACTGCAATCAAATATCATTCGATTCGCAGGACCGTATCGCTTATATTGGACGGTTCTCAAAAGTAACAATGAATTTCATGATTTCTTCGATATCTGCGTAAACTCTGAGATTCATTCATTAAATTCGCCGAATAATACGCATGGCACCATCCAGGTTGCCGAGGACTGATTTTTTTTGTCGATAGTGACTCATTTTTTCTCTAGTGTCGATATTCAACATCCTATTCATTTTACAACGAAGTGAGTTTTGAATCTTTATAAATTTAATCAATTAAATATACATTATTGAATGTTAAAATTTGAAATTTCAGTTTTTGATCGAATAAATTTACTGAAGCAATTCAATTAGCAAGAATAAACTATGAAGAAACAGGTGAAACGAATCTGAGGGCGATGTAGATGTATGATATATTTCTGAAACAAACAAAAGATGGCGATTATTTCTAGGTCATTTTAAACGACTGTTTCCATAAGAAAAAACACAACTTCATGTTATAGCTCAGCAAATATAACTATTGGAGAAAATCATAGTACGCCACTGGATTGCTATAAAAAAGTGTCTGTACAATGTTTTCATTTCAACATCTTAGCTCAAACAGGAACGGAGATAATGATCAATGTTGTAATCGCCCAAATTTCAATTTCGGCCTATAACTCGAAAACAAAAGAAGATAGAGTAATGCAGTTGATGGCATTATTAGTTTCTCGAAAAAAGACGACATGAATGGTACATTCATTTTCCTCTATCTCGTTGGGTTAAAAAGTTGTAGTTCAGGTATTACCAATTTTGCCCACCCTGTACATAGACACGAGGAAAAAATCAGTCCTCTGCAACCTGCCATGCAGTATTACTTGGCGGATTAAATGAATGAATCTTACAGTTCACGCAGATATCGAAGAAATCATGAAATTGTACAGGGTGGACAACATTCGTGATATCTGAACTACAACTTTCAAACCCAACGAGATAGAGGAAAATGAGTAGCACATTATGATCGTCTTTTTTCGAGAAACTAATAATGCCATAAACTGCATTCCTCTATCTTCTTCTGTTTTCGAATTATGAGCCAAATTTAAATTTGGGCAATTTCAACTTTAGTCATTATCTCAGTTTCTCTTTGTGCTAAGATGTTGAGATGAAAACATTACACAGACACTTTTTTAAAAGCAATCGAGTGGCGAGCTATGATTTTTCTAACAGGTTTACTTGCTGAGCTGGAAAACACAGTGGTGTTTTTTGTTTTAAATCAGCGCTACGTTATCCGTTCTACGTAAAGGTCTCGGTAGTAACTTATTTTATCACAATGTGTATTTACTTCGGAAAAATGAATTAATTCAAAAATTTGTGATGATCATATTGAACGTTTATACAAACTGATTGAAGGGATTCCTGATCTTGTTATTTGCATGCAAAGGACAGATTACAGATTAGTATTTAATAGTTATTTATACAACAAGTGAGTTAAATGAATGTTTATTTATGAGAAGAAAGTTATTCAAACTATGAGCCTAATGGGTGGATTTTGAGCGGAAGCGTTCAAATTGTTCTGACATGACGTGAGAATGCATGTCCAACGTCACGTCAGACCAGTTTGAATGCTTCCGCGCAAAATCCTATGTTTATTTTTGAGTCATGCGCATTATGACGTGAGCCCACGTCACGTCCGAGTGTAGGCACCTTAACTCCTTTTAAGTTACAGAACCTTAGGAAAATTCAATAAAATGCCTTCAGGAATTTGGGCTCGGAAATGTGTCATCCGTTTTCTTCTAGCTGCTATAGTTCTCAAGATCCTCTCAGTAGACAATGAATTTTGCCCACCCTGTATAGCGCCTGTCTACCTCTCTGATTAATCTGAGGCCGAAGGAAATTCGGAGAATCCGTGGAAGTAGTTCATGAATAAAAATAAATTTGCATTTCATAGCGAGATTCTACTGAAACATGATGATTTTTACTGGAAAGGGGTTTAGAAATACTACAAGAGCAATTGATTGTTTCAAAATATACAGGTGGTATCAAAAATAAATGTCTCACATAAAAATTTAAGGGCTGTTAACAATCTACATGTCTGTGACAATTGGAAATATGCAGGGCTGCCCACAACACAATGTTATAGAGAACGATATTTATATTTTTCAAATGGAACACATTTTTCATTGACCATATGTAGAACCAAAATAGGGAATACTCCTTCTGACGAAAATGATGTATTTTTTATGAAATATCTTTGAAACGTCACATTTTGAAATAACCATTTCAACCGTTTTCCCAAAAAAATTATTTTGAGTACTTAAAAATGAAAAGTAAAAATGGGTATTTAAAATTTAAAGCGTTTCATGTGGATTGCACAAGTTGGCAACATCGACTGAAATATGCCTTGATAATAAAGAACAACAAATACATTATCTTGATGAGGTAGACAAAGATGGCTGTCTATGAAGTCTGCGACGAACGAGGAAGGTCGTAAAATTTTATGGGATTTTTATGGCCGGTTGCAGTTGAAGCTCGCCAGTAAGTAGGCGCCTGTAGATCAACAGCTGTTATTTTTTAAACAAGCTGATCAGACATTGTTCTTTTCATTGTCTTGTATGCGCTGTTGCCAAATCGTAAACTTCTCACAAAGCGATTTAAATTTTGAAACCCCATATTTGAAGGATGATTCTGAATAGTTTCCGCGGTGAATTTGAAAAAATCATGAATGAAACTCATAATCATTCAGTTTGAACTTGCATATGCAGTGATAACCCAAATTGAGGAGAATTCCCCATTCATTAGTTCCCTAGTTATCATGCCATTTTGATCAGTTACAAAACAAAGTAAATTTCAAGAAACAATTTAACAAATTGAGTGTAATCAAAATGCAAAATGGCTCTTTTTTTTCAATAAATGTTGAATATGACCATTAACTAAATGAGAATGATTTCAATTTCAGAAAAAATGTCTTTGGGTATTGAAAACCATTTTCCTATTCCTGCACTTTTGAAATGCCAATTTCTAGGAAACTAATGAATTCAGGCATAACAAATGGTAAATAAAAAAAGTTTACAATTGAGTTATCAATAAAAATAAGCAATAATATACAGGGTGTTTGATTAAAAAAAAAATATGTGTAACTATCCTTCTCTACAACTTTGTGGGCGTCCCTATATATTCCAATTTATCATAAATATATAGATTTTCAACAGCCCTACATTTCTTAAATTAAAAATTTCATGAAAAATTTTGTTTATCTTTGAAATAAATCAACTATTCTGGTCATTTTCCCTAACCCTGTATATGCATACTGCAAAACTACATAAAATTGAACTGACAGAAATACCAGTAAACCTAATAATATTTTCCACATCCTCATAAATTGATTCCCATCTATATTTCCAAATGTTGGAACCAGATTAACAAAAAAACACCTGACAGACTTGAAAGAGAGTGCACTCCTTCATAATTATATGTTTCCTGATAAACAAATTATATTTTCTAGGCCTTTCCTTCAGGACTTACTTGTTCTTTTTTGTGCAGAGAGAAAACATTCGATGGTATAGACTGAGGAAAATAAAATCATACAAGTGATAATAAAGATCTGTCAAACCATTACCTCAACATCAATAATAATAGCAATGTGTTGTATGCATTACCTTCAACATCAAAATTTGGATCATCCCCGATATCTTCAAGAATAGCAACTGCATAACTGAGAATAATATCATCAATGAGATTCAGATCGGCGTTAGGAATATGTGTTTTTACAAAATCCAACAAAGAATCCTTAATTCTGGTTTCTTGTCCAGCAAGCATTTGTTTGGACATAATCCCTGATCTCTGGAATTATACAGATAAATCAGTTGAAAATTAAAACAGAGCCTACTTGGACATAATTTTAATTTTTATATTCTTAATTTGTTAATAGAATATTTTATTGAAAACCTCTAAATAGGAAGCAATTTCTGTTTTTTGAGGATATAACAAAAGCTACCTCTGAATTTGGAAATCCAAATATAAATGGAAATTTATATGCTCGAGCGGAAGTTGGTCGAGCTAAAGTTGTTCAATAATCTTGTTTATATTTTTCAATCAATAATCAACAATACCGAGTTTTTGACAGACTTGTAACCAACTTTTTTATGACCACAGAGAAGATGTTGCTGTCACATATCACCACAGATCACAAACTAGTTGTCTAGCCATGGGCGTCGTTTGAGGGGGAGAGACGGGTTAATTTGATAGTTGGAGTTACTCGGTACTCGACTAAACTACTAGCATAGGTATTAAACCCACCTTTTAATGAGTTTAATATTCAATGCTACTAGCCTAATCTGAATAAGGCTTAACTTACAGCCCAGTTGTGGAGGTCAAATCTGAGCCGAGTTCAACATTGAAATTAGTTCTTATCGAAATTGTCAGGAATTTAGGAATTTTAAAAGTTGATCTGGGTTCAAACTTGAACTGAACTCGAACTGTACAACCAGGGATATTGGGTTGTAGTAGTTAAACTCGATGGGTCCATTTATTTCAAAGGCAAAACCCTGTAACCTATAACTCAAGAGACTATTGTAATTTTATTATGGTAAACAAAAATCTTGATTTAACAATAGATTGGTGTAATGGGATTCAGGTATAAGCAATGAAACCAAATTTAGCCAGTTGCCAATGTTTCAATCATGTTTGTGGTCATCTTCAGGGCTCTGGAAGATCAATAGTATTGAATGAGCTACATAAACAAAAGGCGAGCATTTTAAAACCAATTCGGGAAATCACGAACTTTTTTGAAATAATATAAAAAAGAGCTCTCAAAACTACTATATTTTCATGACATGGATGTGAATAGAATTGTTGGTGTGGTTATCATGTTCTTTTTCATTATTCAATTTTACTAAGACAGCCTTGTTAAAATAACCTGTAAACTGAGGACTGCATTACTTTATTACTTTATGAAGCTCTATTTAGAAAAAGTGACATCAACAGAAAATTTCGGAGGGGTTTGAACCCCTCTGACCCACCAACCAGGTACGGCCTTGTCTGCATCTAACAGTTTACTTCTCCTGAATAGACAATCTCCCAGCATTCAATCACAGATGGCGCCTGATTAGATGAAATTGAAAAACATTGTTTTGACGTTAAAATAGTATTCTACAATTACGTCAATTCGAATTTGTCTAGAGCAGGAGCGACCCCACCTAGATTTGTCATTTGTCATTCAGTAAAAGAAAACCGTTATTTGTAAAGGATTGTACGCGACTACGCGTTCCTACCCTACTACGTCAGAGTTTATCATTTCGTCATCTATTAATATAGTTTGGTTACCTAGAAAGTAGACCTCGACCGATTTTTGTGCGAGTATTATTCCTCTTCGGAGTGGTTTAGGAATTAGTAGTAGTGTCTATTCAGTGTTTAGTAGTTATTGAACAGTAAATATTGAAGTTTCATAAAATTATGGCATCGAAGAGCAAGAGGCAGGGGACGCCGGCCGCGTCCCAAAATATACCACCCAGACCGACAAGCCCATTGAGCCCTACCAGACATTCACGTTTACAGGAAAAAGCGGATTTACAGAATTTAAATGACCGGCTTGCCTGTTACATAGAACGTGTCAGATATCTTGAAAATGAAAACAATCGTCTAACTCGTGAAATACAAACTACACAAGAGACGGTAACTCGTGAGGTTTCCCACATTAAATCCATGTATGATAGTGAACTATCTGATGCTAGAAAATTATTGGATGATACACATAGAGAAAAAGCAAAGCTAGAAATTGATACAAAAAGATTATGGGAGGAAAATGAGGAGCTTCGTGCTGAGCTAGAAAAGAAAAACAAGGGTTTGTTACTCTCTGAAAATTCAGTGAGGATATTAGAAGGCAAATGTAATGATCTACAATTGAAATTCAATCAAGCTAATAATGATGCTAGGAAAGCTATCAGTGATGCAAAGGATTTGGAAAAGGAAAGGGACAAGCTCCGTAAACAAGTTGAGGAGCTACGAAAGAGTTTAGAAGAAGAATCATTGGCCAGAGTTGATGTGGAAAATAATAATCAGAGTTTGAAGGAAGAATTGCTATTTAAGGATCAGGTATGTTCAATTACATTCGTATATGCTACTGATAGAAAAATTTTGCTTTTCCTATCGCTGAACTGTTAGGTCACTGATATAGTTTAGTGCTTTTCATCTATTTGCCGCTTTTAACTGGGTCAAATCTCGTAAGTAGGTCATATTCCTGACATATTGTCTTCTATTCAAGATATAAATGAGTATCACTATTCATTTCCTCACATAAATTTCTATTCTTAAAACTAAGAATTTGAATATGTATATCTCTCTTTTTCGAATGTAATACATTTTCATTGATTGTTAAGTGACCGCAGCATTTCTTCAATTAATATCAACATATAGTTTAAAAATACATTGTGTCAAGAAGTTCTTTTTTTTTGTACATTTCTTTGAAAATTCAATCTGGGTGTTCTTTCCCGACATCTTAGACAAAAGGAACAGAAATAATCATTGGGAAAAATTTCGATTGATTGATGAATTCCTATGAAAATGAAACTGAATTATTTTGAGGTTATGATAGGTCCCCTTGTTTGGTATAGTGGGAAATAACATTTTACATTCACGGTGCTTTTGTAGTAGATATTTGTAATGAATGAACTATTATGTTATTCAAACGCCGAATTGTGAAAATATACGAATTTGACGTCATATTTGTTGTGATGTCAGTGGCGTAGAAATTATTTAAAGAGAAAAAGCTAAAAGCAGCACAGGACGAGTTCAGTTTGTTTTTATCTATAATCTCTAACGGACGCACACTGGAAATTTTTTTTCATCGTTCTGAAATTGGAACTACAATGTTCAATTCTCCAAAAGAAATTTCATCTTTATCTTGGTTGGAGACTCGGTTGGAGACTAGATGCAGAAACGGTTGTAAAGATTTAACGGATGGTCGATGTGGGGAGTCATTCTTATGTTTACATATTACCTATGTATTTATTTGTAGGAGGCAATTTTATTCTCGATTTTATTCCTAAGATTTATTATAACCGAAACGGGGTCACCTCCTACTGCTCACCGACGGTTAAATATGCTAGCAAACTTATCGATTTACCGTGCGTTTCGGTTTTCGTGAAATTTCGTCAGAAACAGATATATACAGGTCGCTAAAAGTTAAAAATAGACGTTAGTAAAATATATAATCAAAGTTTGGTCAATACGACAGAATATTTGATCGATACATAGTATGTAACCATGAAAATGTCTTGTCGGTCAAATAACTTCTTCCTTTGCTTCCACTTACGTAATCTTCCCTATAATAGTCGCTGATGTCATCGGCTCATTTGGGATTCCGAATTTTTATAATCTCTAGGTCGAATTATGTCGGTGGCTCTCAAAATGTTCAGGGTATCGCGTTGGTTGACTCACCGAAATATTTCGTGTCTATTGATTTTGGAAATTAAAACCATACACAATACTCAATGTTCTTTTGTCAAGTTCGAATTATTACAGCAGGGTTATGACTTCTGAAAGCATATTTATTTAAACTGTTGGAGTTTTATGATCTTCCTCTATTTTATTCATGCACAGTATCGAAAAGTTTTCAGTTAGAAAATTTTCAAGTCCAGTTTCATACCCAAATTTAAAGTCAATTCAAGCTCAAAGCTTTCTTTCGTGCCATTTTTAAAAGGGCTAAAGGATGCCTTAAATTTAAGGAACTTTCAGTTTGATTATAACTTTTTTGTCTTTGAAGTTGCAGATGTAATACTTCAACCTTCTACAGGCACTTTTTGAAGAGATTCAAAATGATTTTTCCAGTTCAGAGATGACAAATCTAATAATAGTTTACAATCTCCCTTATCTTTATCAAAGATCACAGGTTTGCAGTTTTGGCGATAGATTGTTGCTTTTTCGTGAAATTTAAAATGGCACAAGCAATTTAAATTTAATAATTTCGACTGAAATTTTCTTTTGCGTCTGATTTTTTTTAAACAAAAAGCAAAAAGTCAAAAACGCCCTCTTTTCAGTTTTTGATAATTAGCCGAGTAATTAGGATATTTATATAATATTGATTACTGGCTTTCCTTCCCGTATGTCTTCGGGTGGTGTAACTAATGAAAAAAATTGGACAACAACAATTCTCGATTTCTCCTTCGCGGAATCTTCTTTTTTTTCTGATCAACTCATTCCGTGACACCTGGACAAATACGTGTTCGAGAATAAGTTCCTCTGTAGGAGGAAAGTATTTTTTTGTGGCCGATACTTGATGAAAATCCATAACTGAACAGAATGGGGAATTCTCCTCAATTTGGGTTATCACTGCATATGCAAGTTTAAACTGAATAATTATTAGTTTCATTCATGATTTTTTCAAATTCACCGCGGAAACTATTCAAAATCATCCTTCAAATATGGGGTTTTAAAATTTAAATCGCTTTGTGCGGAGTTTACGATTTGGCAACAGCGCATACAAGACAATGAAAAGAACAATGTCGGATAAGCTTGTTTATAAAATAACAGCTGTTGATCTACAGGCGCGTACTTAAGGTCGATTCATATTATACGTTCCGCTCAGTTCAGGCCGGCGGAAGGATCATTAGCCGTTGACGGAGGTTGCGTTCATATTATCAGTCACGATCGTCTCAGTCACCTTCCGCTTCGTGTGTCGTGAATCTTCGGTTGCATTCGAATCGACCAGCACTTGACACATGAAGCCTTTCATTTTGATCAAAACAGTACAAGAAGGACCCTAAAATTATTGTTAAATTATCAGTATTATTATTTTCGTTGTTTCTCTTACGTGCCCTATCTCATAGGACGTAAACCCTTTAACTTCTGCTAAAAATAAAATTGCTGCAATTACGTCTGAATGAATGATGTGCTTTTGCATTATTGTTAGACGAAGATGAAGAGGAACAAAAAGTCGGTAAAAAGATTGGGTGTCTAACCAAAATTTGAAAAGAGGAAAGTTGAAGGTGAATATATTGGACATTATAAAAAAAATTGGTCCACACATCATGGCTATTTTAGAATGAACAGGATATAATTTTGATTATACAGGGTAATTCATATTGGGACATGGGCTAAGGGCAGATTGTTTGGACCGAAATATGGCGATAGGACCAAATATACCTCAATAAAATATTGCTGTGGAAAAAGATAGAGGGCGTTAAAGTTGAATTTTTTATGAGGGGACAGAATAATATTTTCTTCAAAGTTCGAAAGTCCTTTATTGAAAGAATTAGAAAAGGCATAGAAGTAGGGGGAGGACATGTAGATAATTTAATTTAAGTTTATTCTTTTTATGTTACATTGTTTTAAATTATGCTTTATCGTCGAAATAAATAAATAAAATAAATAAGCCGTTACTTCAAATCCCCTTCCGATGCTCTGAACTATTCAATTGTGTTTTTCTTAAAAACGGAAATAAAAAATATACAGTGAAATTATCAGCAAAAAACGAAAAAAAAAATCAACTTTAACGCCCTCTATCTTTTTTGCACAGCAATATTTCATTAAGCTTCATTTGGTCCTATCGCCATATTTTGGTCCAAACAATCTGTCCTTAGCCTATGTCCCAATAGTTATGAATCATCCTGTATACTGTGAAAAATTTCGCAATTAATACAAAAAAAAAGTTCAAAGAAGCTTTCACAACAAAGGGAAACCCTAGATTGACTAAGCTGAACTGAGCGGTTGCTTATTCATATTATACGTTCAGTTTCATTCAGTCCAACCACGCCGTTCAGCCCATCCGCAAAATATACAATTAAATATTTTTGGAAAGTCCACTTTATGCCTAATGAATATAGAAAATAATATACAGGTTGTTCCAATTGAAAAAACATGTTTGCTTCACAACCAAAAAACAAAAGGTGCCGGGGAAAACTAACTACGTCACTGGATTACGACAAAAATTATATGGGAATATATTTCAACCTTTACATTTTCAATTTAATGAAAAAGTAGGTGAAAACCCCAATCTTTTTTCTTTAAATAAGAGAGATGTCCCCCCGAAAGCGTTCAAAATGGGTTATTACCCTTTATGTACTTAAGATTAAGATAATCTTTGCTTACAACCTTTGGTTGGGTTGTGAATCACCCGATCCAAAGACTGGTCGAGTGCGTGAGGCCCGTCAACACACCAATAACTGTTTTATTTGGGGCATGGCCCGTATACAGTGTGTTTCATCATAAACTGGACAAACATAATATACCAGTTTTATTTTTCTTTAATTATGTTAAAGGTTCTGCGAGATATTTGGACGGCTGCAGTAAAGAAACGGTTTGATATTTTTCGATTCTGTTTTCATATTCGTATTAGGTATAAAAGGAAGTACAATCGGGAAACATTTCAACAATTTCGGATGAAATTTTTCTTTCGCTGTAGACTGTAGACATGTTAAAAAATATGTAGTTGTGTTCGATTTATAGAATTTTTTTTTTAGGAATTCTTCGAAAATTGTATTAATCCAAAAAATGAAATTCAATTTGGCAACCAAGAAAACAATCACGAACATTGCAGGTTTTCCGCCATTTCGTAAGATATAATACTGATGAACCTTTTTTGTGTAAAAATGTACCTTTTACAAGATTTTTATCCAAAATGCCGAGAATGTTTCAAGACAACTTATGGGGCTTTTTTTCTACGAGTTCCCCCAGTATTACCCGTCACTGGCATGACGTGATATTCATTGTGTACCATTCAAATACAAATATTCACACACTTTCCTCCATTGGTAAAGGCATACATTGAAAATGTTGAATTTGTTGAATTCAATTCAACAGCCTGTATTTCGAAAAAGAAGCGTTTCCAGATGTCTGTTTGGGCGTAGAAAATATCATTTTCAATCTTATTTCGGGACACTATGTTTACGCCTTGTTTTTCACAATTTTCATCATATCAAAACACACTAATTCTGTGTATCATTCCAGATATTCCAACAGCAGCTGACAGAAACCCGTAGAAGTAGACAGATCGAGATAAGCGAAATAGATGGCCGCTTATCGGAGAAGTACGAGGAGAAGCTGCAACAGGCGCTGCAGGAATTACGCGACCAATACGAAACCCAGATGGCGAACAACCGCGCCGAGATCGAGAGCTTGTACGAGAACAAAATCAAGAACCTTCAACTTGCCGCCAACAGAAGTTCAGCCAACGCCGCCAACGCGTTGGAAGAGTTGCGCAACATCAAATCGAGGACCGACGTGCTCAACGCTCGCGCCTGCTCCCTGGAGAACGAGAACGGCATATTGCTGGCGCGCAACCGCGACCTGGAGAAGTTGCTGGAGAGCGAGCGCCTGCGTCATGCCGAATCGATGGCAGCGCTGGAGCGCGAGCTGGCCACGATGCGCGACGAGATGAATCAGCAGTTGCAGGAATATCAGGACCTGATGGACATCAAGGTATCGCTGGATTTGGAGATCGCCGCCTACAGAAAGATGCTGGAATCGGAGGAGGCCAGGTTGAACATAACGCCGCCCGGCAGCGAACGGGCCACGCGGGCGGGTTCGCAACGCAGAGCGACACCTGTCAGGGCGGGATCGAAGCGCAAGCGTACCTTGTTGGAGGAGAGTCAAGATTCCAGCGTTAGCGATTTTTCCATCAACAGGTCCTCGAAGGGGGAAGTTGAGGTTCAGGAGGTTGACCCAGAAGGAAAGTAAGTGTAAAGATCACCTCAAGATTATTTTTTCCTGTACAGGGTGGGCAAAATTGGTGATACCTGAACTACAACTTTTTTACCCAACGAGATAGATGAAAATGCATGGCTCATTAGGGTCGTCTTGTTTCAAGAAACTAATAATGCCATCACCTGCATTCCTCCATCTTCTTTAATTTTTGAGTTATAGGCCAAAATTTGGGCGGATTGAACTTTGGTCATTAACTCCGTTCCTATTGGTGCTAGGATGTTGAAATGAAAACATTATACAGACACTTTTTTATAGCAATCCAGTGGTGTACTATGATTTTTTCCAGCAGGTACATTTGCTGAGATATAACATTGTTTTTTCTTATGGAAGCAGTCGTTGAAAATGACCTAGAAAGAATCGCCATTTTATTCCCGTTTCAGAAATATACATCCTACATCGCCTACAGATTCGTTCAGATATTATGAAAAATATAGTTACTATGTGAATTTTAAATGATTGAGGATTAAGTAGTCACAAAATCATATGTCTCTACGCATGGTTTAATTATTATTTTGCGTTTGAATACTTGATTCAATCCTCCATGGTTTGATCTCGGTTCAGAACAACTCTCAGTTATTACTTATTACAATTCGAAGTCATTTTTGCCGACATTATGGAAATATTCGAAAATAACGATATATTAAAATGTTTTATTTTGGTCCATGAGGATAATAGGACAGCAAGTGATGCATATTTCCATCTTTACCCCGAACGTAATCAACCGAATGTTAGGTATTTCAAATTATTGGCAGATGAGTTAGGCGTGTTTGGTTCTTTCAAAAAGCCACATTCGAGTAAATATGAAAAAAACAACCAAAATGATATAATATATAATACAAAAAAAAAACATTTTAACATCATATTTTTCGTAATTTTCGAATGTTTCCATATTGCTGCAAATAATAACTTCGAATTTTAATAACTGACAGTTATTCTAAACCGAGATCAAACCATAGAGGATTGAATCACGTATTCAAAGGCAAAATAATAATTGAACCATGCGCAGGGACATTATTCTGTGATTCGACCTACTTAATTCACAATCATTTAAAATTCACATACAAACTATATTTTTCATAATATCGAAACGAATCTGAGGGCAATGTAGGATTTATGATATATTTCTGAAACGGGAAGAAAATGGCGATTCTTTCTAGATCATTTTAGACGACTGTATCTGTTGGAAAAAATCATAGTACGCCACTGGGTTGCTATCAAAAAAGTGTCTGTATAATATTTTCATTTCAACATCCTAGCACAAACGGGAACGTAGATAATTACCAAAGTTGAAATCGCCCAAATTTTGGCCTATAACTCAAATATTAATGAAGATGGAGGAATGCAGTTGATGGCATTATTAGTTTCTCTAAAAAAGACGACATGAATGGTACATTCATTTTCCTCTATCTTGTTGGGTAAAAAAGTTTTAGTTCAGGTATCACCAATTTTGTCCACTCTGTACAAAAACCTAACCCATATACAGGGTGAATCAACATTGCCCACTTCATAGGACGGTCCGAAACTGTTGAAACACGATACGACCCTGCTCTTTCGAATCAAATACCCAATTTTTTTTATCACATTCTGAATTAATTTGAAATTCTAATTTCGAAATACAAAACCCAATTGTCTTTATTTATCTGTGTGGCATTTTGACGTAGCTCCTATCTTAAAAACTGTTCTAGATAAATTCCCTATTTTTTATTGAATTCCAGAAGAGTTTTCTAGAATTCTTCAGTTTTTCGGATCTTTATAAAAGTGGTCCGAACGACACTGCAATTTTTCGAAAATTACCTTTGAAAAAATGTCAATAATAGTTGGGGAGCCCACATCGGTATTTACTCGAGCGTCGTGGAGACGTAGTGGATTTTGAAGATTAGGAAGTAGGAAGAAAAAAAGGTTCTAGGATGTATACAGCTGTTGGGAAAGCATCTGCAGGTTCGCAAATATGTAAAAAAAAAATTTCACTTTGCCGATTTACAAGGGAAGATCGGATGCATGAATTTTAACCTTGAAGTGGGGAGACCCTACGCTTCAGCAATACTGCGCTCAGATTTACTACAGTCAAACGAGAATCTGGGCGACCAATCAGATTGGGACTTGCGAACAGAACGAACATCTCTCGTTTTCGTCCTTTCCACTAAACCAGGAAACATTCAAGGGCATTGATACGCAACCGGCCAAAATGATTGAGTGATTCCTCTTGTTGATACTCTTTGATAAATTCATCTTGATCTGAAAGTTGTGGTTGGTCGAGGAAAAATAGTAAGAAATTTTCAAAAGATATGTCAATCGGACCAAAAGGAAGCTACTTTTTCAAGTGATGAACTCGAGGAGCTAGAAATTTACACATGACGTTTTTCTTGCAAGTTTGTCGTCCTCCCACACATTTCAGTCAAGCTTAATTTGTCAGATTTAGAGGATGTTAGCTTTTCAACTTGTGATTTTCCACGTAATCCTAATCTGACATGCTAGAGTGTGTACAGGGTGGGGAACATTTGTTGTCTACTGAAGGGATCTCGAGAACTATGGCAGCTAGAAGAAAACGGAAAGTACCAGAAGAAAGTAACCCCATGAGAAATGTCTTTTTTTTAAGATAAATTTTTCAACACAAAGTTGCGTTTCTGGGCACCACAGTAAAGAATAAATAAAAGTTTTCTTATGCTAAAATAGTCTTCATGGAATACTTCGATAGATATGATGAAACCATATCAATAGCTGCTGTCTTTACTCGCAAAAAAGATCGTAAATATTTCATTTAGTCAATGTTTGAGCGTTCGTTTTGAAAAAAATTTGTATGAAAACTTGAATGTTCAACTATTTCAAAAATGAGTGTTTCTCGTGCACAAATTGTCAACAAAACCTCTTAAATTGAATCTATTCAAAGATTTGAACTGGCCCTAAGATGACTCATGATCTCATGAATGAGATGGAACGACTTCGGTCATTTACAACTGTCAAAGAACGAGTTTATGTCTTGTTCACTAAATAAAAGCCGGTGATTTCTTGAAAACAAATAGCGCAAGAAAACTTCATGTTATACGACTAACGCCGATGATGTATTTATTGAATGTTTTCAGTACCTCATAACTTCAGAGATGAGCCAGTGGCAAGTTTCAACTTTATACTGCCGGTATAGTAAAATGTTCCATTCTTTTCAGATTTGTACGACTGTTGAACAAGAGCAACCAAGAAGTAGCTCTCGGAGGATGGGTGATAACTCAGAGGGTTGGCGAAGAAGAAACTCAATTCAAGTTCCACAGGACACACAAGCTTCCTCCAAATGAAACTGTTACAGTTTGGTCTTCCGATCTCAATAAGGATCACGATCCTCCTACACAACTTGTCATGAAAGGATCAAAATGGGTCTCTGGTGAGAACATTTTGACCACATTGACCAATAATAATGGTGAAGCAGTTGCAACCTCTGAAAGGTGAGATTTCATTGATATATCGATGTTTAGGTTGAAGGAATGCTTTCTCACATCATTTGGCATATATTAACCTTGTGTGTTTCTTAAATTTCGAAAGTGAAAATAATGTTTACACACTTGAACATCATCATAATATTGATTAAATCAACCACATTCTTATCAATTAATCATTATCATGAAGGTTTTGACAAAATATAACTTTTAATCCGCTGAGAAAACAAAAGATGCGAAGAATAAAGAAGGGAGTTTTTTTGTCTGTAATATCGATAACAAAATGATTGCAGGAAAGGATTGGTAGGTGAGCACTCTCAGATATCCACTTATTTATTTACATTGTTCTGCCAATTTTGAAGTAAATATTATTCATTGGGAAATAATGAAATTTGGTTTGATCAATTTTTCTTGGTATCTTCAGTTCACCAACTTCTATACTATTTGAAATCAAAAAATTAATCCAATTTATAATGTTTTACAATCTCGAAAATTCAATATAAACGCTAAAGAAACTTTACGCATTAATTCACTCAAACATAAAATTCTCAAATGTCACCACTTTTTTGGGTCTCCCAATAGAAGAAAATTCTTTGTCATCCTCTTCATTAACAATCTTTCTGATTGTGGAAATATTCAGCTTAAATATAAGTCGTTTAGATTCAGATGAAACATTATATAAATTCTCTTGCACTGAATATGTTCGCTACCGTCTGCCGTATTGTGAATTTTAGAATATCACGGTATAACTATTTGAATGAGCGGACCTGAATTCTAATTAGCACTTCTTGAAACACTGTCTCTTTTCAATCACTTTCGGCATTTTCGTAATAAAAATTAGTTGTGACAACGACGTTATGACCAACCGATTGCTAAAATAAATAGGTAGGTCTGTAAATATTTTAGGAGGGAAACTTTATCATCAAAAACCCCACCATGGAAACTTTGGCACTAAATTGTGATTAGTTCTCTATAAACGTATAATCCAAGATGGGTGTCCCACCTTGGGACACCCTGTATACAACGCCATCTAAAAGAAATTATCGTTCTATCAATTTTCAATTTTTTTCATGGTAACGGGGCCCTACACAAATACAAAAATCAAATTTCCTAACAGCTCATCGGAGTTATAATGGTTAGTTTATGTAGAGTTAATAAGTAATAATACCTAAGGAGGCCAATCTAATTGGTAGATGGTTCGTATTTGAAATCTGAAAATTAGATTGGACCCTTAGTTACTCTGCATAAACTCACCATAAATGGTGTAACTTAACAAATGTCTTTTTTTATATGAGAGTTAGTGAATAAGTGGGACGAGTTTCAGGGAGTTACACACTGCATGAAAAAATAATGCTATACTTTTGTCAGCAAATTCTCCGTTTACCGAGATTGGGGTTTTTCTCGAAAAGATATCCATATAAAATTTGGTGGTATTTAACAATAGGTGTTGCGAATTTTTTCACACAGTTAAGAATTTTATGTTCATAATTTGCACGCATACGTGTTATGAACTATTTTATTTTTTAAGAAAAAAAATTTTACTCCACTGAAATATGTATTTCGAACTAAAAATCATTTTCGAATTTTTCGGGACCAAAAATCTCTTATACTATTTCTCATACGGGACGCCGTGTATGCAAGAAAACATTAAATAACTTGTCGACATCCCTACTAGCGTTGCTAGTATTGTAGAAATAAAAATTAGGCGTTA